>NC_091763.1:29052887-29677887 GCF_029378745.1 Bos indicus
AGTATTGGAGTTTCAGCTTTAGCAGCAGGCCTTCCAATGAATATTCAGGACTGATTTCCTTTAGGATGGACTGGTTGGATCTCTTTGCAGTCCAAGGGACTCTCAAGTGATTTCTCCAACACCACAGCTAAAAAGCATAAATTCTTCAGTGCTCGGCATTCTTTATAATCCAACTCTCACATCTACACATGACTACTGGAAAAACCAAAGCTTTGACTAGATGGACTTCTCTTGGTAAAGTAATGTCTCTGCTTTTTAATATGCTGTCTAGGTTGGTTATAGCTTTTCTTCCAAGGAGCAAGTGTCTTTCATGGCTGAGGTCATCGTCTGCTTTGATTCTGGAGCCCCCCAAAATAGTCTGCCACTGTTTCCACTGCTTCCCCATCTATTTCCCATGAAGTGATGGGACCAGATGCCATGATCTTCATTTTCTGAATGTTGAGTTTTAAGCCAACTTTTTCACTCTCCTCTTTCACTTTCATCAAGAGACTAGTTCTTCTTCTCTTTCTGCCATAAGGGTGGCGTCATCTGCATATCTGAGGTATTGGTACTTCTCCTGGCAATCTTGATTCCAGCTTGTGCTTCATCAAGCCTGGCATTTCACATGATGCATTCTACATATAAGTTAAATAAGCAGGGTGACAATATACAGCCTTGACGTACTCCTTTTCCTCTTTGGAACCAGTCTGTTATTCCATGTCCAGTTCTAACTGTTGCTTCCTGACCTGAATACAGATTTCTCAGGAGGCAGGTCAGGTGGTCTGGTATTCCCATCTCTTTCAGAATATTCCACAGTTTATTGTGATCCACACAATCAAAGGCCTTGGCATAGTCAATAAAGCAGAAATAGATGTTTTTCTGGAACTCCCTTGCTTTTTTGATGATGCAACTGATGTTCACAATTTGATCTCTGGTTCCTCTGCCTTTTCTAAAACCAACTTGAACATCTGGAAGTTCACAGTTCATGTATTGTTGAAGCCTGGCTTGGAGAATTTTGAGCATTATTTTACTAGCATGTGCTGCTGCTGCTGCTAAGTCACTTCAGTCGTGTCTGACTCTGTGCGACCCCATAGATGGCAGCCCACCAGGCTCCCCCGTCCCTGGGATTCTCCAGGCAAGAACACTGGAGTGGGTTGGCGTTTCCTTCTCCAATGCATGAAAGTGAAAAATGAAAGGGAAGTCATTCAGCCGTGTCCGACTCTTAGCGAACCCATGGACTGCAGCCTACCCGGCCCCTCCATCCATGGGATTTTCCATACTAGCATGTGAGATGAGTGCAATTGTGCAGTAGTTTGAGCATTCTTTGGCATTGCCTTTCTTTGGGATTAGAATGAAAATTGACCTTTTCTAGTCCTGTGGCCACTGCTGAGTCTCCCAAATTTGCTGGCATATTGAGTGCAGCACTTTCACAGCATCATTTTTCAGGATTTGAAATAGCTCAACTGGAATTCCATCACCTCCACTAGCTTTGTTTGCAGTGATGCTTCCTAAGGCCCACTTGACTTCACATTCCAGGATGTCTGGCTCTAGGTCAGTGATCACACCATCGTGATTATCTGGATTGTGAGGATCTGTTTTGTACAGTTTTTCTGTGTATTCTTGCCACCTCTTCTTAACATCCTCTGCTTCTGTTAGATCCATACCATTTCTGTCCTTTCTTGAGCCCATATTTGCATGAAATGCTCCCTTGGTATCTCTAATTTTCTTGAAGAGATCTCTAGTCTTTCCCATTCTATTGTATTCCTCTATTTCTTTGCATTGATCACTGAGGAAGGCTTTCTTATCTCTCCTTACTCTTTTTTGGAACTTTGGATTCACATGGGTATACCTTTCCTTTTCTCCTTGCTTTTTGCTTCTCTTCTTTTTGCAGCTATTTGTAAGGCCTCCTCAGACAGCCATTTTGCTTTTTTGCATTTCTTTTTCTTGGGGATGGTCTTGATCCCTGTCTCCTGTACGATGTCACAAACCTCCGACCATAGATCTTCAGGCACTCTGTCTATCAGATCTAGTCCCTTAAATCTATTTCACACTTCTACTGTATAATCATCAGGGATTTGATTTAGATCATACCTGAATGGTCTAGTGGTTTTCCCTGCTGCTGCTGCTGCTGCTGCTGCTATGTCACTTCAGATGTTTCCAACTCTGTGAGACCCAACGGACTGCAGCCTACCAGGCTCCTCTGTCCATGTGAGTTTCCAGGCAACAACACTGAAGTGGGTTGCCATTTCCTTCTCCAATGCATGAAAGTGAAAAATGAAGTCGCTCAGTCGTGTCCAACCCTTAGTGACCCCATGGACTGCAGCCTCTCAGGCTCCTCCGTCTACAGGAGTTTCCAGGCAGGAGTACTGGAGTGGGGTGCCATTGCCTTCTCCAAGTGGTTTTTCCTACTTTCTTCAATTGAAGTCTGAATTTTGCAATAAGGAGTTCATGATCTTAGCCGCAGTTAGCTCTTGATCTTGTTTTTGCTGACTGTATAGAGCTTCTCCATCTTAGGCTGCAAAGAATACAATCAATCTGATTTCGGTGTTGACCATCTGGTGATGTCCATGTGTAGAGTCTTCTCTTGTGTTGATGGAAGAGGGTGTTTGCTATGACCAGTGGATTCTCTTGGCAGAACTCTATTAGCCTTTGCCCTGCTTCATTCTGTACTCCAAGGCCAATTTTGCCTGTTACTCCAGGTGTTTCTTGACTTCCTACTTTTGCATTCCAGTCCCCTATAATGAAAAGGACATCTTTTTAGGGTGTTAGTTCTAGAAGATCTTGTATGTCTTCACAGAACTGTTCAACTTCAGCTTCTTCAGCATTACTTGTCAGGGCATAGACTTGGATTACCATGATATTGAATGGTTTGCCTTGCAAACGAACAAAGATCATTCTGTTGTTTTTGAGACTGCATCCAAGTACTGCATTTCAGACTCTCTTGTTGACTATGATGGCCACTCCATTTCTTCTAAGGGATTCTTGCCCCACAGTAGTAAATATAATGGTCATCTTAGTTAAATTCACCCATTCCAGTCCATCTTAGTTCACTGATTTCTAAAATGTTGATGTTCACTCTTGCCATCTCCTGTTTGATCACTTCCAATTTGCCTTGATTCACGGACCTAACATTCCAGGTTCCTATGCAATACTGGTCTTTACAGCATCGGACTTTGCTTCTATCACCAGTCACATCCACAACTGGGTGTTAGTTTTGCTTCATCTCTGTCTCTTCATTCTTTCTGGACTTATTTCTCACTGATCTCCAGTAGCATATTGGGCACCCACCTACCTGAGGAGTTCATCTTTCAGTATCCTATCTTTTTGCCTTTTCATACTTTTCATGGGGTTCTCAAGGCAGGAATACTGAAGTGGTTTGCCATTCCCTTCTCCAGTGGACCACATTTTGTTAGAACTCTCCATCATAACCTGTCCGTCTTGGGTGGCCCTACACAGCATGGCTCATAGTTTCATTGAGTTAGACAAGGCTGTGGTCCGTGTGATCAGATTGGTTAGTTTTCTGTGATTGTGGTTTTCAGTCAGAAAACTAACCAATCTATGAAACTATAAGCCATGCCGTGTAGGCTGCTCCATACTATTATAAACTAGACCTCAGTCTCCTATCCACAACAGAGAGAAGTTAGACAAAAATTATATCATTAAAACTGAATAGTACTTGAACAAAATTCAGTTCTCAGGCATATTCTCTTTGTTTCTTACTATCTTTCTAAAAATATCTTTTTTTGATATAGACTTTGAGAATTTAGCTCACTTTCAGACTGCCCCCAAGAGTTACTATTGCCTTTCATCCAGACCACTAAACCCTTCACTATTTTTTACCCTGATCCTTGGGGAACATTTTATCTTTGGACATCTAAGCTAGAATTCATGGTATTGTATATTCTTTTTCAAGTCAAAGAATACTGTCCATAGGAGCTACCAAGGGAATAAATGCTAAAATATTTTAACAGTTGCATCATGGCTTTTAATTGCCAATGAAGCATAAATTAATGCATGTTAATGATGTTCATATCTTACACAGCTATAAAAGGACAAAAGCATACTAAGTATATACTTGGAGTAAATCTCTTTAAATGTTTATTGTCAGACTATTTTATATGTGGCTTGAGTGATACATAGAAGATATATAATTTGTTTCATTGCTATCATTTTTACATCAACCCTATTTTAAAGAATCATGACAAGAAATGAATATTTCACATAAATGAACAAAAGACTGTGTCTGTGATAGCTGAACATCCAGATGTAAAGAGGAAAAGTCAGTGATGTAACAGTTTCCTTACAGAAAACCAAACATCTGGAGATTTGGAGGAAATGTCACAATTACCTAAATATTTCATTTCTTATCTGGATGTTTATTTTCATGTAGCTGCAATCTAATTTGGCACAGTGTCAGTAAGTACAGGCGGGATGAGAGGAGTGTTGGATTCTACAGAAAAAGTTGTTTTTACCCAAAGAACTATTTAAAATATTATTTTTAAGTTTTTTTAAAAAGAGGTTTGGTATTCTCAAAGGCTATTTTTTTTAATATAATGAGAAGCATAAGGTAAAATAAATCAACCCTGAATATTCATTGGAAGGACCGTTGTTGAAGCTCCAATACTTTGGCCACCTGATGCGAAGAACCGACTCACTGGAAAAGACCCTGATGCTCAGAAAGACTGAAGGCAAGAAGAGAAGTGGGGGGCAGAGGATAAGATTTGTTGGATAGCATCATCAACTCAATGAACATGAATATGAGCAAACTCAAATTCAGGAGGTAGTAGAGGATAGAGAATCCTGATGAGCTTCAGTCCACAGGGTCACAAAATCACACACAGACTTGGTGATTGAACAACAACTAAGTCAGACTCAGTTGATGAACCTGGAGAGCTTCTCAGACAGACAAGAGACAAATGAAACCCACCCTGGGACACAGATGCTGGCAGCAGGACATGGTGCCAGGAAGCGCTTTGTCAGGACACAGCCTCAGGCCCTAGCTGGTTGGCTCCTGTCCTGGGATGCCCCAGGCTAGGCAGTTAGCTGGGAGGGACAAGGCCCCACCCACCAGCAGGCCAGCTGCCATAGGAACCCCTAAGCACCCAGCCACCTGATCAAGCTCCACCTATCAGAGGGCTTAGGACTAAGCCCCACCTACCAGTGAGTAGGCCTAGCCCCAGGACTTATGGGGATCCATCAGCTAGCTAGCTATCAGACATGTCCTGCCCACTATTGGAATGCTACTAGTCCTGGTACCTGGCTTTACCTCCAGGCGGTAGGCATTATCCTTATGATCCCCTGGGCCCTAGTGCTACCCACTCACTTGGTACCATCAGCCTCTGGGCTAACGCTAGCACTTGGACCCAACCACAGATCTGGAGGCAGTTGCCTCATGACCCAGCCCCACCCACCTGTAGGCCAGTACCAGGACTGGAACTTCTGTAACCTTAAAGCCAGCTGTGCCAGGGCAGAGTCCCAGCCATCAGTAGCCTCTACATAAGGAAAGTCTGGCAACCAACTGGGCTGGGAGCTAGCCAAGCCTAAAAGCATACTTACAGTAGTCAGCCTGCCACCACAGAAGGACCCACACAATCCACAGAGAGGGCATCTCTTCTAAAGCATTTAGCTCTGGTTACCTGACAAGAGTGCACTTGCAGGACCCATAGGACATTTCCAACATAAGGTCACTTCTGCAAGATCAGGAAATATAACCAATCTACCAAATACACAGAAATAAATACAGTGATTTAGGCAAAATGAAGCAACAGACAAGCAGGTTCCATATGAAGCAACGAGTTAAAACCCAAAGAACCAAGTGAATCAATCTACCAATAGAGACTTTAACAGTTTGTTAAAAACTAACTTCTCAGGCTTTCCTGGTGGCTACTGGTGAAAAATCTGCCTGCTGATGCAGCAGACACGGGTTCGATCCTTTGTCCAGGAAGATCCCACATGTTGTGGAACAACTAAGCCTGTGCATGACAACTGCCGAAGGCTGTGTGCCCTGGAGCCTGTGTTCTGCAAAAAGAGAAGCCACAGCAATGAGAAGCCTGTGCACTGCAACTAGAGAGTAGGCCCTGCTCTCCACAACCAGAGACAGCTCATGCAGCAACACACAACACACCCCCAAATACAACAACAACTAACTTCCCATTCATTCTTCCAAGTTCTTTGAGATTCTTTATGATCATTACCTTAAAGTCTACATATAAACCTACGGTAACCACAAATCAAAAATCTTTAATAGGAGCACACACACACAAAAGAAAGAAATTCAAGCATAACATTGACAATAGTTATCAAATCAAGGAAAGGGATCAAAAGAAGAAAGGAACATAAAGAACAACAAAAACAACCCCAAAGCAACCAAATGTTAGTAAGTATACATCTATTAATAATTATGTTAAATGTAAATGGACCAAATGCTCCAGTCAGAAGACACAGAGTGGCTGAATGAATTAAAACAAAAAAAACACCCATACATATGCTGCCTATAAGAGACTCATGTCAGACCTAAAGACACACAAAGACGGAAAGTGAGGGGATGGAAAAATGTATTTGATGTAAATGGTAAGGAAAAGAAAGCTCGGGTAGCAATACTTATACTAGATAAAACAGACTTTAAAACAAAGACTGTAACAATAGACAAACAAGAGCATTACATAATGATAAAGGGAACAATTAACAAGATACAATAATTATAAATATATATGCACCCAACTTAGGAGCACCTAAATTAAGGAAGAAAATATTAAGAGAAATAAAGGGAGAAATGGACAAAAACATAATAATATTAGGGGACTTTAACACCCTATATATATATCCATAGAGAGAATATCCAGACAGAAAATCAATAAGAAATGGGTCCTGGCCTTAAAGGACACATTAAACCAAATGAACTTAATACATAAAAAACATTCCACCTACAAACAGCAGAATATACATTTTTTTCCAACTGTATATGTAACATTCTCCAGAACAGATCATATTATGTTACAAAACAAGTCTAAGTTATCTTAAGAATTACATCCCATCAAGCATCTTTTTCAACCACAAAGATATGAGACTAGAAATAAAGACAAAACTGTAAAGACACAAACAAAAGGAGGCTAAGCAATATGCTATCATACAACCAGTAGATAATTGAAGAAGTCAAAGCGGAAATAAAATATTTGGAGAAAAATGAATATGAAAACATAGCAATCCAAAATCTGTAGGATGCAATACAAACAGTTTTAAAAGGAAAGTTCATAGTGACAAAAGCTTAACTCAGAAAACAAGAAGAACCTCAAATAAACAACCTAAACTTATACCTAAATGAACTAGAAAAAGAAGAAAACAGCACTTGGAAAGAAATCATAAATATCAGAGCAGAAATGAGTGAAATACAGACTGGAAAAAAATGGAAAAAAAGAAAAAAAGTAATGAAATTAAGAGCTCATTCTTTGAAAAGATACCAAATTCATACACATTTCACCAGGACTATCAAAAAAGAGAGGTCCTAAATCAGTAAAATCAGAAATGAAAAAGAAGTTAAAACTGACATCACAAAAATTCAAAGGATAATAAGAACTTACTAGTTATACAACAATAAAAGGACAGCCTAATAAGAAATGAACACATTCCTAAAAATTTGCAATTTCCCAAGGCCACAACAGTATGTGAACCATGAACTTCCAGATGTTCAAGCTTGATTTAGAAAAGGCGGAGGGACCAGAGATCAAATTGCCAACATCTGTTGGATCATTGAGAAAGCAAGAGTCCCAGAAAAACATCTACTTCTGCCTTATTGAGTATGCCAAGGCCTTTTACTGTGTGGACCACAACAAACTGTGGAAAATTTTTAAAGAGATAGGAATACCAGACCACTTGACCTGCCTCTTGAGAAATCAGTATGTAGGTCAGGAAGCAACAGTTAGAACTGGACAACAGACTGGTTCCAAATAGGGAAAGGAGTATGTCAAGGCTATACATTGTCACCCTGCTTATTTAACTTCTATGCAGAGTACATCATGAGAAACTCTGGGCTGGAGGAAGCACAAGCTGGAATCAAGATTGCCGGGAAAAATATAAATAACCTCAGATATGCAGATGATAACACCCTTATGGCAGAAAGCAAAAAAGAACTAAAGAGCTTCTTGATAAAAGTGAAAGAGGGGAGTGAAAAAGTTGGCTTAAAACTCAACATTCAGAAAACTCATGGCATCCGGCCCCATCACTTCATGGCAAATAGATGGGGAAACAATGGAAACAGTGACAGACTACTTTTGGGCTTCAAAATCACTGCATATGGTGACCGCAGCCATGAAATTAAAAGATGCTTGCTCCTTGGAAGAAAAGTTTTGACCAACCTAGATAGCATATTAAAACGCAGAGACATTACTTTGCCAACAAAGGTCCGTCTAGTCAAAGCTTTGGTTTTTCCAGTAGTCATGTATGGATGTGAGAATTGGACCATAAAGAAAGCTGAGTGCCTAAGAACTGAGGTTTTTGAATTGTGGTGTTGGAGAAAACTCTTGGGAGTCCCTTCGATAGCAAGGAGATCCAACCAGTCCATCCTAAAGGAAATCAGTCTTGAATATTCATTGGAAAGACTGCTGCTGAAGCTGAAACTCCTATCCTTTGGCCACCTGATGGGAAGAACTGACTCATTGGTAAAGACCCTGATGCTGAGAAAGATTGAAGGCAGGAGGAGAAGGGGATGATAGAGGATAAGATGATTGGATGGCATCACCAACTCAATGGACATGAGTTTGAGTAAACTCCGGGAGTTGGAGATGGACAGACTGGCATGCTCAGTTCATGTGGTCACAAAGAGTCAGACACAATTGAGCAACTCAACTGAACTGAAGACTGAACCAGACAGAATTAGTAAATATGAACAGATCAATTATCAGTAATAAAACAGAATCAGTAATTTAAAAATTCTCAGCAAGCAGAAGTCCAGGACCAAATAGCACATGAATTTTAGCAAACATTTACATAAGAGTTAACATCTATCTTCTCAAAACTATTCCAAAAAGCTACAGAGGAGGGAAGCCTTCTGAAATCATCCTATGAGGCCAGCATCACCCTGATACTAAAGCAAAAATATCACAAAAGTTGAAAAGTACAGGTCAGTATCATTGATGCAGATAGATGCAAAAATCCTCAACAAAATAGTAGCCAATCAAATTCAACAATATATTCAAAGGCTCACACATCATGATCAAGTGGCATGTATCCCAAGGATGCAAAGATTTTTCAATATCCACAAATCAATGTGAAACATTAACAAATTAAAGAATAAAATCACATGATCATCTCAATAGATGCAGAAAAAGCTTTTCAAAGAATTCAGTATCCACTTATGATAAACATGTCAAGGCAGTGGGTATAGAGGGAACATATATCAATATAATAAAGGCCTTACATGAGAATCCCCACAGTTTCATACTAATAATGAAAAGCTGAAAGTATTTCCTCTAATACCAAGAAAAAGACAAGGATGTCCACTCTTTGCCACTTTTTATTAAACATAGTATTGGAAATTTTTATCTCTTCAATCTATTTGTTCTGCAGGCACTCTATCAGATTTAGTCTGATAGAGTGAAAAATAGATTCAAGGGATTAGAGCTGATAGACAGAGTGCCTGAAGAACTATGGACAGAGGTTCCTAACACTGTATAGGAGGTGGTGATCAAGACCATTCCCAAGAAAAAGAAATGCAAAAAGGCAAAATGATTATCTGAGGAGGCCTTACAAATAACTGAGAAAAGAAGAGAAGTGAAGGTCAAAGGCAAAAAGGAAATATCTACCCATCTGAATGCAGAGTTCTAAAGAATAGCAAGGAGAGATAAGAAATTAATCTTAAGTGAATAAAACAAAGAAACAGAGGAAAACAATAGGATGGGAAAGACTAGAGATCTCTTCAAGAAAATTAGAGGTATCGAGGAAGCATTTCATGCAAAGATGGGCTCAATAAAGGACAGAAACACTATGGACCTAATAGAAGCAGAAGATATTAAAAAGAAGTGGCAAGAATATACCAAAGAACTGTACAAAAAAGGTCTTAATGACCCAGATAACCATAATGGTGTGCTCACTGACCTAGAGCCAGACATCCTGGAACATGAAAGCCAAATGGGCCTAAGGAAGCATTACTACAAACAAAGTTGGTGGAGGTAATGGGATGCCTACTGAGCTATTTCAATTCCTAAAAGATGATTCTGTTAAAGTGCCACACTCAACATGCCAGAAAATTTGGAAAAGTCAACAGTGGCCACAGGACTGGAAAAGGTCAGTTTTCATTCCAATCCCAAAGAAAGGCAATGCCAAAGAATGCTCAAACTATTGCACAGTTGCATGCATTTTACACGCTAGCAAGGTAATGCTCAAAATACTTCAAGCTAGGCTTCAACAGTGCATGAACCCAGAACTTCCAGATGTTCAAGCTGGATTAAGAAAAGGTAGAGATACCAGAGATCAAATTGCCAACATTCACTGAATCATAGAAAGAGCAGGATAATTCCAGAAAAATATCTACTCTGCCTCATTGACTACGCTGAAGACTTTGACTGTGTGGATTGCAAAAACTGTGGAAAATTCTTCAAGAGATGGGAATAAGAGACCACCTTACCTGCCTCCTGAGAAACCTGTATGCAGGTCAGAAAGCAACAGTTAGCACTGGACATGGAACAATGAACTTTCAAGTTGGGAAAGGAGTATATCAAGGATATATATTGTCACCCTGCTTATTTAATTTATACGTAGAGTACATCATGTGAAATGATGGGCTGGATGAAACTCAAGCTGGAATCAAAATTGCCGGAAGAAATATCAATAACCTCAGATACGCTGATGACATCACCCTTATGGCAGAAAGCAAAGAGGAACTGAAGAGCCTCTTGATGAAGGTGAAAGAGGAGAATGAAAAGCTGGCTTAAAACTCAACATTCAAAAAATGAAGATCATGGCATCCAGTCCCATTACTTCATGGCAAATAAACTGGGGAAAAAAAAATGGAAACACTGACAGACTTTATTTTCTTGGGCTCCAAAATCACTGTGGATGGTGAATGCAGTCATGAAATTAAAAGATGCCTTCTCCTTGGAAGAAAAGCTTTGAGAAACCTAGACAGCATATTAAAAAGCAGAGACATGATTTTGCTGACAAAGGACTATATAGTCAAAGCTATGGTTTTTCCAGTAATCATGTATGGATGTGACAGTTGGGCCATAAACAAGGCTGAGTGCCAAAGATCTGATGCTTTCAAACTGTTGTGTTGGAGAAGACTCTTAAGAGACCTCAGACTGCAAGGATGTCAAACCAGTCGATTCTAAAGGAAATCTATCCTGAATATTCATTAGCAGGACAAGCTGAAGTTTCAGTACTTCGGCCACCTGAAGCAAAGAACTGACTCATTGGCAAAGACCCTGATGCCAGGAAAGATTGAGGGCAGGAGGAGAAGGGGGCAACAGAGGATGATATAGTTGGATGAAATCACTGACTTCATGGACATGAGTTTGAGCAAACCCTGGGAGAAGGTGAAGGACAGAGAAGCTTGGCATGCTGCAGTCCATGGGGTGTCAAAGAGGTGGACACAACTGAGCCTCTCAACAACACTGGAAATTCTACTCAGAGCAATCAGACAAGGAAAAGAAGTTACAAGAATCCAACTTTGTAATCCAATTGGAAGACCTAAATCTGTTGCTGTTTGCAGATGACATGGTGCGATACATAGAAAATTTAAAATGCCACTAAAACTATTGGAGCTCAGTGAATTCAGTAAAATTTTGAGATACAAAACTGTCATACATAAATCTCTTGTTTCAATACAATAACAACAAACTATGAGAAATAAATTAAGGAAGCAATTTCATTCACAATCTCATCAAAAGAGAATAAAATACTTGAGAATCAATCGAAGCAGGAAAACAACTGCAAAAACTGTAAGACACTGAAGAACTGAATTTAAAATGACATGAACAGATGAAAGATATACCATGTCCACAGAATGCAGCAATGCCCATACTGCCCAAGGCAATCTATAGATCCAGTGCAATCCCATAAAAGTACCAATGGCAGACATCACATGGATTTCTACTAACAACATTTACAGAAGAGTCAATACCTATCTTCCCAAACTACTCCAAAAAAATTGCAAAGGAGGGAACCTTTCTGAAGTCATCCTATGAGGCCTACTTTTTCACAGATCTAGAACAAATAAAACTAAGACTTGTACTGAAACACAAAAGACCCTGAATACCCAAAACGATCTTAGGAAAGAATGAGAAAATAGTATGAAATATAGAAGCTTGATACCACCTATAGTACAAAGTGACAGTAATCAAAATAGTATGGCACTAGAACAGATTATAGATCAATGAAATGGAATAAAAAAAAACAAAAGAAAGCCACACTTATGTGGTAAATTAATCTATTCAAAGAAAGCAAGAATATACAATGGAGAAAGAGTCTTTTTAATAAGTGCTGCTGACAAAACTGAACAGAAACATTTAAAAGAAGGAAATTAGAACATTCTCTAACACCATATTCAAAAATAAACTCAAAATGAATTAAAGACCTAAATGTAACACCAAAAATCACAGGCAAAATACCCCTTGACATAAACCATAGCAATGGTTTTTTGGATCTGTCTACTAAAGCAAAGAAAACAAAAGCAAAAATAAACAAACGGGGCCTAGTTAAACTTAAAAACAGAGCAAAGGAAACCATCAACAAAATGAAAAGACAACCTACTAAATGGGAGAAAATATTTGCAAGTGATACAACTGATAACAAGTTAATATCCAAAATATATAAACAGCTCAAAGACCTCAAAAAAAAAAAAAAAAAAAGTCTGATTGAAATGGGCAGAAGACCTGAGTAGATATTTTCCTCCCCAAAAAACATATAGATGGCCAGCAGGTACATGAAAAGATGTTTAATATTGTTTATCAGAGAAATACAAATTAAAACAACAATTTTATTTCACCTCACATCTGTCAGAGCAGCTATCACTGAAAAGGACATAAATACCAAATGTTGGCAAGGACATGGAGAAAATGGAACCCTTATATACTGTCAGTGAAAATGTAAAACAGTGCAATCTGTGTGGAAAGTTTCTCAAAAAAATGAAAATTAAACTACAGTTCAGTTCAGTCACTCAGTCGTGTCCGACTCTTTGTGACCCCATGAATTGCAGCACGCCAGGCCTCCCTGTCTATCACCAACTCCCGGAGTTCACTCAAACTCACATCCATTGAGTCGGTGATGCCATCCAGCCATCTCATCCTCTGTCGTCCCCTTCTCCTCCTGCCCCCAATCCCTCCCAGCATCAGAGTCTTTTCCAATGAGTCAACTCTTCGCATGAGGTGGCCAAAGTACTGGAGTTTCAGCTTTAGCATCATTCCTTCCAAAGAATACCCAGGGCTGATCTCGTTCAGAATGGACTGGTTGGATCTCCTTGTAGTCCAAGGGACTCTCAAGAGTCTTCTCCAGCACCGCAGTTCAAAACCATCAGTTCTTCGTACGTCCCACCAATTGCACTCCACTCCTGGTTTTTTATTCCCTGCCCTCCAAAAAAGGCTACTTTGAAAAGATACATGCACCCCAATGTTCATACCAGCATTATTTACAATGGACAAGATATGTAAGCAACCCATCATGTATGTATATACACACATACACAAATATAGCACTCAATCATAAAAAAGAATGGAATTTTTCCATTTTCAAAAACATGGAGGACTTTCCTGATGGTTCAGATGGTATGCATTTGGAAGGTATTATGCTAACTGAAAAAAGACAAGCAGAAAAAGACAAATACCATATATCACTTGTATGTGGAATCTAAAAAGTAAAACAAGCTAGTGAATATAACAAAGAAACAGAATCACAGATATAGAACTGGTTATTACTTTGCCAACAAAGGTCTGTCTAGTCAAGGCTATGGTTTTTCCAGTGGTCATGTATGGATGTGAGAGTTGGACTGTGAAGAAAGCTGAGTGCCAAAGAATTGATGCTTTTGAAGTGTGGTGTTGGAGAAGACTCTTGAGAGTCCCTTGGACTGCAAGAGATCCAACCAGTCCATTCTAAAGGAGATCAGTCCTGGGTGTTCTTTGGAAGAAATGATGCTAAAGCTGAAACACCAGTACTTTGGCCACCTTATGCGAAGAGTTGACTCACTGGAAAAGACTCTGATGCTGGGAAAGATTGAAGGCAGGAGGAGAAGGGGATGATAGAGGATGAGAAGGTTGGACAGCATCATCGACTCGATGGACGTGAGTCTCAGTGAACTCCGGGAGTTGGTGATGGACAGGGAGGCCTGGCGTGCTGTGACTTATGGGGTCGCAAAGAGTCGGACACGACTGAGCAACCGAACTGAACTGAACTGTATTACCTTGCTACCTTTTCTAGAAATCTAAACTCTCATAAAATTTATTTTTTTTAATGTCTTGTTCTAAGAGGGTTAGCATATTTTCACAGTCTGGGAAGAGATGTCATTTAATAAACTGCTGAATGAATTGCAGTTTGATGGTCCTGTAGTAACAATACACCAGCAATAGATCAATGGGAAAACACCAGGATCATCAGAATGGGCTACTGGTAAATGAATTCTAAATCTGCCAGCGTGATCAGCACAGTCGCTGCATGCAGCAAATTAAACAACCATTTAACAAGGAAAGCTATAGGAAATGTGATAAGATTTGGCTTGTGCATTCTTCTACTGGAGCTGCCATGACAAAATACCATAGACTAGGTGGCTTAAAGAACAGAAATTTATGTTCATAGTTTTGGAGGCTGGAGGTCCAAGAACAGGATGCCAGCATGATCTATGTTAGTGAGAGCCCTCTTCTGGGCTTATAGACAACCACCTCCTGTGTGCTTCCATAGCCTTTCCTTAGTGTCTGTACTTGCAGAGAGAGAGCAAGAGAGATCTCTCTCTTCATTTTCCTATAAGGCCATCAGTTCAACTGAATTAGGGCCCCATCCTTAGGATCTCATTTAACTTTAATTACATCCAAAAGTACTTCATCATAACAGCTACGTCAGGGCTTACAACTTTAATTTCCAAATATGGACAAAATTTATCCACAGCAGCCTGTCCCATGTGTGTGTTGGGGGAAGGAGATTGAGAAAGCATTTAATATTGCTAAAAATATTAATAGTAGGACTTTCTAGGATAGACGAAAATGTTAAAATTGTAAGAGGTCTACAATTCCAACTGGAAAGGTTTTCCTTCAAGCAGTAGACTCATGTAATGCTGTAACTCAGGGTATCAATAGAGTGGCTTGAGTTATTTGTCATCAGTAACAAGCTCTGGTCCAAAGCCAATGCATGTTTTTTGTTTTTTTTTTTTTCTTGAAGCTCTCTTTATTTTCACAGGAAATCTCCACCTCTGAGCTTCAGTTTTCTTAAAATATTTAAGTGTTTAAAGCTTTTCTTCATAAACTTCAATGGGAAAAATAAATGGGTAAAATATGAATGAGTGAATAGAACAATGATTCATGGATTGTCTTAGAATGAGCTTTTGTATTTTTCCTTTGCAACATATATTTTAAAAATATTGTGTTACAAATGACAGCCCAGATACTAGTAATGAGTTCTCTAATGTTTCAGAAATTAATATGTCCTGTCGAACTGGCAACACTAATTTATGTTGTACTAGCAATGAATAGGAACTTGAATTTAAAAGTACCACTTACAGTAGCATCAAAATATAAATTATGTAGGAATATATTTGAAAAAGATGTATAAGACATAAACATAGAACACTACATAAATTTGCTGCAATAAATTAAAGATTTCAATTAATGGAAAACACCTGGATTAGAAGACTCAATATTTTTATGATATGTGTTCTCTCCAAAATTGACCTACACAGATTGAATACAATCCCAATCAAAATCCCAGAAGGCATTTAAAAAATTAAGAAAGAAATTGACAAGCTGGAACTAAAATCAAAGAAAATGGAAAGGACATGAAACAGTCAAAACAATTTTGTAAAAGTGAAAGTGAAAGTCACACAGTTGTGTCTGAATCTTTGTGACCCCATAAACAATACAGTCCGTGGAATTCTCCAAGCCAGAATACTGGAGTAGATAGCCTTCCCCTTCTCCAGAGGATCTTCCTAAACAGGAATCAAACCCAGGTTTCCTGCATTGCAGGTGGATTCTTTACCACCTGAGCCACAAGAAAAGCAATTTTTTTTTAAAGCATACAGTTAAAATATATGCTGAAAAATGATACCATCTGGGTTTTAATCCTGCGTCTCCTCGTTTTCCTGTGTGACCTTGAATGTTGAACTTTACTCTCAAGGAAGTATAACTCCTGATTTCAAAAATTATTGGAAAGGAAAATAAGATAATGTTGTTTTAGTATAAACACAGACAAATAGATAATGAAACAGAATAGAAAGTCCAGAAATAAATCAACACCATATACTGTCATTCAGTTCAGTTGCTCAGTCATGTCCGACTCTTTGCGACCCCATGAATCGCAGCACACCAGGCCTCCCTGTCCATCACCAACTCCCGGAGTTCACTCAAACTCATGTCCATCGAGTCGGTGATGCCATCCAGCCATCTCATCCTCTGTCGTCCCCTTCTCCTCCTGCCCCAAATCCCTCCCAGCATCAGAGTCTTTTCCAATGAGTCAACTCTTCACATGAGGTGGCCAAAGTATTAGTTTCAGCTTTAGCATCATTCCTTCCAAATAACACCCAGGACTGATCTCCTTTAGAATGGACTGGTTGGATCTCCTTGCAGTCCAAGGGACTCTCAAGAGTCTTCTCCAACACCACAGTTCAAAAGCATCAATTCTTCAGTGCTCAGCCATCTTCACAGTCTAACTCTCACATTTATACATGACCACTGGAAAAACCATAGCCTTGATTAGACGGACCTTTGTTGGCAAAGTAATGTCTCTGCTTTTGAATATGCTATCTAGGTTGGTCATAACTTTCCTTCCAAGGAGTAAGCGTGTTTTAATTTCATGGCTGCAATCACCATCTGCAGTGATTTTGGAGCCCCCAAAAATAAAGTCTGACACTGTTTCCACCATTTCCCCTTTAGGCTTTGACAAAGAAACTAAGGCAATTTAATGGGGGCAAAGTCTTTTCAACAAATGATGGTGGTGCAATTGGATAGCTTCATACCAAAAAAAAAAAAAAAAACAGAAAAACATGACCCTGATTTATAATAAACAAAGAATTATCAATTTTATCATAGACCCTAACAGTAACTAATAGAAAGTAAAAGCATTTGCTCTTCAAAAGATATTGTTACAGGAATGAAAGGGCAAGTCACACATTGGAAAAAAACATTACCAAAGCTGATCTGCAACTAAGAGCTTGTATGCAAAATTGAGAATTTTCCAGTATCAACAATAAGACTATGAACAACCCAATTAAAAAAAGGAAAGAACATTGGAATGAACATTTCACTAAAGAAGATGTACAGATGGCATACACGAAAGGAGGCTGTTAAGAAAACGCAAATTGAAACCTCAATGCACTATCACTACACACTCACTAGAATGGCTGAAACTACAAATTATCTATATCAAGTGTTAGTTAGGATATGGAACACTGGAACTCTATATACTACTGGTAGGAATACGTACTAGTATGTTCACTTTTGAAAACAGTTTGGCAGTTTCTGAAAATGTAAACATATGCTCACCATTTGACCCGGCCATATCCTTCTTAGGTATTCACGAGAGGATATGAAAACCTAAGCATAAAGAATTGTACACAAACATACAAAGAAAGCTTATTTGTAATGCCCCAGAATAATCTAAATGGCCACCAACAGGTGACTAGATTAGCAAATTGCCATATATCCTCTCAACAAAATACTGGACAATAAAAAGGAACTACTAATGCACAAAATGAGAGAATCTCAAAATAGTTATGCTGAGTGAAATAAACAAGATCCCCTTTGTCTTGGGATAAATAAGATACATATGCATTATTCCATTTATATAAAATTCTAGAAGACACAAACTCATCCAAAGTGACAAAAAGCAGACCAGTGGTTGCTTGAGGATGGGGAATTACAAAGGTCAGAAGGAAAACTAGGAGGATGGTGGACATATTCACTATCTTGTGTGTGATACATATGCTAGCATTCATAAAAATCATTTAAATATGTACAGTTTCAAAATGTCAATTTTACCTTAATAAAGCTGTAACCTTTAACCCAACTGGTGTAGAGAGAAGACGGGGTAGCAGCTACCCTTTGTGAGTGTGGGCAGTCACTGGGAGTCGGAGAGGCTTCTGGGCTCCCAGTGATGCTCTTGTGTTTTGATCTGGATGCTGATGACACACACGTGTTCACTTTCTGAAATTCATTTAGCTGACAAACATGATATGTATACTTTCCTAAATGTATGTTTTTCTTCCTTAAGCATTTTACATTAAAGTAAATATATAAAGTTCTGCCAGAATTCTCCATGTAGACAGGATAAACCTGAAACAAACCAAGCAAACTCACAAAAATGCAAGATGAATTACAGATGGGAACAGAAGGAGAACTAAAAAGCCCAGTCAGCTAGTATTTAAATCATGCTTTACTGAAACGTAACACAGAAACTTCTCTCAAGTTCAATTCAGTTCAGTTGCTCAGTCATGTTTAACTCTTTGCAACCCCATGGACTGCAGCATACCAGGCTTCCCTGTCCATCACCAACTTCCGGAGTTCACCCAAACTCATGTCCATTGAGTCGGTGACCATTCAACTATCTCATCCTCTGTTGTCCCCTTCTTCTCTTGCTTTCTATCTTTCCCAGCATTGGGGTCTTTTCCAATGAGTCAGCTCTTTACATCAGGTGGTCAAAGTATTGGAGTTTCAGCCTCAACATCAGTCCTTCCAACGAACCATCTCTCAAATTAGTGAAGTATAAAAATCTTTCTCATTTTATCACTGAGTCTTTTTCAGAGACATCGTATTTTTAATTCCTATCTCAAGATATTAATTCTCAAAGTGAATTTTTCAAGTCTTTTTCAGCAGTATATTAAAGCACTATGTGTACAGATGTATGGCAAAACCAATAGAATATTGTAAAGTAATTAGCCTTCAATTAAAATAAATACATTTATATTAAAAAACAAACAAAGCACTATGTGATGAAAGGTGTTTCATAGGCAAAAATGATTAGGAAACTTGTGCTATACAAAGTTAAGCTTTTCTTCCATGCAATATTTATATATAAACTTTTACCATGTTAAAATGTGCCATGAATTCCATATAGGAATATGCAGTATTTCTCAAACTTAGATATTCACAGAGCTTCCTTTTTCAGACAGTATTCCAAAACACTAGTATTTCAATGAATATACACTGCAGTTCTGGAAATGAAAAACCAACTGTGGTTGTTTACTACTATAGCTAAAATGTGTGTTGTCAAATTAGAACATCTGGGTTTGAATTCTGCCTCTGCTTTTTCTGTGTGAACCTGAATGCTGAAAAGTATACACATCATTTCTGTCAGCTAAACTAATTTAAGAAAGTGAACACATGTGTGCCACTAACATCCATTTCAAAACACAGCATTACTGGAAATTGAGAAGCTTCTCCTGATTTCAGGGACTACCCACGCTCACCAAGGGTGTCTTTCAAAAGGAGATGATAAAAATATGGTTGTTGTGGGTTTAAAAAATGACTAAACATATGTAAAACAGTGCCTGCTACGTAGTAAATGTTCAAGAGTGTTAACGATTAATCTTAAGAAAAGTGGCCTAAGCAAGGACCAGAGGTACGGATCATGTTCCATTGTAAGTCTTGACTGGAACTTAGGGTCCATTTCATTTTTCATCAATCCACCAAAAATTTGGCAATAGAATTATATGAGATGTAAATGTTCTTGCCATAAAAATAAAAACAATTAAATGAATAATATGTGAAGACTGTCTTAATTAATCTTACTGTGGCAATCATTTCTCAATATATGTATCAAATTACATTGTACGCCTTAAACTTGCATGATTTTACATGTCCATCCTAAAGGAAATCAGTCCTGAATATCATTGGAAGGACTGGTGTTGAAGCTGAAACTCCAATACTTTGGCCACCTGAAGCGAAGAACTGACTCATTTGAAAATATGCTGATGCTGGGAAAGATTGAAGGCGGGAGGAGAAGGAGACAACAGAGAATGAGATGGTTGGATGGCATCACCGACTCAACAGACATGAGTTTAAGTAAACTCCAGGAGTTGGTGATGGACAGGGAGGCCTGGCATGCTGCAGTCCATGGGGTCACAAAGGGTCGGACACGACTGAGCGACTGAACTGAACTGAAAGTGTCAATTATATCACAATAAAGCTAGGGAAAAAAAGAACAATTACTATCACATACACTCATTAAGGAGACTGAATGACTTAAGTGTCTAGTCTTAAACCTCTAAAAATCAAAATAATTATATGAAATGCTATTATTTATAACCATATCCAATATACATGACAAGATTACGAATTCCTTGGGGTTAGAGACCACATTTGCCCATGATTCTCCTTTTTGAGGATTAGAGTAGAGCTTAATTAGTCTAAGCATCTTAGAAACCCTGCAATGCCCAGCAGTCCTTTTAGCATGAGGAAATCCAGGCATTTCAGAGGAATTGTGTGGGGGATTTTGAGTCAGTTCTCTGTATCAACAGGACAAAGATACGTCAGCAGAAGACGGTACAAGATGTTTTTAACAGGATTTCACTTGGATGTTGATGGCATCCATAAATGAGGATTCTTTCATAGACCTTCACGTTCCTTCTTGTTGGTTACTCGCCAAGTCGTACTCTTTTGCAACCCCATGTACTTTAGTCCATCAGGATCCTATATCAATGGGATTTTCCAGGCAAGAATACTGGAGTGGGTTGCCATTTCCTTCTCGAGGGGAACTTCCTGACCCAGGGGTCAAACCCACATCTCCTACATTGGCAGGCAGATTCTTTACCATTGAGCCATAGGGAAGCCCAACTGACACATTAGAAAATAGTTAAACCAAACAGGGTGAGGAGCTCAGGAACATTAAAGGTTTTATCAGCAAATCCTTGGATGAGAATTAAATGCTTCTCTGCTTGTTACTTTAATGATTTGATTTTCCTGAAGCTGATGGGTAGGAGAATAAGGGTTGTATGCTTATCCTCCATAGTGCCTAGCATGTACTTACACATAATAGCTGTTAATGAATATGTTTTTTGAGCATGTGGTGTGATCAGAGAGTAGAGCGACACGTGCAGAACTGATATTCCCATTTCCCAATTCCAACTACATCAAAAGAAGCAAACAAAAAATGGTAAATGTATAAAACAGAGAGAAAGGATGAAGTGCCAGGCAAAGCAGAGTTTATCTGCAAAAAGAAACGTGCTTTATAACTACAAGGACTAAAGCACAAGAGGGGATAAGATAATCTTTACTTTCCAGGATTTCTTCCAGGGTTAATCCATGCAAGGAAAGCGCTCTGAATCCAAAGGCATAAGAACCATTTAAACGCCGTCTAACCATGGCTTCCCGCTGCATTGTGTAGCTATTTTTAGCCCACAGTCATGCTGCTCTGGGTCAGAACGGGGGACATCTGTGGTGAGAGGAATAAATTGCTTGCAGCAAGACAAGTTTTGATGAATAATTACTTGTGTTATAATGTGCAGCCAGGGCAGCTCCACTCCACAGACTGAAAACTAAGACTTTCAGGAAGTAATCACGGGCAGGTCCTCGGTGGCTGTCTATGGCTTCCAGCACTAATGATACTTGTCAGTGCTGCCAGGACGATCCAGGACTAATTGATTTGCTGTGAACCCTACTCGAGGTTAGCCCCAAGGCTGATGGAATGCAATGCAGTTATGTTTTCAAAGCACTTCATAATCATTAGTTTTAGTCCCGATGTTCCTGGGAAGTAAGTAAAAAATATTTTTCCATGTACTTTTAATGCCATCTCTTCAGTTTTACATTTCTAAACTCTAGATGTTCTACTAAGTGCAAAGACTTTTCACAAATTTCATTTTTCAACAGCTGGAGTAAGTAAACCTTCTGTTTTTATTTACGTACCATTGTTTGACACAGCAGGTACCAGGTTTCTTCCTTCTTCTACTTTCCTATGGCCCAGTGGTGCCAGCACCTGATCAGCCTTAACCACAAGTTACTTCACCTTTGAATCTGGATCCAGTTTTAGGGAAATAAATCACAATCGTCTAACTTTCTATCATAATTTAGAGGAAAATATAAAGTATTCAATACATGCTGTGTTCATAAATAAATAACTTTCTCTCCAGACAGCAAAAGACTCAAAGAAATGGCCTCAGAGCAAGGAAAAAAGCAAGAGTACTGCCACTAAAACCTGGCTTCAGGGGGAAGCTCTCACCTAATGTGTGACTGTAAGACTCCCTGTGGAGTGTTATAGACTTATAGACCTTCTCAACGACTCAGAACAACTTCTAAAAACCTTAAGGATGCTGTCCCACGATACCTTGTTTCTCACCTAAGGTAGAGAGGCTTCTCCCAGAGAACAACTTTTCTTACGGATTTATCCTCAATGAGATTCATAAGAAACTCACAATGTCTACAAAAAATGACATCACTAGAAGTACTGTGGGCGCAACTAAAAGGGTCAGAGTTCAAAATTAAAACACGTCTTGGAGAACCCAATCTTGTAAAGTAAGAGTGAGCTACCCTAGTGAAGCACAAACATGTACCATTTCTTACAGAAAAGGAAGAACTCAAAGGATGCAGCCCTGAAAGCATAGCTAAGAGAGTCAAAGAATCATTACCAAGGAGGAGTACTGGGCCCTAATAAAAGGCCTGACATATGCCCACCTATAATGCAAGTAATTAGCTTAGGCAAATCAAAGTTAGAAAGTCTGAGTCAGGAAGATCCCCCTGGAGGAGGGCATGACAACCCACTCCAGTGTTCTTGCCTGGAGAACCCCATGGACCGAGGAGCCTGGCAGGCTACAGTCCGTAGGGTCACAAGTAGTTGGACACAACTGAAGTGACTTACCATACATGCACACTAGCTTATGTGCACAGACCATAAAGGCTCTGCTCAGTTTAACAATATGACCCAGAATCTCAGGTTGGAAGATTAGAAAGCTACGTCCATGTGGCCACTTCTCAGAAGCATGTTTAAATTAACATTTTACCGACTAAAGTACAAATTTGCACAGGCTACTCTTCTATTCAGTAAAGTAGATTATCTATCATGTAATAAAATAAACCTTTCACCATCCCTGCCTTGCTGCCATGGAACTCAAAACAATTTTAATTTGGGAAAACTTTTCAATTAGAAAAAAAAAATGCTACTCACTTAATTCACCATGATCTATACAGTTTGCAACGTTCCTTCTTTTCTACTGTAGGAACAGCAACTCGCGACACTCCGATCCTTTTTCTCTCCCCTATCTCTGGCAGATGTCACTAATTGACCATGGACTAGTTTCTATTAGTCCAGACAGGGCCTCATGGTTTTTCACAACACTGAGAAAGTTTTGACCTGCCAAGCTGAATCGTCACAGATTGACCTCTACCATTATTTTTGTATGATATGTGTCTTGATTGACCTCTGTGATCCACATAAATTAAAATCCCAGAAAGGGCACAAACTAACTACTGAGACAGTTAAGCATAGTTTTTGAGATCTTAATCCCTGGAACAGAAGACACTGATCTTTTAGCATAGTTCTGCCACTGAGTAGCTGTGTGGCCTTGGGCAATTACTTAGCCTCGATGTATCCCAGAGTTCTCATCTATAACATAGGAATAACATTATCTACTCCATATATTAATTATAATTATTAACTGAAAAATACATAATGAATATTCATAAAATATATCTGTGAAATACTTCAAATGACTGGTACCAAGTTGTGAACAAACGTATTATTCTAACTTCACTTTAATTATTACTCCTAGCTCCATGATTTTGGAAAATTATATAAACCTTCTCCATGTTTCTGGGTTAGAAGATATTTGTCTAATATATATGTCAACATTTATTTACTTATACACATGCAATTTAATACAACACCTGGGAGTTTTAAACTAGTTTTTATTGAAATAGAATGGAAATATCTAAAGTATGCTGCATATTTCCCTATATTGTGAACAGTATGCCAAATATTTCAAATTCTCTGTACCTGTCACAGTTAACAATCAGTACACTATAATCAAATATTTTAGGGAATATTAGCATGCCTTTTCATTAAATGACCCACAGGACATAGTGGCATTCATTTTCTCTGGGCTTTTGGTGTTGACTCAGTGCTTCTTTCAAGGGCTGGCGAGATGTATTGAACTGCTTATTCAATTCTGTAGCCCAATGCTATGTTTTTCTTATCTCCTCCTTTAACCAGATTCCTTCTTACAATCACTGGTTCTCTCACCATTTTTAACCTCCCTGATTCCAAATTTCTCTGTACTTCTCTGAACTTTTACTCCACTCTCTTACATGCCTTGCCACTTGTTACAATGGAACTCAGCACTGCTCCTTCCCTTCAGGTTAGGCTTGTAAATCAGACAATGGGAATTATTATGTTTTGCCGATTTTCCACATTCCTCAGAGACTGATTAATCATTTGTTGTGCACCTCTTGATTTATTCCAAATGACTGATTTTGCCAAAAATCTCATCTCCCCATAAATTTGCTGTTAGTTATAATATGTAACATATGTTATAACTAAAGAACCATCTTAGGTTAAGATTTTTAAAAATATAATGCTGTTCACTACAAAAAAGGAAAAAACTCATAACAGGAATTTCCCCTTGGATGCTATTCAGAAGTGTTTATTATAGAGATGCCAAAGTAAATCCCTCTTTCAATAGCATAATAAATAATCTTAGGAGAAAAACACTAAGAATATCATACTGTTTCATATAGCAACTCTTAAAGTGTGGTTCCAGGATCCTCTAGAAATGCAAATACTCAGGCCCCAACCCAACTTTCTGAAGTTCTGGAGATGAGGTCCACCAATCTGTTTGGGTAAAATTGTCAGATGTCACTGACCCACACTGAAGTTATAAATTAAGTCCTACATGCATTTTGCTATCAAGTTTAATTATTTTCTTGTCTGAACCATAACTTATTACAGATTTGAATACTTAACAATTTTAAAAACACAAGATTTGTGGGTTCTTTTTTTAAACCTTAATTTCCCCTCAAGGATCTAGATTCTCCTGAAAATGTTACATAGTAGCTACTGTAATCAAGACATGGGTCTCATATTAATGATTTTTTCTAATTCTTAATAGAACTACAACAAACAGTTGAGACCTGCCAATGAAAAGAATTAAAATAGTTCTGAATAACTAATGACTGATTCTCTTCCATTTGTAATTACTTTTCCTCACATGCAGTGTGGGAAAATTATTTGGGATGATTTAATTCACTTGTTATCTGCTGTTTGCAGAGCTGGAGAGAGAAAACAGATGTCATTTGCAGCAGCAGGCTTGTCATCTCACACAGGTCATCTTCACAGGCTGTTTTCTTGATGGAATAACCAAGTTATAACTCCTGCTTTGCAGTGTAAGAAATAGGAATTTGACCATATATCTTGAGATTATCAGTTCCTTGAAGATGGACCAGCTCTAATGAAACTCTTAAGAAAACTTGTTTTAAATAGGATAGCAAATTATTGATTCTGAACAGACTTTTAAATTCTATCACCACTGCCCCTGGCACACCACAATATTCAAATTTGCTCTACAAAGTACCATTTCTCTGGTAGCATTATCTTTTAGAAACCAAAATACTGATCAAAAATCCCCCTTGTCTTCTTCCTTAGATGGACTGATTCTTAAATGACTTCTGTTCCTTGCTAACTAATATAATCAGATAAGCACTGATTTTACAGAATGGAGTCTTCAAAAATCCTTAGACTATCTTACTTTAAAATAATAATAATGGGAAAGGATATGCCCTGCTATAAAATCTTAGACTCTTTTAGAAATGATACCATGGAATCAAAATGCCTCATTTCCTACTCTTCAAAATAAGTCTGGATCAAGAATGGTTCGGAATAATTAAAAAAAAAACAAACTTATTTTGTCAAATAAACCTGTTTTCTTAAATAAGTCTAGAAACTCATAAAATACATAACAAAAACAAACCCTAATTCCTTTGTGTTTTGGAAGCAGCATAAAAGTAAGTAAATTTGTGGGTAATAATAGAGACACATTCATGTAAACTTTTTCTCCAATGGACAGGTTAGTCAGTTACAGTATTGCTTGAATTTTAACACATCTAATTTCTTGCTGGGGAGCAAAATTCTATTGATTGCTTCCATAGCAATTTAAATCAAGACATATGGTTTTGCTTTCCTGAAAAACTAGTGAGGTTATTTCTGAGACATTTTTAGTTACTAGGCTGAGTATTTTTTGAGTACTTACTGCCTGCAGAATAAAATATTTTTTCAATAAAATAGTTCTCAAAACTTACTGAGAGATGTATAGGCCTCGGTCACCAAGGAGAAAACATAAACACAGGAGTTCCTTGGACATGGTAGTATATTTCAACTAGCTTTGTCCAGAAAGACCAGTAGTGTTTACATATCCAAAGTTTGTGAACTATTGCCAGTAGCCAACATAGACCATCTCGCACAAACCCATGCACTTAAAATGCTAACCGATTCCAAAGATCATGTACAAAAAAAGCAGGATTAGAAAGCAGTGTCAGGTAGGGCTTAGATTATAGAGACGATTAAAGATATCACTAAAAGGAAGGAAAATAATATATTAATGGGAAAGAAAATCTCCATAGTCCTGGAGAGAAGAGAAACACATGTTTTTAAAGTTTTTAAATTTTATTGTTTTAGTGCCACAAACAAACAAAAAAATATTTTGTACTGGCTTAATTACTTATATTATTTTTAACTATAGAAAAATGGCTCGCTCTCTCTCTCTCCTCCTTTAAGTAAAGTAATACTTTTATTAGGTTTCAAATATGTGACTTCCATATTTAGGGAAAAAACCCCACTAAGTTCAACTTTGTCCAGATTATACCCCTGAATATATAATCTAGTAGTAGCTAATGAAAATAAATTTAAAATGTTGGTTAAAGGGTTATGGTGGCTCAGAGGTTAAAGCGTCTGCCTGCAATGCAGGAGACCTGGGTTCAATACCTGAGTCGGGAAGATCCCCTGGAGAAGGAAATGGCAACCCACTCCAGTATTCTTGCCTGGAGAATCCCACGGACGGAGGAGCCTGGTGGGCTACAGTCCACAGGGTCGCAAAGAGTCGAACATGACTGAGCAACTTCACTTAAAGGGTTATAAAGAAATAAAACTATAAGGAATATTTTGGTTTCAGACATTGCAAATTAAATATACAATTAGAGAGAGATACACATAGAAATTTGTGATCCAATTATTTTGATCTAATATGACACGATGGACATGAGTTTGAGTAGGCTACTGGAGTTGCTGATGGACAGGGAGGACTGGCATGCTGAAGTTCATGGGGTTGCAAAGAGTCGGATGTGACTGACCTGAACTGAACACCTTTAAGAGGGTGAGAGGGAAAGGTACAAAACAAAATTTAAGAGCAGGGTAAGGCAGAACAGCTGAAAAAATTTTTTTTGTTTTGCCAAACTTGCTTGAATGTACAGCTTTCAGAGTCTCTGTGTATAGCTCTGAGATGCTGAATGGCAAATATTAACTCAATGAAACAATGAATTGGAAAAATGAATAACATTCATCAAGTACTGTCAAGTGTTGCTCCTTAAAGGGATGGCTTTACCCTTTAGGGTAAATACCCTTTGGGGTATTATGCTAAGTGAAATAAGTCAGACTGAGAAAGATAAATTCTGTACCATTTTTCTCATATATGGAATCGTAAAAAACTCAAAATACAGACACTAGATTAGTGATTAGCACAAGAGAAGGTATTCAGGGGGGTGGGCAAAATGGGAGAAAGAGGCCATCCATATGGTAACAGATGGGAACTAGACTTATGGAAACAGACGGGAACTAGACTTATGATAATCACTCTGAAGTATATACAGAAATCAAACCATAATGCTGAACACCTCAAACTTATATAACAAAAAACAAAGTAAAATGCAATTTTTTAAAGAGTGGATTTACTATTATTTTATACGATACATAATGTACACTCCAGTAATGGCTTCCAGGGACAGAGAAACTTTCTCCTCCATGAAGGCAGCACAAGACAAAAGGCAGAGTTAGATTACCCTGGCAACACACAGGTAGAAGGCAGTAAGCACCCACTCTTCCCTGTGCATTTGTATTAAATATTAATCGGGATTTCATCTATATTTTATTCAGGTTGAAAAAACTTATAGAAGCAGAATAATCTGAATTCACAGACTAAGCCATACTGAAATAAAAGTACTCTCACCAAGAGTCTTTTGTAAGATGTACTATAGCAGCAGTAACTTAGGTTTTGGAGTCAGATAAATCAGGTTATTCCAGTCTTTGCTGATCAGCTGGATAGCTTTGGAAAATTATCTAACTGCAGAACTTTGACTGAAAAGTGAGGATTCTCCAATAAATCACTGGTGTGTTGAGAGAATCTGTGTCAGTGCCTAGAAAATGCACAGTTTATGATTTTGCAAGGTAAACAGTAATTATGATATTGGAAGGTAATATTTGATTACTATTGTATCTCAGGATATTAAGTCAAATATTAAACCAATTAAAATATATATGTAGCTAAAACTGTCACCCAAGATTAGCCCTATAAAACTCTTGCTTTGAAATATGAAAAGAAGGACATGTATAAGAAAAACAGTATCTACCTGGATCTTAGGACTAGAATGCCTATAAAATATTTTACGGATTTGATACGTCTGAAGCAGTTCATAGAAATCAAAAGTATTTTCAAAAGGTACTATTTATTAGAAGTAAAAAATGAAGCATGTTTTAGTTAAGATGTTTAAATTCTATTTCTAGGTTCATCCATTTTTTTCCCCTCTAGCAATGACTTAAGAGTTTCTAGTCAGATTTTACATGTGTTTTGAATTTCTCTTGTTTTAGATACTTCATAAGGCCAAGGCATTAGTACTGCAGCTTAAGTACTAACTGTTAAATTTATAAATTGAACAATAAAGTAGTTGAAAATCAAAAAATTGATTCAAAGATCCAAGTTGTTTAAGAGCATGGAGAATAGAAAGAGAAAAAATCTATATATGCAGCAGAAATTTTAAGAAGAGAAAATAGCAAGAATAGCTGTCTTTCAAAAGAATGTTCCAGAATTGGAAAAAAAATGTTTTCATAGAATAGACAGGATAATTTGAACAGGGTAAATAAAAGCTATCTATATCTATGCCCATCACTGTTAAGCTTAGTGTATCAAAGACAAATTTAAAAAAATTAAAACCAGTCATTAAAAAGAAAGATTTGACAGCAGGATTTTCATCAGCAACTGGCTCTTTCCCTAGTTTTCTCTAGCTCATTAAATAGTAGCATAATTTCCTAAGATGTTTATGCCCCAAACCCCTGAGTCATGCTTCAGTCCTCTATTTACAACATATCCATATTTCAATCATCAGAATAAGTCTGCTTATCTGTAACTTCTAAATGTCTCCTGAATCTGAACACTTCTGACCATATGCAGGGCCCTCCACCTAACCCAGGAATTCATCTAAAGGATTGAAATCACCTTCCAACTGATCTCCCAGTGCCTCACCCCTACGAATTAATAATACTGCATACCTGCTCAAACTATCTGATAGCCTTCCATCTCATTCAAAGTAAAGTTCAGATTCTTTTCCACAGCATACAAGGTGCTACATGACCTTGCACCTTTAACTCTGTCTCCTCCTCCTAATTTCCCTCTTGATTAATCACTTTAGCCATGTAGTCCAAGCTTAATCTCATCCTCAGGGCCATCACTATGGTGGTTCTATCTGCCTGGAATGATATTCACCCACATCATAGCATGGCCTGCTCTCTCATTGTATTTGGATTTATACTCAATAATCTCTTTAGAAAAGACTTAACCACTTTTCATAACACTTCTTTATAATTGCTTTTAGCATTTAACATGATGTGACATAGTATCATATGTTTATTGGTTGGTTTGCCAATCCCTAAACTAGAACAAAGTCCACGAGTGTATGACATTATACTTCCCAGTGCCCCAAACGGTGCCTGGCATATAATTCTCCAAAAAATTATTTCTTATATAAACTCTTATTTCCAACAAAGATAAATAATACACATTGTTTCAAAAACTTGTGGAACATTTACAAAAATTTGCCTGACATTGGGGCACAAAGGAAATCCAATCAATTCACAATAATATATATCATACTCATCATGAAGAGTAAAGTACGAGTCCACTTAAACCACCAAGTTACAAAAGCAACAAAACGCCCCTTATAAAACAAATGTCTTCTCTCTGTCCAGACAGAATCTAGTACAAATTTAACTGGCAAAACAAAATCTCCAAGACTCAGTATGTCACTCACGTAGGAAAGAATTACTCAGTAGCTAAGTAGCTACTATTTGTTTGGAGAGAATTATTTTAAAAAAAGAATTTGCCTAAAGTGACTGAAATTGAGTAAGAAAAACTATATAAAAATATTTCACATAAAATCAAATTTAATGTTGTAAAGTTTGCAAAGCCAAAAGACCAGTTTAGCTGAAGAAATGACTTTTGATCTGGGACTTAATCAATGGATAAAATTTAACAGGTGCCTATGGTGAAGGAGAAGAAAGAAAATCCAGATGGAGAGGTTGGTAAGTATTAATCTATGAAATCAAGGAAGTGTACATGTTTTAGAGAAATACCAAGTCATTCAACTTGGTGGAAATATATGCTAAGTGGTAAAGCTATAGTGAAGGCAAATTCTGAAAGCTTTGTAAGTGAAGCCACTGAATACCAACCTTAATGAACAGGTGATAAGAAACTGCAAAAGGCTTTAAGGAGGAACACGTGTATACCTGTGGCGGATTCATGTTGATATATGGCAAAACCAATACAATATTGTAAAGTTAAAAAATAAAAAATCTAATATTTTAGCAAATTTTATTTGGCTGAAGATATTTCTCTGCTAAGAACAGGGTCCATTATCAGTTGTGGGCAAAGAAAGTGGCCACTGAAGCATTCTCTAACCTGAAAAAAAGAAAGAAAAAATAGAGAAGGAGGGAGGGAGAGACAGAGAATGAGAGAGAGAATTTGAGAGAACTGTGTCTTATACAAGTCTTTTGTCTAAAAATACATTCCTCAATTCTGATAAAGATGATCCATGTTATGCATTCCTACCTACATCTGTGGCAAAGAAAAAGAAAGTTCAGAGTCCCTTGTAACTGTACTAATTTCTAGCCCATTAGAAGAGCTGGAGTGTGGGAACTCTTAGCTTAAGAGTAAATAGCTCCTGGCTTCCATCATCGAAAAGAAAGAAATCTCTGTTTTCACCCTTGAGTGGGAGGTCACTGAGTGAGATGAAAAAAGCTCTGCAATTACTGAGCCATGCAGGATATGCTGAGTAATATATTTATGTGCAATTTGCACAACTTCTTAATTAGTTTTAAATATCAAGCTTATCCTAGCTGACATCTAAGCTTTAATATTTTCCAATTCAAGCAAAGTATGTGGTTTTGGATTTGCTTTGCAAATAGTATGTTCTTCAGGATTGCTTATGCAAAAATATTCTGATCGCAGTAGCTACATGATCTGTCTCAAGAGTTCTGACCAGAAAATTCTATTTAGCCACAGAGGTGGAATACACATCTCTGAACAGATCTATTGAGACAATGACTCCAGAATATTTATCTGACTTAAAATTTCTAAATACTGTTTCTGGGTTATGATGATAGATCAAATAGATACACATAATTTATCTTCCTCCAGGAAACAACCACTCATTTAAGTTTTTGCAAAGCAAAGTGTTAAAAATAAAAATTCACAAGGATGAGGTAAGAACAGCAAATGGGCCTGTGCTGAGAATGGCCACTGTGTATGACAGAGGCTGAAATGAGGGCCAGAAAGTGTTAGTTGCTCAGTCCTGTTTGACTCTTAGAAATCCTATGGACTGTAGCCTGCCAGCCTCTTCTGTCCATAGGATTTTCCAGGCAAGAGTACTGGATTGGGTTGCCAGTCCCTTCTCCAGGGGATCTTCCTGACCCAGGGATTGAACCTGGGTCTCCTGCATTGCAAGCAGATTCTTAACCATCTGAGTCACCGAGATGAGGGCCAGTTTAGTTCAGTTGCTCAGTAGTGTCCGACTCTTTGCGACCCCATGGACTGCAGCATGCCAGGCCTCCCTGTCCATCACCAACTCCTGGAGTTGACTCAAACTCATGTCCATCAAGTCAGTGATGCCCTCCAACCATCTCATCCTCTGTCATCCCCTTCTCCTCCTGCCTTCAATTTTACCCAGCATCAGGGTCTTCTCAAATGAGTCAGCTCTTCACATCAGGTGGCCAAAGGATTAGAGTTTCAGCTTCAACATCAGTCCTTCCACCGAACACTACGGACTGATCTCCTTGCAGTCCAAGGGACTCTCAAGAATCTTCTCCAACACCATAGTTCAAAAGCATCAATTCTTCAGTGCTCAGCTTTCTTTATAGTCCAACTCTCATATCCATATATGACTACCGGAAAAACCATAGCCTTGACTAGACAGAACCTTTGTCGGCAAAGTTATATCTCTGCATTTTAATATGCTGTTTAGGTTGGTCATAGCTTTCCTTCCAAGGAGTAAGCGTCTTTTAATTTCATGGCTGCAGTCCCATCTGCACTGATTTTGGAGCCCCAAAAAATAAAGTCTGCCAATGTTTCCCCATGTATTTGCCATGAAGTGATGGGACCGGATGCCATGATCTTCATTTTCTGAATGTCGAGCTTTAAGCCAACTTTTTCACTCTCCTCTTTAAATTTCATCAAGAGGCACTTTAGTTCTTCACTTTCTGCCATAAGCGTGGTGTCATCTGCATATCTGAGGTTATTGATATTTCTCCTGGCAATCTTGATTCCAGCTTGTACTTCATCCAGCCCAGCCTTTCTCATGATACACTCTGCATGTAAGTTAAATGGGCAGACAATATACAGCCTTGACGTACTCCTTTTTGTATTTGGAACCAGTCTGTTGTTCCATGTCCAGTTCTAACTGTTGCTTCCTAACCTGCATACAGATTTCTGAAGATATGAGGGCCAGTGGGATATAAAAACCCAGCTCTTCACTCTATGTTCACCCAGAGGACCTGTGTCCTTATGGAGGAAACACTTCCCCCTAATTTACAGGAATAACTGGCTCAGTACATTCAAGAAGGCCAAAATTCAATTTGGCAGTAGTGAAAAATGAAGAACCAACACAATTTGTATTTCAAGAAGCACAATGACAGAAGCACTAAGTGTGAAAGTGGGTAATGACTTAAGGGACTACAGTAAACACTGAGAAGTTGGATCCCTCTCTCATGCCACACCTCAGGGAATTGATCACCATCTCCAGCAGAAGCCTAGAGGTTTAGTCTCTCACCTAAGGGAAAAAGAGTCTCCGTACTGGGAGGCCCAGATGGATCTTGGAGAATATATTTCCAAAACAGCAGGATTAAGTGACCAATACCATTCCAAACACTGGAGACAGACATATCCCCTGAACTATCACACTGTCCCAAGATGTTGGTCCAAGATGTTCCTCAGGAACAATCAACTCATAAACTTAGAGATTAACTCACGTAACACAGGAATTTCAATTTTTTGTCTTCTACTCTTATCTATGTTCACAACGCCAAGTCCTAACTGACCTTTAAGAGAAAAGATGTCTTTAAAGTCGAGTATGGTGATATAAATCATCAAAAATGGGACAAAAACTGGAAGAAACAGAGAATGCTGGGACAAGAAAATACTGGTGTCATTCATTTATGCAGAGATATGCTAAAGCTGAAACTCCAGTACTTTGGCCACCTCAAGAGTTGACTCATTGGAAAAGACTCTGATGGCTGGGAGGGATTGGGGGCAGGAGGAGAAGGGGACGACAGAGGATGAGATGGCTGGATGGCATCACTGACTCCATAGACCTGAGACTGAGTCAACTCTGGGAGTTGGTGATGGACAGGGAGGCCTGGCGTGCTGCAATTCATGGGGTTGCAAAGAGTCGGACACGACTGAGTAACTGAACTGAACTGAACTGATGGCAAGATAAAACTTGATTCCTAGGAATTAAAGAAAATTGTAAAAATGAGAAGTTCAGTAGAAGGTAAATAGTTGGAAGATAAAACAGGAAATCTTCCCAGAAAGTGCAGCAAAAAGACAAAGAAAAAAAAAGAAAATCAGATCAGACCAGGCAGTCTGACATCCAACAGACTTTTCACATTCTCTTTCTGATATCTATACCTCTTTTACTGCTGATATGAAATGACATATTAATCTTTTGAAGACTCTTTGAGAGACATAGGCTATTTTGAATACAAAAATCAAAGTTTGGAAGACCATCAGCCTAATGAGTTATTCATTAAGCCCAATGGTAGTCTTCACCTGCACCCTAGATTATACATACAGTGTATCCACTAAAGAAACAAAACCATCTATACTGCAAACCATCACCTAGACATAAATATGAACTCTCTTCCTTCGTAAGTGGATTATCTACTCCCAGAGAGCAGGGGTCATATCTGATTCCCTGTTGTGTCCCCACATACAAGTTTGTATCTACTGGCATACAATGAACACTGACTAAAACTTTATTGAATAAACATTGAATGAATTTCCATAAACTTTTATCATATAGTAAAGGGGTATATTTTTATCTTATACAGAAATTGCAGGTGACTCAACTTTAGCAGCTGCAGTTAATTAAGCAATTATGTTTTCCCTCACTTAATGTCTCTGGTGAGGTCATGGCAATGTAGTCACAAAAATAAACATGAACTAGCTTTTACGGAATAAAATTTGGCAACTGTCAAGTTCCTCTATGATGAGTGCATTCAGTGCCACACTGGTCGGTCTCTAACGTGAGACTGTCCCGGGAACTGATGAGGCATGGAAGTTCCTTTGATTACTTAGTTACTGTGTATTAAAATAATAAAGGGAATCCTGAAGTCCGTGAAAAATTCTTATGTTGACACTAGGAATAAAGTATTACAAAAACATGCTAGCCCCAGAAGGGGCAGCAATCTGTCCATATTGGAGCTGACACCTGTTCTTGATATAATTTTTCCTTCCTGGCTTCTAGCAGCTGTAACATCATCAATATGGGAAGCTTCCAGAATGCCTTGATTGACCAGTATGGATTCCCACATAACAAAGCCTCAAAATAAGGGGCTTATTTCATAATAAAGAAGTTGCAAAACTGGACACGTGACCAAAGATTTACCATGGTTTTACTCTGGCAATTGCTAAATTCTCAATGGAAAGCAGATATAATCTGTCAATGCAGGAGACACAGGAGACACCAGTTCCATTCCTGGGCCAGAAAGATCCCCTAGAGTAGGAAATGGCCACCTACTCCAGTATTCTTCACCTGGAAAATTCCAGGGACAGAGGAGCCTGGGGGGCTACTGCCCATGGGGTTGCAGAGTCAGACACAACTGAGCATGCACGCATGCTCCTTGCCTATTTTCCTAGATTATCTTTAATGCTTTTCATGTTTCCTTATTCAGCCTGCATCCTGATGACCAACTAAATCAGCCAAACTTTCAACACTTTATGACCTTATACCTTCTGTACCTACCCCCATAAATCCCCCGTTTTGAGGTAATCTACAGTGTTTTGCTTTTCAAAATTCTTAGTCCAAAGTTATTGGATACTAATGAACAAAAGACATTAGTAAGTTGAGAACTTTTTAAGGTTCATTCTGTTCACTTTGACCTTAGTCTTCTCTCCTTTCATAATCAATTTTGTATCTCACTGTTGTTCTTTCAGATTACCCCACTTTCTCACATCCAGAGATCGATCCACCCTTTTTTGTCTTCCTACTTAGCAGATACCTTTCTAGCTACTTGTAAGGAGAAGATAGGTAAGAGGTGATTTCCATTACTACTCTCCCAGAACTTTTAGCGGTACTGCACTGATTTCCTTTAAGGTTATTCATGTGGTTACATGTTACTTATAGAAAAAGAAAAAATATAAAGATATCACAAAAGATAAAATCTCCCTCTGAAATATTCCCTATTCCATTTTCCTGAAATCAATATTAATATCTGTCCAACTTCTATGACTTCTTCCACATCTTCTTACCAAAACATTACTGTGTATTATACATTTGGAGATTTATTTTTCTTTTAACTAGACAGAATCACAATTAGCACTCTGAACCTAATTTTCACTTAAGACCTCTTTCTCTCAGAAATACATGAGTACTGTCGGGCTGCACCCCGCAATCCAGTAAGCCCCATACTCGCCTAGCTGCAAGACTGAAGAGAGACTGGAGTGAGGAACAGAGACATCAGTGTTATATGGATGGGGAAACTTACTTGTCTGAAACAAGGTTCTGGAGTGACATCTGAACATGTGCAGAGGAAGCAAGGAAATAGCGGCAGATTTCACTCCCCAGAGGAGGGGGGAGGTTACCAGTTATAGGGGGAATTGGTATCTGGTTGGCTCCTTGGTTACCAGCGAAACTAGCGGAGGGGCCCGCCCCCCACCGCCTCTTTAATTGCTACCAGGTGGAGATGTTCTGATCTAAAGGTTAGAACAATCATTAGCTGGGGCTGAGGCAAGTATGTGGGAAACTCAGTCAGGTGATTAGAGTGTAGGTGAAGTAGGCACTGGGCCGAACAGGGAATGTACAGAGAGCAAGAGAATGGCCACCTTGGGTGACCTGATCATAAAAATGCACATATACTAATACACACAAAAGTATTTTTAAAAGGCAATAATATAAGATGCTGGGAGATTTTATGAAAATATGTTATTCATTCAACATTTTCTTGAATGTCCTTCCATCTCTGACTTTTCTCATTCCTTTCCCTACATCATTCCCCTACCCTCACCGGATTCATAGTAACCCGTGTAAACTACCTAGCAAGTTTATATCAGATTTCATCAACTGTTTACAAATACATGTATATAAAAAGGAAATTATACATATATATATATATATATGTCTCTCTCTCTCTCTCTCTCTCTATATATATATATATTAAAAGATGTTAAAGTTTCCTGGGGGATACCATAATACAATGGATATAAACTTTTAACATTCAGGACAGATCTGAGGAAATTTCAAAATGATAAGAACTAGTAATATGACCCTAAAAATTCATCTCAAAGAGATTATTAAAAAAAAAAATGAGGTGTGTGAAAATTGGTAGAAGGTTTCTGAAGAAATATCTTTCCCCAAAAGAATGGAATGAGATGACAGAAGGCCATTTCATAACCTTGGGTCTTTCAAGAGAGGCTAAAACAGCATCCTTTGGGGAGCACAACGTGTTCTCTGAAGTTAGGCAATGCAGGAACTGGTGTGTGACTCACCTCAAAGAAAACTAAAAGTAGCCTGGGGCAGCAAATATGCCTGCTTCCGAGAAGCCATGGAATTCCCTCCAGCGCTGAATAGGGCACTGGGTACATGTGAGACCTACCAAGGAGACGGTAGACTTGGAGATATTTCAGCTTCTGTCAGAGAGTACAGCTTAAAACGGCAGTTTTCCCAGAATCTAGAAAACCAATATAAAACTGGAGGCTAGAAAGACTGCCTCTCCCTTGAAAAATAAGTTGTGGTCTGAGGAACCCATTGAGGAACCCCTGAAGAACCCATGAGAGTGCCCTAGAAAGAACCAGATTCACACATCGATAAGCCGAGAAAGCATACAGCTGTGATTTGACAGCATCTGTCAAGAACTTTCTTCTCTCCTCCTCTTCACCACCTCCTTTGGTGTTACAACCCTGGACAAATCAGGCAGAACAGCAAGCTAGTGGGAAATAAAGGAAGCTAGCAATCAAGAAGCAGCCAGAAACAAATGTAGACTCTGTCTTACAGTTCACTCCTGCTGAGGGAAGTGTTTATAACAAATTGAACTTCTTTGAGCTGCTGTGAGCCCAGGATTGGCTCTCTCTTCGGCTATTGCCCAGGAGTACCGGCTCCTGGAGAACAGGTGAGTGGGCAGCCTAAGCCCCCATCCTAGCCACCTAGCTCCACTTCAGAGTATCTTTCGAAGTTAAATTGCAAAGCTGGGTGTCTGGAGAGCTGGAGGGGTGGTGAGAAGGGGTGGTGAAGATGGGGAGAAGGCACAGAATATTTACCCTCTGTCACTTGTCTGCCTGGCTGACACCTCATATCTCAGCAGACAAGCCAATGACCATTCACTCTTACAAAGCAGGTTTTGCTTTCCACAAAAGAGTCTTTTGTTTCTAGACTTAAATATTTATTGTTGAATTGTTTCTGACACAAATCCAAGGTATGAATTTAGAGAGAAATAATGGTAATTATTGGCTTCCTGGGTAGCTCAGCTATTAAACAATCCACCTGCAATGCAGAAGACCCTGGTTCGATTCCTGGCTTGGGACAATTCCCTGGAGGAGGGCATGGCAACCCACTCCAGTATTCTTGCCTGGAGAATCCCATGGACAGAAGAGCCTGGCAGGGTACAGTCCATGGGTCACAGGGAGTCAGGCATGACTGAAGTGACTGAGCATGTGCACATTGATCCAACAAAGCCTTAGGTCTGAGGTAGTCAGTGGGATGGTCCATGGGTTTCTCTTTCTGGATTTCAGGTGCATTCATTAAAAAATGACACCCTGGTACCAAAAGCATGAGCAGAATTTATCTTAGAAAATTACTAATTAGATCCCAAAAGAACACATTCCAATATGGATTAGATAGTCATTATCAAGACTTTCCTAAAAATGTCTGCCTTAAAGTGATCTTATGGACAGGTATGAGTTTTCACACAGGGACAGAGGATGGACTTCCTGATTTAATTTTAAGAAAATATTTAGATTAAAATAAAAATGAGTTCTGATTATATCCTCTGAATCATATTTCTTCATGGTACTTAGATACAAATATATTTAATTTATTTAATGAATATTCATTGACTTTTATTAGTACTAGGCATTGCTCTAAGCTATTAAGATAAACCGATTGGTGAAACCAAATAAAGATCCATGGCCTAAAGACATGCAAATTCTCATAGGAGGGGGAACATAGTAACGACAAAATAATTATAAGTTACATAATATTTTATATACAAAGGCCCATATAGTCAAAGCTATGGTTTTTCCAGTAGTCATGTATGCATGTGAAAGTTGGACCATAAATAAGGCTGAGCATGAAAGAATTGATGCCTTTGAACTGTGGTGCTGGAGAAGACTCTTGAGAGTCCCTTGGACTACAAGGAGATCAATCCAGTCAATCCAAAAGGAAGTCAACCCTGAATATTCATTGGAAGGACTGATGCTGAAGCTGAAGCTCCGATACTTTGGCCACCTAATGAGAAGAGCCAACTCATTGGAAAAGATCCTGATGCTGGGAAAGACTGAGGGCAGGAAGAGAAGGGGGAGATAGAGGATGAGATGGTTAGATGGCATCACTGACTCAATGGATATGAGTTTGAGCAAATTCCAGGCGATAGTGGAGGACAGGGAAGCCTGGGGTGCTACAGCCCATGAGGTCATGAAGAGTTGGGCAAGACTTAGCAACTGAACAACAACAATAGTGGTATTTTACATGGTGATGAGTTACTGTGAAAATAGTTTAGGGTAAGGGAGATTCGGAAAGTTGTAATGTGAGGGTGGAAGTCATTTTTAAATAGGGTCTTCCGGGTCAGTTCAGTTCAGTTCCTTTGCTCGGCTGTGTCTGACACTTTGTGACCCCATGACTCATAGCACACCAGGCCTCCCTGTCCATCACCAACTCCCGGAGTTCACTCAAACTCATGTCCATTGAGTCGGTGATGCCATCCAGCCATCTCATCCTCTGTCGTCCCCTTCTCCTCCTGCCCCCAATCCCTCCCAGGATCAAGGTCTTTTCCAATGAGTCAACTCTTCGCATGAGGTGGCCAAAGTATTGGAGTTTCAGCTTCAGCATCAGTCCTTCCAATGAACACCCAGGACTGATCTCCTTTAGGATGGACTGGTTGGATCTCCTTGCAGTCCAAGGGACTCTCAAGAGTCTTCTCCAACATCACAGTTCAAAAGCATCAATTCTTCAGCACTCAGCTTTCTTCACAGTCCAACTTTCACATCCATACATGACCACTGGAAAAACCATAGCCTTGACTAGATGGACCTTTGTTGGCAAAGTAATATCTCTGTTTTTCAATATGTTATCTAGGTTGGTCATAACTTTCCTTCCAAGGAGTGTCTTTTAATTTCTTGGCTGCAGTCACTATCTGCAGTGATTTTGGAGCCCCATAAAATAAAGTCTGACACTGTTTTCATTGTTTCCCCGTCTATTTCCCATGAAGTGATGGGACCGGTTGCCATGATCTTTGTTTTCTGAATGCTGAGCTTTAAGCCAACTTTTCCACTTTCCTCTTTCACTTTCATCAAGAGGCTTTTTAGTTCCTCTTCACTTTCTGCCATAAAGGTGGTGTCATCTTCATATCTCAGGTTATTGATATTTCTCCCGGCAATCTTGATTCCAGCTTGTGCTTCTTCCAGCCCAGTGTTTCTCATGATGTACTCTGCATATAAGTTAAATAAGCAGGGTGAAAATATACAACATTGACGTACTCCTTTTCCTATTTGGAACCAGTCTGTTGTTCCATGTCCAGTTCTAACTGTTGCTTCCTGACCTGCATATAGGTTTCTCAAGAGGCAGTTCAGGTGGTCTGGTATTTCCATCTCTTTCAGAATTTTCCACAGTTTATTGTGATCCACACAGTCAAAAGCTTTGGCATAGCCTCAATTAAAAGTCGGTAATTTGAGCAAAGTCTCAAAGCTAAAAAATGGAGATAGCCTTGTAGATATTTGAGGGAAGAGGGGTCCCGGTAGAGGAACTGGCCAGGCAGAAGACCCTAAGAAAACATGAATGACAAATCTGAGGATCTGTAAGGAGGCAATGTCATTGAGAAAACTGAACAAGGGGAAGAGAAAAAAAGAAATAAGGTCGAATGGGTTGTTTGTAAAGAGCAACTGAAAGAATGAATTGACATTAAATCCGATGGGGAAGGCTACACACAGAGGCGAGAATATCACTCAGTCAGTTCAATTCAGTCGCTCAGTCAAGAATATCACTAGCTTTGTACACACTGATTTGTGATGTGTATTACACATCCAGATGGAGATATTAAGTGGGCAATTGGACATCAAGTCTAGAGTTGGCCAGAGGTAGAAATGTGGGAATCAGTACTGATGAGCAGGATGAGATTACCAAGACTTTGCATGTAACTGGAGAAGAGGTGGAAGAACTGAACCTGGGGCAATTCAGGATAAAGTTGTTAAGATAAGAAACCAGCAATGAGACTGTTAAAGAGTAGGGAAAGAGGAGGAAAGTAAGAGAGGAGGAAAACTATATCGTATTCTAGAAGACAAGTGAGGAAATATTATCAGTGAAGAGGGGGATTACCATTGTTAATTGTGGCTGAAAGACTGCATAAAATGTGGACTGAGAATTGAACGTTGACTTTAGATATAGAAATCTGACCAAAAATCCTGGTGCTCTGGTGGGGTGCAGAAAATTTGATTGTTAAAGACAGTTTAGAAGAGAAAGAATTTCAGAGTATATAAACAGGACTGCAACTCACAGGAGAAGTGAAACGAAGATTTTTAAATACAAGAAAAAAAAACGATAGTGTGTTTGCTGATGTCAATGATCCAGTAGACAGTGCAACAGTGATAATATGGGAGATTAAGGGAAATTTCTGGAGATATATCACTGAAGAGACAGGGGATGTGTCCCACTACATAAGAAGAGAGTGCACGCTTAGAGGCATTATCTACAGTAAGAGGCAGGAAAGGAAATAATGGGACTGCTGGTACCCTTTATTAAAACCTGGTACTTAGGTTTTGCTCTTCTGGATGAAGTGCTATTCATTTCCAGTGTTACAGGTCATATATTATTTTTCCATGCCATTCATGATTACCTTTGCATTGTGGATACTTATTTTAAGATATCCTATCAATATATATGAAACCAATATAACAACTATTTCCTTCATCAAAAGTCTCTATTCCCATGTGATATTCCATCCATAAAGGATGAAAACTTTAGAATATTCTTTTTTTTTTTTTTCCTGCCCTTCCTCCCCTTCCCACCTTTTTTTTTTTTTTTTTTGCTTTGATCCATAGGGGAAACTTTTGGAATTCTTTTACTTCTCTTTCCTCATCATGACTTTAACCCAACTTTTAAGTTTTACTGAAGAAACCTGAGACTTTCAATTTCAAATGATTATTATCCCAGGTGGTGCTAATGGTAAAGAACCCACTGGCCAATGCAGGAGATGGAATAGATGTGGGTTTGATCCTAGGTTGGGAAGATCCCCTGGAGAAGGAAATAGCAACCCACTCCCGTATTCTTCCCTGGGAAATTTCATGGACAGGGGGGCCTGTGGGCTACAGTCCGTGGGGCCGCAAAGAGTAGGACAAGATTGAGCGACTGAGCGTCATCGTCATTAGAATCTCTCCACACAAATTGTCTCTTCTACTTCAAGAACCTTTATAAAGGTCTCCTGTTGTAAACTAGCAGACTTTCAATGACTGTATCTAACAGCACCCATTCAGATGTAACCAGATATTGCATGACTCCTTGCTTACCACTCTTCCTGTCCTCTTTTGTCTTTCTCCATCTTGACTGTACTCATTTATCTATTCTTTGGGTAGATAGTTTGTCTTTACCTGAGATTAGGTAAAAAACATGAATATCTGTAAATAGTTCTGTAAAAAGGAAACAGAACTGACTGGGCATAGGGTTTTTAGATTTCATTCCTTCCCCCCGCACCCCGCCATCCCCCTGCCCCGAGTAGTCTATAGATTAGATGGCAATACTAGGTATTTATTAGAAACATCTGGAGAGCTAAAAAAAATACCAATTCCTTGCGCCACACTCAGATATTCTGATTTAATTCATCTAGGATAGAGCCTGGAGTCAGGACTCTCCAGCTTCTTTCTAAAGCCTTCCAGCGATTCTAAAGTGCAACCAGGGTTGCAGTCTTGTTGATGCGCTTGTACTTTGATTGTTTTCTGCCACAGTAAGAAGGAGACCTGCTAAGCAATAATTAGCCATAGTTTGCAGGATATAGATTCATTTATATACACCATCAGACTTGATTAGTCTGTGGTATGGCCTGTGCCCTGATACTGTTTTCAAAGTTCCCATGTGGTTCTGATATATAGCCAGGTTTGAGAACCACTGACATAAATGAAAAAGTTCCCATGTTATTAGGCCTTTACAACTACTGTTTATAGTAGTTTTTACCAGTGAGGCTTGAAAACTATATAAATCAGAACACCTGGGATGGGCTATTTAAAATGCAAATGCCTTGGACTCACATAAATCCAATGGATTCTTGGACAGACTGCTCAAATTTGGTACTTAAACCGAATTATTAAGATAAATCTTCCGCATACCCAAATTTTTGAGACCTATAATAAAATTTGTGGTTGAATTCCCTGTGAGGATACAGACCAAGAATACAGGAGGTACAAGTTAATACTTGTACTCTATAATACTCTAATACTTAACTGACATGGCGTAGAGAAGTAACATATTGTTACTAAATAGTTAACCTGAAAGATTAGTTTAAGATGAATCTATTATTTCCGCAGGACCCTTCTCTCGTTTCTCATTTACTAGTTTGTATTTTGGGAAGAAAGGGAGACAATGGAAGACTCAAGGGAAAAGAATGAGAAGGCAGTGTACTCTAGAGTGGTTTTAGACCTGGTCTTGCCTGCCAACTGCTCATTCATACCTTAGACAGCATAGGCTACATTACATACAGGTAACAAATTAACCTCAAAATCTCAGGAGCTTCACAAAATCAGTTAGTATTGCTGGCTCATGGTATATACCCAACACAGGTAGGAGGAATGGCTATTCTCTACACACTAGTTAGAACCCAGGAATGACAGAAGCTCTGCCATCTTTCCATAAAACCATCTCAACACAAGTTTTCAGCATTTGCTAGAGGGGAAATAGTGTGGGCAGTTTATATCTAAACTACCAGCCTCTACCTGAAGTTATGTATGTTACTTCCTCTCAACATCTGCTGGCCAGTATTAACCATGTGATCCGGACGTCACTGTGTGGGAAGCTGGATGTTTTCTCATGAGTGCAGGCAGGAAAGAATTGGATATGATGATCTCTACTGATCTGTGCCACAGAAATGTTCATCATGCACATACTATGTGCTAAATACTGGGCCAGAAAATAGGAATTAGCTGTCAGATAGAACAATATCTTCCAAAAAAAACCCAACTATCTTTCTGCTTTCATGGAGCTCATGAGACAACAAGGAGGAAATACAAATATTTCACTTATGTAGGAATAAAAGGCAGAGTTGTTAGTCATCAAACTTCACAAATTATCAGAAAGGAATATCAACAAAATATGGTACAGCAATAGCTAGCAGGCCTAAACCCATCAGATGTAGCTTCCTGTTTTGTTCACTATGATGAGTTTTGGAGTAAAGGCTGTTTGCTTGGCTTGAATTAAGCAAAGGGAAGCTTCTTAGTGTTTGTAGTCTCACAGCTTATACATCCCATCATCTCACAGTCCAGTTCTAGCCATGTGATTAACTTGCACTCATCAGCACAGCTGCTGTTCATAAATCCATACATTACAGACACACTTAGGCCAGACAGATCAGATACATTTTGTTATAAACTTTCCTAGCTGCTTAGTATTTGGAGAAGGAAATGGCAACCCATTCCAGTATTCTTGCCTGGAGAATCCCAGGAACAGAGGAGCCTGGTGGGCTGCCATCTGTGGGGTCACACAGAGTCAGACTCGACTGAAGCAACTTAGCAGCAGCAGCAGCTTAATACTCAGAAGCTAGTAAATTGCATCAGTTAATATTTGCAAGAAACGTGGTTGGGGTTAAAGAAAAAAATTATCTTAGGCGTTTCCAAGGTAGAATGTGTCACCCACTGTTAACCTTTTCCTTTGCAGCACCTGATCAAACAATCAAAGTAAACCCACCACAGTGGTAGGTTTACTTTGGTAGTACCCCTCTGGTAGCACCCCAGGGGGAAAGTGAATACTGTTATAAAGAGGAAAATGACATGTCAGGGAAGTGAGGGGTTTTTATGAAGTGGTGTTTGAACTAAAAATTGAAGGGAGAGTAAGGGTTAACTAGGTGACAGAGGGAGAGAGAGAAATCTCCAGGCAGAGGTAATAGCATGTGGGTTGGGAAGGAGCTGGCTTTGTCTGAAAGAGGCCTGTGAGACTGGACTTGAGAAGCAGGAGAGAAAATAGGGGGGAAATTATTCCAGAGAGATCTGAATGGGTAAAACCATGGACAGGGTGAGAGAGATAAGGGATCTTTATTTTAAAAAGCAGAGACATAATGCAGTAGTTTCTATGGGGGTGCACATAGAAAAGACAGGAGCATCAGAGGTGAGGGGAGTGTGGAAATAGGGGGTTGTTAGATAACTACTGGAGACATCTTAGCAGAGAGGTGACAGCATGGGTTAGGATTGTGTCCTGTAAATAAAGAAAAGTGGTTTAATTCAAGAGATGGTTAGGAGGAAAAGTAGCCTGAACAGGTGATCTATTGTTCATGGTGATCTCCTTTAACATTAACAGGGGTAGTAAAATGCACTTGTTTTAATTAGATAGTTCCTTTAAATAATCAACCACAAAGAAAGTACTAGCTGAGGAAATAAGAAAGAGTAGGAAGGTTTTCCCATGTTCACTGAACAAAGCTTTTCCATACCGTCAGTTCTAGTTCCTTAGCTGCCATCTAATAGCTGTGTGATTTGGGGCAAGTTGCTTATTTATTGCCATTTATTCACCTTTAGAGAATTAATAATAGCTGCCCTGTGTGTGTGTGTTAGTTACTCAGTTGTGTCTGATTCTTTGCGACTCCATAGACTATAGCCCTCTAGGCTCCCCTGTCCATGGAATTCTCCAAACAAGAATACTGGAGTGGGTTGCCATTTCCTTCTCCAGGGGATCTTCCTGACCCAAGGATCAAATCCAGGTCTCCTGCATTGCAGAAGGATTCTTTATCATCTGAGCCACCAGGGAAGCCCAATAACTGCCTTCAGTTCAGTTCAGTTCAGTCGCTCAGTAGTGTCTGACTCTTTGCGACCTCATGAATTGCAGCATGCCAGGCCTCCCTGTCCATCACCAACTCCCAGAGTTCACTCAAACTCACATCCATCGAGTCGGTGATGCCATCCAGCCATCTCATCCTCTGTCGTCCCCTTTTCCTCCTGCCCCCAATCCCTCTCAGCATCAGAGTCTTTTCCAATGAGTCAACTCTTTGCATGAGGTGGCCAAAGTATTAGAGTTTCAGCTTTAGCATCATTTCTTCCAAAGAACACCCAGGGCTGATCTCCTTTAGAATGGACTGGCTGGATCTCCTTGAAGTCCAAGGGACTCTCAAGAGTCTTTTCCAACCCCACAGTTCAAAAGCATCAATTCTTCAGTGCTCAGCTTTCTTCACAGTCCAACTCTCACATCTATACATGACCACCAGAAAAACCATAGCCTTGACGAGACGGACCTTTGTTGGCAAAGTGATGTCTCTGCTTTTCAATATGTTATCTAGGTTGGTCATAACTTTTCTTGCAAGGAGTAAGCGTCTTTTAATTTCATGGCTGCAATCATCATCTGAAGTGATTTTGGAGCCCAAAAAAATAAAGTCTGACACTGTTTTCATTGTTTCCCCATATATTTGCCATGAAGTGGTGGGACCAGATGCCATGATCTTCGTTTTCTGAATGCTGAGCTTTAAGCCAACTTTTTCACTCTCCTCTTTCACTTTCATCAAGAGGCTTTTTAGTTCCTCTTCACTTTCTGCCATAAGGGTGGTGTCATCTGCATATCTCAGGTTATTGATATTTCTCCCAGCAATCCTGATTCCAGCTAGTGCTTCTTCCAGCCCAGCATTTCTCATGATGTACTCTGCATAGAAGTTAAATAAGCAGGGTGACAATATACAGCCTTGACGTACTCCTTTTCCTATTTGGAACCCTACCCATATTAAATAAGTGTATGAAGGTATTTTAAAAATTTCAAAGCTGGTTTACATTTATATATTCTAACTATACGTAGGTCTTCCCTGGGGGCTTAGCTGTTAAAGAATCCACCTGCAATGTGGAAGACCTGGGTTTAATCCCTGGGTTGGGAAGATTTCCTGGAGGAGGGCATGGTAACCCACTCCAGTTTTCTTGCCTGGAGAATCCCCTTGGAGCAGAGGAGCCTGGCAGGCTACCGTCCATGGGGTCACAAAAAGTCAGACAGGACTGAGCGACTAAGCACACAGCTATACATAACATATAATTATGCTTATCATTACTACTAAATATAATTATTAACTCCCAGTTTTCTGAGCCAAGGCCCTGAAGAAATTAAGGGAATGAATAGTGACTCCAGTAATAAACACAGAAGGGTAAACTTACCCTTACCCAGCGGGAAAACTACATAAGGATAAGTAAGGAAAAGTCAAGACTGATTGTTTTTGTTTTGGACAGTTTTACTGGAAGTGCATGTGCAGAAAAACTCAATTTTAAAGCAAATAACAATAATCATAGAATTTTCTTGCCAAGAATAAAATCTTAGAGGAGGGGACTTCCAACCCAAGTTTTTCTTTCTTTCCCAATTGTAGTTTGTTTTTTTGTTTTTTGGTTTTTTTCTTAAGGTGTAAGATCTGGAACATTCAATTTCCTGTAAATTGTGGGAAGCAAGTGTGTGGTGACCTTTTCCCCGCTCAGATATTGATCTACTGGATATTCCCATGGAGTCTGCAGTAATACAGACATCTACAGCTGACCTTGAAAGTCGTGGAAGATTTTTTCTTTTTTAAAGAAAAAAAGATGAGTGTGTCTTGAATGTGTGATACAGGTCTTCAAAAAAGGGTGGAGGATGGGAACTTACACATGTTCATTCTCTTATTTTTATTTTCAATACTTCTGAAATTGGGATGCAGTTTATGACTACTTAGTGCAGTATTTATTACACACATAATCCCCAACCAATAAAATCTGTTGTTAAATTCTTGCTACATCTGGCACTGAAAACATATTTTCGCAAGGAAATACAATATATTAACTTAGATCCATCACAATTTCTTAAAACAATCTTGCCAGTAAAGAAAACAAACAACAACAACAAATAATTGTTTTGCAAAAATTGTATCATTTTCGAGGGGATTATTCAATCTTCATTCATTCAGACAACTTTAGTAAAGGCCTACTGGGTGCTGACCAATCTCAGAAAAACAAGTCCCTATGTTCTGAGAAGATGAGGAGAAAAAGCCATCTTATGCAGAATGGCCATTACTCCCAGAGAGCCCTGGACTGCCTCTGCCATGTTCCTCTGCCAAGGATTTTGCCCAGGAGGCACCTCTTTCCATTCCCTTTAATTTTCTCCTCTAGGCCTTTAATTCTCCAGACTTGCTCATTATTAAAGCAGCTACGGAAGATTGAGAAATCTCGTGGAGGAAACTCTTGACCCATTCTTGCCTCAGGTGAGATAGAAGTCAGTGATTCTGACCCTCTACTCAGGAATCATGCCCACTGGGGGGTGTCCTTCTGTAGTAATAATAGTCTGCTTTCCAGAGGATCCCAGCCAAATACATAGTCATCAGTTTATCCAAATGAGGTTAAGATTAAGTATTCAAGAATTAAATCCATCAAAATTACCTCAGCTATAAGGAATAAAGTTTGGTTTCCTCATCATGGCATTTAGGATTCTAAGACTGCAGCATGAAAGAATATTCTCAACTCTTCCTTCTACTTACCTACTATATAATTCTATCCAATCTACTCAAACTAGTTTAATGACTGCTTATTTGCTTATCACTGCCTAAGGCCTTTAATCATTGTATTCTTTTGTGTTGAAAAAATGAGGAATTAACTAAATACAATTCAGTACACAAACTACTCAATTTTTATCTATTATTAATATATGTAAATGCATGTACTCACCACCCATTCCAAGGTACAGTATATTTTCAACACCCCATAAGACTATGTCATCTGCCTTTCCAGTTATCACCATCCTCAGAGATAATTATTTTCTAATGTGTATTACCATAAGTAAGTTTCCTATATGGGCTTCCCTGGTGGCTCAGTGGTAAAGAATTTGCTTGCAATGCAGGAGACCACCTGAAATGCAGATATGGTTTCGGTCCTTGGGTAAGGAAGATCCCTTGGAGAAGGAAATAGCAACTCATTCCAGTATTCTTGCCTGGAAATTCCATAGACAGAGGAGTCTGGCAGGCTACAGTCCATGCAGTTGTAGAAATCGGACATGACTTAGCAACTCAACACCACCTCCACCAGTTTCCTGTATTACACTTTGACTTAATTATCTTACAAAATGAGACAATGAACGAGAAGGGTCACATGGAAAGGGAAGCATATATTTGTGCTTTCTTACTGGTTTCCTCTTTCACTAGCCACTCCTCTATATACCAAGAACCCTAAGTTGAACCTGGGTTGCCATTTAGCTATTGTGATGTCCCAAATTAATAAACATTGAATCAATAGTTTCACTCTTATCCTCATATCTTCAATTATTTTCCCACTAGTGTCTGTGAAATAGGTTGACCATCATGTGACCCAGGAAAGAAAAGAGATATCACCCTGACTTAGAAAAACAATATCTCATAAAATTATCTATTTTATTTCTCAAAAAGATATAAAAGAATTTTCTATTTTAATAGTATATACTGTATGCTTTTAAATGACGATACAAACAAGCATCTAGAATGCTGTTTTGATTTGTGTAATTTTGATAGAGAGGTTCCAGAATGGTGTTCCAGCATGAGCTCCCACAAACTAGTCTTCCACTGAGCCAGTGATCAAGAGCCTGAGAATCTAACAGTTCAGTGAACTACAAATCTACCTAACTATACCATCACTGAGCTCGTTTCTTTTATTATACTTAAGGATATGACATGATAATTCATTAAAACAAGATGTATTACGTCTATGACATCCTCTGACCTGTACAGTAATCCACAAAAAAAAAAAAGAAAGAAATGAGGTGAACTTGAAAAAAACAATGTTCTCATCAATTTCCTACCAAACTTTACCTCATGCCTTTTGAGAATACACCTATTCATTAGGTGACAGCTATGTGTAGGGAACAACACTAAACAAGAAATAAACAACTCCACTCTAAAGTCAATTCCAATCTTCAGTAGGGAAGATAAAAATATGAAAATGACTACTGCCTAAAGTCATGTCAAGATGAAGACACATTTCCCTATGAAGAGAGACTGCAAGTGGAAAGAGTGAAAGTTTAGAACAACTGCGCTGGCGGCCCTCAATAAGAGTCTGTTATCACTGAAGCTCAGAAACATTAAGTAAGAGGTAACAGCTGTCAGTGCCCTGTGTGGACGTGCAAGGAGTCAGATCTCCAGGGTCAACAGACGAGCAGGAGATAATATTCCAAATGTTACAAGCCCTTTTGTCAACCCTTGACCAGGAAAGAATGTTTTAGAAGTAATACAAGTCCTCTTTTCCTTCTGGCTGATAGGAACAAACGCTGAAGTCACTCAATCTCAGTTAATATCAAATCAATCCCTATTAATAGAAAAATCCAACTCAGCACTGCAGTTTCATTGGCTTGAAAAAATGATGTCCAGAACAATCTGGCTAAAATTTGAGTTCTGCTTCTTTGCTGTCTCTAAGTTGAACAACTGTTAGTCTTGTGGTGTCAAGCAATTTTATAAATAAAGCACTAAAATGGTTAATCTACACCTACCACTGAAGTTTTAAATGTACGTTTTAAATACATCTTGTAAATATTTGTCAAAAACATCTGCATATACATCTACACATCTCGTTTTATCCACTGCATGATAGAATAGTTTGTATTTGCTCATATGATTCTTAATTTATAATGCAAGGGGGAACAGTTTTGTCAGATTTTTTCAACCTTTCTTTTTATATTATTTATTTATATATAAACATATATATATTTAATTTTATATTCTGTGGATACAAAATATTTCTAAATGGTTCAGACAAAAGAAAAATGGTATTTTTAGCTCATTTTCCTCTCTTAGCCAACCATTTTAATGTTTGAGCCAGTCATCTTCGTCTTACTCAGTGGAATGGAACCAAACTCAGGTCCATCAAGTCGGTGATGCCATCCAGCCATCTCATCCTCTGTCGTCCCCTTCTCCTCCTGCCCCCAGTCCCTCCCAACATCAGAGTCTTTTCCAATGAGTCAACTCTTCACGTGAGGTGGCCAAAGTACTGGAGTTTCAGCTTTAGCATCAGTCCTTCCAAAGAACACCCAGGACTGGTCTCCTCTAGAATGGACTGGTTGGATCTCCTTGCAGTCCAAGGGACTCTCAAGAGTCTTTTCCAACACCACAGTTCAAAAGCATCAATTCTTCGGCACTCAGCTTTTCTTCACAGTCCAGCTCTCACATCCATACATGACCATTGGAAAAACCATAGCCTTGACTAGATGAACCTTTGTTGGCAAAGTAATGTCTCCGCTTTTGAATATGCTATCTCGGTTGGTCATAACTTTCCTTTCAAGGAGTAAGCGTCTTTTAATTTCATGGCTGCAATCACCATGCAGTGATTTTGGACCCCCCCAAAAATAAAGTGTGACACTGTTTCCACTGTTTCCCATCTATTTCCCATGAAGTGATGGGACCAGATGCCATGATCTTAGTTTTCTGAACGTTGAGCTTTAAGCCAACTTTTTCACTCTCCTCTTTCACTTTCATCAAGAGGCTTTTTAGTTCCTCTTCACTTCCTGCCATAAGAGCGGTGTCAATATACAGCCTTGACTTACTGGTTTTGGGTTGACTCACCAACTCAATGGACCTGAGTTTGAGTGAACTCCGGGAGTTGGTGATGGACAGGGAGGCCTGGTGTGCTGCATTTCATGGGGTCACAAAGAGTCGGACACGACTGAGCAACTGAACTGAACTGAACTGAATATTTTTTCTTGAGGAAATGTTTATGTTTGCCTATAACCTCTGAGCCTAAGTTTATTTGGAAGGGTGGTCATCTTCCTTCCATATGAAAACTGACAGCTCTTTCTTTTACAAGGCACTCCATTTGAATTTGGAGCCACTCTTACTGTTAGAATTTTGCCTTTATGAAGCTAAAACCAGGAAACAAATCATTGGTCCTAATCTGACATCTGAAGCCAAACAATTAGTTAAATACCCCTTCTGCATATGAATTATATACAAATATATAATCGTTAAGAAACCTAAATGAGATACTTGCTCTCTGTTGTGATTGTTTTGGTTTGATAATGAAAATATCCAGGGAAAACAGTGTTTTCTTTGTAGAAACCAAAGTGCCAATTCTCTTCTAGTTTCCCAGTGAATGATAATGAGAATCTTTTCTGATCCAAATTTCCCATTTCCTCCTAACTCTAGTCTATATAAATAAATACAAGACAGGATGACTATATTTTTAAAAGTCAATTTAGTTCATCAATTCTCTAGCAATAGAAGTAGTTCACATACTAGAAAACTGGAAATATCTGATGAGCCAGGAAGAAAAGCTGTGTGACTCCACAGGATTTTTGAGCATTTTGTAAAAATTAAGGGAAAAGGCACTTTTCCTTAAATATCTGTCTTAAACATCAAGTCCTCTGTGAATCTTCCCCCTTCCTCAGTCTTTTTTTCCAACCCTCAGGCATCATCTACTGTCTTTTAATGCTTTTCTTATGTGATGATCATAACCCACATCAGTATTTTGGTTCAATGTGTACAAAGCTGTCTCCTAACTACGTGGTGGGCTCTGGGAGGACAAGAAAGTTTACTATTTTTATTTATTTATTTTTTTGTATCTCTTGGGCCTGGAACATGGTGAGAGATCCATAGATATTAATTGTCTTGAATTAGAAGTTGAATTAACAGCATCTCCCAAAGACAAGCTGAAAAGATTCTATTGATTTGTTCCAAGGTCACAGATGTTAATGGTTTAGAATGAAGCTGATTCAGCTTTTCGTGTCTCATCTAGACAGGCTGATTCAATACACACCATTCATGCATTTTATGAAACTATGCTCCTAAGAATATCTATCAAGCTTTCATACTCATAATATGTATAACATTTGTATTTTACAGCTTATAATATGAAGCACACTACATCCTGAATAAGAGGACATTTCCTATCAAAACTGCTCTCAGATGCATACAATAGATGACCACACATTATCTCTATGAGTCATTTCCAGCAGAATTCTAGACACAATTACTCACACAATTTTTAGATTCATAGAATTTTTAGTCATACTTTTTGATTATCTGAATATTTTCTCAGGATTTTTCCTAGGTAGGCAAAGAGACCACTATAAGCTTTTGAAATAAAGCAAGCTGATTCTATTATACTAGAATAGTTTAATAATAAACTAAAAGTTTAATAGTTTAATAATAAATCAAGACTCTCATTCTAGATTGTAAATAAGCAGACTAATAAAAACCTATCCAAATAGCAAAAGTAAGTATTTCTGTGTCAAATTACAATCCAAGCTCACAAAAATCTAAGCCTAGAACATTGCCACAAGACACTCTTTCCATTGAGTGATCAAACATACGGCATTTGCCTAGCAAAATTCTGAAGTCAGCTAAAGAAACACATGAGCAAAAAGGTATGACACACAGACCCATAGGTCCTGGGTATTTTATCTATGCCTTTCATTCCTCTGCTGATTAGCAGATTTCCACATTCCCTGCCCTTCTGCAGAGAAGTGATATAGACTTACCTCAGGATGTCCATAGAGCTGCCAAGTAGATTCAAGGAAACAATGTAGGAGCAGATTTCAGTGGTGTTAAATCATTTCTATCTAATTATTGCCCCTCACTCTTCCTATTGATTTAAGGACTGAGCCCCAAAGGATGAGTTATTTTAGGGACATTAAACACATGAGATACATGTACTGAATTCTGAAGTATGTAAAAGAAGGATGCTTCAAAACTGCTCAACTAAGTGGCCTTTTATATCTTTTAAGCTTCAGTTTCCTAATCAGCAAAATTAAGGGATGAAATTCAGTTATTTCTCCTAGCTCCTTAAATAAAAAGTGGACTGGAAACAATTTCATATATTTAGGTCCTCCTACAGTTTTTAAAGGGATTTTCCATACCTGAAAATGAAGGGACACAGCTACCAGTGAGTGAAACCAGATAATCATCATTCTTATCTCCACCACCCATTACCATATGGTTATTGTTATTGCTACCATGCTCATGACAACACAGTAGAAAATTTCTCTGAGTTCCATTCTCAGCTTCTTAGTGCAGGCAATTTGGTATACATAGGGGTTACCATCTTTGACCAGCACAAAGGATAAAACTCACTCTTATGACCAAATCCCTACATAGCTTCAAATGAAGACTCTTTTTGTATAGTTATCTTTGCCAGTCACTGCTTAAGCAAGCCACTTTCTTAATGCCTCTTTTATCACTTAAAATGTAAGATAATGCTTGCTACATATGTATACCAAGAATGATAAGGATGATGAAAAATTTTAATAATTGATAATTGGCATTTCATGATATTTCAGCTTAACTTTTCTGCATTTTGGGGATTCTTTTTCAATTAGAATGCTTTATATGACACAGGGCATTCTAGACCTTTCTCCAGGTTTTACTGTTATATGCCAGTTGCCAAAAAACACCAGAGTACTCTGGAACTTTCCAAAGAGCCCGTATAAACTGGCAGTGATTCTTTTCTTTGTATTCCTTAAAGGAGGTAAACTATCATTGTCACATTTGAGTTTTAACTCAGGTTTTCATAGTTTTTATTATATTTTAGGTATGAATATGAGAAGTCATAAAGAAGGGTTAAACACAACCCTCTTCCATTATTCCAGCTACTGAATCAAATGCTGCAAGCTAATTTAACACCTAATAAAAATGTGATGTCCCTAGCCATTTACACCAATATTTTCATAGTGACATGAAAGTAATCTTTCTAAAATACAAATCTGATCATGATGCTGCCTTCTCTAAAATACTTAAAGGGCATCTTACACTTCGGTGTTCAAGTTACAGCTCCTTAGTGTGAAATACATGAACCTTTGGCATTTGCCTCTGCTTATTGCTCCATTCCTTGTCCCTTATTGCCACATCCCACATCCATTCTCTTTGTCTTACAGTACAGGCTGCAGCCTTCCTAAATTCAGTTTTCAAAACACACTATACTTCCAACATCCATTCTTGCCTCTAACCATGTTGCTTGAGCTGCCTGGATGCCCCACCCTCCACCTCTTTTCTTTCCTAACTGAATCAGAGGTTTCAGGTCTGGAAATGTCAACCATCTAGAATACTGACTAGACTATGGGATGAAATATAATAGGTCCCCAAATAAGCTGAAATCAATGTTAACAAGACCAAACAGAGACTGAACTTAGAGCCTGTTAACTCTAAGTTCAGACAAGAACTATTATCTGGTTTCTATGGTTATAACAGATTAGAAATAGCAACTTTGAAAAAAGAAGTAAGCTGACAGATAAGCCCTAGTTATCAGCAAGAGCTGAAGTATGAAAAGCTGGGCAACAGAAAAGGAAGAGAACAGAAGAATTTAAAAACTTTTACAAAAAGTTAGAATACAGAACAACCTACATCATTCAGAAGTAGTTAAATTATGTTTAGAGTTTACTTAGTACACACTGGCAGGAAATGTTATAAAATATTTTAGAAGGAATGTGATAAGATATTTAAAAACCATGAATGGAATGGTTTATAAAGAATAAGATTTTACTATCTAATCAGATTAAACTTATATGGAATTGTAGAATTACAATTCTAGATAAGTATGATATTACTATATTTGGAAGTCCTGACATAAAAAATTAAGCTGTTTCTGTGGTGAAAGATCTTAGTAGATGATTCGAAATCAATGATCATATGTTTCTTTCTTAATTGTATTGAATTTTAACAATATCTTTTCAAATGAAAAATAAGTATCTATATGACATTAAATTAAGTTCTATCCTCAGCTATACTTATTCATGATTTTTGTATTTAAAGAGTGGCATAGGGGTTGGTTGCAAACAGTTGGACGTGACTTTGTGACTGACAACAAAACATAGGGGTTGGTATCTGTATATGATAGCAGTTCTGGCTTACTTAAGCTATTAATATATTCTAAAATCTTTAAATGCCTATAAGGCTATAACGTCAAGAAAATCAGGAAAATAGTGACTTTCTAGGTGCTCTTGTAAATCAGAATCAATGCAGTTGTAAGAATGAATGATAATTAAACTGATTGAATGATAATTAAACTGGTGGTTCAGAAGAATAGTCCATGCCCTGTCATACTTCCCATATGAGATTTGAGTAAAAGGACATTTGTTTTCATTAATGCACATTTCAGTTGAAAAAGGATCCACAGAATATCTTGCATTATGTCATGAGAAGAAAATGTTCTCAGTAATGAAGGATCACTTTCTCTTTTAGCATTAATATGATATCACTACTCATTTCCTTCCTACCTATTACTGGAAAGGCTCTTTTATTTCACTGCTTATTACCTACTAGGTGGAAAAAGTAAGTTTCTTCTAAATATTTCTGATTCATACTTTTTGATCTCTCCATTGTGACCTGCTTACATATAACACATTTCTATGGTGTAAGCTTCTTTAGTTCTTTTTTTAGCATTTCCCCTCAAAACGCCATTTTGTCTACCTTTTATCTCTATGAGGGGGCTTCCTTCAAGTTCAGTTGCTAAAGAAGCTGCCTGCAATGCAGGAGACTTGGGTTCCATCCCTGGGTTGGGAAGATCCCCTGGAGAAGAAAAAGGCTACCCACTCCAGTTTCCTGGCCTGGAGAATTCCATGGACTGTATAGCCCATGGGATCACAAAGAGCCGGACGACTGAGTGACTTTCACTTTCACCTATCTATATGATGAAATATATACATTGGAAGAGAGTGAAATACATATTCTTTGTGGAAACTTACTATTTCTATTCCTAAAATAATGAATATTTAAAACAATTAATTGAGCATTACCATAGTAAACATATCAAGTACATGACTAGAGAATTCATAATAAGCCCAGAAAATAATCTGAAAATAGGTCTTCAGTCAATAACTTAATATCATCTGTGTCTTTCCTACTAATCCCTACAACAATCTTATGTTGAAAGAGAGCTGGGAGCCTCATTGTATATGAGAAACACTGAAGTAGCTGTAGTTGAGGCAAGGCTGTTCAAAATGGAGCCTGAATCTGGGTGGGGAGTCGCCTTTTCAAAACTATCATGTTCACACAATCCAAATGACATCTGGGAGCACAACATCCTTAAACAAATTTCAGCCTTTTTAAAGAATGCTCTCCAGATGTGCCTCTGCTTGAATAAGAATCCAAAGACTCGAGTACGATTCCAAGGCCTACCACTTAACTTTACAAGCTGTGTGACCACAAGGTATTCACTTGTCTGTTTCAGTGTCCTCATTAGTAAAGGACATTAATATCACCTACACCTTATCAGTAGGTACTATGCACATTAAGGCACTTCACTTAGTAGAAATGCCTGGCAGACAGTTACTGCTTGATAAACTTTCCTTACTTCTATCACTAAGATAAAAAAAAAAAAAGAAGAAGGCATTGATAAAGTTGAAAATACTTTGTGGAATCCATTTCATTACTGTTAGCTGATAACCTTGAGTGTGTGTGCTTAGTCACTCAGTTGTGTCTAAATCTTTGTGACCCTGTGGACTGTAGCCTGCCAGGCTCCTCTGTCCATGTGGATTCTCTAGGCAAGAATATTGGAGTGGGTTGCCATGCCCTCCTCCAGGGGATCTTCCCAACCCAGGGTTCAAACCCAGGTTTCCCACATTGCAGGAAGATTCTTCACTGTCTGAGCCACCAGGGAAGCCCAAGAATACTGGAGTGGGTAAACTATCCCTTTTCCAGGGGACCCAGGAATCGAACTAGGGTCTCCTGAATTGCAGGTAGATTCTTTACCAGCTGAGCTACCAGGGAAGCCCATCTGATAACCTTAGAGAGTACACAATTATATCCTTTCTCTCCTTAGCCATATATGGTTTCATGAGAGTTATTTCAGGAAGGGGTCTGTATTTCTTTTGTATTTGTTAAAGCCAAAGATAACAAAGAAAATATTTGAGTTCCAGAAATGCTGTCACTAATGGAAGGCTAGGCGATGCTTGGGCCACTCTCTAGCCATTACTCTTCTAAGACCAATGCCACACTAAGAACACAGAGTGAACCATGATGTTAATACAGAAGTCAGTTATCAGTTCTGTGTAGTTCCTTTCAGTCAAGAAGAGTGCTATTCGTTTGTTTTTCCTTGTAAAAGGCTGTACAAAAGAGAGGATGGAAGAGTTTCAAAGATTTGATTAGTTTTGTATATTAGTGAGCCAGCTGAAGTGAATGAAATTATTGACATGGGACTAAAAAGGAAATACTAACTCAGTTTGGATTCTAATTCAGATTTCTGAAATTACCTGATTTGACTCAATGAAAACCCTCCTCATTCAAAATCCTTTTATACCAAAAAACATGACAAATATGAGTAACTATAAAACAAAACAAAAACTTAGATGTTGGAAAGATATGTTCAAAAGCGTTAGCAAAGGGGAGTTTGCTCATACAAGCAAAATGTTAATACGTGTGGGCTAAAGAAACCAACACCATATGTCTTTAAATTGGCTGGGCTGCATCAAAGAACTGTGTGTGACTTTGTTCTGCTCAGAGCAGGCCTCTCAACCAGCTAAAGTCTTGGATTTTTATTTCAACTATTTGAGATATGAATTTCCTGTTTATATTTTCTAGAGAATAATAGTAAAATATTAAATATCACTATTTTGAAATGATGTTGTTTCCTTTATCAAAAGAAAAGAAAGGCCAAGGTGATGGGAATATGTATATTTTTAATTATTTGTGCCACACACAGAGATGACACTTATTTGACTATTTGGCTAAGTACTTTGCATAAATTATCTTATTGCTTACAATAATTCACTAAGGTAGATCTTTTTTCCCCACTATTTTACATATAAGAAAATTGTCTCAGGGAAGTTAAGTAATTTGCCAAAATAAACTCAGCAATTTGTAGGAGGCAGAGGCCAACTCATTTACCTTTCTGTGAACCTTTCTTACTGCAGTTCACCACATCGCACAGCCAGCTGGAAGGACCCTGGATAAAGTCCTCCAAGGTCTCCTTCCTATAAGGACCTAATGGCTAGCCCTCCAAGAGATGCCACCTTCCTCCTAGAGGGGACGCCATTGACCATTCTAGACAACAATGGTGGGCAGTAAGCCTCTGTGCCAGGCTTACTTCCTCCTTTCATGAGGGCTAAATGGTTCTTCTGGTTCAACCTAAGAAACTGAGGACCATTGCCTCACTGAGTGGGAGATCAATCATGAGCAGGCAGAAAGATTCCTGGCAGAGAGGATTAAAAAGTAAATAGCATGTTTGGAAAGAGTATTTGAGCTTTAGAACAGAATGGAATTCATACTTTTGAGTGCAAGAATGTAAATTTTGGCACACAGACTTCTTGCTTAGGAAAGAAGTTATCCATCCACGCCCCAAGTTGTAAATAAATTAAGCCAGATTCTTCCCAGAACCCAGAGCGTTCCTTGTCGGTGATGAAAGCACTCAGGACTTTGCTATTCCAATCTGTTAACTAGCACTGACAATGGCTGGGAGAGATAACAGTGAACATTGAGACCTAGCTAAATTCCCATGTTGTTCATTGAATCATTTGGTTCCAGCTCAGGCTCCAAGGCTGCTGTGTCTCATCCCCCATCTCCTGGATTGGTTATGAACCTCACCACCTAGCTCTTCATCAAACAGAGCCTTATACGAATTAGTTATTATCTCATGTACTTAGTTTTAATATCTCAGGTGCCTTTTTAACTCCTCAAGGGCCAGGACAAAGAGCCAAAGTCTTTTCAAACCTGGAATGCAATGAAATAGAGTGAAAGTACTTTATTTGTGATAAACTAAAACAAAGCATTTAGTATCATAAGATTTCACAAGGCTACTGTGGTTCTGGGCAAATTGAATCACAGCATTTTATCACAGTAATAAAAAAGAAAAGCTGAGGCTTCTCACTCTGGCAAAGCACAGTTTGAAGGGCCATGCTTGTATTATTTTATCCAGTCCTCACAATAGCCTATAAGGAAGGGATAAGAGTCTGCCCTCGTTTGACCTCAGAACCTACTTTCTTAACATTCCCCAACTCTGCCTCCTGTTGACAGGACCCAGAGCTAGGAAGAATTTCAAGTCTTCAGTTTTTCAGATGAAGAGACAAAGACCCGGAGAAGGTAACTGTCTTGCTTATGGTTAAACTATTACTAAATAGTAGGACTGAGGTAGAACCTGTATTCTGATCCTAAGTTCAGACTTCTTTCACTACAACATACTTCCCTGTACGGAAAGAAAATCATATGCTATGTACTTTGTATGCAATTTTAATGTTTTCCAGGAGATCTATAACGTTCTCAAAGTTTCTCAGTTCCTGGTATACTCAGTTCATGCCTTATGAGTTATCCTTTATAAAACAGTAAGACACAAAACCCAATTGTTTTAAAGGTAGCATCCTTATCATTTTATGTAAAATGAAAGCACATTTTTCAAAGAAGTAGAGAGGGTAACTGAGAGTCGTAAGTGATTTGAGATTCTGCTTAATGAAGCATTTTAATCAAGATCTGCTTGATGAGGAATTCTGTTAGGATTTTTCCTAACATAAAAATAGGGGTTTAAGCTTTTCTTTGTTTTAATTTTAAATGTATTTTTACTTATCAAGTATTTCTAACATAAAGTACAGAATATACTGCTCAGGCAAGCATCCATATGCAAAAATAACTAGATTAAGCACATTGTAATATGTTGCTACATATGGTTCAAAGCTCCATTTAGAAAAAATTAAAATGTGATAGAAACAGCCAGTGCCCCACTATTCATCTGTTTCTTCCTCTCTAAATGTGATCAGTCCTCTAAAATAGCCACGCATTTCCCCAGGCATGTCCTTTATACTTTTATTATATATGTATGCATGTAATCATAAATAATGTATAATAATTTTACGTATTTAGAATGTATTATATATGAAGGCCTACATACTTTATGAATCCTTTTTTGCTTTCTTTTCTCATTCAACATTACATTTTTATTTTAGCTTTTAGTTAGAAAGCATGGTTGTTGTTTAGTCACTAAGTTGTGTCTGACTCTTTGCGACACCAAGGACTGCAGAATATCAGGCTCCTCTGTCAGAGGTCCTCTGTCAGACAGGCCTCCACTGTCTCCAGGAGTTTGCTCAAATTTAAGTCCATTGAGTCGGTGATTCTATCTAACCAAAGAAAGCATTTTCTTTAGGTATATAAATTACATCCTTAGGGGTTCAGGACTATGAGAAGGGCAAGCATAAGATATGATTACAAACTGATAAAAAACATATTTAAATATCAGATCCTCATAAGGAAAGAGCTATTGTTTATCTTAAATTATGTATTTTGTAATCTTTAATGCAGGTGGTATGCTTCTAAAATAAAGATGAGAAATTAACATCATAAAAAGGGAGTGGAGATGTAACAATATGCAGAGAATCAAGCTGTAAAACATCATAAGAACCTCTAGGATAAGGGGGAACCACCAAGAAGTGTAGAAAATTCTGAGTGCTCTCAGATCCCAGTGTTGCTCAGCCCATAGGCTTTGGGCTCATTCATTGCCTGTGCCTCTCCATACTACTCCTGTCCCCACCTGCCTTCATCTCCTGTGCTGACAAAGGCTCTTTACCTTCCCTTGGCACAGTTCTAAGTTTTAGCCCTGGCAGAAGATGCCAGTGTAACCCCTTTTAGTGGAACCTCTATTCCTTTCCCTTGAAACCTTGCCAGTCAAAAAAACCTCCTAACAAGTCTCCCACTTGCCTCAAGAGCTCTCTTGCAAACATCCTCCCTTTGATGATGAATTACTTTGCACTTGTTTATTGCATTATTCATGTTTTTAGTCTGAGAAAACTCCTCAAAACACGTTATTCTTCAGGAATGACCTGTCTTTCTGGATAATGAGCTATTGAGTATGGAAACAATACTTAGACTGTTGAAATAGAATCTGATAATCAATTTTAAGTTTTCTGATTTGCATTTCCAGTGAGCTATAATATATTTTCTGGGTCAAGGGAGTCTAATAATTCTGTACAACATGAATGTAACTGATATAAACACAAATTGCTTTACCAGTGAATTTATCCAACCATCTTGGAAATCATGGCATTGATCCAGCACTAGACAAGAAGCATAAAGAGAGAAATTTCAATCGATTATTATTACCCAAAGGAAAACACAATGACAATAACAAGACTTCGAAGTAGGTACTTGATTAGACTTTTTTCATAAAGTGCTACAGACAATAAAAGTATGTGTTTATATGGAAAATAAAATTGTTTATATAGTCAAGAAACAGTGAAAGTGAAGTTGCTCAGTCGTGTCCGACTCTGCGACCCCATGGACTCTAGCCTATCAGGCTCCTCCATCCATGGGATTTTCCAGGCAAGAATACTGAAGTGGGTTGTCATTGTTTATATAAGTAGCCTATTAAAAACATAAAAAAATTATTACACTACAGAATATCATTGAAAACTGCTATAGTATATAGATAATTTGAATGGGCTGTCCTATACTATAATCCTATATAATATACAATTTAAGATAATCAGTTCAAAGATGTGCTTTTATAGTCTACAATTTTATTTGTTAGAGAGTTTTGGGGAGACACATTACACTGACCCTCCTTGCTCCAGAGATTCTTTCCAAATACTTTATCTAATGTCCTGGAAACCATTTTTTTTTTATATCCCAATCATTAAAATGTTTATTTTTCTTCTAAAGAGAGATAAAATTGCCAAAGTTACACCTTCACAGTTAATTATAACTGGGCCTCTCTCAAGGTCTTTTCCTGTATGAAGTACTCAGTTGCAGAATTATTTCTACTTGAGCACTGTTTAGTCAGGGTTGTAGTTTTTCTAAGACATTTTTAAACACTGGAATGTTTTGGAAATACAATCTCCCTTATTAATATAAGAGCCCTGCCCGTAAGCTTGAGTTAATTCTGTTGAGTCAGGACTTACTGAGAGATTCCTGAATTTACTCAGAGCTTTAAATGTTGTGTTCCAAGTGCCCTTTGCCCTCAAGGAATCAAGGAGTGCATTAATGTAGTTGTCACTGTAATATTTAATAAGGAACCTTTTGTAAGACTTTAGAAACTTTCCATTTGAAGGTGTTTTTTGCTTCTAAATAATACAGACACTATCAATATACAAATGGGACTGAGAAGGCAGGAAAGCTGGTCGATTGTACTTATTCTGATTCCTAGCACATAGAAAAATGTTATTTAAGTGCTCGGTAGTCTGGAGAGAAGAAAAGTCTTCGAGTTCAACTGTTTTCACTATGTACAACAGTTGAAATTAGCTGCCAAATGAGCTTTGAATCTAGATAAATGGAACAACTTATGGTTAACACAAGTATGTCTGTTGTTATGCCACAAACCACAGGAGAAGTAAGGAGGGCAACCGGCCTCACTACTTTCCACATTAGTATGTTGTGTAAATATATGATGGTAGTAAACATTCAGTCATGGCCTTTCTACATGTAAATTCAACTGACGACCAATTCTTTTCTGTTATAATATCTATAATTATCTATTTGCATGTCTAGTGCTCCACTAGATAGAAAATGTCAGGATGGAAAGATTTTCCTTATTTGTATCCCATGCCCTGCATAGTGCTTTAGACATGATAGACAAGCAATGGACATTGTTTTCACAGAAGTAGATACTTCATGTATTGTTGTAAGAATAATAGGTCAACTTCTATTCTTTTTGACAATGAGAGAAAACAAATAGGAGGGAAAAGAGGAGGAGGAGGAGGAGGAGGAGAAAGATAAGGATGAAGAGGAAGAGAAAGAAAAATAAGCAGAGGAGACCACACTGCCAAGACTGTCACAATCAAAACAGTAAATCCCCATTTAAATGTCTTTGGATCGTTTCTCATACATAGGGTGCACGACTGAATACAAATTAGTGCTCCCTGACTGCTAATTGATAGTTTGGTTGATAACTGCACCCACATGAAGTCAGTCATGTTCTAATTAATTTTAAAAGCATTTCCTAGAAACCTTTCACAAATATTACAAAATTAGACACCAAAGCTTTCCAAACCCTCTTCATGTTTTAAATTTAATGTACAGAAGAGATCAGTCAAGATGGCAGAGTAGGAAGACGTGGAAATCAACTGTCCCTATGAACACATCAAAAATGCATCTACATGCAGTATAATCATCACTGGAAACTAACTAAAGAGAGTAGAAAGACTTCTGCACAACCAAGACTGTAAGAAAGATACACATAGAATCAGGAGGTAGGAAGGGAGGCAAATTGATCAGGCTGGGACTAGAAGGGGACTCAGGAGAAAAGGATTACATGGGCAGAGGTGCTCCCTCAGGAGGGAGTGTTTTGAGCCACTTATTGGGTCCTCCAGTCCTGGGTCCAAACCAGGGAGGATGAGCCACCTATGTTGGTTGGCTGGGACTAACAGGAGGGCTATCAGAAGCCTGGACTCTGCTGGTGAGGAGCACGTGTGCATGCCGTCTTGTGCCTGAGGCAGGTTGGAGAGGGCAGACTGAAGACAGCTCCACTGGCTACTTGGTTTCCAGTGAGTGCCCTGCCACATGCCAGAGCCTGAGCAGAATGAAAGCTCCATCCCCATTTACTAATGGAGCGGCTCTACACTATATCTGGGGTGCCAACACAAGAGAAAGAGCCCGGCTGTGGGATACAGAGGCAACTTGGACCTTGAGCGACATCTAGGTGGAATAGGGGTTGTAATTATTGGCACAGACTTAGGCAGTGCTTCAGAAGCAATCTGGAATACTGCTGGTGGCCGGTCCACCACAATCTGCCCCCTTATAAATACCGAGAGACGCTGTGGGCCCCGCCTGCAATGTGGCAAGACTCCACAACAGGGCAGGGACAGTGGAGACTGGAGGGCGTGACCAGCTGTGAGGATAAAGAAGACTCAGACATAAGGCTGAATGTAAAGCAGGTGAGGGCAACAACTGCTGGTGCCTACACAGATGGCACAGTGCAGGCAGTTTGGACCCCTCTGACTGATACACTGTAGCCCATGAGAGTGCCTGCATTGGCCCCTGAGGCTTCAGCACTGCTCTCCTCTGTGGAAAGAGTTCCACAAAATATGGTTAAACAGACACTGAGCAGAGGAGAAGCCCTGCCTCAAACTCAGCTCTGGATCTAGCCACACCAGCTCCAACCCCAGTGCCTATCAAAGTGATGGTACAGGCATAACCTGAGGGAAGACTGACATGCATTCACATCATATCTACTCCTCAGCCAAAGGTACTCGGCACAAGCACTCTCTATAAGGACACTCTGAGATAAGGACACCCCTTCACGTCTACCATGAGTAACTGTTTTACCTAAATTCGTAGAGACAGAGAAAGTTAAGTAATGAAAAGGCAGAGGGACTGTCACAATTGAAACAGAAAACCATTGAAAAAAAAAGAAATAATAAAATAGTAATAAAAATTAACAGATAAATAATTCAAACCACATAATAAGAATGCTAACTGAATTAGGGAAAAGAATAAATGAACAAAGTAAGAATTTAATAACGAATTAGAAAATACAAAAGAAGACTCAATCAGAAATGGAGCATTCAATAACCAAAATGTAAAACATACCAGCAGGAATTAACAACAGACTAAATGATACAGAAGAACTGCATAAGTGATCTGAAAGTTAGAATAATGGAAACCACCAATCAGACAGCAAAAAGAGAAAATAAAAATGAAAACAGTCTAAGAGATTTGGGGGATAATATCAAGCAAAACAATATTTGCATTATAGGGATCCCAGAAGAAGACAGAAACTTGGTGATCGAAAATGTATTTGGTGAAATTATGGGTTCAAAGTTCCCAAACCTGAAGAAGGGAACAGATATTTAGGTCAGGAAGCATAGAGGGTCACAAATAAAATGAACCACACAGACCCTTACCAATATATATCATAATTAAAATAGCAAAAGTTCAACAGTGAATTCTAAAGGCATCAAGAGAAAAACAAAGTGTCATAAAAATGGAAACCCCCATGAGTATATCAGCTGATTTTTCTGTAGAAGATTTGTGAACCAGAAGGGAGTGATATGATATAGTCAAAGTGCTGAGAGGGAAAAACCTGCTACCTAGGATAATCTGCACAGCAAGACTAATATTTAGAATAGAAGGAAAGAATTTCTCAGGCAAGCCAAAACTAAGAGTTCATCAATACTAAACCTACCCTAAAAGAAATGTTAAAAAATCTTTTCTAAGTAGAAAAGAAGAATCTATAAGAAAGGGAAAATCCCACTAGGAATGGTGAGTATAGATTAACGGCTGAGCATCAACCACTTATATAAGCTAGTATGAAGATGAAAACACAAAAAGTTGTAAAAGTAACTGTGATTATAACAAACAGTTAAGGGATAAACATGAAGATGTACAATATGAAGTCAAAGACAAAACATAGGGAAGCAGAGTAAACAATGTAGATCTTTTAGAATATGTTTGAACTTAAATGACTACCAGTGACAACCTAGATAGCATATTGAAAAGCAGAGACATTACTTTGCCAACAAAGGTCCGTCTAGTCAAGGCTATGGTTTTTCCTGTGGTCATGTATGATGTGAGAGTTGGACTGTGAAGAAAAGCTGAGTGCCGAAGAATTGATGCTTTTGAACTGTGGTGTTGGAGAAGACTCTTGAGAGTCCCTTGGACTGCAAGGAGATCCAACCAGTCCATTCTGAAGGAGATCAGCCCTGGGATTTCTTTGGAAGGAATGATGCTAAAGCTAAAACTCCAGTACTTTGGCCACCTCATGCGAAGAGTTGACTCATTGGAAAAGACTCTGATGCTGGAGGGATTGGAGGCAGGAGGAGAAGGGGACGACAGAGGATGAGATGGCTGGATGGTATCACTGACTCGATGGACATGAGTTTGAGTGAACTCTGGGAGTTGGTGATGGATAGGGAGGCCTGGCATGCTGCAATTCATGGGGTCACAAAGAGTCGGACACGACTGAGTGACTGAACTGAACTGAACTTGATAAAACAAGTAGACATAATTTGAGGGCAACACAGGTGAATTTCATGGTAACCACTACCCAAAAAGCTACAATAGATGCACAAAAACCAAAAAGAAATGAACACAAGCATACTACTAAAGGAAATCATCAAACCATAAGGGTAGAAACGAAGAAAACTTACAGAAACAACCAGAAAACATGCAATAAAGTGTTGTAAATCCAACATCCATGAAAATATGCTCAACATCACTAATTATTAGAGAAATGTAAATCAAAATAACCATATCGACTCACACCTTTCAGAATGGCTATCATCAAAGTGTCTACAAATATAAAAAGTTCGTGAGAGTAAAGAAAGGGAACCCTTGTATACTGTTGATGGAAATGTTCATTGGCACAGACAGTATGGAAAACAGTATGAAGGTTCCTCAAAAGATTAAAAATAGTGCTACCTTATAATCAAGTAATTCCACTGTTGTGCACACAGCCGAAAACAAAAACACTAATTCAGAAAGACACATGCACTCCAATGTTCATAGCAGCATTAATTACAATAGCCATGATATGGTAACAATCCAAGTGTATGCCAACAGACGAATGGATAAAGAAGATGGGGTATTTGTATATTATGGAATATTACTCAGCCCAAAAAGGATGGATTCTGCATGAATGGACCTTTAGAGTATTATGCTTAGTGAGATATCTCAGACAGAGAAAGGCAATACTGTATGTCATCACTTAATGTAGAATCTAAGAAACAAAACAAATGAATGCATATACCAAAACAGAAACAGACTCACAAAGAACAAACGAGTGGATACCAATGGGGAGAGAGAAACTGGGACAGGCAAGACAGGGGTATGGGATTAAGAGATACAAGCTACTATGTATGAAATAGGTAAGCAACAAGGATATATTGTTGCTTATAGCCACAATTCCACATGGATTATAGCCATTGTTTTGTAATAACTTTAAATGGATTATAATCTTTAGAAATATGGAATCACTATGAAACACCTGAAACCAACATAATATTGTAAATCAACTACGTGGCTTCCCAGGTGGCTCGGTGGTAAAGAATTCTCCTGCCAGTATAGGAGACAAGACTTTGATCCCTAGGTTGGGAAGATCCCCTGGAGAAGGAAATGTCAATGCACTCCAGTATTCTCGCCTGGGAAATCCCATGGACAGAGGAGCCTGGCTGGCTACAGTCCATGGGGTTGCAAAAGAGTCAGAGACGACTTAGTGACTATAGTTCAATGAATTACTTGAATATGCAATTGGTTATGCTTAATACTGGTCTTTATAAACAAAAATAACCACTTAGACAAATATCCTTCCCATATATTGCTCAGTAAATTTGCACTTTTTTTTTTCACACTGTATTTATTTTTTGACTGAACTGAGTTAATAATTCAGTGCTTTTTGGTCAGAGAAACTGATAATTAAGTAACACACTTACAGGTATCATTCCAAAGATTATCCACATCAGAGTGGCAAGAGTTTTCTCAGTTCTGGTCCTCAGCCACAACTGTAGTTAGCAAAGTTTGCATTCATTATCTCTCCCTGTCAACTTCTGCACCTTGAACTTACTTTCCGTTTTGCCCATTTCTCAAGACAATCTGTCTCCCAGTCAGTGACACATTCTTGGTACTTTCCATGTCTCCCTTCATCTATAAAAATATCCCATGTCTTTTTCTAACACAGCTTTAAGTATTGTGATTATTTGACCTATGGTACAAAATGCCTGATAATGATTGAAAGTGTTATCCTTCCCAGTTGCCACTCTTATTTTCAGCAGTATCTTTTAGCGTTTTATACCTAGAGTGACCAACTGTTTCAGTATGCCTGGGACTTTCCTGGTTTCAGCAAAGAAAATTCCAAGTCTCAGGAAACCCCTCAGTTCCAGGCTTGTTTACCCTGATGTCCCTGAAAGGCCTGTGAGAAACAATGGTGGGGAAGATTTTTCACCCTTCACTCTCAAATGCTGTTCCCAGCTAGAGATTTTTCTGCCATTTCTCTCAAATCTCTGCCCAGGACGATGTACTCAACTCCCTTGGGAGTCCAGCATACCTCTTCTTCCCTCCCCACCCACCACACTTGTCAGGACAAATTTCCCAGATTTGCTCATTTTGCTTTCTGGGTGATCTAAGCCTCCCATTATTTTATTTTGCTCAATAAAAGATATTTGCTTTCCCAGGCATATCTGTGTTCACACCAAAAAGTCCAGAATCATGTCATAATCCTTACCCACAACACTGTTCTTAGACTGTCTTCATGTTCCCCACCTGTAGAAAGAGCATTCTTTATTTGCAGCACTCAGATCCTAAAATAACAAGAAAGAAGAGCCAAGGGAAATCATCTATGAGTATGTTTATCTACACTGATATTTTTCTTTAGCTCTAACAAGCAGAATTTGATGCTACATCTTGATTGAAATAAAAGGACAATGTAGTGAAAAGGTCCAGCTGTCTAGGAGTGCCACCTCACTACAATCTGTTCATTCTGTGGCTCTGGATCATCCATCATTTCTCAGGCATCTGTGATTTGCCTATGATAGAGAAGCAAGGATGCAACATTTTTATAAGACTCATTGCAGGATTATATAAAATGCATTCAAACAGAATAGCTGATTTCACTAAATTAAAAAAAAAATCATTTTTGTTATAGGCTGAATAGTGTCCCCTCCAAATTCATATGTTGAACTCCTAACCCCCCAGGGCTTAAGAATGTGATTGTATTTGGTGACAGGGTACTTTAAAGGGTAATTAAGATAAAATGAAGTTACTAGGATCAGCCTTATTCCAAAACTGGAAGCTATTAGGACACAGACACACGCACCAAGACAAAACCATGTAAAGACACAGAGAAGACAACCATCTACACAGGAGACAGGCTAGAATACAGCCTTCCCTCACAGCCTGCACAGGAACCAACCCAGCCAAAGAGTTGATCTTGGATTTCTAGCCTCTAGAACTGGGAGAAAATAAATTTTTGTCGTTTAAGCCACCCATTTTATGGTACTTTGTTATGGGAGTACTAGCAAACTAATAAAATTTTCTAGTAGATAAATACAGAACATACTAAGTGGTCAAAATGAGCTCTCATTAAACAAAGATTTAGAACCTTGCTCAAGGCAAAAACCCAGGGCATTGGACTAATTACTTACAGCTCACATTAGAACTTGGACTGTTATCCCTAGGCATATAGGAAACTCTCAGCAGTCCAAATGGAAATAAATAGAAACGTTCTCTAAGAATATGAAAGTAGGACTTTAGATTCTTTTTCTTCCAACCTATCAGTGAAGCCTCTTGAAAATAGCTTTAGGAATATAACATCAAGTGCTCTCTCATCTTCTCCTGAATAACCTTGATCACTAATCTCTTATTTCTCCACAACCCACAACATTTAACTTCACCCTAAAAAACATAACAATCTGATATTCCCTCCTGAAGAGCATTTCTCCACTCAGGGTAATTGATGACTATTAGTGAACATATATTAAACAGAAACTTGCGTTAAGAAAGAAAATGTTTATAGGCTCTTAAAAATGGACCAGATGAATTGTGAGTTGTAGCTTTATAACGTTGCTCTGTATACAAAGCAAGCAAAGAAATACACCACCCTTGCTCGTGTATCCCTTTTTTTTATCATTTTGGAATTTTCACTGCTGTCTTAGAATCATCTGATTTACTTTGTTCACATTGCTGTTCTACATTTCCCTTGGGCAGCATTTAGAGGTTATTACTGATTCAGAAGTAGAGATAAAGGTCTCCAATGAAAAGTCAGATGGCTGAAAAAGATAGAAATACTCCTGACCTTGGACTTGCTTTCATAATTTTTAGAGACTGTCCAAAGGATTTTGCCATCTTTCTTTTTTTGTTTTTTTCCCACAGGCAAGTGATGCCTGCCACTCAATCTGAACTACAATTTTCTCAGTCAGTCATTCTGGGAATTCCTCCTCTCGCTCTCTCTCCCAGTCAGCTTCTTTCTGGCAGCAGTTGAGGTGCACTGACTAAGTTACAGATACTGCCTAAAAGAGAACAATTGGGAGTAATAGGAGAACTGCCCCTGGACCTCCTGGGTCAGGTGAACTCAGAATCTTGATGGGGTTTTAGATGGCTCGGCCATGTCATCCGTATTTTATAAAGTGGTATGTGAAGGGCAGATTGCTGGTGAGGTTTCACTTACTAAGCATTTGATTTAGTGCAGAAGTTTATAGAAGCAGGCCCATTGCCCAGTCTCGTGAGAAGGACTCAGATGACTAGAGTCTTGAATTACACTCGAGGGAAAAAGTTTTTCCTGGTATAGGAAATAGTGCTGAGGTTATATAACATCACATTTTTAATGGAAAATTGCTGTTGACATCCCCAGCATCCACCTCCTCCCAATTCCAGGAACTAAACTCAATTCTATCTGTTGACCAAAAACTCCCAAATCCAGTGGTTTGAATAGGGTGGTGGTCGGGGTGAAGGAAGGAGCAAAAGACCCAGGTCTGACCAAAGGTTCCCTGGTTACAGCCCTTAGTGATTGGCTGAAAGATGAGCACAAAACCAAAAAACTCTTCTATCAGGACCCTTCTACTGGGGTTATCAGGAAATACTTAATATTGCCCTACTTATCAAAGTTCACTAAGGAAAGCAGAACTATCAGCATTGATATACAATAAGGATTTTTTGCAGTGATTTGGTTTGCCGCATATGTGAGAGCTGGTCAGAGTCTTGGCCTGGCACTTTCTTCTGCCTATGGCACTGAGCTTGAAGTTTAAGGTCAGGCTGAGGGAAAGAAAAGATAAATACTTGACTGAGGAAGAGCAGGGACAACTAGAATCTCGTTTGTCTGTTACTAGCACGGTTGTTGGTCCCTCTCTGACTCCAAGCCTGCAGTCTTGCTGCTGTGGATCATCTGCAGGACAAGTGGTGCTCTGGCTGCAGAATGGCAAGCCAATCACTTGCCCCTCACCAATAAGCTAAGTCAGGAGCTGCCACGGAGATTTACCTACATTCCCTTCCAAGAATCACAGTGGCTACTGCTCCACAGTGACCTTCCAAATCATCCACAGATGACTCTTGTTACTAACCCTAACGGGAAACAGTCAGGAGAACTCGGGGAAACATCATTTAGTTTAGCCCAGATGACACATTACCAAGTCACCACAGCCTGAAACTACAATGGAGAAATGTGAGACTGGAGCTGCCACAGTCATCTGGTCCTAGGAAGGGACAGCCCAGAGTTGCTGGGCTGCTTTGTGGAGACCAAGGATGAAACTAAGATAATCAAAGTCAGAGAAGGGAGAAAAACAAACAGTCAATTTGATCACACCCTTCGAGCCCAGAATCCTGGAATGCCTGAAACTACCCCTGGGGTTTTCAATTGTGAGAGACAATAAATCCTTTGTGCTTAAACCTGTTCAATAGGTTTTCTGACACCAGCTCCTGAAAGACTGCTAAATGACAATCTTAACATAGAGCCACTGTATTTGCTCTAGTGAAGTTTCTTAATAGTTTCAAGGAACAGTTTTAAGTAGCATTAAATCCATTCAGAGGAAACCAAGCAATAGTTAATTTGTACCTTATTACTGATCAGATAAAGAGAATCAATGAAATATATTTTCCATTTTTAAAAAGACCAGCAAAAAGAAGTTTCCATTGCTCCTGAACAGTCTCCTTTCATTAGACCATAATCAAACTGTTTCCTATCTCCCCTTCACAATTTCCTTGCTTTCCACCATGATATAAAGGGGACTGAGTCAGCACTGAATACACATTTTCTGGAATAAAAGAGTATATCTTCCTCCTGTCGAATGAATTGTTCTAATATACAAAAAAAAAAAAAAAAAGAGTTTATAATTTTATTGTGCCATTTAACCTAATAAGTGTAAGGTCAACATCATACCAAACTTGTCAATCACAAATTCTGTTTAAATGACTGACTTTCGCAGAATCAGCTGAAGTAAAACCAGTAATATCATCATGGCTAAGTTTGACTTTCATCTTAAATATAATCATATTTATATAAATACGTTAAATATCTCAGCATATTCCATGGGTTTAAATGTCAACTTACAATATTAGGAACTCTTAAAATCTGCTTCCGAGCCCCCAAAGAGAGTCTCAAATGTCACTCTGTTCAGTTCAGTTCAGTTCAGTCGCTCAGTCGTGTCCGACTCTACAACCCCATGAATCGCAGCACGCCAGGCCTCCCTGTCCATCACCAACTCCCAGAGTTCACTCAAACTCACATCCATCGAGTCGGTGATGCCATCCAGCTATCTCATCCTCTGTCGTCCCCTTTTCCTCCTGTCCCCAATCCCTCCCAGCATCAGGGTCTTTTCCAATGAGTCAACTCTTTGCATGAGGTGGCCAAAGTACTGGAGTTTCAGCTTCACCATCATTCCTTCCAAAGAAATCCCAGGGCTGATCTCCTTCAGAATGGACTGGTTGGATCTCCTTTCAGTCCAAGGGGCTCTCAAGAGTCTTCTCCAACACCACAGTTCAAAAGCATCAATTCTTTGGCACTCAGCCTTCTTCACAGTCCAACTCTCACATCCATACATGACCACAGGAAAAACCATAGCCTTGACTAAACAGACCTTTGTTGGCAAAGTTATGTCTCTGCTTTTGAATATGCTATCTAGGTTGGACATTACTTTCCTTCCAAGGAGTAAGCTAAGAACAAATTTTAAAAAAAGTAATTAAAAATAAACTTTTAGCAAAGGATGAAATATGATATATTAATGTCAAAGTGAGGTTGCTCGGCTCATCACCTATTGTCAGAGTCACCATCCCTTTAAATGTGAAACTCCTCTTTGGAAAGAGAATATCTATCTACCTTATCAACAATGTTTGTGATCACTTTGTAATTCTACAAAGAGAGTGGGGCATGGAAATGGGTGTGTTGATCACTTTAGAAACATTTATTTTTTCCCAAATGGGGAAAAATTAATTCAGCAAGACATTTAACAAGTGATGGGCTACTAAAAACAAGTAGCTAAAATCCCAAGATGTTTTATAGAAACAAGTGCATATATTTTGCAAAATCACCTTAACACAATAAATTTATCAAATTATTAATTGTTTTATTCAAATGTGATTACATTTTAGATGAGACACAGAGATCTTTAATTAGTTTTCTAATAAAATTCATTTTGAAGCTTTTATGAGTTCATTAGTTTACTTTATATTTATAAATGGAGCCATTATATAATCTGATTTGGTTTTTTTAATTCAAAAACTATTTTTTGATCGAGTGACATAAAAATTTGTTACCCAGAAGTAAGGTTTTCTGGTTTTATAAAGACTCCTTTGTTCTTAGAGATGAAGGATGGGTAACACTGTGGTTCTCAAAGGAGAGTCCTTGGACCAGCAGCATCTCTATCACCTGAGAACTTAGCAGAAATGCAGATTTTCAGGCAGCACCCCAGACCCGCTGAATCAGAATTGTGGGGTGGAGCCCAAAAGTCTATATTCCAACAAGCCCTCCAGGTGATTCTGCAGTTGCTAAAGCTGAAGAACCTCTGCATAGAGGTTGCTTGGTCTAAGGCCTTTGCAATAGGAAGGGAGCCTGTTTGACAGTGTGCTTTCGGTAGCTCCGAGCAAAACAACTGGTGACCTTCTCATACCTCTAATCTAGTTTGTTCTGAATAGTTGATGGTTTTCAACTATTCAAAATAGTGCACATTGTGTAACCTGAAATTGTAGGCTATGTGAGTAATAAGTGAGATAGTATCTGTACAGAGCTTAGTGAGCTTATGTGTGCTATGCCTCACACATGCAGGACTTTATGTTAATGTAGATAATTGATATTCAGACTATAAGTTTTAATTTATATTTTTCCCTCATAGCAAAATAAATCTATAAAACCCATAAAATATCCCATTCATTATACATTCATAAATATTTAAGCCTAAGAGGAGTTTAGAGACTACCCAGTTCGAGCCCCTCATTTTACAGATGAGAAAACCAAAGCCTGGGGAGGCTGAATGATAGGTGAAAAGTCTCTTAGGAAGTGATAGGAAAAACATTAGAAGCCACAGCTACAATCCCTGGACTAGTATCTTATAGAAGAAGCCTTTCATGTTGTACTCACCACTACAACAGCACTGCTTGATCTGGAATTTTCTCCTTTGCCATTACTAATTATCACCCAGTACTAATCTCTCCATCACTCCCTCGTGTGTGTGTGTGTGTGTTAGTTGCTCATTCGCGTCTGACTCTTTGTGACCCTATGGACTGTGGCCTGTCAGGCTCCTCTGTCCATGGAATTCTCCAGGCAAGAATTCTGGAGTGGGTTGCCATACCCGTCTCCAGGAGAACTCCCAACCCGGGATAGAACCTGGGTCTCCTGCGTTGCAGGCAGATTCTTTACAATCTGAGCCAATAGGGAAGCCCCCCTTCATGTGTGAACTGACACTATTATTCAGAATTGCAAAGCTATTAGATTTAAAGCTTTCTGGCCTACATAGGCCTCAGTTCAGTTCAGTTCAGTCACTCAGTCGTGTCTGACTCTTTGCGACCCCATGAATCACAGCACGCCAGGCCTCCCTGTCCATCACCAACTCCCGGAGTTCACTCAAATTCACGTCCATCGAGTCAGTGATGCCATCCAACCATCTCATCCTCTGTCATCCCCTTCTCCTCCTGCCCCCAATCCCTCCCAGCATCACAGTCTTTTCCAATGAGTCAACTCTTCACATGAGGTGGCCAAAGTACTGGAGTTTCAGCATTAGCATCATTCCTTCCAAAGAACACCCAGGACTGATCTCCTTCAGAATGGACTGGTTGGATCTCCTTGCAGTCCAAGGGACTCTCAAGAGTCTTTTACAACACCACAGTTCAAAAGCATCAATTCGTCAGTGCTCAGCTTTATTCACAGTCCAACTCTCACATCCATACATGACCACTGGAAAAACCATAGCCTTGACTAGACGGACCTTTGTTGGCAAAGTAATGTCTCTGCTTTTGAATATGCTATCTAGATTGGTCATAACTTTCCTTCCAAGGAGTAAGCGTCTTTTGATTTCATGGCTGCAATCACCATCTGCAGTCATTTTGGAGCCCAGAAAAATAGTCTGACACTGTTTCCCCATCTATTTGCCAGGAAGTGATGGGACTAGATGCCATGATCTTTGTTTTCTGAATGCTGAGTTTTAAGCCAACTTTTTCACTCTCCTCTTTCACTTTCATCAACAGGCTTTTTAGTTCCTCTTCACTTTCTGCCATAAGGGTGGTGTCATCTGCATATCTGAGGTTATTGATATTTCTCCTGGCAATCTTGATTCCAGCTTGTGCTTCTTCCAGTCCAGTGTTTCTCATGATGTACTCTGCATATAAGTTAAATAAGCAGAGTGACAATATACAGCCCTGACATATTCCTTTTCCTATTTGGAACCAGTCTGTTGTTCTATGTCCAGTTCTAACTGTTGCTTCCTGACCTGCATACAGGTTTCTCAAGAGGCTGGTCAGGTGGTCTGCTAAAAAGAAAAGGTAAAATATGTATGCGCAAAAGCCACAGATTTCTACAACAGTTAGTGAAATACTGAAATACTGTAGTGTATCCATAGTCACTTTTTATTTCATGTTGTGGTCTAGAAAATAAGCATGCAAGAAACCAACTTTCAACAATTATGTTATTCTGAAGAAAGTCTTTGGGTTAACCCCAGCTCTTTATAACTCTGAAATTCACTAAATTATACAGCAGCACGTGAACGAAACTTCATACGGAAGTAAGGGGAAGACGTTTGTAAATATAAAAAGAAAGAAATCTATTTTAACTAGAAAAGCCTTCAGAGACATAATTTTTATTATCTCCTTTTACTTTATAGTGCCTAAAATATTCCTTAGACATGAAAAAAATATAGGAAATAAAATTTACAAAATCACAGTATGAAAATTCATTTTGAAACTTCCAATTATGTATAGTATTGTATGATTTTGAATGTATTTTCTTCATTGTATTTACATATAACATATTCAAAGTTATTTAGCAGTAGCAACATGTCTTAGACAAACACCATCCATTAACGTAGTGCATTCTGCTCCTTCCAGAGACCTAGTTATCCCCAGTTTCAAAACTTCATGTGGTATTTTCTACATTACAGAACATGAAAGTGTGCTGTACTCATGACTGGCATGAACATTAATGACACACCATTACTTGCACCTCCTTAATTGACTTTCATATTAAGGCTTTAACAGAAGGAAGTAGAGGATCTGTGGCTTACATAGAAAAATTACTACATTGTAAGCTGAGCACTGAACAAGAATCTCATCCTAATTCATCATTAGGCGAAAAGCCTGAGGAACTGAAAGAATCAGCTATGCTTTTTCCAGTTTCCAAATGCTTGAAGAAGTTTTACATTAATGGCTTTTGATGCTTTTAATGATGTCAAGGATGGGATTTAATTGCCTTATTAATTCTCTTGATTTGCTGCCAAATGTTAAAGGCAATTTGTGATTACTAAGCTAATCTTTTCTGATTATGAAAATCCATTATAGGAAGAAAAATATAAAATTCAGAAAAGTGGAAATGATTTATAAAAATGTTAGAATATATTTAAAAGAACAGAATGTTTGGACATGGGTTTAAAATTCCTCTGAAAGGATTTGTTATGAGATTGGAAGATATCTTTGTGTATATTAATATTTAAACTGTTGTTTCATCCTTAAATTACAGAGATAGTGCTGTTCATTTTTAAAACTCTTCTCAAACTTCCCAACCACAATCACAACACTCTGATGTGATAAACCTGAGTGATTTATTTAATCTTACTGCCCTAATCAACTCACAAGATCTCTGTTGTCTCAGATCTTAGAGCCTGGAAAAACCCAGTTATTAATTCCTTATTATCCTTTCCCGAAATTCTCTGGTTTGCTGACATGCTAATAAGATTCCAAGAATGTTCTAAAGAAAGCAAAAGCAAAATCACCACTAAAAATGATTGTGTTCCGAACTTACAGATTGTTTCTTTTTTCTCCCTTCTCCCTGAATTCATTTTCAACTGAAATAAATTCTGTCCTTGAATGTGTGTACATAACTCCTTGGGCAGGCTGTATTCACTTATCATCAAATACAAATATTAAAAGCCTTAAAGATCTTAAATCCTAATTCAAATTACCTTTGCCAGCATACCAAATACCTCAGGGTAGGTGTATTAAAAGCTCTAAAATGATTCTGCTTTTACTTTTTAGCCAAATGGACATGTTTTATTCAGGATCCCTAAATAAAATCCTTATTCAGCTCATCCACATTACCTTTGAAGACTTCTCTTTCTTTCCCTCATTCCTTCACCCTTCCCAGCCCTTCACCTTGGGTACATGCATCTCCTGAGCTCCCTTCCGGCTTGAGGGCTTCAGTGCACTGAGGAACTGCCCCGCCACCCTCTCCAGACAAGAAGCAATGTCTGATCCTCCTTCAGGCGCATCATTTCTTTACCAGGGAAAACTTATGCGATCTCCCTGATCCTCATGATTCCCCCCTCCCCTGCCCCGAATCTATATCTCTTGGCATTCCAGCCTTTCCTCTGCAGCTGGTATTGCAGATGCCATTTTAAATTTAATTGTATAATTCTTTATTATTGCCTCTATCACTTCAGCAGTACTGAAGTCAGGGGGATCATGCTGTTTTTTCCCATTATTAATCTCAAACATCTATGCATCTGCCACAAAGTGGGTACACACACTCTGTCAACTGAATGACAATAAATGAGTGACTGTCCAGGGCACATAAACAGAGGCAGGCAGCCAAAGGACTGGACACAGGAGTAAGCACAGACCAGCCCTTATCAACTCTCTAGCAGTTAGCATTCATACTTGCCTAAATTTCTGTACAATCTTTGTATTCCAAAAGATTTATAAGACATTCTGAAATACACACACATACACATGATTACACAAACACCTGAGCATGCACACACACACACACAGGTATCAGTGTTTCTGGTAGATAAGATGGCTGCATTCAGCAGTAAGAAATCAGGCTTTTAAAAAATAACCCTTCTTTTCAAAAAATCTTTGAAAGTTAAAAGAATTACTCTGCATTATGATCCTGAAGAAAAAGTTGAAGGATTAGTTAGACCTCAAGATGGAGGAAGGTGGTAAAAATTCCAGTTGGTGTATGCAGACAACAGATTTCCAGTCGTATCTTCCTTCTGGCACCTTCATGAGATGGTAGAATAGAGCAGAGAGCTTAATTAAAAGGAAATAATTACCTATAAGTTTTAATATGCATTTTGTTTTTTTTTAAACTATATTCCCATGTGCTATGTTTGGGACTAGTGCACTGGAACGACCCAGAGGGATGGTATGGGGAGGGAGGAGGGAGGAGGGTTCAGGATGGGGAACACATGTATACCTGTAGTGGATTCATTTTGATATTTGGCAAAACTAATACAATTTGTAAAATTTAAAAATAAAATAAAATTAAAAAAAAAGAGCCAGATTCTGCAAACAGAAAACCTGCTTCACACTGGCTGTATAGCCCTGACTGTCCTCTCCAGCCCTTAGTTTCTTCACATGAAAAATGGGAATAATCCTAGCAAATGCCACTGGAAATAAAAGTGATCAGGTAGAGAAAGTAGGTAGTCTGATGCCTGGCCACAGAGCATTGCTCCCTTCTCCTCTCCCTCTACCTGTCTGCTGGCAAAATTCCAGTGTTTAGAGAGCCTCTGGATTATCTGGGTTTCTGTGTGATGTAATTATGCTGGCAGTCATTTGCTTTAACTAAAAGAAATTAAAAGTAACTTTGAAAGGGAGAAAGAGTTTTTTCTTTCCATTCTCAACAATAAAGCAGCTTAATGTTTGCATGTGAAAGGCAGATACAAAAATACATATTTGATTATAAAACCCATCCTTAGATTTTGTGCTAGGCTATGTTTTCACCGGGAAAAACTTTTTTTTTTTCCTTAAAAGCAATACTTTTCTGAGATTCTTTTCCTCTCTCTCTCTCACACACCCCCCTTTCTCCCTCTACTCCTTCCTCTCAAAAACATATCCTTCATTTCTATACTTCCTCAGAAGTGGAGAATGCAGTTGCTCTCAAAACCTCTAAAGAATTCACTAGTATTAAAGCTCCAGTTAAGTCTCGCCACTGTTTGGTCACAGGGTTTTTCATTCTGTCCAAAGCCGATTGTAGGTCTTGTAACACATCTCTGTAGCTGTTTCCATAGTGAGCACTCCAAGTATAAAGAAAATCATAGGCAGGTTTCCACATCATCTATACAGAAAAAAAAAATTAGACTAGTTTGTAAATAAGTCAGAGAGGAAAAGAGATGCTTTAAAAAAGGGTTAATAAGGCTCTTAAAATTTGAAAACAGAATACTAATTATATGTAAATATATATATGCATATCTACACATACTTATTTAATGTCACAGATGATGCTCAGTCACACATTCAGGTGCAACTCTTTGTGACCCCACGGACTATAGTCTGCAAGGCTACTCTGTCCCTGGAATTTTCCAGGCAAGAATATTGGAGTGGGCTGCCATTTCCTCATCCAGGGGATTTTCCCAACCCAGGGATCAAACCTGTGTCTACTGTATCTCCTGCACTGGCAGGTGGGTTCCTTACCCCTAGTACCACCTGGCAAGCCCAATACCACAGAAAATATGTTTTAATAACTATCACTCCTCTGTTATATCCCTGTGTTTCTAAAACTATAGATTAAAAAAAAAAAAACAGTGACCATAAATAGGGCCTTTTTTTTCTAGATTCATCTAAACACTGCTCATTTTCTTCATGTGAATTCCTTATGCAATTTTTTTATTATAACAAATACTACTGAGATAAACTTTTCACTCTCTGACACATTTTTAAGGTGTAAGTCATAACTCTTTTATTGTTATATATATCTGTGGTGATCTTTACCACACCACATATAACAAGAAGGAGCTAAACAGTATATCTAATGCTTTAAGTCATTGTATTTGAGCAAGTCTCAGTTCAGTTCAGTCACTCAGTCATGTCCAACTCTTAGTGACCCCATGGACTGCAGCATGCCAGGCCTCCCTGTCCATCACCAACTCCCAGAGCTTATTCAAACTCATGTCCAGAGTTGGCAACACCATCCAACCATCTCATCCTCTGTCGTCCCCTTCTCCTCCTGCCTTCAAACTCTCCCAGCATGAGGGTCTTTTCCAGTGAGTCAGTTCTTTGCATCAGGTGGCCAAAGTATTGGTGCTTCAGCTTCAGCATCAGTTCTTCCAATGAATATTCAGGACTGATTTCCTTTAGGATAGACTGGTTGGATCTCCTTGCAGTCCAAGGGACTCTCAAGAGTATTCTCCAACACCACAGTTCAAAAGCATCAATTCTTCAGCGCTCAGCTTTCTTTATAGTCCAATTCTTACATCCATACATGACTACTGGAGAAACCATAGTTTTGAGTAGACGTACCTTTGTTGGCAAAGTAATGCCTCTGCTTTTTAATATGCTGTCTAGGTTGATCATAGCTTTTCTTCCAAGGAGCAAGCATCTTTTAATTTCATGGCTGCAGTCACCATCGGCAGTGATTTTGGAGCCCCCCAAAAATTCTCTCACTGTTTCCATTGTTTCCCCATCTATCTGTCATGAGCAAGTCTATAAATAAGTAAAAATGTAGCTTCATGATCAAGTCAAAAGGAACACAGAAATATACTTCTCTAATTAAAAAACAATTTAATGATACATTTTAATAACCAAAAGAAGGAGAGATATTCAATACTTCATTGTGCTTTCTCTAAAGCACCTACCCATACTAATGACCTCATTGTTTCCATAGAAATAAATGTACGTCAAAGAGGAACCTCACAAAAGAGCGTGTATATAGTGGTAACCAAGGCAACCAGCCTCAGAGAGAATAGAGACAAAGGCTGACCAAATAAGACAAACTGCAGAAAACACACACACAGACAGATAGCCACGTTAAAATGCATTTTTTTCTAGGATAATAAAAAAATGAACCCTGTACTTGTAATGGGAATATTTGGAATATAAACTTTGTTACTTGCTACTTTCTTGGGTTCGCTAAACTAATTCATTTGTGATTTTATCACTTTCAAAGTGCAGGAACACAGACTGTGACATATTATGCAGAGCTGCCCCTTTAAAATTGAGCCTCCAGTAACAGTAATATCACGTGAAGCAGGGCCTTGAGATCTAATTGTCATCCTCCACTGATACCCCATATACTCTGCATTGAAGCTAACAGAATGAAAGACCTAAATAAGGAGTTCTGCTATGTTTCATTTCAATCTATATATTAATAAAAGAGTAGGCATCAAGACAAAATTATAATTTGATGTTATTTATTCAAATGGCATTCCTGGGAAGCCATGAACACCTGTATTTTCACCTCTCCAGGCAAAGCTTGATTCTTCAGGATACTGAATGGAAGATAATTATCAGTTAAACCATATTGATGTGGTCTTGATGCAGCAACAGAAATCACACCGTATTTCTGTATATAAGATTTATCCTTACCAGGCTGATTTATAAAGAACTGTATCTTCCATCACTGGCAAACTGTGAATGAGGTGTTCTCTCATCTACTTTCCTGAACACTCACACTGAAACCAAACTTCCCAAAGTGTAGGTTCCACTAATACTCTGCCATGCAAGATGAGCTGAGGTACAGTAACAGAGCCTTACTGTCAGATTCAGTCTTGCCTATCACTGCCAAGATGCACAGAAACACTAACTACAGAATAGTTTATTCTGTACTGGGTATATCTCAGTTAAGTTCTGTTCAGTCACTCAGTCGTGTCCGACTCTTTGTGACCCCATGGACTGCAGCACGCCAGGCCTCCCTGTCCATCACCAACTCCCGGAGCTTATTCAAACTCATGTCCTTCGCATTCGTGATGTCATCCAACCATCTCATTCTCTGTTGTCCCCTTCTCCTCCTGCCTTTAATCTTTCCCAGCATCAGGGTCTTTTCAAATGAGTCAGTTCTTTGCATCAGGTGACCAAAGTATTGGAATTTCAGCTTTAGCATCAGTCCTTCCAATGAATATGCAGGACTGATTTCCTTTAGGATGGACAGGTTGGATCTCCTTGCAGTCCAAGGGACTCTCAGGAGTCTTTTCCAACACCACAGCTCAAAAGCATCAATTCTTCAGCATTCAACTTTCTTTATAGTCCAATTCTCACATCCATACATGACTATTGGAAAAACTATAGCTTTGACTAGATAGACCTTTGTTGGTCAAGTAATGCCTCTGCTTTTTAATATGCTGTCTAAGTTGATCAAAGCTTTTCTTCCAAGGAGCAAGCGTCTTTTAATTTCATGGCTGCTGTCACCATCTGCAATGATTTTGGAGCCCCTAGAATTAAAGTCTCTCACTGTTTCCATTGTTTCTCCATCTATTTGCCATGAAGTGATTGGACCAGATGCCATGATCTTAGTTTTCTAAATGTTGAATTTTAAGCCAACTTTTTCACTCTCCTCTTTTACTTTCAACAAGAGGCTCTTTAGTTCTTCTTCACTTTCTGCCATAAGGGCGGTGTCATCTGCATATCTGAGGTATTGGTACTTCTCCTGGCAATCTTGATTCCAGCTTGTGCTTCTTCCAGCCCAGCATTTCTCATGATGTACTCTGCATATAAGTTAAATAAGCAGGATGACAATATACAGCCTTGAAGTACTCCTTTTCCTATTTGGAACCAGTCTGTTGTTCCATGTCCAGATCTAACTGTTGCTTCCTGACCTACATACTGATTTCTCAAGAGGCAGGTTAGGTGGTCTGGTATTCCCATCTCTTTCAGAATTTTCCACAGTTTGTTGTGATGCACACAGTCAAAGGCTTCGGCGTAGTCAATAAAGCAGAATTAGATGTTTTTCTGGAACTCTTGCTTTTTCCATGATCCAGTGGATGTTGGCAATTTGATCTCTGGTTCCTCTGCCTTTTCTAAATCCATATCTAAATCTATATCCTAAACCTCTGTAAAAGCTTTAAATTTGTAATCTATGTCAAATTCATTTAAAATTCCCTGATGTTCAACTAACTGGCACAGTATTTTTCAACTTTTTATATATTGTTTAAAATGCTAATGTTTATAGCTAAAGACATTTAAGATTTTATTTTAAGCCCCCTGGTGACTGAGTCTGATAAAAAGATGTATTTGATGATGTATTTGATGATATGATATATTTGATGTATAAGATGTATTTGATGATATGATAAACAGCAACTCATTTCATTTCAGTACCAAGATAATGACACAGTACCACAGGGAACAGATGCCTCTAAAGGACAGTAAATGGGTAATTTTCAGGTTGTGCACTACGAGGCAGATTCAAAGTATATGCCTTCACTAACTTTCTTGGGTAGAAAAGCTCTGTTTCAAGTATCTTGTCACAGCACAGCAGATTGCTATGTATAGAAAAGGCCTGAGGCATACTCAGTCATAAAGCAGCCCCTTGGTGCTGTCAGAAGCAGGTAATACACCAAGGTGATATGGGAATTAGAAACTACAGATTCAGAAGTCCAATGGTCTATCTACCTACTTAATAAGGCAGCAGCAGCTGCTGCTGCTGCTAAGTCGCTTCAGTCGTGTCCGACTCTGTGCGACCCCATAGACGGCAGCCCACCAGGCTCCCCCACCCCTGGGATTCTCCAGGCAAGAAAACTGGAGTGGGTTGCCATTTCCTTCTCCAATGCATGAAAGTGAAAAATGAAAGTGAAGTCGCTCAGTCGTGTCTGACTCTTTGCGACCCCATGGACTGCAGCCCACCAGGCTCCTCCATCCATGGGATTTTCCAGGCGAGAGTACTGGAGTGGGGTGCCAAAGGCAGAGGGCCATATAATCCCTTCAAGTTTGGTAATTTGTACTCATAGCATAACAGTATGGCCAGTTTTTGCAATTCAGTGGAATGTGGATAGATTGCTGAGTCCCAGACCCTAATTAGGACCTCTGAAGTGGGAAATGACTTCCCAGGAGTCTCCTGTATTTGTCAGAAATACAAGGACGCATATTGCCCCTACACTCATTAGAAATCCCCTGGAGTCTAAACTATAAGCTACCTAGAAATAGGTATAGTGGTTTTGGACTATAAACACATGATTAACTTCATGATTTGTACTAAAACATGAGCACATTTTGCATCCCGTTTTTGCTCCTATTTGCTGCAAACTAAACCTGGATATTCCTTCAGTGGAAAATGTGTTCTGCTATATATAATATCATTGGTGGCTCTCAATACTGATGACACAGAAATACCACTGTGGCACACATTCAATGAAAATGTTTGAAATACATTGTTGTTACTTATTTCACTTTTTAATCAAAATTATTGAGCAACTGCTATAAGGAATTTTGTTACAAAAAGGAATAAAATGAATATAGCAGAGCTCTTGTTTTTAGAAGCTTTATAGCATGGAAGGGAGATTGATTCTTGTAGAAACACTGGCCCAATGTATGAATAGACAAGATTTGGTAGTAAATAATAATTAAGAAAAATTCAAAACTACTTGCATATTGTAATTCAATGTACGACAAAAAAGTGGCAGTTCCATCAACTGAGAAGCACTATGCTGTAATAGAAAGATGAGCATTGATTTCAGAATCCTGGGTTCATATCCAATTTCCTTTTTCTTTTGGAGTATTCTTGCCTGGAATCCCGTGCAGAGAGGAGCCTGATGGGCTACAGTCCATAGGGTCTCAAAGAGTAGGACATGACTAAAGCAACTTAGCACCATATGGCAGACATGGGATAGTTACAGTAAATGTATCAAATTATCAGAGTTTTGAATGTTTATTCTATAAAACTGATAATACTCTCTCTGTCTGTGTCCAAAACACCTCATGAAGTGTCTGGCATATAGGATGCATTTAATACTTATAAATAGGATATGATTGTACTTTTTGGTGACGAAAAGATAAGCAGTATGGTTTTAGCCTTACTGAGTTTGAAGTAAAACAGGGGCTATCTGTTATCCCCAATAAGAAACTGAAATAGAGAGATGACCTCTAGGGAGCAGGCAAGGGTTTAGCATAATTCATGCTAAAGTGATGGTGAAGAGCATGAGAGTAGAGGAAAACACCAAGGTAGAAAATAAAGGTGTAAAAAGTTTAACCCATAATGAAGTCTACAATTGGGTACCACAATTAAGAAACAGAAGCAATAAAAGGGTGGAGAAAAGCTGGTGTTAGAGTAATAGAAAAATGAAACAGATTGCTTCATGCTGCAAAAGTTAAGGCCTGATAGTATCCCCCAAAGGACATTCAGTGGTTGGCTCACACAAATTTATGTTCATGCAGTCTCCCAATTCCATGTTCAGTGACACACTGGAAAGTTAAAGTCATCCATGTTGGAAGAATTTACACCAAGGAAAGTGGTAAAAGCTATAAATTAGGGCTTTTCCTCCCTGGACAAACTTGTAAAACTACCAGCATGGCACTCTCTCACTGAAGGTGTCTCTCTTCTGTTACTTCTGCTACTTGGAACATCAAGTGATGTGGAAACATGAAATAAAATGGAGAAAATTCAGGATTTTGCCAATTAATAGGACTTTGGTAACCTTGGAGGAGGCAGTTTCAAGAGAGTGGTGAAAGGGAGACTGCAGGTATAAGTAGGTGCCAAGGAACTGGAAGCCACAGAACAAATGGGTCGCATCTGGAATTTGGAAGTTAAAGGAAGAGAGACAACACTAGAAGTAGAGGCAGTGGAAGATAAAACTATGTTTCAAGGGACAATAATCTGTAAAAAGTGATATTATATAACTGAAGGGAGAATTTGGTTTGAATCCTAACTTAGCCAGATGGAGAATTTAGGGCTGCTGAGGATTAAAGAGGCAGCAAATATAATATACTCGAGGTGAAAAGTCAATTTTCTTTAGGCAGAAAAGACATAAACACAGACAAACATTAAAATAATTATGGAGTTGGGGCAGGTAGTTAAGGGGGCAAGTATCAAGAATAATTGAGAAGGGATTAGATCAAAAGCGTATGTTGTAGTTATGTACTTGATACACGGATGAGAAATATTAAATTTGGGGATCTATATTTTCCCTCAAAAAGCAAACCTCTGCCAAGCACAGTAAATATAACTTTTTCTATATTAAGATTTGCCTTAACAAAGCATGATAGAAGTCCAGCTTTCATCAATGCAATAGTCTAATCAGTTGTTTGTTGTCCTATATGGTATAGATATATGACAATAGGGCTCAAATTCTTAAATACTTACATTTTTCTTTCTTCAGCACTTTTTATTATCTAAAATATTTCTAGTTTTCTTAGCAAGTGAATATATGTTATCACAGGCAAAGACAGAAAACATAACTTGCATACATTAATTAACTATGGCCTTTATGTCCATCACCAACTCGATGGATATGAGTTTGAGCAAGCTCCGGGAGTTGGTGATGGACAGGAAAGCCTGGCGTGCTGCAGTCCATGGGGTCGCAAAGAGTCAGACACAACTGAGTGACTGAACTGAACTGAAATGGTGGACTTTATGAAATTATATCCAAATATACATACACAGTAAGACAACAAAGGATTCTAAACTTTATAATAAATTAAAGAGAAAACAAAATTATTTTCTCTGGAAAAGTTTGAATGAATAAAATGAGTAGAATAAACAATTTTCTTTCTAGGATGATCTAAGTTAAATCTAAAAAAAAATTGGAAATGAGTTGTAGACTGCCAAGAACTCTTCCAGGTTTATGTTATCTTATATCTATTCAGTGGATTAAAAATAGTTCTTCCTCTCTTGCTCAATGCTATGATTTAAGGAAAGATATTCAGGAACTCTGCACTAAATGCTCTGACTAATCAAAAGGACAACATGCTCTTGAAGGTTTGTTTTTGTTGAATTTTTTCCTAACGACAAAACAATTTCCATCAGCCTTCTCATCTTTATCATAAATATTTGACACAGAATATCATAAATATTTGACATCATTCTCATCTCTTTACTCTTACTTAGACTTTTCATGTTAACTTCATGGTGTTTATGGGTTCATCTTTGAATAGGAAGCATGAGGCTGATGAAAGCCAAGAGTTGTTAATTTCTCATCTCTGTGCTATGATCTCTTTGTATAAAGGGCAGCAGCATCAGTAAAACGTTTAACCTATGAAGTCTGAGCAGTTTCCAAATCCTCAGAATTTTTATAGTAGGAATATGTCTTTGATTTATCTTTCAGATACTAGAAGACAAATAAAAAGGTAAAGGAGCAGTGAAAAAATGGTGTGTGATGCGAAAAGAAATGAAACAGGATAGAGTTTTCCAAATTTAGAGTGCTTGTTCCTAAAAGCCAATCAGACGAATTAGATAATGCACTAGATAATGAAATGCAACATGAACAAAAGCAATTCAAATTGAGCAAAGCATTCTTCATCTTATTTTAGCTCATAAAATATGAATAGTATAAAGAATGCAAGTGGTTTTAACTACGTTGAGATAATTACATTTTGCCACATTAAAGAATTAATAATCCACCTACTTTCCTCATGAAACTATAGAAGCAATGTTTCATTTTAAGCACAATTATCTGACGTATCAAGGCAAATTTGCCTCATTAGTGATTATTATATGCATTCTATCTTCAGTGCATCATTTACAATATCCAGGTGGTCCTTCCATCACCTGTAGTTGGTAAGTACATAAATATTACTAAAGAGGAGGTTGCCATTATCTTCAGAAAAGAAGGGAGACTAACATATCAGGGGTCACTATTTCCTTAGAAAGGAGACAGCACTTGGACTTGGTTAAAATTTGACCTAAGATTCTCTTGGAAAAGTCTCTTTGGGCAGAGACAGCTGTGTTTGCTCTAGAAATAACCTCTTCAAACTTCAGGGATTACGCATGAGCCAGAAGAAGACAGAAGACCCATTCCTTGCTACTACATCAAAATAGTCTAACATCTTAGGAAAACCGAGGTAGGAAAACCTAGGTAGGAAACGAGTCCTGGTCACCTGGCTATAAATATGAGGCCATTTCACTAAAGTATTATCACAAATTTATTTCAGTATTAGATTTTTAATAAATACTAATTTAAGTCTTATAATTAGCTAGGCTTTGGTTTTCTGATTTTTTTTTTGTGATCATTAATAATAAAACTTGATAGAGAAAAATCTAAATTCTAATACAAATATTAGTGTTTATAAATACATTTAAAAATATCTTTGTAATATTTAACCTAATATGACTATGACTTCTATTTGATTTTTAGTGTGGTAATCAGATACATCATTGTTGCTGTTTAGTCACTCAGTTGTATCCAACTCTTTGTGACCCCAGGGACTGTAGCCCTCCAGGCTCATCTGTCTGTGGAATTTCCCAGGCAGGAATACTGGAGTGAGTTGCCATCTCTTATACCAAGGGATCTTCTTGTCCCATGGGTCAAATCCACATCTCCTGCATTGGCAGGTGAATTCTTTACCACTGAGCCACCTGGGAACCCAATTAGATATATAATGCAGAATTAAGCCAAATATCATAGGAATACATTACACTGTGATGTCTTTTTTCTTTATTCTATCATCTAAAAAAGAAGGAGTGTATATTTTTAGAATTACAGATTATAGCACCAAGCATTATAGTACTCTACAAAATAAACCATGATAGTCCACATGCTATGTCACTGTGCCAGATCTCTAGTACAAACAGTGAAGATCTGAGAAATTATTCTACTCACTTTACCACTGGTAGATAAATTTTCATATAATATTTTCTGTTTTTAAACAAACTATTAATATATTTCTTACTGTAAAACAGCAGCAAACCATAGACATAAGCACCAAGGCTAGACCTGAGCCAGGCCGAGATACAAAACCAGGCAATACCACATCCTATAAGCAGAGTCCATATGTTGCAGTGTGAACCAGAAAACCATAAGAGTACAAGGATGTTCCTTTTACTTTTTAAAAAATATATTTTCCAAAGAAAATTAAATGCTGTTAAGCCAGTAATAAAAATCTGATCAGCCAGGTTTTTTTTTCCCTCATTTTTTCCATGCATTACCATTTGCCAGTCTCTCAGAAAAGAAGGTTTACAATCACTGTGGATTTTTCCCTTATCTACATTCTTTCTATGGTTACTCTTGGCTATATTACTTAAAAATTAGTATACTTCATTCCCTTTTTGAAAATCACACATTGTCACACAGTTGTCAAATTCACCTATTCCTCTTAGACAAAATAATAAATAACATGTATTTAGCTATTACAATGTGCAAAGCATTGTCACAAATATTTCACATATTTCAATCCTTCAAACATCTGAAGAATAGGAGAGTATTATTTGCTTCATTTTACAAGAAAAAATGATTCCTAAAAACAGTTAAGTAATGTGTCCAAGGTCTTAGGCTAATAGCTGGTAGAGCTAGAACAGAAACCCAGACAAGGAACTTTAACCAATGCTTGGGCAGTCATTCACGACTCTCCAAAATATATATGTCCAGCCATATCTCCTCATAATTATTAAAATGACCTCTCTCCTCAAACACTCATATTCTCCTCAGTGGTCTCTAGAAGTCACTGTATCCAGAGCCCTGAAACCTCCTTCTAGTCCTCACCAGTTATTAACATGTTACCTATCCTTCAGGACTAAGATATGCCCTCTGAAAGCTCCTGATTCTTTGATTTTCTTTTATTTAGTTAACTCTGAAAAAAGTTATCATCAGTAGAGCACAGTGAATAGAACTATGTGTAAAACAAAGCTAGATTTAAATCCTAGTCCTGTCACTGATCTGCCACGTAATTCTGGAGAGCTGACACAAATGTATTCACTCAGTTTGCATATCTGCAAAAAGAAAACGGTTTAATGTCTGCTTTGAAAAGTTTGTTGAAGTAAAGGAGATATTGTAAAGAAAGCGCTCATAATGATTAGATGACATGCAGTAAACATGCAACAACTATTATTCTCATTATTATTTATATTTGCTTATTTTAGCATCTAATCATATATGTCTTTGAAATATAACAATGCAAATATTAACAGTTTATCCCAATTCCCATGACAAATGAAATGTGACTTCAGAGAGAAAAGAATCATATCTTTCATTCTGTGTTTGCTGTAGTTCCTATGTTCCAATGTTGAGAACTGATAATCACAGAAAACATGTTAATTGTATGGATGATTTATATACTGAATAAGGATACAGAGGTGAGAGTCTAAAAAAGTAGGAATAACTCCATATAGAACTTTCATTCAGCTATAAAAATAATAATAAAATTACCTGTTTAAGGATTCCTACTTTACCATATTGAAGCTAGACTTAGAATAAAGTGCTCTGAACACTACAGCAGCCAGTTGGAGAATGAGGAGGGAAAAGATTGTAACTAGAAGATAAGACAGAGAATTATCTTCTCACTGATTAAGTGCAGACGGCAGAACATATAAATATTGGCTGTTACAACTCTCTATAGGTGGATGGTTTCTGAGAGGAGAAAATATTACCATTAGGAATGTTGACTTCACTGGACTTTTCTATGGGATGATGGCCCATTTTGGTAAATCAGATAAGAGATCAGCCTCAGCAGGTTTATTGTTGCCTGTTGAAGTGGAGGTGGAGCCCAGTGGGCACGGCCAGAAGGTAGTTTAAAAGGGGAAGTGAACCTTTAGTGTCCTTGGTGAATAAATGTTCACACTGAATAAGATGGAAAGAGCACAGCCTTTATTGTTAGACAGGGGACCAGTGTGAGACAGTTGCTAAGGAAATCACTTATGTCATAAATGGTAATAATCTCCAGAAGGTTAAATAAAGAATACCTAGTTTAGGCTGGTGAGTATCTTGACCCCGAAATCCCCAGCATTCTACTTGTAAAATACAAATGCTTTTAAATATGGACTCATTTTTTAAATATTTTATTGCTACCTATTTTTTAAAATAAATAGGCTCAGAAAAACTCAGAAAAAAAATTTTACTAACATTCACAGGAAATTTTTCTTTGTATAGTGTAAATATACATTTTTCTCAAAAGAAATACTCTGAAAAACACGTTTTGCTTATAATCATATTCTGCTGCTGCTACTGCTGCTAAGTCGCTTCAGTCGTGTCCGACTCTGTGCGACCCCATAGATGGCAGCCCACCAGGCTCCCCCGTCCCTGGGATTCTCCAGGCAAGAGCACTGGAGTGGGTTGCCATTTCCTTCTCCAATGCATGAAAGTGAAAATTGAAACTGAAGTCACTCAGTCGTGTCCTACTCTTGTGACCCCATGGACTGCAGCCTACCAGGCTCCTCCATCCATGGGATTTTCCAGGCAAGAGTACTGGAGTGGGGTGCCATTGCCTTCTCCAAAACAGTACTTGTTTACCTCAAAAGAAGGTGTTAAGGGCGAAACAGAATCAAAAAGATACAAGATGGAGGAAAGAAACAGCAGAAGGGCAGCTACAAATTCAACCACAGCAACAACTGTATGGAATGTGAGGGACCCAAACACCCCAGGGAGAACTGGGAGACTGCCAGGATGAAGCTAAACAGCAAAACCCAGCCACACACCAGGACACAGTGCAATGTACATACAAAGACTAAGACAGATTAAAAGGGAAGAGAGACAGAAAAAGATACACTCTGCCAACGGAATGAAAACTGAGGTAGCTATATCAACATCAGAGGTTGTGTAATTTTGCTTTTTATGTAGGAATTGTGACATCATTAGAAAAATTGAATAACTTTTCTTAAAATTTTACTTGGGGAGATGGTTAATTTAAAATTGTTGTTCTCAGAAATCTCCAGAGAGAAGCTTTTTTCATCTTATAAAAGAATAAAAAGTGGCCAAAAGAAAAAGTGGAGAGTGAAAAAGTTGGCTTAAAGCTCAACATTCAGAAAACGAAGATCATGGCATCTGGTCCCACCACTTCTGGGAAATAGATGGGGAAACAGTGGAAACAGTGTCAGACTTTATTTTTCTGGGCTCCAAAATCACTACAGATGGTGACTGCAGCCATGAAATTAAAAGACGCTTACTCCTTGGAAAGAAAGTTATGACCAACCTAGATAGCATATTCAAAAGCAGAGACATTACTTTGCCAACAAAGGTTCGTCTAGTCAAGGCTATGGTTTTTCCTGTGGTCATGTATGCATGTGAGAGTTGGACTGTGAAGAAAGCTGAGCGCCGAAGAATTGATGCTTTTGAACTGTGGTGTTGGACTCTTGAGAGTCCCTTGGACTGCAAAGAGATCCAACCAGTCCATTCTGAAGGAGATCAGCCCTGGGATTTCTTTGGAAGGAATGATGCTAAAGCTGAAACTCCAGTACGTTGGCCACCTCATGCGAAGAGTTGACTCATTGGAAAAGACTCTGATGCTGGGAGGGATTGGGGGCAGGAGGAGAAGGGGACGACAGAGGATGAGATGGCTGGATGGCATCACTGACTCGATGGATGTGAGTCTGAGTGAACTCCGGGAGTTGGTGATGGACAGGGAGGCCTGGTGTGCTGCAATTCATGGGGTCACAAAGAGTCGGACACGACTGAGCAACTGATCTGATCTGAAAAGAAAAATGTGATACTCTTTTTGATAATCCATTCTTAAATTGGCTGAGGTGTTGAGGCAAATTTTGATAGAATCATGACATGGCTTGAAAAAAAGAAAAAAAATAAAATGAGCTTTTTAAATTCCCCGTCCCAAGCATAACTCCCAGCTCTGCCACTCAGCTACTATACTGTATTTGAATGGATGGTCAATGCGTAGGGGTTAAAGTATAAGGACTCCAAAGTCAAAGGTCTGTGCTCCAAACTTGGTTCTGTGAGTTTCTAGCTATGCACGTTTGAGCAAGTTACTTAGCCTCCCTACAGCTTAGATAACATTAGTGTCCACCCTACAAGTTTTTTGTTCAAAGGATTAAATAAGTTAATTTTTGAACTGTTACTGGAACAGCGACTGGCACAGAGTAAGTGCCAGATAACTGTTAGATAAAATAAAAATAGAACAAAGGAAAAAGGAAGAAGTTGAACAGCAAGAAAAGTGAGTGAAAAGAAGCTGATTGTAGGCACTGGCACACACAGGAGGAAATTTTCTAAATGTGTGTCCACTGAGGAAGTGAGATAAAGGAAATAAAAAGCAGCATGGGAACCACAAGAATTTGTTATCTCCTTGCCCCAGTTTCAATTCCCTCCCTCTGCATACCCTATCCAGAATTAATAAAAGTATGTTTTGAAATCAACTGCTTAACCTGTAAATTAATCTTATTGAAGAATCATCTCCTCCTTAAGAAAAAAATATTGTACAGGTTTTTTTCTTTTTTCAGAGACCTGGAAACCAGCATACATTTACCCTTTACAGTACGTAGTCTAAAAGGTAAAATTTTTATAGATTATTTGGAATAATTTCTAAACATTTAACCACATGCACCAAAGTGATGGGGGCTTCCCGGGTAAAGCTCAGCGGTAAAGAAGACACCTGCAATGCAGGAGCCGCAGGAGACGTGGGTTCGATCGCTGGGTCGGGTAGATCCCCTGGAGGAGGGCATGGCAACCCACTCCAGTATTCTTGCCTGGAGAATCCCATGGATAGAGGAGCCTGGCGGGCTACAATCCATACAGCTGCGAAGAGTCAGTCATGACTGAAGCAACTTAGCACGGCAAGCACCAAAGTGAAGATTGTTAGTGCTTATCGCAATAAATTAAACAATAGGCTCTAGAAAGACACACAGAGGTTTTCCTTTCCGGTTCTGAGTATTTATCATCCTCAGGCATAGACTTAGTCATTCGTGATTTGGGCTGTGCTAAAGTAAATAAAGGAAAAGTAGGCTGTTAGCTGGCCTTTATGAAGATTTGCGGGGAAGACAAACTGAAAACAACCACAATTTGAGACAAGTTGGATATTTAACAAAATTTCTTGATAAACAACTCTAAGTAAAATCTTTTTAAAAACAGAGCTTAATGAGAACAAAAACAAGCCCTGATTTCAACTGGACAACTTTTTTTGGAAAGATTTTTTTTTTTTTACAACTGTTTTAGCTTCACAGCACAGTTGAGAGGAAGATACAAAGATTTCCCATTTATCTCCTGCCTCCACACATGCATAGCCTTCCCCATTATCAACATCCTTCACCACAGTGGTATATTGGATACAACTGATGAATCTACACTGATACATCATAATCACTCAAAGTCCATAGTGTAGGGTTAACATCTATGTACATTCAATTGGTCTGGACAAATATAAAATGATATGTATTCATCACTATGGTGTCATATTGAGTTTTTTCACTGTCGTAAAAATCCTTTGTATTCTGCCTATTTATTCCTCTCTTCCAAACTCTGGCAACCACTGATTTGTCTCCATAGTTTTGACTTTTCCAGAACATCATATATTTGGAATCGTACAGTATATAGCCTTTTCAGATTGGGTTCTTTTCTTTAGTAATGTTATTTGAAGGATCTTCCATGTCTTTTCATGGTTTGATAAGTCATTTTTTTATGTGCTGAATAAAAGTTCATTGTCATGTAATATTCTATTATAGCACAGTGTACTTATCCATTCACATTCACCTACTGAAGGACATCTTGGTTACTTCCAGGTTTTACTAATTACAAATACAGAAGCTGTAAACATTCATGTACAGGTTTTTGTGTGGACAAAAGTTTTCAATGCCTTTGAGTAAATACCAAGGAGCAGGACTGATGGATCATATACCAAGAGTACGTTTCATTTGCCGGAAACAGCCAAGACACTCCAAAGTGACTGTGTAATTCCACGAACAGTGAATGAGGGTTCCTGTTACTCGTATTCTCAATAGCGTTTGGTGCAGTCAGTGTTCTGGATTTTGGCTACTCTAATAGGTGTGTGAGTGTGTGTGTATGCTCAGTTGTATCTGACTCTTTGAGACCCCATGGACTGTAGGCGGCCAGGCTCCAGTCTGCAGACACACACTGCACACACAGGTGACATAGTTACTTCAAAGTAAGAAAATTTTCTCAAGAAATTAATACCCAGTTCTATGCTCAAAAAGGAAGCAGAGAATATAGATTTTGCCTCCTATCAAGTCATTATCTAACTAGAGAGATAATTTTTCCTTAACTGAAATATCTTGAAAATGTTTGCACTCATGTGAAACAGAGATACAGGCCATTTTATATGTACTCATCACTGGAATATTTTTATTTCAGTTCAGTTCAGTCGCTCATTTGAGACCCCACAAACTGGAGCATGTCAGGCTTCCCTCTCCATCACCAACTCCCAGAGCTTCTCAAACTCATGTCCTTCCAGGCGGTAATGCCATCCAAGCATTCATCATCCATCGTCCCCTTCTCTTCCTGCCTTCAATCTTGCTCAGCATCAAGGTCTTTTCCAATAAGTCAGTTCGCATCAGGTGGCCAAAGTATTGGAGCTTTATCTTCAGCATCAGTCCTTCCAATGAATATTCAGGACTAATTTCCTTTAGGATTGACTGGTTTGATCTTCTTGTGTCCAGGGGACTCTCAAGAGTCTTCTCCAATACCACAGTTCAAAAGCATCAATTCTTCAGTGCTCAGCTTTCTCTATGGTCCAAACCTCACATCCATACATGATTACTGGAAAAACCATAGCTTTGACTAGACGGACCTTTGTTAGCAAAGTAATGTCTCTGCTTTTTAATACACTGTCTAGGTTTCTCATAGCCTTTCTCCAAGGAGCAAGTGTCTTTAATTTCATGGCTGCAGTCACCATCTGAAGTGACTTTGGAATCCAAGAAAATAAAGTCTGTCAGTGTTTCCATTGTTTCCCCATATATTTGCCATGAAGTGATGGGACCAGATGCCATGATCTTAGTTTTTTGAATGTTGAGTTTTAAGGTAGCTTTTTCACTCTCCTCTTTCACTTTCATCAAGAGGCTCTTTAGTTCTTCTTGGCTTTCTGCCATAAGGGTGGTTTCATGTGCGTATCTGAGCTTTTTTGATATTTCTCCCAGCAATCTTGATTCCAGCTTGTGCTTCATCCAGCCTGGCATTTTACATGATGCACTCTGCACCCTGTTAAATAAGTAGGGTGATAATATACAGCCTTGATGTACTTCTTTCCCAATTTGGAACCAGTCCATTGTTCCATGTCCAGTTCTAACTGTTGCTTCTTGACTTGCATACAGATTTCCCAGGAGGCAGGTCAGGTGGTCTGGTATTCCCATCTCTTTAAGAATTTTCCACAGTCTGTTGTGACCCACACAAAGGCTTTAATGGAGTCAATGAAGCAGAAGTAGATGTTTTTCTGGAATTCTCTTGCCTTTTCTGTGATCCAAAGGATGTGATCTCTGGTTCCTCTGCCTTTTCTAAATCCAGTTTGAACATCTGGAAGTTCTAGGTTCATGTACTGTTGAAGACTAGATTGGAGAATTTTGAGCATTACTTTGCCAGCATATGAGATGAGTAGAATTGTACAGTAGTTTGAACATTCTTTGGCATTGCCTTTCTTTGGGATTGGAATGAAAGCTGACCTTTTCCAGTTCTGTGGCCACTTGTGAGTTTTCCAAATTTGCTGGCATATTGAGTGCAGCAATTTAACAGCATTATTTTCTAGGATTTGAAATAGCTCAGCTGGAATTCCATCACCTCCACCAGCTTTGTTCATAGTGATGCTTCCTATGATCCACTTGACCTCGCACTCCAGGTGGTCTGGCACTAGGTCAGTTATTACACCATCATGGTTATCTGAGTCATTAAGATCTTTTTTGTATAGTTCTTCTGTGTATTCTTGCCACCTCTTAATATTTTCTGCTTCTGTTAGGTTCATACTGTTTCTGTCTTTTATTGTGCCCATCTTTGCATGAAATGTTCCCTTGGTATTTCTAATTTTTTTTTTTTGTATTTCTAAATGTTTTGTTCCCTTGGTATTTCAAATTTCTAGTCTTTCCCATTCTGCTGTTTTCCTCTATTTCTTCGTATCGATCATTTAGGAAGGCTCTCTTGTCTCTCCTTACTATTCTTTGGAACTGTGCATTCAGATGGATATTTACTTTTCTCCTTGCCTTTTGCTTCTCTTTTTTTCTCAGCTCCTTAGACAACCATTTTGCCTTTTTGCATTTCTTTTTCTTGGGGATGGTTTTGATCTCAGCCTCCTGTACAGTGTTACGAACTTCTTCCATAGTTCTTCAGGCACTCTTTCTATCAGATCTAATTCCTTTAATCTATCACTTCTACTGTATAAGCGTAAGGGATTTGATTTAGTCAATAAAAAAATGACTCATATGTCTTTGTGGTAAATAGAGAAAATATTTATATAACTTACACTGAATAGTATACTTTGTTTTAATGTTAATAAAAATTTTGAATTTTACGTATTTGCTTTGTTTTACATGCTGTGAGAAATGGAATATTTCCTGCCATACCAGCAAACAAGGATCACAGTCATCAGTGATTCTAGTCCTTCAAATGTGAATTCCTGAGTCCTAAGGGTACCCAGGAAGAGCACCTGAGCTCTCTGGCCCATTGGGCCACAGTCACTCCCTACAGTGAGCATGGAGGAATTCAGGATGTGAAAAATGCAGGATGCTGGGCCCAGATGGCTGAGATGCATATTAAAGGAATGATTTCAGTAAGCCCAGACTCGTATTTTCCCATACACAGAAAAGTGCTACATTCCTTAACTTGAGATATCTGGTTTTCTGTAATTTACCAAATACTTTTGATGTTCAGACTACCTGCCCTTTGTTGCAAACTTCTATATGACCTGACTCTTCCCCCCACTTCCTCAGAGCAGTTCTTTCAGGGATGCTCAAGATGCTGCTTCCCAGGCTTAACTCTGCAAAATTTCCAAATAAAACATAACTCTCAACTTTTAGTTTGTGACTATATTTTAAGTTGACATCTGTCATTCTGTATTTGATGTCTATAGTTACTGTATGCAAAATTGTGAAGGAGATAGATAACGCACACAGATATCTCTAGCTATTGTTACCAACGACCTCACACCATTTACTCTCTTAAATGTTTTTTTGTCACCAAACATTATTTACCACCAATGACTGATTCTATTTTTGAAGCTGATAAATACTTACTATTGTGTCCCTTTTCCTTGTCCTGACTGGGTCCCAACTCTTTCCTTCAAAGTTTATCTTTTCTCTGCTTCAAGTTCTTATAGCCCTTCATAACAACTGCCTATCTCATTTGGTCAATTTATTTGATAAAAGGCCATATGCAATCCAGTAGGAGAAACATCAATATATCTTAAAGGTTCTTAATACCATTAAAGAGTGACATGAGTATATTTCAGATAACATCAATGGTTGTAGATTCAGTGATTTCAGTGAGTGGATCCTTTAGGACACTCCCTCAGTCAGTTAGTATATGCAGTGGACTCTTGACTGCATTTGATTTACTTTGTCTGCAGTTTTTTACTACCTAGATGAACAGAAATCTTACCTCTACAGCCAAATCTCCAGATTTTCCTTGGTGAGGAATTTCATATGCCTCCATTTGTCGCTTTGTGAGTCGCACTAACTTTTCAGCTAGTTCCCTCCAGCCTTTCCCAAGCTTGACAGCTGAAGTCAGAATAGCAGCCTCTTGGACAAGATGCACTACTAATCCTTGGCAATCAATCTTCAGCAGAGCCTGCAGCAACAACTACATGTCATAATTTAAAGCAAATAATTTGAACTTTTATCTAGAAATTAAATTTGTTATTACATATTCTGGAAACTGGCATCCTTTTTTTCACCACACATATATTTGAGTTTTCTAAAATTCAAAGAGTTGATTTACTTTTAAGCAAATCCAACAAGCAAAGTACAGAGGATACAAACTAGATCAGAATTAAGTGGAGTTTCAGGGCTAACTTGGTAACTAATTATAGGGCCTTAAGTAAACCACTCAACTAATATGTCTCTTAACATCCTTAATTACCAAAGGGGGAAGTTGAATTAGCCACTTCCAAAGATACCCTGAGGTTTTAGCAATTAATAATTTATTAACCCATGATTATTCACTATACAAACAGTAATTACTTTCCTTCCAGAGGACTGGCTATAGGATTTCTAGAGTGAGCACACAGCTGTCGGTAAATACTACTTAATTTTTTAATCAAAATATGATTTAAAACTCCCCAGAATTATATGTGTTGCATAAAAATGAGAAACTTAGACAACCTTCAACAAAGCTATTGCTATTAATAACTTAAAAAATTAACTCTCTTCCTTTATCATCAATGTGCTGCTGCTGCTAAGTCGCTTCAAGTCATGTCCGACTCTGTGCGACCCCACAGACGGCAGCCCACCAGGCTCCCCCGTCCCTGGGATTTTCCAGGCAAGAGTACTGGAGTGGGTTGCCATTGCCTTCTCCGTACCATCAATGTAGTTAATGCTAAATTTAAATCACAAGGTATCAAATATAAAACACTTAGGTTTCAACGATGCAAAAGAGAAAACCTTCAGACTCTTTTTTCTTCCTTAATTAAGCACTGAGCTTTGTCAGTCGCCACGCATGTTTCAAACAAGTCTACGAGTTTCTCTTTTGTCTTGAATATATTTCTAAAGTACAAGATGAGATTTATCTATCTTTCTTTTCTGTTCAAATAAAAATGTTCAGTAGTCCCTCATCATTTAATGGCACTTAAAAGCTTTTTACTTATTGTTTCATTATGAAACAATAAGTAAAAATGAATGACTGAGTGAAGCAACTGTTAAAGTCCAAGGAATGTTCATTCTTATGGATGCATTAGGAGAACTACCCATGATCTCTATACATGGACTATATTTATCTGTAAATTTATGGAGAGGAGTTGTGACCTCAGGGAGAAGCAGTGCTGAGACAGCAGGCCCCTGAGGGTGCCTTTAGTAAACTGTGGAGTGGGTTTAGCTTATCCCAGTTCCTTGTTTTAAGGAAAATAAATTTGCACTTAAAAGTTATAAAACCTAAGTTTAAAATCCAACTCCACAAAGAATAGGAATTTAGATAAATCACAAAATGTCTCTATTTAATGACTTTTAAAATGGATACGATAGTAATACTACCCCATCTAACCCCCTAAAATCATTATGAAAGTTGAATTAGATGCTGAAGTTCTTAGAGTGTCAAATTCCAAAATACATAAAGACAGTCTTAATGTCTAGATATGATTAAGGAAATTGTAACCCACAATCTTTATAAGTTCATTTCCAGCTACTCCAAGCTGGAATCCCAAGTATACAATCCAAGAAAAAGGTACTCCTAATTCCATTGACTGTATAGTCCATGGGGTTGCAAAGAGTTGGAAGCAACTGAATGACTTTCACTTTCACTTTTCACTATACAAATAAAGTTTCAAGAGGTAGCATCTATACCATATGCTTCATCATCTTCTGGTTAGATAACTAGGCCTTAGCTCTTTCCTTTCAGAAATTTTGAAGCCTCCACTGAGGCACAACATGAAATTGTAGGAACTACTCCCTTAAACGAGCTCTCCACCAGCACTGTCTAGTCAGTCACCAAAGTGACTCAACTATCATACACTAACATAGAGTAAGTGTAACCCAGCTTAAACTTTAAGACCATTTGGTCAATATAACCTTTTCTGCCACAAAGAGAAACAAGAAAGCAATTTTCAGTTCAAATTTTCATGGGTCCATGCTGAACACAAGCTATGAGAGGTCATGAGCTATTGCAAAATGCATGTGCAGCTTCAACCAGGTAGATCAGCCAATGACTGTAAATACCCCGGATTAAGTGAGGATACATCACACCATCATAAAACCACCTATTTAATTGGATATTGGGTTTTAAAAATTTACCCTTCTCAGTATCACTGTAGAATCATAAAAACAATTGAAGAGTATCTGTGTGTGTGTTAGTTAGTCGCTCAGTCATTACTTGACTTTTTGCAACCCCATGAACTATAGCCCACCAGACTCCTCTGTCCATGGAATTTTCCAGGCAAGAATACTGGAGTGGGTTGCCATTCCCTTGTCCAGGGGATCTTCCTGACCCCGGGATTGAACCCAGAGCTCCCACACTGCGGGCAGATTCTTTACCATTTGAGCTACCCAGGAAGCCCATAAGCCCACATATATATATAGTATATATATACTATACACATATAGTGTGTGTGTGTGTATATATATATATATATGTATACCCTATATCATGTTAGCTATTGTTAACATCACAGAATAAACCCCTTGCCAAAAATGTTTTCTCCCATTTTGCACTTTGATTAAAACTTGACTCCTCTACATGAATCTGCCTCACCTAACATGAACCACTCATCTCTTATAGGCCACCAGTTTCGCAGTTATAATGATACTTACTACACACCAATACACATACTTAAATATCTTTATATATATATATATATATGTACATTGTTAAAAACTTTATTTCAGGGAAATATAGTGGTTTTATGTGTGGCTTTGGAACCAAAAAGATTTCAAATCCCATCTTTGATACTAACCAAATGGCAGATCTTGGGCAAGTTGCCCAACCTCCCAAGACTCTGTTTCCTCTATTTGAAGAAGGAGATACTAACTAGACTTATCCTGTATGTTGGTTAAAATGGCCAAGTGAAAGAGTATGTATACAGTGCTGGGCACAGTGCCAAATATATAGAGATCCTTAGGAAAGTGGTATATATCATTATTATTATTTATACAGTCACATTTTAGCCATTTTTAGAAATATGCTCTTGATTTTTTTTAATAAATTACTGAATATCCAAATACAAGGCAAAACAGTTCTTCATGTTTTTTATAGTTCTCTGCTGAGCCTTACACTGGGGTGAATGCTATGTTGAAAAAAACAGGATTCTTAGAGTACTATTAAAACATAAAGATTAAGAAGAGAATTAGCAATATCACTTTTGGATTGTGATGCACCACATACATAAGACAAATGTTAAATTGCTAAAGTTAAGGACATCGGTGATATGTCTTAAAAACACTAAAAAGTGAGTCTACAACAATGCCCAAGTTAAGTAGTTTTGTTTCAGTTTTGTCTTATTTACTTTCATGTAATTGGAACTCCTCTGATATTTTAAGAGCTATCTAAATATTTGAGAGAGAAAAAAAGGATCTCTTAATTGTTATGTTTTAGCACAAACAGAATCTTTAATCTTCCATTAAAGGATGATCCTTGGGGGCCTAGTTTCTGGGAAAATCACAATTGAATGTCAAATCTAAGAAACTAGTTATATGATCTTGTACGCAAAGCTCTGTAGTGACTTCAATTAACTTGAGAAACTACTCTCATATGTTTACTTATAAGTATTGCCAAGTTAATAAAGTTCTCTACAGTAAGTAAATTCCTGTGATCAAGCAATACTCACCACAGTAAGTTCATAAAGAAACTTCCTGGCATTTCTATCTGCATGGCAATCTTCCTTTAACTTCTTTACAACATAAGCAACTTTTTCTGATTCTTTGTCTGCTTGTAGTTGATCAAAGTCTTCTAGTGCCAGATGTGAATAGCCTAGGACATAAGCTAAAACTTTCCAGTCATACACTTTTTCTGATACCAAGGTCAAGACAACTGAGTAGATGTAAGTCAGTTTTTTAAGAGGCAGGGTAATTTGTTCAAGAAGATTCCGGGTTGTGAAGACATTATCTGACATAGACATTACTTGTTCCTTTGCAATCACCCTGATGTTTTTGCAATGTAAAAGTCCAATCTTACCTCTCAGGACTCCCACATACCATTCTTTCACTTTGGACTGTCCAATGGCTTTTACTTTACCTTCTCCAAGAAGAGCTACTGTGTCCCCTTTGAAATATTCAAGTAAGTATTCAATCTTATTTTGTCTTATCACTGTCTTCTGGGTTATTCCATAGCTGGTAAAGTTCAATTTTTTGTCTTGAAATGTAGGATATTTAACATGCACAGTTGGTAATAAGGGAGAAGAGTTGATTTCCTTCTTCTTCTGCAAATCACTTGGCAGATTTGACAGACTTTTTAGGTTCGGAGCTGGATCAGGTGAAGTTATAAAGAACTGTGTAACTGGCCTACCACTGCGAGGCTCCACCTGAACACAGAAAACAAACAAGTGCATTTCTCTGGAGTCAACTAAAGAGAAGAAAAATTGTTGATGAACTGCTTGACCTGATTGCAAGTGCTTTTGCTTAACTTCTTTCCTTTTTCTTTCTGCTTTTACTTCAAAATCAGGATCACAGGATAAGACAGATATATTTAAATCTTGTGGCTTTTCAAGTAAGAAGGAATGCTTCCCCCAGAGCTGAAACACAACTGGAGATGTGTTGGGTTTCCCACCTTTTTTAATATCAGAGATAGTAAGCTTTCCTGGCATATAACTATGTCCACAAACTGTGAAAACAGCAGTGAAACTGGGGTGGATATATTTGGGTCCATAAATTCCAACTGAAATTGTTCTGTGGATATAATCCCAAATGGTGGCAACTGGTGATTGAGTACCTTTAGTTTGTGCGGCAACCACTAGATACATCACTTGACTTAAGTCTACTAGCTTGACCTGGATGGTGTCTTTATAAATGTAGCAGTTGTTTAATGCTTTGAAGGGGCCTTCTTTATCCAGACTCTGTAAACACACTATTTCTGCCATGACTTGGCTGAAAGGATCCCTTTTCACTTCAGCCCCAATTTTCATCTCCAGCAAAATGGCTTCCATTGTGTTAAGGTTGCCTAACATGATTTCCAACAGTGGGCTTATGGTGCATGAAAAGTCATGGTTAAGCTTTTGTGGAGGATCTAGAAAAGCCCTTAGAGATACTTCTTGGAATTCTCCCACAGCTACATGGCCTTGGGGCACATGAACAGTGATATCTGATTCAGGTAATTGTACTGACCCTCCTTGGTGGTTTAATTTGCAAACTACTGTAGTCTCTGCAACTTGTGTTTGGGCCCATCCAGGACTCTGATTAATTGTACTCAAATCTAGACAGGAACGGGCAAGGTGGCGGTGACTTAACCAAGCCATTTTATAAGCCTCTCGATCATTTCGAAGCCATTCTAAGTCTTGTTCTAAGATCTGGTCAAAGTTATGTATATTCTGATGGGCATGTGCTGTGTTATCCAAAATGTCCAAAAGTTCTGAAACACTTTTAGATCTTCCAGATTTCCTTGAGGAAGACTGCCTAAGCAACCGATGCACATCAAGTTCATCACCAGAGGAATCAAAAGAGTTTCCAGTTTCTATTTCTCTAAAAAAAAGAAGAGGATCTTCCTTCAAGATAGAAATATTATCTCTCTTCTGGTTATTTCTTAGCTGAGTTATATCATCCAAAAATGGGTTTGATGCAGACAGTTCATTCCAGAATGGATTTGTAGCACTGGAAGCATTACTGCCATGAAGTGTGAAATCCTCTGGCCAATCAAGAGGCAAACCTGGATCTGGACATTCGTGTTATTTAAACCAAAATAAAGCAAAACAAAGATGAAATGGCATTCTGAGATACAACCAAGATTAATTTTTACTATAGCTTAAAAATTGAAGAATTTTTATTTGTCTTTGATATCCAGTCTAAGTACTACAAAATCAATGTTAATTTCAGTCAAATTTTCATGTTGAGAGGAAAGAGAAATTGTTTGACCAGGTTATTTTGACTCTATGTAACATTATTTTATCTTAAGACACTATGATTTATAAACAAAAATATTTAGAAATTTCAATAATAATCATTTAACACATATTTGTGAAAATGACCCAGACTACATACATTTATGCCTTGTTTAATATATCATTTTCATAAATGAGTACCTCTGAAAAAACAGAATAATTTAGTCTATCATCCAGATTTTTCTAAATATACAGTGGTTGGTCTCATTACATCTAGATTATTTATTTAACATTTTCTTTCCTGATAACATTCAATATGTGAAAAATATCAAATATATCTCTACACAGCTAAAATGTTAAAAAAATAAACTAAAAGTGAACATTTCATGAAAATAAGCACTGAAAAAAATAGACCACCATTAGATTTACTACTTGAAGGAATTCACTGAGCTTTTTAAAGTTTAAAATGGCAAAGAACAGGCTTATTACCACCACAAAAGGGAAATACGCTGTTACTTTGGAAAGTGGATATTTTAAGAATCAGCAACACATTCAAATACTTATATATCAACTATAATGAATTTCTATATATCTCAAAAATACTGGAATATTTTTGTTTAGAGCAAATTATATTTGATCACTTTTTCAATAAATATTGATAATGATTCTGTTCGGAGAAGGCAATGGCACCCCACTCCAGTACTTTTGCCTAGAAAATCCCATGGACGGAGGAGCCTGCTAGGCTGCAGTCCATGGGGTCACTAGAGTCAGACACAACTGAGCGACTTCGCTTTTGGACTTTGTAAAATTGTGGCTGCTTTAGAGAAAATGAAAGCTAAAATAGAAAAAATGAGTTCAAGTAAGCTTTCAGACATTTTTGTTTGTTATATATAGAACTATATATTGATTGAAATTAATTTTAAGTGTCATATATTAAAAATGTTAAGATACATTTTAAAAAACAATTGCTGCATTTCTTTTATTTTTACACTTTTCTTCAAATCCAGGACCTTCAAACTCTCTTAAAACCTACATTTCCTCTGAGAATCTATTCAATTCTTTTATACTGGATTTGTTGGCCCACTGCAACCTACAGATGTCTCTTTAACCTCAAAATTCACTGTATTTACTGCATATACTGCTCATTTAATAAAGAACTTTGTCTCCTTATAATACTTATCATTACCTGTTTTATTTTATTTTGACTATTTTATTTTTCTCATCTTTTTAATGATAGTGTATTTCAATGATAAAGTTGTGATTTTACAATTCTCTTAATTGTTTGTAACACTTTTCAGAAGTAGTCCCCCAATAATTAGTCATGACAGTTAAAAATAATTTCAATAATTATAAATTCCTGTACCTGTAATATCACAATTTCTTGAGGATTTTCGGGCTTCCATGTCAAACAGATTTCCTTCAGACATACTTCGTGAAATTCCTCCTGACCAAAAATGGGCTTTTTCACTGGCTAACATTATTCCACCTACAAAGTAAACAATATATAGGCATATATATATATTATATATATGTATGTATATTTCTTATAATATAATATAAACAGGTTGGCATAGAAACCAGACTCAAAGAAATCCACAGATTTAAATAGAAAACTACATATAAAAATACTCTACATAGATCCTCTACTTCTGGTAGGATGCTTGACTAGATATCCTGATACAGATATTAATACTCCATTGAAAAACACTCATATCCTAGATTAATAGCAACAAACAAACCTAGAAATGCATTAGGGATACTATACTATAAAAAAAGTAATAATGAAAAACCCAAGGATAACAAAAAAATAGTAATGAAATGAAACTCCACTAAATAAGCATTTCTTGTTTGATGACTGAAAAACTAAAAAAATCATTAAACTAGATATTCTCTCCAAATCTTCCTATAAATTCAATGCAGTTCAAGAAAAATCACATATTACATACATGTTTGTAACTTAGGCTGTTTTGAAAATTATGAAGAAAAGCAAAGAACTATTCAAGACAATCCAGAAGGACATGATAGAAGTGATGTGTGATACCAGATATCATAATTTATTAGAAATAAGTGCTAAGTAAGACAATGTGGATTGGAATACAAATATACTAAAGACACACAATATCCCCAGAAGTAGTATCACCCTCAAACAAGAATGTAATATTTATATATGATAGAGATAGGCAGGCAGAGCAGTGTGGAAATAGATAATTCAATAAACAGTGATGGTACAATTGATAGTTCATGCTGAAAAAAAATTACATTGATCATATGCAAAAATTTATTCTAAGAGATTTAAAGACTGAAAAGCAAAATTTTAAAAGTAGAGTCTAAGGATTTATCTTGATGCTGTTTAGAAACAATTTTTAAGCAAAGCACAAACACAAAGCAAACCATAAAAAAAAAGAATGAGATATCCTATATAGCAAAGGACATTGTTCACAAAAAGTAAAAACACAAGCCAAAAACTGGGAGATGATATTTTCATTATATATGACTGAAGACGAAAAAAGGATTGGATTCCAACATATATTGAAGACTTCTACAAATCAATCAGCAAAATAAGACATTACAAAAAAAAATTGAAACAATATCTGAATAAGTATTTCTCACAAAAAGCATAAATAATCAATCCCTAAATATATTAAGATTGAAGGCAAGAGGAGAATGTTGTTCAGTTGCTAAGTTATGTCTGACTCTTTGCAACCCCATGGAGTTTAGCACATCTGGCTTCCTTGTCCATCACCATCTCCCGCAGCTTGCTCAAACTTATGTTCGTTGAGTCAGTGCTGCCATCCAACCATCTCATCCTCTGTCGTTTCCTTTTCTTCATGCCTTCAATCTTTTCCAGCATCAGGGTCTTTTCTAATGAGTCAGTTCTTCACATCAGGTAGCCAAAGTATTGGAGCTTCAGCTTCAGCATCAGTCCTTCCAAAGTATATTCTGAATTGATTTCCTTCAGGATTGACTGGTTTGATCTCCTTGCTGCCCAAGGGACACTCAGGAGTCTTCTCCAACACCACAGTTCAAAAGCATCAATTCTTCGGCACTCAGCTTTCTTTATGGTTCAACTCTCACATCCATACACGACTACTGGAAAAACCATAGCTTTGACTAGATGGGCCTTTGCTGGCAAAGTAATGTCTCTGCTTTTTAATATGCTGTCTAGGTTGGTCACAGCTTTTCTTCCAAGGAGCAAGCGTCTTTTATCATGGCTGCAGTTACCACCTGCAGTGATTTTGGAGCCCAATAAAATAAAGTCTGTCAGTGTTTCCATGTTTCCCATCTAATTTGCCATGAAGTGATGGGACAAGATGCCATGATCTTAGTTTATTAAATACTGAGTTTTAAGCCAGCTTTTTTACTGTCTCCTTTCACCATCATGAAGAGGCTCTTTAGTTCCTCTTCACTTTCTGACATAAGGATGGTGTCATTTGCATATATGAGGTTATTGATATTTTTCCCAACAATCTTGATTCCAGCTTGCAATTCATCCAGTCCAGCATTTTGCATGATGTACTCTGCATGTAAGTTAAATGAGCAGAGTGACAGTATACAGCCTTGACATACTTCTTTCCCATTTTGGAACCAGTCTGTTGTTTCATGTCCAGTTCTAACTGTCACTACTTTTTTATTTATTTATTTTTCATTGAAGGATAATTTCTTTATAGAATTTTGCTGTTTTCTGTGAAACCTCAACATGAATCAGCCATAGATATACATATATCCTCTTCCTTTTGAACCTCCCTTCCATCTCCCTCCCCATCCCACCACTCTTTGTTGACACAGAGTCCCTGTTTGAGTTTCCTGAGCCATATAGCAAATTCCAGTTGGCTATCTATTTTGCATATGGTAATATAAGTTTCCAAGTTACTCTTTACATACATCTCATCCTCTCCTCCCACTTCCCATGTCCATAAGTCTATTCTCTATGTCTGTTTCTCCACTGTTGTCCTGTAAATAAATTCTTCAGTACCATTTTTCTAGATTCCATATATATGCGTTAGAATATGGTATTTCTCTTTCTGACTTACTTCACTCTGTATAATAGGTTCTAGGTTCATCCACCTCACTAAAACTGATTCAGATGCATTCCATTTTATGGCTGAGTAATATTCCATTGTATATATGACCACTACTTCTTTAGCCATTCATTTGTCGATGGACATCTAGGTTGCTTCCATATTCTAGCTATTGTAAATAATGCTGCAATGAACAATAGAATACACGTGTCTTTTTCAATTTTTCTTTCCTCAGGTTAAATGCCTAGGAGTGGGATTGCTGGGTCATATGCTGGTTTTATTGATAGTTTTTTAAGGAATCTCTATACTTCCATAGCGGCTGTATCAATTTACATTTCCACAAACAGTGCAAGAGTGTTCCCGTTTCTCCATACCTTCTCCTGATTTATTGTTTGTAGACTTTTTGATCATGGCCATTCTGACTGGAGTGAAGTGATATCTCACTGTAATTTTGATTTGCATTTCTCTAACAATGAGTGATGTTGAGCATCTTTTCTTTCATGTGTTTGTTAGCTATTTGGATGTCTTCTTTGGAGCAATGCCTGTTTGGGTCTTTATCCCACTTTTTGATTGGGTTGTTTGTTTTTCTGGTATGAGTTGTATGAGCTGCTTGTATATTTTAGATATTAATCCTTTGTCAGTTTTTTCATTTTCTATTATTTTCTCCCATTCTCAGGGTTGTCTTTTCTCCTTGCTTAGAGTTTATTTGCTGTCCAAAAGGTTTTAAGTTAAATCATGTCCCACTTGTTTGCTTTTGTTTTTATTTCCATTACTCTAAGAAGTGGGTCATAGAGGATCTTGCTTTGATTTATGTCATCGACTGTTCTGCCTATGTTTTCCTCTAAGAGTTTTATAGTTTTTGGTTTTACATTTAGGTCTTTAATCCATTCTGAGTTTATCTTTGTGTATGGTGTTAGGAAGTGTTCTAATTTCATTCTTTTACATGTAGCTGTTCAGTTTTCCCAGCACCATTTATTGAAGAGGCTGTCTTTGCCCCATTGTATATTCTTGCCTCCTTTGTCAAAAATAAGGTACCCATAGGTGCATGGGTTTATTTTTGGGCTTTCTATCTTGTCCATTGGTGTATATTTCTGTTTTTGGCCAGTGCCATATTGTCTTGATGACTGTAGCTTTGTAGTATAATCTGAAGTCAGGAAGGTTGATTCCTCCAGCTCCACTCTTTCTCAAGATTGCTTTGGCGATTCAGGGTCTTTTGTATTTCCATATGAATTGTGAAATTTTTTGTTCTAGTTCTGTGAAAAATGCCAATGGTAACTTGAAAAGGATCGCATTGAATCTGTAGATTGTGTTTGGTAGCATAGTCATTTTCACAATATTGATTCTTTCTACCCAGGGACATGGAATATCTCTCCATCTGTTTATATCATCTTTGATTTATTTCAATAGTGACTTATACTTTTCTGTGTTCAGTTCTTTTGTCTCCTTAGGTAGGTTTATTCCTAGATATTTAATTCTTTTTGTTGCAGTGGTGAATGGGATTAATTCCTTGATTTCTCTTTCTGATTATTCATTGTTAGTATACAGAATTGCAAGTGATTTCTATGTATTGATTTTGTATCCTGCAACTTTGCCAAATTCACTGATTAGCTCTAGTAATTCTCTGATACTATCTTTAGGGTTTTCTGTGTACAGTATCATGTCATTTGCAAACAGTAAGAGCTTTATTTCTTCTTTTCTGATATGGATTCCTTTTATTTATTTGTCATCACTGTTCGCTGTAGCTAGGAATTCCAGAACTATGTTGAATAATAGTGGCAAAAGTGGACACCCTTGTCTTATTCCTGATCTTAAGGGAAATGCTTTCAGTTTTCACCATTGAGAATAATATTTGCTGAAACTCCAGTACTTTGGCCACCTCATGCGAAGAGTTGACTCATTGGAAAAGACTCTGATGCTGGGAGGGATTGGGGGCAGGAGGAGAAGGGGATGACAGAGGATGAGATGGCTGGATGGCATCACCAACTCGATGGACGTGAGTCTGAGTGAACTCCGGGAGTTGGTGATGGACAGGGAGGCCTGGCGTGCTGCAATTCACAGGGTCGCAAAGCGTCGGACACGACTGAGTGACTGAACTGAACTATCATATATGATCTTTACTATGTTGAGGTAGGTTCCTTCTATGCCCAGTTTTTGAAGAGTTTTCATCATAAATGGGTGCTGAATTTTGTCAAAGACTTTTTCTGCATCTATTGAGATTATCATATGGTTTTTATCTGCCAACTTGTTAATATGGTGTATCACATTGATTGATTTGCATATATTGAAGAATCCTTGCATTCCTGGAATAAACCCAACTTGATCATGGTATACAAGCTTTTTGATGTGTTGCTGAATTCTGTTTGCTAAAATTTTGTTGAGGATTTTTGCATCTATGTTCATCAATGATATTGGCCTGTAGTTTTCTTTTTTGTGTGTTGTTTTTGTCTGGTTTTGGTATCAAGGTGATGGCTTGGAAGCGTTCCTTCCTCTGCAATTTTTTGAAAGAGTTTTAGAAGGATAGGCATTAGCTCTTCTCTAAATGTTTGGCAGAACTCTCCTGTGAAGCCATCTGATCCTGGGCTTTTGTTTTGGGGAGATTTTTGATCACAGCTTCAATTTCAGTGCTTGTAATAGGGTTGTTCATAATTTCTATTTCTTCCTGGTTCAGTCTTGGAAGATTGAACTTTTCTAAGAATCTGTCCATTTCTTACAGTTTATCTATTTTATTGCCATGTAGTTGTTCATAATGGTCTCTTATAAGCCTTTGCATTTCTGCATTGTTTTTTGTAACCTCTGTTTTTTCATTTCTAATGTTGTTGATTTGATTCTTCTCTCTTTTTTTCTTGATGAGTCTGGCTAAAGTTTTGTCAATTTTGTTTATCTTCTCAAATAACCAGCTTTTAGTTTTATTAATCTTTACTTTTGTTTCTTTCATTTCTTTTTCATTTATTTCTCCTTGGATCTTTATGATTTCTTTCCTTCTATTAATTTTTTTTCTTTCTGTTCTTCTTTTCCAGTTGTTTCAGGTTTAAAGTTAGGTTATCTATTTGATGTTTTTCTTTATCCTTGAGGAAGTATTGTATTGTTATAAACTTCCCTCTTTAGCTGTGCTTTTGCTACATCCCATAGGTTTTGAGTTGTTGTTTTTTCATTGTCATTTGTTTCTAGAAATTTTTTGATTTCTCTTTTGATTTCTTCAGTAACCTGTTGGATTATTTAGAAATGTGTTGTTTAATCTCCATGTGTTTGTGTTTCTTACAGTTTTTTTTTCTTGTAATTGATATCTAGTCCCATAGCATTATGGTCTGAGAAGATGCTTGATATGATTTCAATTTTCTTAAATTTCCTGGAGTTTGATTTGTGACCCAAGAAGTGGTCTATCCTGGAGAATGTTCCAGGTGCACTTGAAAAGAAGGTGTATTCTTCTGTACTTGGATAGAATGTCCTGAAGATATCAATGAGATTCACCTCATCCAATGTATCATGTAAGACTTCCGTTTCCTTATTAATTTTCTGTTTTGATGATCCGTCCATTGGTGTGAGTGGGGTGTTAAGGTCTCCTACTATTATTGTGTTACTGTCAATTTCTCCTTTTATGTCTGTTAGTGCTTTTCTTATGTATTGAGGTGCTCCTATGTTGGGTGCATAGTTATTTACAATTGTTATGTCTTCCTCTTGGGTTGATCCCTTGATCATTATACAGTGTCCTTCCTTTTCTCTTGTAATCTTCTTCAAGGTCTATTTTGTCTGCTATGAAGATTGCTACTCCAGCTTTCTTTTGCTTCCTATTTGCATGGAATGTATTTTTCCATCCTCTCACTTTCAGTCTATATGTGTCTTGAGGTCTGAAGTGGGTTTCTTGCAGATGGCATATATATGGGTCTTCTTTTTGTATCCATTCAGCCAACCTGTGTCTTTTGGCTGGAACATTTAATCCATTTAAAGTAATTATTGAGATATATATATATATATATATATATATATATATATATATATTCCTATTGCCATTTTCTTACTTGTTCAGGGTTGATTCTGTAAATCTTTTTTCTTTTCTTGTATTTCTTGACTATATAAGTCCCTTTAACATTTGCTGTAAAGTTGGTTTGGTGGTACTGAATTCTCTTAACTTTTGCTTGCCTGAAAAACTTTTTATTTCTCCATCAAATTTGAATGAGATTCTTGCCAAGTACATTTTTCCTTGCCAGGTAGATTTTTCCCTTTCAATACTTTAAATATATCCTGCCATTTCCTTCCAGCCTGCAGAGTTTCTGCTGAAAGATCAGCTGTTAAGCATATGGGGTTTCCCTTATGTGTTACTTGTTGCTTTTCCCTTGCTGCTTTTCATATTCTTTCTTTGTGTTTAGTCTTTGTTAGTTTGATTAGTATGTGTCTTGGCATGTTTCTCCTTGGGTTTATCCTGTATGGGACTCTTTGTGCCTCTTGGACTTGATGGACTATTTTCTTTTCCATGTTGTGGACATTTTAACTATAATCTCTTAAAAATTTTCTCATACCCTTTTTCTCTTCTTCTTCTTGGACACCTATAATTTGAATGTTGGTGTGTTTGATATTGTCCCAGAGGTCTCTGAGATGGTCCTCAGTTCTTTTCATTCTTTTTACTTTATTTAGTTCTTCAGAAGTTATTTCCACCATTTTATCTTCCACCTCACTGATTCGTTCTTCTGCTTCAGACAGTCTGTTATTGATTCCTGCTAGAGTATTTTTCATTTCAGTAATTGTGCTGTTTGTCTCTGTGTGTTTATTCTTTAATTCTTCTAATTCTTTGTTAATTGATTCTTGCATTTTCTCCATTTTGTTTTCAAGGTGTTTGATCATCTTTACTATCATTATTCTGAATTGTTTTTCAGATAGTTTCCCTATTTCCTCTTCATTTATTTAGATGTCTGTGTTTCTAGTTTGTTCCTTCATTTGTGCAGTATTTGTCTGCCTTTTCTTTTTTTTAATTTAATTTAATTTTTTAACCTTCATTATTTATTTTTTTAAGTTATTGTGTTTGAGGTCTCCTTTTCCTAGGCTTCAAAGAAAATTGAATTCTTTCCTTGAAGAAGGTTGAATTCTTTCTTCTTTTTGGTTTCTGCCCTCCTATGGTTGCTCCAGTGGTTTGTATAAGCTTTGTAAAGGGTGAGATTTGTGCTGAGATTTTGTTTGTTTGTTTGTTTTTCCTCTAATGGGCAAGGCTGAGCAAGGTGGTACTCCTGTCTGTTGATGATTGGGTTTGTATTTTTGTTTTGTGTGTTATTCAGATGAAGTGTCATACACAGGCTGCTACTGGTGGTTGGGTGATGCCAGGTCTTGTATTCAAGTGATTTCCTTTGTGTGAGTTCTCACTATTTGATACTCCCCAGGGTTAGTTCTCTGGCAGTCTAGGGTCTTGGAGTCAGTGCTCCCACTCCAAAGGCTCAGGGCTTGATATCTGCTCAGGAACAAACATTCCACAAGTGGTTTGTTATGGCATTAAGTGAGATTAAAACAAATATCCAAAAACAAGAAACCAATGATGAACTCCAGATAAATAGCAGTTACAAAATCAGGCAAATAATAATTAAAATAATGGGATATACATCTACACCCATGAGCAAAGTCAAAAGAGACCAACAAAAATAAAGTACAGTAGATTGATGCAGAGAACAAAGGAAAGAAAAAATTATATTTACCAGTTAAGAACAAAACTAACTAAAGCACAGATTGGAAAATAAAACTAAAACAAAGTGCTTAGTGGGAAATAAAGAAATGAAAACAAAGCTAAAAAATATGTTGAGAGAAAAGGAAAGAAAGAAAAGAAAGAATAGATATGCAAAATTAAATAGAGGTAGATTTGTATACATTATAGATTAACTGCAAGGGGAAAAGAACAGTAGAAAAGGAAAATAAAGGAATACATCTAGAAAAATATAATAGGTTTAAAAAATTAAAAATTAAAAGTATAAAAAAGAGAAAAAAAAATGAGAAGAAAAAGAATAAAGAAAAAAAAAAGTAAAACTCCACAGAACTGCAAAAACCCAACAAAGAGGCAGAGGTTTATAACAACAATAAAAAGTGTAACTGAATATACACATATAAATATACACCCATAAGCAAAATCAAAACAGTCCAACAAAAATAAAGTACAAATAGATTGACCCAGTGAACAAAGGAAATCAAAAATTATATCTACCAGAACAAAACTAAAGCACAAACTGGAAGACAAAACTAAAGCAAAGTGCCAATTGGGGAATAAAGCAATCAAAATAAAACTAACAAATCTGTTGAGAGGAAAGGAGAGAAGGAAAGGCAAGAGTAGATATACAAAGTTAAATAGAGGTAGATAAAGAAGATTTATATATGTTAAAGATTAACTGCAAGAGGAAAAGAACAGTAGGAAAAGCAAACAAAGGAATAAATGCAGAAAAAAATAATAGGTTTAAAAATTAAAATTTAAAAAAGAGAAAATAAAAAAGGAAACCTCCACAGCTGCAAAAGCCCAACGTACAGGCAGAGGTTTATAACAATAAAAATGTGACTTAAAAAAAAAAAGCTCAAAAGCTTAATTGGATTTCTTAGTACCAATAAAATCGACAATTACAACAGAGAGGGGGGAAAAAGGAAAAAAAGAACAGAAAAGAAAAAAATATCGAGAAGAATCCACAGAACAACTCAAAAAATAAGAATAGTAAATGTTTTTCTTGAGTCTCTGCTGTCAGAGTCCTTTCCCTCGCTGGGAGTCACAGTCCACCTCACCTCCCTAGGATGCCCTCCAACACTGTGCTGATCTCTGGACCTGCTGTGGGGGCAGCTCAGATTTTAATCTGGTCCTACTCCTGTCTGTCTTGCCTTCAAGGTCCACAGCTATCAGAGCTATTGCATTTTCTTTTGTGGGAGCTCTCAATGGCCTTTTATATATTGCATAGACACAAAGTCTGCCTAGTTGATCATGTGGATTTAATCTGCAGCTTGAACAGCTGTTTTGAAGGTTTTGGGTATTCTTCCTTAGCCACACTGCCCCTGAGTTTCAATTGTGGTTTTATTTCTACCTCTGCATGTGGGTTGTCCATTGGTGTTTAGCTCCTGAGGCTTCCCTGAAGGACCTGGGTTTGCCTCTGTGAGGGCCAGGTGCGGAGGTGGTGCAGCTGTTTGGTTCCCAGGGGTTCTGTCAGCACCAGGTACTCAAAGGGGCTGACAGCGAGGGCAGCAGGAAAAATAATGCTCTAGAAGAGTATGGCAACCAGTATTGGCCAATACCCTTTAGTATTCTTGCTTGGAGAACCCCCTCTCTGAAACAGAAGCCTGGCAGGCCACAATCCACAGGTTCGCAAAGAGTCGGACACAACCGAAGCGACCCTGAGTGCATAGACTCAAGAATTTTTTTGCCTGTGGCAGCTCTGCCCCAGTGAGAGTTGAGTGTGAAGGTGGAACAGCTGCTTGGCTTGCAGGGACCCTGGTGGAGCCAAGTGTGCAGGGACATGGACTGCCTCCACCGCAGGAGTTATGGCCCATCAGCGTCTTTTTGAGCCTCTTGTAGCTGGCAATCAGAAAGCCTCTTTGGTCAGTCTTTCTCTATAGCTCCGCCCGTTCAGGCACAAGAGGGGGCCCCCTTGACTGGGGTCTACTCTGTAGATTGGCGCATCAGTCACTTTAAGGAGCACTCTGGGTGGGGTCCTACTCTGTAGTTCAGTGCGTCAGGTGTTTGATGGGCCAGCCTCTCTATTGTTCAGCTGCCAGTGCTGGTGTGTGGAGAGAGAAAGGCTATGGTGATGTTTCTACCTGCTACACATGACTCAGCAGCATCGCCTTGCTTCCATGGCTGCCTGGATTTCCTCCACAGGCATTTCCCACCATGATCTCCTCCCTCATATCCCCTCAATCTGTCTCTCTGGGGTCAACAGCAGCCCTCGCCCTGGGATTGTCCCACAATCCCTAAACTCCAGCTCCCAGCCACTGTGCCTTCCAGGGGACCAGCATTCCTGTCCAGGGTGCATATGGCTGCAGCAAGGACTGCCTGATTCTCATTCCATTTAGGCTGCCACAGATCAGCTGTTTCACTCTCAGCCTTCAGTGTTTCTCCTCTGACTCAGACAATTGCCCCGACATGGGGATCGGACCTCTGCTTCAGTTCCCCCACCCATGGAGGGCAGGTCCAGTCCTACGAACACTCCTGTTTTTCCCTCTAGTTCCTTCATCCTACCAAGCTTTGCATGATTCTATATATTCTTTTCCACTGGTAGGTACTCCTGTCCCCTCTCACCTGGTGTTCTCCATGCACTTCTATGTCTGAAGGTGTATTCCTATTTGTATCTGTGGAGAGAGATATATTCCACGTCCACCTATTCCTCTACCACCTTGTTCTCTAATTGTTGCTTCTTGACCTGCATGCAGGTTTCTCAGGAGGCAGGTAAGGTGGTCTGGTATTCCCATCTCTTGAAGAAATTTCCACAGTTTGTTGTGATCCACAGAGTCAAAAGCTTTAGCTCAGTCAATGAAGCAGATGTTTTTTCTGGAATTTTATTGCTTTTTCTATGACCCAATGGATGTTGGCAATTTGATCTCTGGTTCTTCTACCTTTTCTAAATCTAGGTTGAATATCTGGAAATTCTCAGTTCAAGTACTGGTGAAGCCTAGCTTGTAGAATTCTGAGCATTATTTTGCTAGTGTGTGAGATAAGTGCAATTGTGCAGTAGTTTGAACATTCTTTGGCATTGTCTTTCTTTGGGATTGAAATAAAAATTGACCTTTTCCAGTCCTGTGGCCATTTGTGAGTTTTCCAAATTTTCTGGCATATTCAGTGCAGCAAGTTAACAGCATCATCTTTTAGGACTTGAAACAGCTCAGATGGAATTCCATCACCTTCTCTAGCTTTGTTTATGGTGATTGTTCCTAAGGCCCACTTGACTTCACACTCCAGGATGTCTGGCTCTAAGTGAATGATCACACCATCATGGTTATCTGGGTCATTATGATCTTTTTTGTATAGTTCTTCTGTGTATTCTTGCCACCTCTTGTTAATATCAAACAAATATATTAAAATATGCTCAATTTATCAGTAATCAGGGAACTGCTAAATGATGCCACATGAGATACAATTTTCAACCATGAAATTTGGAAAAATTTTAAAATCTGGCAACACTAATTATTGGAAAAGATGAGGAGCACAGAGAATTTTTATACACTCCTAGTAGACAAAGGCAATGGCACCCCACTCCAGTACTTTGCCTGGAAAATCCCATGGATGGAGGAGCCTGGTAGGCTGCAGTCCACGGGGTCGCTAAGAGTCGGACACGACTGAGCGACTTCACTTTCACTTTTCACTTTCATGCATTGGAGAAGGAAATGGCAACCCACTCCAGTGTTCTTGCCTGGAGAATCCCAGGGACAGGGGAGCCTGGTGGCTGCCGTCTATGGGGTCACACAGAGTAGGACACGACTGAAGTGATTTAGCAGCAGTAGACGTGTCAATAAGCACAACCACTTAGAAAGCAATCTAGTATTATCTAGGAAAGATGCTTAGGGTATGTGTGTGTGTGTGTGTGTGTGTGTGTGTGTGTGTGTATGTGTGTGTATGCGCGCTCAGTCCTGTCTGACTCTTTGCAGCCCTATAGACTGTAGCCTGCCAGGCTCCTCTGCCCATGGGATTTCCCAGACAAAAATGGGGTGCCATTTTCTATTTCAGGGATCTTTCCCACCTGGGCCTCATGGATTGCAGGTGCATTCTTTACCACTAGCACCACCTGGGATGGTGGTACCTAGCAATTTCAATCCCAGTTATTTGTTTCTAGTAAACCTTGCATATGTGCATTAGAAGAAATATATAAGAATGTTCTTTATATATTTATCAAAAAACTAGAATCAATCAAAATATCCTTTGCTATATAAATTAATAAACTGTGGTGTTATAATACAATGGAGTATCACGCAACTATAAAAACAGACAAATTACAAGTAAAGGTATCCGTATGTACTAACTGTAGACTGGCATTGCTGAGCTTCAGCTTTCTTTACATATATGTTTTCTCTGAAACCTATGACAACACTGAAAAATAGGTATATTAAATCAGATTTCATAGAGTCCAAAAATGAATCTTAGCAACGGGACATAAGTAACCTACAAGATCGAATAGCTGGTGAGTGGCTGACCAGTCATAATTACTCATGCACATTGCAGCTATCCCATACACTCCATAATGCAAGCTGCCATACCCCTTCTCAGACTCAAGGTTCCCAACAATCTATTCTGAGACTATCCTACCTTCCAGTTCCAGTTTCCACTGTTGCTTAATCTTGCTTCCTGTTGTCCATCTGTTAACCACAGCTCCTTCACCTCTCACTTGTCTTTTTTGCCATACATTACTTTCAAGTTCTTGACATTTCACTTCAAAAACTTTTTTTAAGAAATAAAAAAAAAAAAGAAATAAAAAGCCTTTTCTGATATAAAAGAAAAAAAATTAAAGAGGAGAAAGAATAGGGGAGGAAGGAAAAGAAAAGAAAAAAGAGGACCTTCCCTGCCAGTCCACTGGTTAAGACTCCCTCCATGTTCCCAATGGAGGTGAAGCAGGTCCAGTCTGACTGGGCAGCTAAGACCCCACACACTGTGTGGCATGGCCAAAGAAAAGGAAGGTGGAGAAAGAAAAGGAAAAAGCGGTCATAGTTTCCAAACATGGTGTATAAGCAAATGCAAAAAGTATCTCATTAAAATATGGTGCAATAGCAGTTTTTTTTCTCTAACAGGTGAAGCCACATAGAAAGTTCTGGTGAAAAGCAGAATTATATGTGCATTTTATACTGAACTTTGTTTCCTGGCAGATTCTCAAAATTCTCTGGTTGATTTTGCAAAATGTAATGCCCAATACTAAAATCCTTAGAACACTTTGAAATAGTGTAGCCAAAACTTTAAAACAGGAAAACTAAGTTCACATCCTTCAGTAAAATTAAGCAAATTAAAACGGGGGAAAATACTTAAATATAAAAAGTATTTTTCAAACAGATAAAGTACATTTTAAATGGAAAACCAGTTTAGACAGAAATCTACCTAAACTCTTTAATTTCTTACAGAAAAAAGAAAGGAATAATTTATACCAAGGATTATTTAGCAGCATATAACCCTTGATGTAAAACATAATTATAACCCAATGGAATACAGTGAGAATATCTCAACCATGTAAGAACCAGGAATGGTGCCTATGACATTATGCTCCTGTAGGATCATAACTCCTCACAAAGGGACAAGGTGGTTGTGCTGGAATTCTTTGTGGAGTAGTCCTCTTCTCCAGTCACCTAAGAAGATCTTCACTGTCATTTAAGCCAGTAGTTGTAAAATGCAACCCTACTAGAATGACATGGAAGGCTTGAACAAACACCAAACAAAACAGTTCGCTGGAGCCACCCCATCAGCCCTTCTAATCTGTTAACAGAAGGGCTGGGGTTGCACTTGAGAATTTGCTTTTTTAAGGAAGTGGCCAAGTGATAGGATGCAGTGGTTCTGGTGTAGCGGAGGACACATTTTAAGAATCACGTTCTAAAAACCACCCTGCTGATTTCTTTCCCAATAGATTTCTCCTATCTTCTGGCTGTTCCCACTACCCCTCAGCAGATCTTTCTTTTTGTAATTTTTTTTCTGTATAAACATACACACAGGATAACACACACACACACACATGCACACACACCTTACTGGACTTTCTTCTAAATCTGGAATTCTTTTCCTATAAATGTAGGGACAGGCAGTATAAGGGAAAAGCTCTTGACTGGAAGGAACATGGTGCCGGCATGCAGAGGGCAGTGCATGTTTACACAGGTGCAAACAGCACTAGGCACATTTATCATTTATTTCCTTGTGTTTTCTTCTAGTTAAACTTTATACTCAGTTGTAATTGCTGTTGGAAATGGGAAATTTTAAACTTCATCTAAAGAAGCATGAAGTCAGTCTTTTTTGGAATGAATAAGTAAGAAAAGAGCAATCTAGTACCTTACTAACTTAACTGGGGACATGCTCTTGCCAGTATGCTTTTACAACACAATTATTCTGATTCAACATGATCTACTTTTATTTTTTTCTTAAAGAACCAATGAGTAAAGTTTTGATCTTCATTTATTTTACTTTTTCAATTAGGCCTTAAGTGACTGAGAAAATTTACCAACTGTATAACTTAGTAAAAGATTGCAGATTTTTTTCAGAAGGGGGCAGTGTTTCCAAGAGTAACCTGGGAAGCAGTACCATTTAAAAGAATTACTCCTTTAAAATGCATTCATTTGAAGTCATTATGTTTATGCTAGTCATTATACAGGGAAGATGGCTATTTTTAGCCACCAAGTAGGTTCAAAGTATTTTCCAACTTGTCCTTGAATATCTCAGATCTCCTTTATATTTCTATGATCTGTACTGCATTTAATTCTTTACCTATGTGATATTAAAAATACTTCCATCTAGGCTATTACTCTTATAGGTGACAGTACATGCTAAAATGTCAGAAGAGCAATTATTGGATTAGTGGACTTCATTCCCAAAAGGCCAAACCTACCTAAATAACTTTGCATTTTCCTGAAAATGCAACTGGTATAAAAAGTCTCAAGGGAACACAAAAGAACTATAAGCAAAAGAAATAACTGTGATGATGCTTACCTGCTGTGATTTCACTGGATGTTTTCATCATGTGTATGTCCTCACTGGATATTAACCCCAGGGCACCTTCTGATTGTATACTGGCAATCTTTTGATTGGTATTGCATATATCCTTACCATTAGTCATTAAACCATGACTAATGATTTAGTGTTTTTTTTTATTTTATTTTATTTTTAAACTTTACATAATTGTATTAGTTTTGCCAAATATCAAAATGAATCCACCACAGGTGGTTTTGAATGTTACCTCTGGTGGCTCAGATGGTAAAGCGTCTGCCTACAATGCGGGAGACCTGGGTTCGATCCCTGGGTAGGGAAGATCCCCTGGAGAAGGAAATGGAAACCCACTCCAGTACTCTTGCCTGGAAAACTCCATGGACAGAGGAGCCTGGTAGGCTACAGTCCATAGGGTTGCAAAAAGTCGGACACGACTGAGCAACTGCACTGCATTTTCTCTCTGGTAATCATGATCAAAGATTTAAAAGACCTGACAGGGAAAATATCAGCAGTCACTTTTCCTAAGACAAATAGCTTTACGCTCTTCTCCAGGGAGGGCAGCAGGGACCCTGGTGCATTAGGCAGTATTAGTAATAGACAATCATTTCTATGATGCCTCAAATTGTTGTGACTCAAAACATTCTATCAATACATCATATTGTTAATATAACCATGTCAAGATTTCCATCATGTCCTTTTTATTTTACCACCCTTCCATCACTGGCAGAGCTGAAGTTTTGGTAAATTACAATAATTATTCAGGATAACATCATATTAGCAAGTATAAATCAGAGACAGAGAAACAGTAGAGTGGAAATTGTTTTATGTTCAGCTTCATGATGTAGCCAAGAAACCTTCCTAGGAACCGTAGTCTGAAACAGAAAGTGTAAAGGACTCTAAACAAATACACAAAAGGAATACTTCAGACCTGAAAAATAATAAAACGTATCCATAATAAGTGGAAAAGGAAATAGTAACCCATTCCAATATCCTTGCCTGGAAAATATCATGGATAGAGGAGCCTGGTGGGTTATATATAGTCCATGGCATCACAAGAGTCAGACATGACTTAGAGACTAAACAACAACAATTCATAATAAGAGCTATTACTATTATCGTCCTCAGTGCCATGCATGAATTTTCTCATTTATAACTAGCAACAACTCTAGAAAGTTGGTTTTAAAGATAAGGAAATCGAGCTTTGGGAGTTTATTTGCCCAAATTACGTAGGTACTAAACAGCAAAGCCATTGTTTGAACTTAGGGATAAATGATTCCAGAGAATAAGCTTTTGAACCCTACACTATGCTTCCTATCTGCTGGTCAGAACAAGGAAGTAAGATGAGAGGCTATGCCCAGGCTTGTTGCTGGAGAGTATCATCAAGTCACAATCTTGACCCCAAAAGACTGTCACAAGTTAGCAGGACCCACAAGAAGAATGTATGAACCAGGGTCCCATTCTCAGCAGGGTCTCATGCTTGGTCTAATACTCTGCTGTTGCCATCTTGAAGTACTATGTTTGAACAAGGGGTTCCATATTTTCATTTTGCACTGAGCATTGCAAATTATGGAGTGGTCTTGGCTCAGGCAGTTGGCAATTTTTAGCCTTCAGAATTAATTCAGTGACTGCAGTTACAAGTGACCATGAAGAAAAGAGAAAAGCATTATTTTAGACAAAGAATGTTCATTTTGCAGATGGTAAAACTTAGCTGAAGAGAGGTTAAATGAGTTGCTCAGGATACCAGGATAATAACTGGTAGGTGTAAGAATCAAACTCTCACCTCCTGATCAGAACTCTGTGAGAAGGAGAGTATGAGAATCAGATCAGATCAGTCGCTCAGTCGTGTCCGACTCTTTGCGACCCCATGAATTGCAGCACGCCAGGCCTCCCTGTCCATCACCAGCTCCTGGAGTTCACTCAGACTCACATCCATCGAGCCAGTGATGCCATCCAGCCATCTCATCCTCTGTCATCCCCTTCTCCTCCTGCCTCCAATCCCTCCCAGCATCAGAGTCTTTTCCAATGAGTCAACTCTTCGCATGATGTGGCCAAAGTACTGGAGTTTCAGCTTTAGCATCATTCCTTCCAAAGAAATCCCAGGGCTGATCTCCTTCAGAATGGACTGCTTGGATCTCCTTGCAGTCCAAGGGACTCTCAAGAGTCTTCTCCAACACCACAGTTCAAAAGCAGCAATTCTTCGGCACTCAGCCTTCTTCACAGTCCAACTCTCACATCCATACATGACCACAGGAAAAACCATAGCCTTGACTAGACGGACCTTTGTTGGCAAAGTAATGTCTCTGCTTTTCAATATGCCATCCAGGTTGGTCATAACTTTCCTTCCAAGGAGTAAGCGTCTTTTAATTTCATGGCTGCAGTCACCATCTGCAGTGATTTTGGAGCCCAGAAAAATAAAGTCTGACACTGTTTCCACTGCTTCTCCATCTATTTCCCATGAAGTGGTGGGACAGGATGCCATGATCTTCGTTTTCTGAATGTTGAGCTTTAAGCCAACTTTCTCACTCTCCACTTTCACTTTCATCAAGAGGCTTTTGAGTTCCTCTTCACTTTTTGCCATAAGGGTGGTGTCATCTGCATATCTGAGGTGATTGATATTTCTCCCGGCAATCAGGATTCCAGTTTGTTTCTTCCAGTCCAGCGTTTCTCATGATGTACTCTGCATATAAGTTAAATAAACAGGGTGACAACATACAGCCTTGATGAACTCCTTTTCCTATTTGGAACCAGTCTGTTGTTCCATGTCCAGTTCTAACTGTTGCTTCCTGACCTGTATATAAATTTCTCAAGAGGCAGATCAGGTGGTCTGGTATTCCTATCTCTTGAAGAATTTTCCACAGTTTATTGTGATCCACATAGTCAAAGGCTTTGGCATAGTCAATAAAGCAGAAATAGATGTTTTTCTGGAACTCTCTTGCTTTTTCTATGATCCAGTGGATGTTGGCAATTTGATCTCTGGTTCCTCTGCCTTTTCTAAAACCAGCTTGAACATCAGGAAGTTCACAGTTGACATATTGCTGAAGACTGGCTTGGAGAATTTTGAGCATTACTTTACTAGCGTGTGAGATGAGTGCAATTGTGTGGTAGTTTGAGCATTCTTTGGCATTGTCTTTCTTTGGGATTGGAATGAAAACTGACCTTTTCCAGTCCCGTGGCCACTGCTGAGTTTTCCAAATTTGCTGGCATATTGAGTGCAGCACTTTCACAGCATCATCTTTCAGGATTTGGAATAGCTCAACTGGAATTCCATCACCTCCACTAGCTTTGTTCGTAGTGATGCTTTCTAAGGCCCACTTGACTTCACATTCCAGGATATCTGGCTCGAGGTCAGTGATCACACCATCATGATTATCTGGGTCATGAAGATCTTTTTTGTACAGTTCTTCTGTGTATTCTTGACATCTCTTCTTAATATCTTCTGCTTCTGTTAGGTTCATATCATTTCTGTCCTTTATTGAGCTCATCTTTGCATGAAATGTTCCTTTGGTATCTCTGATTGTCTTGAAGAGATCCCTAGTCTTTCCCATTCTGTTGTTTTCCTCTATTTCTTTGCATTGATGGCTGAAGAAGGCTTTCTTATCTCTTCTTGCTATTCTTTGGAACTCTGCATTCAGAGGCTTATATCTTTCCTTTTCTCCTTTGCTTTTTGCTTCTCTTCTTTCCACAGCTATTTGTAAGGCCTCCCCAGACAACCATTTTGCTCTTTTTGCATTTCTTTTCTATGGGAATGGTCTTGATCCCTGTCTCCTGTACAATGTCACGAACCTCATTCCATAGTTCATCAGGCACTCTATCTATCAGATCTAGGCCCTTAAATCTATTTTTCACTTCCACTGCATAATCATAAGGGATTTGATTTAGGTCATACCTGAATGGTCTAGTGGTTTTCCCTACTTTATTCAATTTAAGTCTGAATTTGGCAATAAGGAGTTCATGGTCTGAGCCACAGTCAGCTCCTGGTCTTGTTTTTGCTGACTGTCTAGCCATTTCCATGAGTTCTATAAGAACAACACATGAGATCTTTTAAACTTCTGATGCTATATGATGTCAAAAGTAACAATGGCTTAGATTTTAAGACTTTGAACCAAAAGTAATAAAAAGTTTAATTCAATGAGAATAAAATAAAGTGGTCTCCAGCCTCACGCACTGTACCTCCTACCAAACAAGGACTTTTTAGGTAGGATATTTGGCTAAAGCAAGAGAAGATCACTTCCTTGGCAAAGTTAGTTCTACTCATCCTGACTTTATCTCTTTCTTGCAACATCCTGTCTTTCACTTCAGAGAGCAGAACTATGTAATCAACACTTTAAAAATTGTAAGAAACCTTTCAAAAGTTCAGAGGCTAATCCATGGAGAGAGAAGTGTTTCAGAGTATTATATACTTCTTATAAATATTCATTATAAATCATCAGTATTTAATATTGACCTACACACATAATTGATAATCAGTAAACATTTGTTTTATTAATTTGAAGTCCTTTCAGTATGTTCATTTTAAGAGTATTGTGTGTTTTTGTGTGTGTGTGTATGCATACACACACTTTGGTTTAAAAAAGAATTTGAAAATGCTTACAAACACTCAAATAGCACAATGCAGTTACCCAACAAATAAGTATGTGTTGATCTTCAGTAATAAATAAAACATATAAGCAAATAAATTAGAGTGATACTTGCAGAGAGTTGGTAGGAAAATAATAAATAATTTTACCAACATCATGCTGTAAGTTCCAGTATATTATTAGCAATAGACCAAAAATTTGTCTCTTCACTTTCTTATAGAGACCACAATATGGAAAACATTCCTAGTTACAGCTACACAGTGAGCATTTGATACAAACAAACCACTTACCGGAAGCATCAACACCACTGGGAGTGTTGGGGAGCTTGTAACTGCTAGGAAGGCCCACCCTTTAGTGTATGTTGAACAGTGTGAGTCTCCATCATGGAATTCTCTCTTAACATGTGCTGATGGCATCTCTCCCAGGGCAATTCTGTCAAACTGGATAGAGAGCAGGGGTTCCAGCTAAGCAGCTATTTATTTCCCCATCCAAATAGAAGAATGTTAGGTTACAAAAGGGCAGCACAGATCATCAGGTCCAGTAAAGCCCACTCTACTTAGTTTCTCTCAACTGAGTTTCTGTTTACACATTTCAACCCACACAGATTTATATGCTCCAGTTCTTGATGAGGATCCAGAGAAGCATTATCTCTTGATCCAAACAATCGGCTAAGCTAAAGATGGGATTCACTCCCACTTGTGCAATTAAGAGGAGTGGCTAAATCGCAGACCTGAACAAATCACTCTCCCTCTGCATATTACAGTTAGGACATGGGCTGAAATCTTCCTGAGATCATAGCTGTGTTAATGCTCCCACATAGAAACACGGATACTAACCTTCTGAGTCATAGAACAAAGTTAGTACTTTTACTGTGGAAAACAGTTAATGAAGGTGTTATCAAATGTCTGTTGCTGCCATATAATATTCCTAGTAATATGTCTCTCAAGTTTAACTTTAAGAAATATATCTTCCTTATGCACACACATAATTTTTCTTGATTTCAAAAAAATTGAAGACTGCTTACAAATACTCAAACAATAAAATGCACTTAAACAAGTAAGTATATATCATTCTTCAGTTTAAAAAAAATGAAAACAAAACAAGTGAATAAATTAAGGTGACACTTCAGAGAGCTGGTAGGTAACTGAACAAGTATAACTGTAGCATGAGCTCCTGCATATGACTTTGACTGTCTAAATAGTGACCTTAAGCAATACTTTTTTGCATTGTTCAGTGCAAGAGAATTCTCTCAGCTTGTGTTTTTCAAAAGGTACAGAGGTCAAGTACTGATTCTGAAAGGGTGGACCTAGAGTAGAATTTATTGTGATTAAGGGATCTGAACCTGTAGGTCTTTGACTTGCACAGCCCTTTTCAGGACCCTGAGACTAATGCTGTATTAGTTTTCTTTTAAGTTTTACACCCTGTAAAACTCTACCACTTTATAGAGTACTTGACATTATGAGATCTCAGGAGTTTTCCCCTATCAGCAGTGTTTGTTTCTGTTTTTATGTGTAAATGCATTTCTTCAAAATACAAAGAATTGAGGCTTTGAAGTTAGAATTCTCTTGTTTTGGACCCCTGGGTATAAACTAAGGAAAGTTACTAAACATCCTGTGACTCTGTTTATCATCTGTAAAAAATGAAGAGTAATAAGAAGTGTTGTTGTTTTTGTTATTAATGAGCCCACATTGCTGGTGCTGCTTTAATAGTCAAAGTACTGTATAAAAGTGGCAGGACCAGCTGATTCTCTTTCTTTCCCTCTGATCCCTCCTTCCTATTATTCCTGTGCATATAGAAATAATTTCTCCAACTAGGCCTATTCCAGAAGCTTCTCCTATTATTCAGATGGTTTGAGACCCTGACCTCAGCCCCTAAGGGAAAATAAATAATTGCTGGTCAGTTGTCTTTTGGGACCCTATCTCCTATCCATCATTCTTCGTAGAACATTTTAACAGGTATTTGCATTACTCCTGTCAAAAACAGTGGCAGGCTCATGACAACAGAGGAACTGGGGTGTAAGAGAAAGAATGCAGACCTTGAAATTAGACAGATACAACTTCAAAACAAAGCTTACAAATGTACACACAATGGAGTATTACTCAGCCATTAAGAAGAATACATTTGAATCAGTTCTAATGAGGTGGATGAAACTGGAGCCTATTATGTAGAGTGAAGTAAGCCAGAAAGAAAAACACCAATACAGTATACTAACGCATATATATGGAATTTAGAAAGATGGTAACAATAACCCTTGTATACGAGACAGCAAAAGAGACACTGATGTATAGAACAGTCTTTTGGACTCGGTGGGAGAGGGAGAGGGTGGGATGATTTGGGAGAATGGCATTGAAACATGTATAATATCATATATGAAACGAGTCGCCAGTCCAGGTTCAATGCATGATACTGGATGCTTGGGGCTGGTGCACTGGGATGACCCAGAGGGGTGGTACAGGGAGGGAGGAGGGAAGAGGGTTCAGGATGGGGAACACGTGTATACCTGTGGCGGATTCATTTTGATATATGGCAAAACCAATACAATATTGTAAAGTTAAAAAATAAAATTAAATTAAAAAAACAAAGCTTACAAATGAATTCACTGAGCATAACTTTCTTGACAACAAAGTATAAAAATATTTTTAAAGTTGTTTTAGTGGTATGTGAATTATATATCAATAAGGCTGCAGATTTTTTGGTAGAAAAGTTATTGTAAAGATTAAACTGAATACCATAAATCCTGAATTAATACCAATCACTGCTGAAAATGATAGCTCTTATTTGTTTTATTTTTCTCATATCTGTGAAAAAATCACATCAATTCTGTTGGTCTTAGCATAAGTAATGAGTAGCTACTGACAAAGATACTTAAGAAATATTGGAAAAGAGGAACCAGAAAAAGTACTTTGGAAGTTTAATTGCTCTTTTAACATGATTGATTATTCAACTATGATCTTTTTACCTCTCTAAGGAGGGTAACTGAAAAATTACTGTATTTTTTTCTAACTAGTTTTTCTCAGTCCTTTTGCAACAAAATCTAATGCTTTTTAGCCAATACTTGCCCCATTGTTACTGAATTGAATTAATTATAAGATTCCCCAAATTCTTTGCCAGGAAAGAAAACACCCTCTGACAAATATTTTGTGTATACTCAGTCTTCCTAGGTTTGAACTTAAAATGCTGGTGTAAATCATTTACATATCTAAAGTCTACCTTCTTGACAGAAAGACAGTACAAATGTTCAGCTGCTATTACATGATAACAGCATGAACACTGATGTAAAAAAGGCTTATAGTGGATCACTAATAAGAGATGGTGAGTCCTACTCAAAGGCATAAATAACAGGAAAACACAGGTGCCCAAATAAATATATGGGTTACAAGTAGGGAGACAAACTATTTATGAGGGTTTGCCCAGGACTGTCCTGTTTTGAAACTAAAACCCCTCAGTCCAGGGAAACCAGGATGGTTGTCACTGTAATTACAATATGCTGTTTAGTTGCTGCTGCTGCTAAATCACTTCAGTTGTGTCCGACTCTGTGTGACCCCATAGACAGCAGCCCACCAGGCTCTCCTGCCCCTGGGATTCTCCAGGCAAGAACACTGGAGTGGGTTGCCATTTCCTTCTCCAATGCATGAAAGTGAAAAAGTGAAAGTGAAGTCGCTCAGTCGTGTCCAACTCTTAGCAACCCCATGGACTGCAGCCCACCAGGCTCCTCCATCCATGGGATTTTCCAGGCAAGAGTACTGGAGTGGGGTGCCGCGTGTCTAACTGTTGTGACCCCATGGACCGTAGCCTGCCAGTCTCCTCTGTTCATGGGATTCTCCAGGCAAGAATATTAGAGTGAGTTGCCATTTCCTTCTCCAGTAATTACACTATATTAGAGTAATTACACTATATTAGACAAATACATGGTCCCACGTAGAGGATGTGAAATAGTCAATATACATTCCTTCTATCTGTAAATATTTTTAAATATTTAAAATCATGAACAAAAAAGTAAACATACCCATAACTGAGCCATCAGGAATGGCAAATTTTAATGTTTAAATTAGACTTTGTTGGTTCTATTTTCATGTGTTAAATTCTAATAGAAATAGCAAATTAAATACAAAGGAAACCATCCAGAATGGGATGAATAGACTTATCCATCACTGTCCTTTTTACTTCATTAAATCAGACTGAAAAATTGAACTCTCTCACTTCCCCCAAAAGAAATTCGAACATTTCCAGAAGGAACTCTTCCTTTCCCTTCCTCCGCCTCTCCCCTTTCTTTCAAAGCAGGTGGAATTCTCAAGGTAGAGGGCTGCGTTCCCCTCTCCTGAGACCCTCACTGCTCTGTGACAGTTGGTGGATTCCATGTGTTCAGCTGAGGAAACCGGAAGGAGACTCAGATTTGTGCCCACAGCGCCACCTGGTGCCAGGTCGGAGTCTTCCTGGACTGCTGCTTGGGAGCTTTGTGATGGTCTTGCTTCCAGCCCCCTGACTGACTGCCCTAACTAGTTTAATGTAAAATCGAGATTTGCAGCCATTCTTCTGCATCATCAACCATGAAACTTAAAAACAAATAAACAAAAAAAACACTGATGTCCAGAACCTGTTACAAGAGCCTGGAGTAGAACCCAGGTATCATTATTTTTTATAAAAATGTCCCAGAAGATTCTGATGCACAACAAACATTGAGAGCCACTGAATCATAATTAAAGGTGATGAGAATATATTCCTGAATATTAGAATATTCTCATATATATGAGACTACATATGTTGAATATATTTGTTTCATTTTGTTTTGGACAAGCATAAAATATACATCATAAAATATAGGCAGCTCAAGATGCCCATTTCTACAAGTCAAACCTGGGGCAAAACACTTATTGGGACATTATAAGAGACATGGGATTTCAAGGTGATAAAGGAAACATGTAGGAATCTCTCTTCCCTGTAAGTGGCATGGCCCTTCCTGATATAGCCCAGGGATCATTTCTAAGACCAGTGCTACTTTAGGCTTTAAGGACAAATACTCTCTCCCTTATCATGCTTTGTTGGGGTTTATGTATTCCTCTTTTCTTTCTCTTAGTACTATAAGATCTATATGGAGACACTTTTGGATACTAAAATAATATAAAAGCCTGTTTTTAGCATAAATCTTGGTTATGTTTAGGCCAAAAGAGTTTTCTTATGTTCAGGGTAGCATTTTCTAGCTTACCACATACATACAAACATACATATAGATATGTCCCCAAAGAGCATCTCCCTAGTTAACATTTCCCAGTAAAAGCTTTCCAGCTTTTAATACACAGATTTTACATAACATGTGAACCTCTCATTAGGACCTATTGGCAGTCTCTCTAGGAAAAAAATATGTTTATTTCCCCTAAATTCAAAGGAATATTTTTAGCTAAAAACCTAAGGTTTCATGGATCAAAGCCATGTCATGGCAAAGGGGCTTGCATGACTTAATGAAGCTGTAAGACATGCCCTGCAGAGCTATCCAAGATGGATGGGACATAGTGAAGAGCTCTGACAAAACATGGTCCCCTTCATGGACCACAGACTTGTTGTGGCAAAGGGGTTTGCATAACTCAATAAAGCTATGAGCCATGCCATGCAGGGCAAACCAAAATGGACAGGTCATCATGAAGAGTTCTCAAAAACGTGGTCTACTGGAGGAGAGAATGGTAAACCACTCCAGTATTTGTGCCACAAGAACCCCATAAAAAATATGAAAAGGCAAAAAGATATGACACCAGAAGATGAGCCCCCACTGGTTAGAAGATGCCTAATATGCTACAAGGGAAGAGTGGAGAAATAGCTCCAGAAAGAATGAAGAAGCTGGGCCAAAGTGAAAATGACGGCCAGTAGTGGATGTGTCTGGTAGTGAAAGTAAAGTTTTACCCTGGAAAGAACAATATTGAATAAGAAACTGGAATGTTAGGTCTATGAATCAAAGTAAATTGGATGTGGTCAAGGAGATAGCAAGAGTGAACATTGACATCTTAGGAATCAGTAAACTAAAATGGACAGAAAAGAGTGAATATAATTAGATGACCATTATATCTACAGCTGTGGGCAATAATTCCTTAGAAGAAATGGAGTAGGCCTCAAAGTCAATAAAAGAGTCTAAAATGCAGTACTTGGGTGCAATCTCAAAAATGACAGAATGATTTTGGTTTTCTTTCAAGGCAAACCGCTCAGCATCACAGTAATCCAAGTCTATGGCCCAACCACTAATGCTGAAGAAGCTGAAGTTGACCAGTTCTATGATAAGACCTTTGAGAACTAAAACCGAAAAAAAGTGTACTTTTCATCACAGGGAAATGGAATAGAAAAGTAAGAAGTCAAGAGATACCTGGAGTAATAGGCAAGTTTGCCTTTGGAGTACAAAATGACACAGAGCAAAGGCTAACAAAGTTTGTCAAGAGAATGCATTGGTCACAGCAAACACCCATTTCCAACAACACAAGAGACAACTCTACACAGGGATATCACCAAGTAGTCAATACCAAAATAAGACTGATTGTATTCTTTGCAGCCAAAGATGGAGAAACTCTATACAGTCAGCAAAAACAAGACCTGGAGCCGATTGTGGCTCAGATCATCAGTTCCTTATTCCAAATTCATGCTCAAATTGAAGAAACTAGGGAAAACCACTAGGCCATTAAGGTACGACCTAAGTCAAATTGCTTACGGCCAAATTGAAGAAACTAGGGAAAACCACTAGGCCATTAAGGTATGACCTAAGTCAAATTTTTGCTTACAGGAGGCAGTGACCAAAACCATCCCCAAGAAAAAGAAATGCAAGAAGGCAACATCGTTGTCTGAGGAGTCTTTACAAATAGCTGAGGAAAGAAGAGAAGTGAAAGGCAAGAGAGAAAGGGAAAGATATACCCAACTGAATACAGAGTTCCAGAGAACAGGAAGGCGAGATAGATAAGAAGCCCTTCTTAAATGAACAATGCAAAGAAATAGAGAAAACAATTGCATGGGAAAGACTAGAGATCTCTTCAAGAAAACTGGAGAGATCAAGGGAATATTTACTATAAGGATGGGCTTGATAAAGGACAGAAATGGTCAGGATCTAACAGAAGCAGAAAAGATTAAGAAAAGGTGGCCAGAATACATAGATCAGATCAGATCAGATCAGTTGTTCAGTCATGTCCGACTCTGCTGCCCCATGACTCGCAGCACGCCAGGCCTCCCTGTCCATCACCAACTCCCAGAGTTCACTGAGACTCATGTCCATCGAGTCAGTGATGCCATCCAGCCATCTCATCCTCTGTTGTCCCCGTCTCCTCCTGACCCCAATCCCTCCCAGCATCAGAGTCTTTTCCAATGAGTCAACTCTTCGCATGAGGTGGCCAAAGTACTGGAGTTTCAGCATTAGCATCATTCCTTCCAAAGAAATCCCAGGCCTGATCTCCTTCAGAATGGACTGCTTGGATCTCCTTGCAGTCCAAGGGACTCTCAAGAGTCTTCTCCAACACCACAGTTCAAAAGCAGCAATTCTTCGGTGCTCAGCCTTCTTCACAGTCCAACTCTCACATCCATACATGACCACAGGAAAAACCATAGCCTTGACTAGACGGACCTTTGTTGGCAAAGTAATGTCTCTGCTTTTCAATATGCTATCTAGGTTGGTCATAACTTTCCTTTCAAGGAGTAAGCGTCTTTTAATTTCATGGCTGCAGTCACCATCTGCAGTGATTTTGGAGCCCCAAAAAACAAAGTCTGACACTGTTTCCACTGTTTCCCCATCTATTTCCCAGGAAGTGGTGGGACCGGATGCCATGATCTTCGTTTTCTGAATGTTGAGCTTTAAGCCAACTTTTTCACTCTCCACTTTCACTTTCATCAAGAGGCTTTTGAGTTCCTCTTCACTTTTTGCCATAAGGGTGGTGTCATCTGCATATCTGAGGTGATTGATATTTCTCCCGGCAATCAGGATTCCAGCTTGTGTTTCTTCCAGTCCAGCGTTTCTCATGATGTACTCTGCATATAAGTTAAATAAACAGGGTGACAATATACAGCCTTGACGAACTCCTTTTCCTATTTGGAACCAGTCTGTTGTTCCATGTCCAGTTCTAACTGTTGCTTCCTGACCTGTATACATATTTCTCAAGAGGCAGATCAGGTGGTCTGGTATTCCCATCTCTTTAAGAATTTTCCACTATACAAAATAGTTCTTAATTACCCGGATAACTATGATGGTGTGACCACTCACCTAGATCCATACATCCCAGAGTGCAAATTCAAGTGGACCTTAGGAAGCATTATTACAAACAAATCTAGTGGAGGTGATGGAATTCCAGGTGAGCTATTTAAAATGCTAAAAAGATGATGCTGTTAAAGTGCTGCACTGAATATGCCAGCAAATTTGGAAAATTAAGAAGTGGCCACAGGACTGGAAAAGGTCGATTTTCATTCCAGTTTCAAAGAAGGGCAATGACAAAGAATGCTCAAACTACCATACAATTGTGCTTATTTTACATGCTATTAAATATATGCTCAAAATTCTTCAAGCTAGGCTTTGGCAGCACATGAACTAGAACTTCCAGATGTACAAGTTGGATTTAGAAAAGCAAGAGGAACCAGAGATCTAATTGCCAACATTCGTCAGATCATAGAAAAATCAAGAGAATTCCAGAAAAGCATCTACTTCTGCTTCATTGCCTAAGCAAAAGCCTTTGACTGTGTGAATTACATCAAACTGTGGAAAATTCTTAAAGGACAGGAGTACCAGACCACCTTCCCTGTATCCTGAGAAACCTATATATGGGTCAAGAAGCAATAGTTAGAACCAGACATGGAACAACAGACAGGTTCAAAATGGGAAAAGGAGTACAAAAAGGCTATTGCCATCCTGTTTATTTAACTTCTATGCAGAGTACATCATGTGAAATGTGGGCTGGATGAATCACAACTGGAATTAAGATTGCCGGGAGAAATATCATTAACCTCAGATATGCAGATGATACCACTCTAATGGCAGATAGTGAAGAGGAATTATGGAGTCTCTTGATGAAGATGAAAGAGGAGAGTAAAAAATTTGGCTTAAAACTCAACATCAAAGAAACTAAAATCATGGAATCTGGTCCCATCACTGCATGGCAAATAGAAGGAGAAAAAGTGGAAGCAGTGACGGGCTTTATTTTCTCAGGCTCCAAAATCACTGCAGACAGTGACTGCAGCCATGAAATTAAAAATCGTGCTCCTTGGAAGGAAAGTTATGACCAACCTAGACAGCATATTAAAAAGCAGAGACATCACTCTGCCAACAAAAACCCATAGTCAAAGCTATGGTTTTTCAAGTAGTCATGTACAGATGTGAGAGTTGGACCATAAAGAAGGTTGAGTGCTGAAGAATTGATGCTTTCAAACTGTGGAGCTGGAGAACACTCTTGAGAGTCTCCTGAATAGCAAGGAGATCAAACTGATCAATCCTGAAGGAAATCAACCCTGAATATTCATTGGAAGGACTCGTGCTGATGCTGAAGCTCCAATACTTTGGCCACCCGATGTGAAGAGCTGACTCATTGGAAAAAACCCTTACGCTGGGAAAGATTGAGGGCAAGAGGGGAAGGGAGAAGCAGAGCATGAGATCATTAGATAGAATCACTGATTCAATGGACACGAATTTGAGCAAATTTCAGGACATAGTGAAGGACAGGAAAGCTTGGCATGCTGCAGTCCACGGGGTTGGAAAGAATCGGACATGAGTTAGTGACTGAACAACAGCAGCAAGTTTCATTTCAAATTCAACCAGTAGAACATCAGAATCATAAGCAGTCACTGCAAAATAAAGATAGTATAAATAAAGGGGTTATGAATTTTTAAGCTACTAGAACTAAGCAATATTTTTTTATACATCTATATTAACTACATAGTATTTCATGCACATATGTTTTAGTAGTTTTCTGTTACATTTGTAGGAAAGAAGTTCAGGGTTTTGTGTGATATATAATACATTTTAATTTTTTTCATTTTAAAATTTGGAAATACACAAACAATATTTGAAATTAAAGGACAAATTACTAACATTATGCATGAAATTGTTCTATCCAGTTTTACTTATTAGATGAAATTATTAAGCTACATTGTTCAAGCTTACTCTATCCTTACAGTTATTTTATACCTGTTTGATTTATAAATTTCTGCTGGAAAGTGAAAGTGAAGTTGCTCAGTTGTGTCCAACTCTTTGTGACCCCATGGACTGTAGCCTACAGGCTCCTCCCTCCATGGGATTCTCCAGGCAAGAGTACTGGAGTGGGTTGCCATTTCCTTCTCCAGGGGATCTTCCCAACCCAGGAACTGAACCAATGACTCTTTTATCACAGGCAGATTGTTTACCACTGTGTCACCAGGGAAGCAGTAGTTATGTTTCTTTAATGGATTTTCTCTTTATTTTTCTCTAGCATTTCTCTTTATCACTATGAATGTTTTTGACCTAAATTTTTCTTTGGGTGTGTTTTAAAATGGAATGATGCCTGAAACTCAAGGAAATTCAGTATTTGTGTGATATCTTTTTCTCTTTATTTCAACACTTTTGATTGGTTATTAGGTATGCTACCATAAACAGCTAACAGCTGGATTTTTAAGAATTCATTTTGATTATTAATCTCTGTCTTTAAATAGTTGAATTCTATCATTTTATAATCATTTAAAAGTCATCAAATGTCATGATTTTTACTTATTTCTACCACTTCATATTGTATTTTTACTTATTTTTCTTTCTTTTATTGGTTTGATAAAATTTTCAATATTCCTTTTATTCCCTATTCCAAGTTTCTAAACATATATCATGAGTCTCTTTAGCCTCCTGGTGAGACTATGGAGGAGGAGTCTCAGTCTTAAGAAGTAAAAAGCTGAACTTGAGTTACTAACAAATTGTTATTTGTATAGAGATTTAAATTTTTCTCTTTTAAGAATTAATAAGAGACTGACAAATTGCTCTTTAAAATTCCACCTCTATCTATCTATAATATCTATTGTAAGTTCTTATAAGACTGTAATATCTATTTTACATTATTATATTATCATTATTACAATATATATCTTACAATATCTATTGCAAGCTTTCATAAGACTATATAAAAACATGTATTATTCTAAAATATATATTCTGATATTCAAACAATAACCAAAATGAACATTCCAACTTAACCAAAGAGACAAATTGACTGAAAATGACATGTAATCATGGAAGAAAGACAAGAATATAAGGAAGTTTCTTTGGATAAGGTTGGATGTCCAAGCTAAAAATGAGATGGCACTTAGAAAATATATGGAAGAAAATAGAAACATTCTTTTAAGTAGATTATAATCTATGAAGAAAATTTTTAAAGAATACCTAATCTGCTTAGTTACAAAGGGAAAAGGGTAAAAACAGAGAATACAGTAAATATTACTATTAATATTTAAAAATCATTGTGAATAAAATAATAGAAAATAGAGAGACTGGAAATAAGGGAAATCTGACAGAAGTAAGAGTTTGTCTAATATAGGTTAACTTAAACTTGCAGTAACTAATAACACCTAAGGATTACTAGGTATACTCTGTGCTAGGTAGTGTTCTAAGTACTTTACATCTGTTATCTCCTCTAACCTGCATAGTGAAGTGAAAGTGAAGGCACTCAGTCCTGTCCAACTCTTAGCGACCCCATGGACTACAACCCATCAGGCTCCTCTGTCCATGGGATGTTCCAGGCAAAAGTATCGGAGTGGGGTGCCATTGCCTTCTCCGAATCTGCATCATAGGTAAGTGATATTATTATCTCCATTTTGCAGTGAGGGAAACTGAGGTATGTAGAGATTAGTTTACTTACCTAATGTCATATAGCAAAGAAGTAAAAGAGTCAAGAGCCAAAGTGCAAAAATATTGCTCTGGGGTCCACACTGTCATAGAGTAAAACCAGAGTAATCTGTAGGTAATGTCCCTGAAAATCCTAAAGTAGAAGGCCTTGAGTAGCTCCCCTGAAGGACCAACTACAACTGCCACTACATGGCCAGAGCGCCGGTTACATCCGTAATTGTACTCCAGGTCAGTAATGCCCTGCTCGTTGGTTTCTCATGTTGTTTTTCTTCCTAACATCCTCATGTTGCCTCTCCAGGACCCCTTGTAATCTAAATGCATCTTTGATTCTTATAAACTCAAAGGGACCTACTAACTGGGATGTTTTTGAGTTTTACAATATAAATGAGATGAAGCATTTATCAACATTCTAAATGGATCTGGAAACTTTCAACATAAAAACTGGTCCATAAGTATAAAATATTTAATGCCAAACTAAGTAACTAGAAGTTAGAATAAATCATTATCTTAATCACAAAAACAACAGGACATGTGAATTTACAGCTGTGGTCAGGATGGAGCACCATAAAAATGTAGTATCATATTGAAAAGTGGGTAAGATAATAAAATAAATAAAAGGAACCTAAAATACTGAAAATGAAAGAATTATCTGTTCTATTTAAATTCACTGGAAAAGGTTTCAAAATACTATCTGGAAATTTTGAGAGGATTCACTTGAAGAAAATAAAAGTGTCTAAGGACTGGTGTGGCGGATTCATTTTGATATTTGGCAAAACTAATACAATTATGTAAAGTTTAAAAATAAAATAAAATTAAAAAAATAAAAAAAGGAAGAATGAACATATAAAATTCCTTAGGAGATCTAAACAATAATTTTAAAATCATTCATAAAAACATTCATCGCCACACAATTTTAATGCCAAAGTAAATTATTATAAATATCCCATAATGTAGAAAAAAATGGATTACAATGGATTCATTGTAATGGATTCATTAGAACATTATACAGTCATTACAGGTAATCTTGGTGGAAGTATGTAACAGCATGAAGGTTTTTTTTTTTTTCTGTTTAATAAGTTATGCTTGGATGCACTGAAATGGAGAGGAGTTGGGGGCAGACAGGTAGGCCTGCACTGGAAGGAGCTGAAATGAAAGGCCAGAGATGCACTTTTTAATTTTTTTAAGAATAATTGCTTTACAGAATTTTGTTGTTTTCTGTCATAAATCAACAAGAAGCAGCCATAGATACCCCTATATCCCCTCCCTCCTGAACCTCCCTTCCATATCCCTCCCCATCCCACTCTTCTAGATTGTCACAGAGACCCTGTTTGAGTTCCCTGATTCATACAGCAAATTCCTGTTGGCTTTCTATTTTACATATGGTATTGTAAATTTCCATGTTACTCTCCTCATACATCTCACCATCTCCTTCTTCCCCTCCCACCATGTCCATAAGTCAGTTCTCTATGTCTGTTCTCCATTGCTGCCCTGAAAATTATTTCATCAGTACCATCTTTTAGATTTAACATATATGCATCAGTATACACTATTTACATTTCTCTTTCTGTCTTACTTCAATCTGTATAATAGGCTCTAGGTTCATCCACCACAATAGAACTGACTCAAACGTGTTCCTTTTTATAGCTGAATAGTATTCCATTGTATTTATGTATCACAGCTGTCGATAGACATCTAGGTTGCTTCCACGTTCTAGCTATTGTAAATAGCACTGCAATGAATATTGGGATAAATGTGTCTTTTTCAATTTTGATTTCCTCTGAGTATATGCCTTGGAGGTCATATGGTGGTTTTATTCCTAGCTTTTTAAAGAATCTCCATTCCGTCTTCCATAGTAGCTGCATCAATGTACATTCCCACCAGCAATGCAAGAGGGCTCCCTTTTTTCCACACCCTCTCCAGCATTTATTGTTTGTAGACTTTTTCATGATGGCCATTCTGACTGGTGTGAGGTGGTATCTCATTGTAGTTTTGATTTGGATTTCTCTAACAATGAGAGGTGTTGAGCATATTTTCATGTGTTTCTTAACCATCTGTATGTCTTCTTTGGAGAAATGACTTTTTAGGTCTTTTTTCCCACTTTTTGATTGGGTTGTTTGTTTTTCTGGAATTGAGTTGTATGAGCTGCTTGCATATTTTAGAAATTAATTCTTTGTCAGTTGTTTCTTTTGCTATTTTTTTCTCCCATTCTGAGGGTTGTTCTTTCACCTTGTTTGTAGTTTCCTTTGCTGTGCAAAAGATTTTAAATTTAAATAGGCCCCAATTGTTTATTTTTTTTAATTTAATTTTATTTTTTAACTTTACAATATTGTATTGGTTTTGCCATATATCGAAATGAATCCGCCACAGGTATACATGTGTTCCCCATCCTGAACCCTCCTCCCTCCTCCCTCCCCATATTTCCTTTACTCTAGGAGGTGGGTCATAGAAGACCTCACTTTGATTTACGTCATCAAGTGTTCTGCCTATGTTTTCCTCTAAGAGTTTTATAGTTTCTGGTCTTACATTTAGGTCTTTAATCCATTTTGACTTGGAATATCTCTCCATTTCTTAGTGTGTGGCATTAGGAAGAGTTCTAATTCCATTCTTTTCCATGCAGCTGTCCAGTTTTTCCAGTACCATTTATTGAAGAGGCTGTCTTTGCCCCATTGTATATTCTTGCCTCCTTTGTCAAAAAATAACGTACCCATAGTTCCATGCGTTACCTCTGGGCTCTCTATCTTATTCCATTGGTCTATATTTCTGTTTTTGTGTCAGTGCCATACTGCCTTGATGACTATAGCTTTGTAGTATACTCTCAAGTCAGGAAGATTGATTCCTCCAGTCCCATTCTTTCTCAAGACTGCTTTAGCTATTCGGGGTCTTTTGTGTTTCCATATGAATTGTGAAACATTTTGTTCTAGTTATGTGAAAAATGCCATTGGTAATTTGCTAGAGATGGCACTGAATCTGTAAATTGCATTTGGTAGTATAGTCCTTTTCACAATATTGATTCTTCCTACCAGGATCATGGAATATCTCTCCATCTATTTATGTCATCTTTGATTTCTTTCATCAGTGTCTTATAATTTTCTGTGTCCAGTTTTTTTTGTCTCCTTATGTAGATTTATTCCTGGATATTTTATTCTTTTTGTTGCAATGGTGAATGGGATTCATTCCTTAATTTCTCTTTCCTATTTTTCATTGTTTATATAGGAATCAGTTCAGTTCAGTTCAGCCACTCAGTCATGTCCAGCTCTTTGTGACCCCATGAACCACAGCACGCCAGGCTTCCCGGTCCATCACCAACTCCCAGTCCACCCAAATCCATGTCCATTGAGTCGGTAATGCCATCCAACCATCTCATCCTCTGTCGTCTCCTTCTCCTCTGGCCCTCAATCTTTTCCAGCATCAGGGTCTTTTCAAATGAGTCAGCTCTTTGCATCAGGTGGCCAAAGTATTGGAGTTTCACCTTCAACATCAGTCCTACCAATGAACACCCAGGACTTATCTCCTTTAGGATTGGCAGTAAGTATTTTTATAAGACTATGTTGAAATGAAAAAACTTAAACATGGTAGAAAATCATGAAACGTCATGAAGAGAAACAGGACAGAGATATTAAAAACCTAACATACACAATAATACTACCAATACATTTGTTTAAGTGGTAAGACTCTTTCAGTGATTTTCATTTTCCTTTTCTCTATTTTTTAAATTTCAATGAGTGTATATTATTTTATTATGAAAATATTATTTGACATAGAGAGGACAGTAGTAATTAAATCATACCTAATGTCTCCAAAATCACTGCAGATGGTGACTGCAGCCATGAAATTAAAAGACGCTTACTCCTTGGAAGGAAAGTTATGACCAACCTAGATAGCATATTGAAAAGTAGAGACATTACTTTGCCAACAAAGGTCCGTCTAGTCAAGGCTATGGTTTTTCCAGTGGTCATGTATGGATATAAGAATTGGACTGTGAAGAAAGCTGAGTGCCGAAGAATTGATGCTTTTAAACGGTGGTGTTGGCGAAGACTCTTGAGAGTCTCTTGGATTGCAACGAGATCCAACCAGTCCATTCTGAAGGAGATCAATCCTGGGTGTTCATTGGAAGGACTGATGCTAAAGCTGAAACTCCAATACTTTGGTCACCTGATGTGAAGAGTTGACTCATTGGAAAAGACTCTGATGCTGGGAGGGACTGGGGGCAGGAGGAGAAGGGGATGACAGAGGATGAGACGGCTGGATGGCATCATTGACTCGATGGACTTGAGTTTGAGTGAACTCTGGGGGTTGGTGATCGACAGGGAGGCCTGGCATGCTGCAATTCATGGGGTCGCAAAGAGTCAGACACGACTGAGTGACTGAACTGAACTGAATGTCTAAAGATGGATATGTTTAAAGGAAAAACAAGATGAAGGATAAACCACATGGGAACAAAGAAAAATTCTTAAAATTGATATGAACTCTAATATGAATTAATATTTCATGGCAATTCCTTGATTTCTTTACCCTATTGGACCAGCAACCTACTGATTGTATCACTGTTTCACTGCCTGTCACCTGTTTCCTCTTCAAATAGTTCTTCCTCTATTCACAGTTTAAATGACAAGAATGGTCACTACAACCACCTTCCTGCCTTCCTCCTTAACTCTCCAAATGTTTCTACAAGTTCTATCAATACTAACCATTGGAACCGTACCTTGGTGAAACCCAACACTGAACCTATTAACCATAATCCAGAAAGTGCTCATAGATGAAGAAAAGCACACACACTAATGCCAGGTGGTTAGTTCCTAAAGTTGCCAGGCAATCTTACTTAAATTCCCAGGCACATACATGCCCCTCTCCTTTCTTGTTGAATCTCTAACACCCTCCTTGGTTTTCATTTTTAGCTGATAATCTTCCTTCGTATTTTACTGAGGATAAAAAAAAAAAAAAAAAAAAAAAAAGCGTTTAGAGAGAATTTCCACCTGTTCTTACCAACACATCTTTTGAACTACCTATCTTTGGATCATGTGCTTGGGTTTCTTTCCCATTACTGAGGATGAACTGTTGGTACTGCCAGCCAAGTATCCCTGGCTCTACAGATATGCAGGTTCCATACCTAGTAATCTATTCAAAGAAATGCATCAAAACTCTCTTTCCAGCATCACAAGTGTATTCCCTTCTGTTGCATCTTTCCTATATGCATAAAAACATGCTGATACTCTGGACATCTTTTTAAAAAGTCAACCAAACCATCTTGACCTTACTATACCCTCTAGGTTCCACCCATTTCCCATCTTCCCTTTATAGCAAAAACAGACACACAAAAATACCTTCTCTATTCATCCATAATTATTTTTTTCTTATTCTCAGTGCCCTTCCATCATTTTTACCTACTGTCCACTCCATCAGAAATGCTTTTGTCAAGGTCACCTATGAGTTCCCGTTGCCAATTTCAATGGTAAATTCTCATTCAATGTCTTTAATCCATCAACATCATGCAATGTAGCTTATTACTCTCTCCTCCTTGAACAGTCAGGTCACTCAGATCATAACATTCATTTATTCAAAACCTTGCAATGGCTTCCAACCAAGTAAAAGACAACATCATATGATCTGTAGGAACTTAGTCCAAAACACCTGACCCTATACCCAGTCTGAGGTCATCTTCTATACCCTCTCCTTCATCACGTGACTCCATTCACACTGGCCTTACTGTGCTTCAAACACAATAGGCACATTCCTGCCTCATGGCCTTTATGTTTATTGATTTCTCTGCCTAAAAATCTCCTTCCCCAGATATCTGTGGTGACTTCATCAGCATCTTTATATACCTACCAAAATATCACCTCATAAATGACACTTTCCTTGGCCCCTTGACTAAAATTATTAATTCAATACACATCCTTCATTGCATTTGTCTATCTTCTTTTTCTCCATGCCACCTATAACCTCTAATATGCAATACATAAGACTAATTTATTTTATGTCCTATATTCCCTACACTAGAATATAAGCACCACAGACTAAAGACTTATTTATTTGTCTGTTTTGTTCACTGTTGTATCCCTAGGATCTAGATAAGTTTCTAGTGTATAGGAGGTACTCAGTAAAATATGCAGCAAAATGAAAGAATGAACTTCTAATTGAGAGCTGAGAAAGTAAAGACCTGGATTCAGTTCAGTTCAGTCGCTCAGTCGTGTCCGACTCTTTGCGACCCCATGAATGGCAGCACACCAGGCCTCCCTGTCCATCACCAACTCCCAGAGTTCACTCAGACTCACATCCATCGAGTCAGTGATGCCATCCAGCTATCTCATCCTCTTGTCATCCCCTTCTCCTCCTGCCCCCAATCCCTCCCAGCATCAGAGTCTTTTCCAATGAGTCAACTCTTTGCATGAGGTGGCCAAAGTACTGGAGTTTCAGCTTTAGTATCATTCCTTCCAAAGAAATCCCAGGCCTGATCTCCTTCAGAATGGACTGGTTGGATCTCCTTGTAGTCCAAGGGACTCTCAAGAATCTTATCCAACACCACAGTTCAAAAGCAGCAATTCTTTGGCGCTCAGCTTTCTTCACAGTCCAACTCTCACATCCATATGACCACTGGAAAAACCATAGCCTTGACTAGATGGACCTTTTTTGGCAAAGTAATGTCTCTGCTTTTCAATATGCTATCTAGGTTGGTCATAACTTTCCTTCCAAGGAGTAAGCGTCTTTTAATTTCATGGCTGCAGTTACCATCTGCAGTGATTTTGGAGCCCCCAAAAATAAAGTCTGACACTGTTTCCACTGTTTCCCCATCTATTTCCCATGAAGTAATGGGACCAGATGCCATGATCTTCATTTTCTGAATGTTGAGTTTTAAGCCAACATTTTCACTCTCCTCTTTCACCTTCATCAACAGGCTTTTGAGTTCCTCTTCACTTTCTGCCATAAGGGTGGTGTCATCTGCATATCTGAGGTAATTGATATTTCTCCTGGCAATCTTGATTCCAGCTTGTGTTTCTTCCAACCCAGCGTTTCTCATGATGTACTCTGCACAGAAGTTAAATAAGCAGGGTGACAATATACAGCCTTGACGTACTCATTTTCCTATTTGGAACCAGTCTGTTGTTCCATGTCCAGTTCTAACTGTTGCTTCCTGACCTGCATACAGATTTCTCAAGAGGCAGATCAGGTGGTCTGGTATTCCCATCTCTTTCAGAATTTTCCACAGTTTATTGTGATCCACATAGTCAAAGGCTTTGGCATAGTCAATAAAGCAGAAATAGATGTTTTTCTGGAACTCTCTTGCTTTTTCTATGATCCAGCGGATGTTGGCAATTTGATCTCTGGTTCCTCTGCCTTTTCTAAAACCAGCTTTTTTCTAAAAAGAGCTGGATTAACAGACCAAAAATTACATGTAATAAATTGATGGAACTTTGTGAAGGTTGTCTAGGTGGTTTGCAAATGTGGCATATAGGTAGTTTACATGAATGGTTTTCTTGAAAGAAATGCCCACCATAGTGTGAAAGCTCTGGGAAGACTAACCAAGAAATGGCATAAGTTCCACTATCTACTGGTTCTAGACCAAAGTGAGAAAGGCTGCCAGCTAATATGAGAAGGTGAGAGAGACAGAGACAGAGACAAAGAGTCAGACACAAACACAGAGAGATGAACAAAAAAGGGAGAATGAGAGAAAGATTCAGGAAAGTATATGAGACTCCATTTTCTAACCTACCTTATAATCTATTATTATCTATGCTACCTGTGAGAATTAACATGTCTCATTGTAAATGAGTAGACCAGACAATCACAAATATCTTCATTCTCCTAATTGCTACTGCTATTGCTAAGTCACTTCAGTTGTGTCCAACTCTGTGCGACCCCATAGACGGCAGCCCACCAGGCTCCCCTGTCCCTGGGACTCTCCAGGCAAGAACACTGGAGTGGGTTGCCATTTCCTTCTCCAATGCATGAAAGTGAAAAGTGAAAGGGAAGTCATTCAGTCATGTCCAACTCTTAGCAACCCCATGGACTGAGCCTACCAGGCTCCTCCATCCATGGGATTATCTACATATTTATATAGTTGGTAACTAGTAAACATCTGTATTCTCTTTAGCCTTTACAGCTATCCTAAAAGTCCTCCTTCTGTGAAGATCTGAATAGGTAATCTCGATCTAGACTGTTTATCAATTTGAAGTATTTGTTCTCCATGCAGCACAAAGATAGTCACATGAAATGATATTCTAAATAAGCCCCACTGGCTATAATAAATAAACTTAGCTTGACTTTTGTATTCCAAAGTAACTTAATCCTAAAAGAAGGATATCTATGATACAAAATAACTATAAATGCATCATGCTATAAAGATAGAAAGATAATTATCCATTTTGGCATTTGATAACCATCAGTTCAGTCCAGTCACTCAGTTGTGTCCAACTCTTTACAACTCCATGGGCTGCAGCACACCAGGCCTCCCTGTCCATTACCAACTCCCAGAGCTTACTTAAACTCATGTCCATTGCGTCAGTGATGCCATCCAACCATCTCATCTCTGTTGTCCCATTCTCCTCCTGCCTTCAATCTTTCCCAACATCAGGGTTTTTTTCCCATGAGTTGGATCTTCACATCAGGTGGCCAAAGTACTGGAGTTTCAGCTTTAGCATCAATAGTTATTGTTCCAATAACTATTCAGGACTGATTTCCTTTAGGATGGACAGGTTGGATCTCCTTGCAGTCCAAGGGACTTTCAAGAGTCTTCTCCAACACCACAGGTCAAAAGCATAAATTCTTTGGCGCTCAGCTTTCTTTACAGTCCGACTCTCACATCCATACATAACTACTGGAAAAACCATAGCTTTGACTAGATGGACATTTGTTGGTAAAGTAATGTCTCTGCTTTTTAATATGCTATCTAGGTTGGTTATAGCTTTTCTTCCAAGGAGCAAGCGTCCTTTAATTTCATGACTTTGGTCACCATCTGCAGTGATGACCATCTGCATCTGCAGTGATTTTAGAGCCCATCTGCCCTGATTTTGGAGCCCCCAAAAATAAAGTTGCTCACTGTTTCCATTGTTTCCCCATCTCTTTGCCATAAAGTGAAGGGACTGGATGCCATGATCTTCATTTTCTAAATGTTGAGTTTTAAGCTAACTTTCATCAAGAGGCTCTTTAGTTCTTCTTCACTTTCTGCCATAAGAGTGGTATCATCTGCATATCCGAGGTTATTGATATTTCTCCTGGCATTCTTGATTCCAGCTTGTGCTTCCTCCAGCCCAGTGTTTCTCATGATGTACTCTGCACAGAAGTTAAATAAGCAGAGTGACAGTATATAGCCTTGACGTACTCCTTTCCTGATTTAGAACCAGTCTGTTGTTCCATGTCCAGTTCTAACTGTTGCTTCTTTACCTGCATACAGATTTCTCAAGAGGCAGGTTAGATGGTTTGGTATTCCCATCTCTTTAAGAATTTTCCAGTTTGTGTGATCCACACAGTCAAAGGCTTTGGCATAGTCAATAAAGCAAAAGTAGATGTTTTTATGGAATCCTCTTGCTTTTTTGATGATCCAGCAGAAGTTGGCAATTTGATCTCTGATTCCTCTGCCTTTTACAAATCCAGTTTGAATATCTGGAAGTTTATGGTTCACATACTGTTGAAGCCTGGTTAAAGAATTTTGAGCATTAGTTTGCTAGCGTACAGTTTGCTAGAGATGAGTACAATTGTGCAGTAGTTAGAGCATTCTTTGGCATTGCCTTTCTTAGGGATTGGAATGAAAACTGATCTTTTCCAGTACTGTGGCCACTGCTGAGTATTCCAGATTTGCTGGCATAGTGAGTGCAGCACTTTAATAGCATCATCTTTTAGGATTTGAAATAGCTCAACTGGAATTCCATCACCTCCACTAACTTTGTTTGTAGTGATGCTTCCTAAGGCCCACTTGACTTCACATTCCAGGATGTCTGGCTCTAAGTGAGTGATCACACCATTGTAGTTATCTGGGTCATGAAGATCTTTTTTTGTATAGTTCTTCTGTGTATTCTTGCCACTTCATCTTAATATCTTCTGCTTCTGTTAGGTCCTTACCATTTCTGTCGTTTATTGTGCTCATCTTTGCATGAAATGTTCCCTTGGTATCTCTAATTTTCTTGAAGAGATCTCTAGTCTTTCCCATTCTATTGTTTTCCTCTATTTCTTTGCTCTGATCACTGAAGAAGGCTTTCTTATCTCTCCTTGCTATTCTTTGGAACTCGGCATTCAAATGGGTGCATCTTTCATTTTCTCCTTTGCCTTTAGCTTCCCTTCTTTCCACATCTATTTGTAAGGCCTCGTCAGACAACCATTTTGCTTTCTGCATGTCTTTTTCTTGGGAATTGTCTTGATCACTGCCTTCTGTACAATATCATGAATCTCCATCCATAGTTCTTCAGGCACTCTATCAGATCTAATCCTTTGAATCTATTTGTCACTTCCACTGTATAACAACCATAATACCAGGCTTAAGGTATATTGAAAAGCAGAGACATTACTTTGCCAACAAAGGTCCATCTAGTCAAGGTTATGGTTATTCCAGTAGTCATGTATGGATGTGAGAGTTGGACTGTGAAGAAAGCTGAGCACCTAAGAATCAATGCTTTTGAACTGTGGTGTTGGAGAAGACTCTTGAGAGTCTCTTGGACTGCAAGGAGATCCAACCAGTCCATCCTAAAGGAGATCAGCCCTGGGTGTTCTTTGGAAGGAATGATGCTAAAGCTGAAACTCCAGTACTTTGGCCACCTCATGCGAAGAGTTGACTCTTTGGAAAAGACTCTGATGCTGGGAGGGACTGGAGGAGAAGGGGACAACAGAGGATGAGATGGCTGGATGGCATCACTGACTCGATGGACCTGAGTTTGAGTGAACTCTGGGAGTTGGTGATGGACAGGGAGGCCTGGCATGCTGTGATTCATGGCATTGCAAAGAGTTGGACATGACTGAGCAACTGAACTGAACTGAAGGTATTAATAAATAAATCAGGACTATTTTATATGTTTGTCCAGTATACAATATCATTTTTGTCCTCTGAATATAAAAGATACTTACATTCATGCTAAATTAAATGCTTAATTGTGAGCAGTTTTCTGCTTCACTTTCTTTATTTGAAACATTTTGATTCTACTACTTTATTATTTAATATTTGTATAATAATTAAGGCCATACATTAACTAATAAATTGTTACTGGATCTTGATATTAAAGAAAATTTTTTTCTCAATACAAATTTTTCAGAACTGACAAATGAATTTAAGAGTCAAGGCATAATAAATAAACATCCCTCTTTTTTTCAAAAAGGAATTGGCAGTGCCTTTTTCCATTCCCACAGCCTGCACAGATAATTCTAAACATGAAAAATCTGGAACAGTTCATGGCTTCAAAACAGCAACAAAGCCAAAATCTGTTAGTTTTTATCAAACCAATAAAAACTGAAAGGTTTTCAATGCAAGCTTTTTTTTCCCCCCTATAATAACCCACTCTTTCATTTTTGAGAGGCTTCCTACGAACTGTCAATGACAGAATAATCACTGCACCTATTCCTGTGACTTATGCTGTTACAAAATTCAATTTGACAATGACAAGAAAAATGAGTACTACCCCCAATAATGTTTGCTTTCTGTTTTGCGAAAAGACAGTATTTTCCTGCAAAACACAACTGGTACTGTGATACAAAGCCCATAAACAAGGGTGGCGTTAAAAACTCAGGTAACAAAGCACCAATATTTTATGGATGGCTTGCTCACCTTTCTCTTGCTCCAGCTGCTCTGATCTGAATATTCTCCCTTAGTAGATACTTTATCCACATCTGCAAATGACTAGCAGTAATACAGCTCCTACTGTATCACTCAGGGTCCAGTAAAAAAAATAATAATAAATCATATGAGATCTTTCAAGCATAGAAGTCTGAAAGAGTAAAAATTCAGAATGTGAACTAACCTAGATATTGACACCTGCAGGAAGGAGCTATTATTCCCAGACCAAGGAAACAAAAGGGAGGATGAGAGTGTAGAATCCAGTTGCCCACTTGCTAGTACATTTTTGAGGTCCTTCAAGAGACCCTGGAAACACCAAGTAGGGGTCCCGTGTCAATACTTGGACCACAAATAAGGTGCTGGAGAGAGCTGGGTGGCTGGAAATATAACTGGGCCTTGTATAACTGGTGCTCAACTGCTGAGGAGGTAGTACTCAACTGGAGCCAAGGTTACTGAAGATCTCTACTGCAGGTTCTGGTGCTGGTATAGCCAAGGAGTACACCAAAAGGCAGGTGTGTGAATTAGGGAAGAATTTTGTACCATGTTATTGAAATGGTCAGAGGATGCTTAGAGTTCATAACTTTTTGCTGCTGCAGATGGAGGCCCAGAAGCTGAAATCAGGAAGTGAGTCACTTTCCCCCTCCTTCATTTCTCAGTCTCTTGGCAGGACCTCCCATTGGCAAGACCTAACTGGAATCTTGCTGGCAATAAAAACCGAAAGGCAATCTGTGGGGTATCACAAACCTACAATACACAGAGGAGCAGAGAAGGACAGAAATGGAGGCTAAGGGCAAACAGGCAAAGGGCTCACATGTCCTTTCTTCTATGCTAATTTTCCTGTAGCATTTATTTAACATGCTGCTGCTGCTGTGTACTTGCAAACTGTATCTGTCTCTTTGTGACCCTATGGACTTTAGTCTGCCAGGCTCGCTGTCCATAGAACTTCCTGGGCAAGAATACTGGAGTGGGTTTCCATTTCTTTCTCTAAAGGATCTTCCTGACCCAGGGATTGAACCCATGTCTCCTGCTTAGCAGGCGGATTCTTTAGCACTGAGCCACTTAGGAAGCCCATTTATTTGACATGACTATACCTAAATGTGCCGTCTTTATCATCTTACTAAAGGAATAAAATAAATAAATATGAAAGAAAGAAATGGAAGATAAGGATATAATATATACAATATGTAACATATAACCATAAACTAGTGACCTTATTTAAGTTGGCTATTGAAGTAATTCTGACTTTTCAACTCTATTAAAGGCACATTTAATAGATTTATGCAGGTTACAAAATTTCTCTTTCCTTACTATCATAAAGTCATTTAATATTCTATTTAAACCTTCATAATTATGTTGACAATATAAGATGTTATTTAACAGGTAATTGATATAAGAAGTACACAAGCAAGAAAAATGTGTTACCCTGTGGTAGATTAAAAATAATTTCCAGTTCAACTGTATAATCGTCTCACTGAAATTCCACTTGAATCCAAATGGGCCTTAGAGATTTGCTTGACTTAGAGTGTGGAAAAAGCAATGTTTTGAGATTTCTAAATCTCCATCATAGAAGTCTTGGAGGCCCTGTCCAATTCTCTTTGAAAACTTGCTCTGAGTGAAGTCAGCTGCCACGTCATAAGTCTGACTGCTCCGAGGCCATCGTGCTGGATAGCCTACATACAGGTACTCTGGTCAACAAGCCCAGTTGAGTCCCAACTTCTGGTCACATTTGCAAAATTCCAGGTGAGAATATGAAGTCATCATGAGCCCTCTAGACCAGTCCACCTGCAACCTTAGAGCCATAATCCATATTATGAAGGCCAAGGTTTGGGATAGTTTGCTATATAGCAAGAGGCAATGAAACAAGATCTTTCTAGTAAGTAAAACAAGTACACTAAAGCAAATTATCCATGTTAAATGTAGCCAGGTTATTATAGTACTAAAGTAATTAAGTCACAGTACTCATGAGGTTTCAGAGATGAAGTATTTCATATCTTACTGATGAAATTGCAATTATTACAGTATTTGAGCATTTACCACTTTGACAATCTGAGGCTGTTACAAGTTGAGGCTGTTACAAGGCTGTTACAATTTGAGGCTGTTACAAGGCTCACTGTGATGAGCCTTCATGGCACTGAGAGGAATCCTAACAATTTATATTTGTAGGTTTATACTCTTTTTCTCAAAGATCCCCTTTCCCCAAATTATATAAATTTCATGCCTCACAAAAGTCTGTCCTTGGGGAATGTACATGTGTGTGCATGGTGAGTTGCTTCAGTCACATCCTACTCTTTGCAACCTTGTGGACTGTAGTCCACCAGGCTTCTCTGTCCATGGAATTCTCCAGGCAAGAATACTGGAGTGGGTTGCCATGCCCTCCTCCAGGGGATCATCCCAACCCAGGGATTTGAACCCGCATCTCTTATGTCTCCTGCATTGGCAGGAGGATTCTTTACCACTAGCACCACCTGGGAAGCCCACCTTGGGGAATTAAAATAATTATTTTAATCCTTCTAAATAATCTTTATTTTCCCTAAGAAAGTAATTTAAAAGTAAGAGGGATAGCTATGTTTATAAAATTCTCTATCATAGCATTATATGTAATAAAAAGATAAACTGAAAATGACCCAAATGTTCTTCAATAGATGAATAATTAAATATATTATAAGCTATGAACTTAGAACATAATGTCCTCTTTTAGCAAAATAGTTGCAGAACCTCTAACATGAGACATAGTATATCTAAGTGAAAAGGCTAATCTTGAAAGTTTATATAAACTATGATTGAAAGTATAAAAATGTACATATTACAGATTAAAAACTGAGAAGAAATTTGGAGAAGTGAAAAAAAGAGTTATATCAAGGTGATGGCTATAAGGTGCAACTTTGTCTTCAATTTTTTTTATTGCCATTTCTCTTCTAAGTCGCATCCTATTACAGTCACTGATGCAAGTGCTCTAAGAAACCAGCTTCTGAGGTTTTATGAGCTATCTTGTAAAAGATGCAGCTAAACTAAGGAAGTTATTGTAACGTCAAAAACTACGGAAAGCAGGCCAGGTTGCGGAGGCCCACTTCTCACTTCTTTGCAAAATGTGACGTGGAAAAATAAACGTGTCATTAAGAAGGTAAACTCAGACTCTTGGGGAAGTTTGACTTCTTTCTATTCCCTTTTTGTCTCATGAACAGCAAAGTAAAACCATCAGGCGCCAGAAATCAAAAGGCCAACACTGTTCTCCATCCCCGTATCTATCATCTTTACACAATAGGGATGTGTCTGCACACACAAATACATACTCACACACACAGTTTCAAGTAGATATATTTAAATAAAACATTGACTATTGTAACATAATCATTTCTTTGGACACTGTGGAGTGGTAGAATAGAAAGAGTGAGACCTGGAGGCTAGTTCTGGGTTTGTGACCAGCTGGTTATGTGACCTGCAGTGACTCATCGCTTGCTGATAGTCTCATGTCTCCATCTGTTAAATGAGAGGATCTTCATGATGTGACCATCAAGATCTCATCTCCTGTCACCATCATCTGACTATTCACAAATGACATGGAATCCATTTTAAAACCAGTGAAATTAGGAAGTCATGGTGCTCTGAGGGGTTTTATCTTTCTTTTATATCATAACCTTAGATCATAGAATTTTAGATGATAAAATTTTCAGTGATAGAACTAAAAAGAAAGCCAGGTTCTGACAATGGTGGCAGAGGCAAGGAACCCAACTTTTTTTCTCTTCTCCAAACTTAGAAAATAGTACAGCCAAGTGATGCCCCCTTCTATGTTCGTTCTTTTTAGTTTTCCTTAGAGACCCACTCCAGTACTCTTGCCTGGAAAATCCCATGGGTGGAGGAGCCTGGTGGGCTGCAGTCCATGGAGTTGCCAAGAGTCGGACACAACTGAGCGACTTCCCTTTCACTTTTCATTTTCATGCATTGGAGAAGGAAATGGCAACCCACTGCAGCGTTCTTGCCTGGAAAATCCCAGGGACGGGGGAGCCTGGTGGGCTGCTGTCTATGGGGTCGCACAGAGTCAGACACGACTGAAGCGACTTAGCAGCAGCAGCAGCAGAGATAAACACAAGGGGAAGCATTTTAATCTGGTCCCATGGCAGAGGAATAAAGAGCCTGTTAGTAGGCCTCATTCCTTTTACTGTACCCTTAAAAGCTCACACCTAAGTCACTCAGGTGCTGGCTGAAAGCCAGCTCAACCTCTGGGTTCTGCTGGCTGAGGTCCAACAGAAAACTAAGAAAACAAGACCATGTCAGGAATTTTATTTCCACACAAAACATCATTTTGCTGTATTCACAAACAACAAAAGAAATCTGCCTTTTAGACATGTTCTCACAATGTGAAATTAAAATTGTCCATCACGTAGATTCTATTAAAAGCCATGCCAATCTTAGAAGAAGGTATATGAACCATTCACAGCACCCCAATTCTAGTCTTATCCCTAAATCAATTCCAATAAGTGGGCAGCTTTAAAAGTAAAGCATATTATTCTAGCCTGTTATCAAAATGGTCTTTACAGAGTGACGGCTTAGCACTACTTCCTTGGTTTTTACTCCTGGTAAAGATAAGATATGACCATACATGTAATTTCCCTATATTTCTGTAAAACTGTAATCAGGAAACTTGCCCATTATGTTTCATATAAAGCCATGTATGACAAATTATTCTCCAATGTGGGGGATAGAAAAAATTTCTTCCCCTGAATTTTAATATTTTCTCTTATTAAAAGACTAGTTTCATCTACCTCATGAATCTAGGGCCTGTTATACAGAGTGAAATCAGAAACAGAAAAACAAATATTGTATATTAATGCATATATATGGAATCTAGAAAAGTGGTACAACCTATTTGCAGGGCAGAAATAGAGATTTAGACATAGAGAACAGACTTATGGACCCAGTGGGGGAAAGAGAGGGTGGGATGAATCGAGAGAGCTGCAGTGGAATATATACATTACATATGTAAAACATAGCTAATGGGAAGTTCTGTGTAACACAGAGAGCTCAACCTGGTGCTCTGTGACACCTAGAGGGGTGAGATGGGGTGGAAGTGGGAGGGAGGGGACATATGTGTATCTATGGCTGATTTATGTTGATATATGGCAGAAACCAATACAACATTATAAAGCAATTATCTTCCAATTAAAAATAAAGATTTTTTTAAAAAACAGATTAGTATTGCCTCATGCTTTGGGTTTTACCTTAGCTAGGGAAGATTAGACTGAGATTTTGTACATTAAAATAGATTCTCACACCCCTGATATTTTTGTTTAATATAATTAATCTCTTCACCCAACCTACTATACCTTGCCATTATTTTATGAGGCTTAACTTTCATTGTTAATGGTTTTCAATTTTACTATGTATGTATATTTTGTGATTTGGTACTTTAAGTCCCATTGGGGAAAGGTAGTGTATAAATATATAACAATGTATGTTGGTATACATATATAGAAAACATGTCTTTAGAAATGAAAGCACCTTAGCAATAACTGAATGTTTTCAAACATAATTCTCTCATGCATAGAGGAACAATTCCCGAAAACGGAATATTGGGCAAAACCTAGAGAAATAAGTTTTGGAAAGTGATAAAAGAAACACTCATCTGGTTGACAGGTAAGGGGAGGATAGCCCACAACCCTCACCTTGCTAGCCACCACTTTCACTGCAGTGGGAGCTCTGAAATCACTCCATAGACCTTCTAGTTCCCATGATATATATCTGAAAAGTACCAATCAAATTCAGTTGTCATTTCTTATAAATATGGAAACTGTTGTTGTTTATCTAAAAACACTTACAGAGGTGGTGATGAGGTCCACATCAGTTCTCAGGTTCCGTGAATGCCAGATGTTTATGTTTATCACAACAGAAAGTTTAATCCCAAAATGAGCTTTGCATTAAAATTGTGGTATTTGAAAAGGATTGAATAATTTTTAATTTTGTTAAAAATTAAAGAGAGTCTAAGGTCTTCTTAACAAGACAGCAATCGTTATTTTCTTTTTTGCTCCTCCTAGGCCCTCCCGGGGGAAGACAAGCAATCTCTTCTTTTCAGGTCTGCTTTCAATTGGTTCTGCGCCTTGCCTATTGCCTAAGTGAAACTAACAGATGTAAATTTTTTGACCTTCTTGAGTAAAAATCATGTGGCTCTGCATTTTTTTGTGTATTAAATAAGCAGAGCTAAGATAAAGATTCTGTGGAATCTTAATGACAACTTATTTTTCTTTCTTGGACATTTCAAAATGTTGAGCTGACTCTGATTTTTCACATAATATATATCAAATTCTTTTGTCTGCCAGTAAATCTGTACATGTCCTTGTGTTCCCACTATCAATAAATTGAGGACTGAAAAAACTTGAGAGCATGGTTTATTTCACAAATGCCTCCAGATAAAAATTAAGAAAGTAGAATGTAATTGTATGATGTACAAAGATTTCAGACAAACTTTATCTTGTAAAGTTTTAAAAAGCCATATTTGAAAAATGAAGTTTAAAGTCATTATTCTTCATACTCAACTTCAGATGAAACAGAAAAGTTTAAAACAAATTTTGATCAGCTAATAGTAGACTTAACATTTTGGTTTCTAAGAGAAATGCTTCCAAAGCTACCATTTATTTTTTGCTTTCATCCTTAAAATATATAGGCTTCCTTTGTCCACTAGAATATATATGTGATTTCATTTATAGAAATATTTATTAAATAAAAACCATTTCAACATAAACGATTTCAAGGATCATAAGAAGAAAATAGCACTCTCTAGTGATGAAACCCTGAAACACCAAAGTCATGAGGCAGACTGCCTTCCAGTTACTAGACTGACTCATCCAGGTAGAGAAAGAAAGAAGGGGAAGTTCTGAAGTCTGGGTATTAGTAAAGAAACCTCATGAAGACTACATACCTCTGGATGTCCTGGAGAACACAGGATACCTGGGGCATGAAGGAAAATGGTGGGAAGAGAAGCAAACTGTTGCCAAAAAGATATTAGATCAAAGCAATGCCTGATCCCCTTTCATGAGTGATGGAAAAAACCTGGCACTAATTAAACTAGTGCTTGGGTAAAGCCCCAGGGACTTTTCTGAACCAGAATCAAGCACTGGATCCAAAGGCAACATGGGAGATCGAGAGGGATAAAGAGCCAAGTGTATCCAGACAGTTTCAGGGTGTAAACAATGAACAAAGCTGTACAGCCAAGGAATCAATTTAATGAACGCTGGTCTCGCAGTGGGCGGAGGGGATGAAAGGAAATCAACTGCCCAAGGTAAACACTGAAGGCTTATTTGGACAAGTGAACATTCTGTCCAGGCTCCACCCTTTGATAATTCAATCATGATTTGATAAGCTCCTGAAGTCTGACCCTGGTCCAAGCCTCCATTCTGGAGTTCTCAATACAGATCTCAGCCTCAATTTTAATCTCTTCATTTCCATTCTAATGAAGCAATATTTTAATAAAGGTTACCAATTTATAAGTCAAATTATATTTATATTATCCAAATAATTCAATTAGAAGAATAAATCTCATACCCCCCAAGAAGCCTTGATATATAACAAATCCTTCAAGGATAAGACAAAATAGGATTGAAAAATTATAATCTGAATCAGCAAAACAATGAATGAGTTCATGAAAAAGATCTATATGAATCCTTTTTTCAATAGAAGCATGATGCTGAGACTGTGCAGGGAGAGGCTTTTCTAAGTTATTAAAGATTACAAAATACTTCTTAAAATGCAAAGCCCTTTATAAATAACTAGATCCCATTTGAGTTACTATTCTCCTGGCAATAAAAGGGAGGATAGTAATAATTGTAATTTGAATTTATGGAGGGCCTATCATCTCAGACACTTGTGCTTTTGAAAGTCAGTTCATTAATCCTCAGGACTATCTTAGCAGAAAAAGTAGCCAGAGTACGAGCTCCTTTTGCAGATAAGAAATTGAGACACAGACAGATTATGTGATTTATACAATACACGCACAAAGAAGCTAGAAGTAGAAGAGAAAAGCATTAGTTACAAAGGTGGAAATGTGGTCCACAGATAAAGAGTTGGTAGATTTGACTTTCTCCTGCTTAGGCACATCAGGGAAAAAAAAAAAAAAGCACCATCCCAGCCAAAGCTATCAGGGCAAAGGGGATTTACACATATAAGGGATTTGAGAGTATATGGCAGAGAATGTGGCAGCAGCTCAACCCAGGACATACCACTGAAGTTACAGGTAAAGGGCTTGGCCTGCCTTGCCCAGCACAATGGACACTCTGGCACCCTCTTGACCTGTGCTCCAGCACTATCCTCCCCACCACACCCTCCAGCAACGTGAAGATCATTGCATAAACATGAAGAAATAACCACTTAGAACCACGCTCTAAAATAAGGATTAGAACGAGGGGATAGGAATCCACTTGCAATTCTTATCACCCGGTTTAAATAAAAAATAGATTTTATTTCAAAATAATTTTGTTTATATTGAAATGCTTAGATTTTAAAATGAATAAAATTAATGTTCTATAAAATTAATCAATATGAAATTTGTGAATTAAATGTATTTTCATAAAAGAAAAAGGTCTTCTGAACAGTTTTAAAGCAACTGTGAGTTAACTATTGCTGGTGTGGTTTAGTCCCTAAGTCATGTCCAACTCCTTTGCAACTCCTGCCAAGTTCCTCTGTCTATGGAATTTCCCAGGCAAGAAGACTGGAGTGGGTTGCCATTTTCTTCTTCGGGGGATCTTCCTGACTCAGGGACTGAAACCATATCTCCAGCATCACATGTGAACTCTTTACCACTGGGGAAGCCACTAGGGAAGCTGAGTAAACTGTGTGCATGTGTGCTCAGTCACGTCTGATCCTTTGGGGTCCCATGAACTGTAGCCCACCAGGCTCATTGCTTCATGGAATTTTCCAGGCAATAATACTGGAGTGGGTTGCCACTTCCTCCTCCAGAGGATCTTCCTGCACCAGCAACGAAACCTGCATCTCTTGCACCTCCTGCATTGGCAGGGAGATTCTTTACCACTTGCACCACCTTGGAAATCCATATTATTCTACAATTATTAGCAAGATAGAGAATAAAGAAAAACAAGTGGCTATATCATTCTATATGCATACTCGCACATACACACGCTCTTTAAAAGATTACTAGAAACAGAGAGCTACAATTAAACATAAAAATGTCTCTCTCAGAAACAACCATTACTAAGTTATATTTCAAAATGATAAGAATAAAAATGGAAGAAAATCATGACACCCACGAAAGATAACAGGTCACTGAGAGACTTCTGGTATCAACATTCTCAACCAACTTACTGATCATAACAACAAATCCTAAAAGAGAAAATAAATTGCTGTCAAACCTCAACAAGCAAGAGAGCATAGTTTAAGAATAGGGAATTTCAACTTCAGTAAACAGCCAAACTCAACTCAAGGCATGAGAGATCAAGCAATGTAATTAGATAAAAGGGGAGCCAAGTAATGCTCTCAACCGTCAGAACCTCATTTACTCTTTGCTTGAACCAAGAGAAACATCCTCATAGTTAGGCTCCCAAGATATCCCATGCCACCCAAGACTGGAAACATGAGTGTTATCTAATATTGGAAGCTTATAAAAGCCAGGCAATATTTTCATGACTATCCATGCTTCTAGGCAGAGTGGATACTCAGTGAGAACACCGGGTACTATATGCTGACCAGCATCCATTCTGATAAGTTAGCATCCATGCCATAGCCATTGCTGAGTGTTTTTCATATTACTCAGTACCCAGGAAAGTGTCACCCTAAACCAACCCAGATAGTTGTACATCTTTCTTTTTTTTCCCCAAGGACTGACAAGTTTATTTCTGCAGTCAAGCCTTTTTATAGAAGCAGGAACAAAGAGCTTAAAGTATACGGCCAGCAGAGCATATACGGGGTTAACACATAATCAGTAAAAACATTTCAAGGACAGCGCGCTCTAAGTGATCATGTGCTTATAGCACAACCCGTTTTCTCAAGTAACATCCCTATTTATTATTAAATCTTGGTGCCGAGCATAACCAAAGGCAGGAGATGTTTTTCTGTCCACAGTACAAAGCTGGGTACTTCTGGCCCTTCGCCATTTTCCCAAGGACTTTCTGCTTTTACGGCTATTTTGTACTATGCTTCCCAACAAGGAGGAGGAACAAAATCTCCACAAGGAAAAACTCTACAATGAAAATGAAGGAGAGCTGAGAGCAGGGAAAGACTGAAGATGAAGGAAAGTCGGATGAGGCAGCTGAGGAAGGGAAACCAGTACATGAGGTGGGGAGCAGGGTGAGGGGAAGGCGGTTGGTGAGGGGCAGCAAGATGAGGCAAAGTAAGGAAAGCACAGAGGATCTGAAGGTGAGGGAACTTCACCAGGTGAGGGCTGGTGGGAATCTGAGGCCAGCAGGGACCCAGTGTGGGCTGCCAGATAGCAGCAGGCTGAGAGTTGTGTGGCAGGAGAGCAAACAAAAAAACAGGCAGGGAAATGGGGAGTGGAGGATTCTTTGGAGCTCTTTTTAGGACTTCCAGGGGAGGCCTTTGTGCACTGAAGAGATGGTGAGAGAATATGGAGCCATGTCAAAGATTCAGGAAGAGCTAAGGACCTTCTGTTTCTGTTTTGCATATAGGGTCAATTGTATGGCTTTATTTTTATTTTAGATTTTATATATGAGTGATATCACATGGAATTTGTCTTTCTCTGTCTGGCTTACTACATCTTTGTTTTGTAAAGTCTTCAAATAACTGGGTATTATTTGGCAGGATAAATTTCTGTTTTTATGTTTCTTTATTTAAAAGCATATATTTTAAAGGAAAGAAGTGACACTATATCATCTGAATTTAAGAGTCAAATATAAAGATGACCTTAACTGGTGCTGGTAGGGCTTCCCTTTTGACTCAGCTGGTAAAGAATCTGCCTGCAGTACAGGAGACCTGGGTTCAATCCCTGGGTTGGGAAGATTCCCTGGAGAAGGGAAAGACTACCCACTCCAGTATTCTGGCCTGGAAAATTCCATGGACTGTATAGTCCATGGGATTGCAAAGAGCTGGACACAACAGGTGAGACCCAGAGGAAGGGGTACACAGTCTGTAGCAGTAACAACAGAGAGGGATGAAAGGAATAGCTGGGATCAGGAGATACAAGAGTGAGCCCCATTGTATCATGAAGTGTTTATGAAAAGAACTCAAGGCTGAGCCATCTGGATTCATATTTTCTCCAATAAAACAGTTACATGTTCACACCATTAGATGTTTAGTGTGAAGCAATGGTTTTATTATGAATTTTGTATATTTATTTTGTAAAAACAATGGAAAGTAAACCTGGTCTTAAAACAATCTATGCATAACCAAGTCACTGAGTAGTTTCTCAGAGAACCATACAAAAGTGAAGGTGAAATATTAGTTAAGTGTAGTTATTTAGTATTTCACTATTGCTGCTAATGGAGAAGGAAATGGCAACCCACTCCAGTATTCTTGCCTGGAGAATCCCATGGACAGAGGAGCTTGGTGGACTACAGTCCATGGGGTCACAAGGAGTAGAACGCAACTGAACGGCTAAACCAACAACATTGCTACTAAAATATTCCCCATTCATTAAAACAGTCTTTTAGTTGAATCTACATCTATAGGAATAAATTTTATAGATTGCAAAACAGGCTGTATTAGAAACTAGAAATGCCAGCAAATTTGAAAACTCAACAGTGGCCAAAGGACTGGAAAAGGCCAGTTTACATTCCAATCCCTAAGAAAGGCAATGCCAAAGAATCCTAAAACTACCACACAATTGTACTCATCTCACACACTAGCAAAGTAATGCTCAAAATTCTCCAAGCCAGTCTACAACAGTACATGAACTGTGAACTTCAAGATGTTCAATCTGGATTTAGAAAAGGCAGAGGAACCAGAGATCAAATTGCCAACATCTGTTGGATCATTGAAAAAGCAAGAGAGTTCCAGAAAAACATCTACTTCTGCTTTATTGACTATGCCAAAGCCTTTGACTGTGTGGATCACAATAAACTGTGGAAAATTCTTAAAATAATTGGAATACCAGACTGCCTGACGTGGCTCCTGAGAAATCTGTTTGCAGGTCAGGAAGCAACAGTTACAACTGAACATAGAACAGACTGATTCTAAATCAAGAAGGGCGTATGTCAAGGCTGTATATTGTTACCCTGCTTATTTAACTTATATGCAGAGTACATCATGAGAAATGCTGGGCTGGAGGAAGCACAAGCTGGAATCAAGATTGCCGGGAGAAATATCAATAACCTCAGATATGCAGATGACACCACCCTTATGGGAAAAAGTAAAGAACTAAAAAGCCTCTTGATGAAAGTGAAAGAAGAGAGTGAAAAAGTTGGCTTAAAGCTCAACATTTAGAAAACAAAGATCATGGCATCCGGCCCCTTCATTTCATGGCAAAGAGATGGGGAAAACAATGGAAACAGTAAGCGACTTTATTTTATGGGGCTCCAAAATCACTACAGACGGTGACTGAAGTCATGAAATTAAAGGACACTTGCTCCTTGGAAGGAAAGCTATGACCAACCTAGACAGCATATTAAAAAAGCAGAGACATTACTTTACCAACAATGGTCCATCTAGTCAAGGCTATGGTTTTTCCAGTAGTCATGTATGGATGTGAGAGTTGGACTGTGAGGAAAACTGAGCACAGAAGAATTGATGCTTTTGAACTGTGGTGTTGGAGAAGACTCTTGAGAGTCCCTTGGACTGTAAGGAGATCCAATCAGTCCATCCTAAAGGAAATCAGTCCTGAATATTCATTGGAAGGACTGATGCTAAAGCTGAAACTTTGGCCAACTGATGCGAAGAACTGACTCATTGGAAAAGACCCTTATGCTGGGAAAGATTGATGCAGGAGGATAAAGGGATAATAGAGGACGAGGTGGTTGGATGACATCACTGACTCAATGGACACAAGTTTGAGTAAACTCCAGGAGTTGGTGATGGACAGGGGAAGCCTGATGTACTGTAGTCTGTGGGTTCGCAGAGTCTGGCATGATTGAGCGACTGAACTGAACTTAACTGACTGAGAAACTAGAAATAAGACTTGTTCCCCACCAATCCAGTAGCACTGAGATGAGCAAGTCTTCCTTCCCTTAGGGATTTCTAGATTTTAGGATATCCCCCATTGCATTCTGAAAGTAGAGTGAAACTAATTTTTTTTATCTTCTTGCCTTGAGGGTAAACCAGTGTGGTTTAGAGGAAAGATCAGGGGACCTGGAATCAAAGAAATTCAAGATTCTAAACCTCTTTGATTCTAGATTTTCATATTTACTAAGTGGGAACAATAACTATAATTTTCCCCCTATGTTTCATGAGAATTAAACAGTTTAATGTCTGTAATAGGGAACAAAAATTCTGTGATTTGGGGAATATTCTATATCTGCTTTGTCAAATCACATAATCAATAGTTACTTGTAGCTACTGAATATTTGAAATAAGGCTAATGCAAATGAGAAACTGAATTTTTCATTTTTGCTAATTTTAATTAGCCTAAAATTTAATTAGTTTAATTAATTTAAATTTTAAAAGACACATTACCATACCAAATTCAGTTCAGTTCATTTCAGTCGCTCAGTCGTGTCCGACTCTTTGTGACCCCACAAACCGTAGCACACCAGGCCTCCCTGTCCATCACCAACTCCCGGAGTTCACCCAAACCCATGTCCATCGAGTCAGTGATGCCATCCAGCCATCTCATCCTCTGTTGTCCCCTTCTCCTCCTGCCCCCAATCCTTCCCTGCATCAGGGTCTTTTCCAATGAGTCAACTCTTCGCATGAGGTGGCCAAAGTACTGGAGTTTCAGCTTCAACATCAGTCCTTCCAATGAACACCCAGGACTGATCTCCTTTAGGATGGACTGGTTGGATCTCCTTGCAGTCCAAGGGACTCTCAAGAGTCTTCTAGAAATACTCTCTATACTCTGTCTACAGTAGTTTTAATTTCAGTTATTCTTACTGCAAGTTAATTACTCTGTTCTGGAAATTCATAGATACATTGTCTTTGTTTAAGAATGAGAGTTTTGCTTACATATAGGCAAAGATACACATGTAACCATTTGAAACAATTTGTGAGATGAATCAGAATGCAATTGTATTTTTGTCCACCACTTTCCTTTTAAAAACATATTCACTGGGGGAAGTTTTTCCCAATACCACTGACGAAAATTCCCCAATTGGCCCCATGTATCTTTTGGTTACTCTGAGATTTAAAGAAAATTCTGTGGTTATTTAAAGTTGCAAAATACAGTTTTGATTCACGAATTAGAATGCCCCATCCAATATTTCCATCAGCATACCAACATTTTGGTGTAAGACCGATCTCCCTGCTCTCGTGCCCTACAAGTCTACAGGCTTCTGGAAAAGGAGTGCTGTGCACACCTTCTCTTTTTCTACCTCACTTCCTCTGTCACCCAACTTGCAAGCTCCTGTTACTGAAGCCTCCAAAATTGGAGAATAAGGAAGAAAAAGGAGAAATAAACAGAACATTTTTACTCTATTAGTGTGATTGAAAGTTGGCTTTGGCTCTGCAGTGTTTATTACTGACACTGTGTATGGGGGTGAGTGTGTGCACATGTACATGAGTGAGCTTTGGGGAATCCTCAGAAGCTTATAACTGTATCACCTGTGAACTGAGCAATGCATCTAATTCTTCTCTTAGTGATGTCCCCCTTAGCTCTGCGTTTCTAGAGGAAAACACATTAAACTTTCCAGGAGTATATAGCAAAGCCACTTCCTCTATGTTTGAGATAAAAAAGACCATCCCTCACTTCTACCTCTCCACACTGGGTTAGCTCTTCAAAAATCATTCTTATAAAATCCTCTCAGTGTTTTATCCTCCCTTTATTTTTCCTTATAACCTAGAGGTGGGTGAGGAGTCAATACTTGTGAAAATATTCCCAACTTGGGATTTTAGTCAGAAAACAGTTATCTTAGAATCTTGGCCAAATTTTCCAATTTAACCTCCTTGACCACTCTTGCTCTGTTAATTATAGCCAAAATCTAGAAATTACATAAAAATCAACAATATGAGACCAATAAAAATCTTTGGCATATCCACAGCCATTGCAGGAAAAAAATAATGTGGTTTTCTCATATGCAATGATATGGGTCAATCACTGAGATATATTAAGTAAAAAAAGGAAAGGCACTAGACATTCCATATGTTTACAATATTTCTTACTGGAAAGAGTTGGAAAAAACTGAAAGCTGCCATGTCGTGCTTATGAGGAGAGAATTCGCAGACGAGAAATCTGAAACCTGGAGTTTCAGCTTACTTCACATTCTATATGCTAACATATTATTTGCATTTTCTTATTGTGGCAAGAATTACTTTACATTTTTTCTTTAATATCTTTGTAAATATATTTACATACACAGTAAGGCCTCTATTCATTGCTTAATTTTTTTAAGTTTTTCTATTTGGCACAAAGTCTCCAACATCTTTTTTCAGCCCTGACATTCTGACACAGTTGTGTCTATACCCAAGTGAAATGCCCTTTCCAAATAACTGACCAAGTCATTTATAAATAAGATTTAGAAACTTGAATGAAATACCATGGACTGAATAAATGAGTCTATATTTTTCCATAAATAGGTGAGCTATAACATACTTTTTTTTTTTGCACATGATAATACAGAAAAATAGGCTGGATTACAGGCAGAACATAAAAATGCATCCATACTGTATGCTTGCAATCTACATGTAAATACTGAGGAATTAACCTTTACAACTAGAAAACAATGTTCAGTTATTGATATTCAAAAACAAGTAATGTTTTTATTGAATTTTCAGTTTATTAAAACCATCCAAAAAGAGAATGGTTTAGTAAGCAGAGATTGTTTACTTTGCTTAAGACCTGCTATTTTTCAAATAGCAAAGGATAAAAAGGTTTCTCCTAGCACTCTAGTTTGAGGATTGAGAATTATATTTCTATATAGGTATTGAGGAGAAAGTTTCAGAAAATTAAAAAGTTTGATATATGAAATGATATGTCAGTTAATAAAATTTATTTTCTTTTGAACATTAAAAAATTGGAAGGGAAACACACCTAAAGTTTTACTCTGATAAATTTTCATTAGGTCAAAACTGGCTACTTTCTAGGATCTCCTACCATGGTCCCCCTCTTCTCACCACACACTCCAGCCTCTGTTAGGCTTTCCTATGCTTTGCAACTCCCACCTTATTTCTTACATAGCATTATCAACTGTATACACATGCTTATCACTCCCTCAATCTTCGTATCCCCAGGACCAAGTAAAGCTCAGGTTGAATTAATGTTTGTGTGCTCAGTCGCTTCAGTCATGTCCAACTCTGTATGATGCTATGTCACCTGCCAGGCTCCTCTGTCCATGGGATTCTTCAGGCAAAAATACTGGAGTGGTTGCCATGCCCTCCTCCAGGGGATCTTCCTGACCCAGGGATTGAACCCTGTCCTTTATGTCTCCTGCATTGGCAGGCGGGGTTTTACCACTAGAGCCACCTGGGAAGCCCGCTGAATTAATGTTTACTGAATAAATAATTGAATAATGCCACTCACCCCACAGTGACTCACACTGATTCCTCACTGCCTTCAGAATAAAGTGCACAATTCTTAGGCTGATATTTGAAAATGCTTCATAATTATAAGCAATCTATCTTTCCAATCTTATTTCCTTCATCTTTTGCCCCCAATTCCCCGAATACTACATCACCAACCACACTTACCTATGGAGAGAGATGGGGTCTTTTTTGTTCACTGCTGTGTCCCACAGTTTAGGTCAGTGCCTCACACACAACAGATGTTCAGAAATTATTTGTTGAGTCAATGGCTGGATAAATTAATTTTACCAAATATATTTTGTACTTTCTATTTCCTTATATTTTATAAGTAGCTACTCCCTTTGTTTTTGCCTCTTTAACTTCCTTTCTCTAATTTCCAAGGCTCAGTAAAGTTTGATCATTTATGAAAATCATTTCCAGGTTTCCTAGGCAAAATTAAATTTTCTCCATACAAATATAGACTTATTTGACACTTCTCATCACTTCATTATGCTCTTTTTATCTTATTAAATAGTGGCTAGATTTTAAACTTTTGGAAGTTTAGGACTATGCTACTTTGATGTCTCTTTTTCCAGTCTGCTCCCACCTACCTTTTATCACTTGTCTTAGCTGGAATAGTCTGAGTAGATACAAATTTCACCACCTCTTACTATTGACATGGTATTTCTGTGAATCAGTTTCTTTATCTCTAAAATGGCAGAACATCATTATCTTAACCCTCAAATTAATTAAGTCATATATTTCACTTAAAGGACTTAAGACAGTATTTGGTACATGGTATCATTATTATTATTAATACAAAAGTGAAAAGGCTGGCTTAAAACTCAACATTCAAAAAATGAAGATGATGGCATCTGGTCCCATCTTCATTGCAAATAGTTGGGGGAAAAGTGGAAACAGTGGCAGATTTAATTTTCTTGGGCTTGAAAATCACTGTGAACAGTGACTGCAGCCATGAAATTAAGACTTGCTCCTTGGAAGGAAAGTTATGACAAACCTAGACAGAATATTAAAAAGCAGATATATCACTTGACCAACAAAGGTCCAATAGTCATATACGGATGTGAGAGTTGGACCATAAAAAAGGCTGAGCACCAAAGAATTGATGCTTTCAAATTGTGGTGCTGGAGAAGACTCTTGAGAGTCCCTTGGACAGCAAGGAGATCAAACCAGTCAATCCTAAAGGAACTCAACCCTGAATATTCTTTGGAAGGACTGATGCTGAAGCTCAAACTTCAATACTTTGCCAACCTGTTTCAAAGAACTGACTCACTGGAAAAGACCCTGATGCTGGTAAAGATTGAAGGCACAAGGAGAAGGGGGTGGCAGAGGAAAAGATGGTTAGATAGCATCACTGATTCAATGGACATGAATTTGAGCAAATTGTGGGAGATAGTGAAGGCCAGGGAAGCCCACTGTGCACGGAATAACAGAGTCGGGCATGACTTAGTGATTGAGCAACAACAATGTCTACTAAATAGAAAATTCAGTTGCTCTCTCACACCATAGGTTGAGAAACAAGGAAGTTGATTTAAGATCAAATTTTGCACTATATTTTAGAGATTACAATGCTACAAACATATCTGAGTCTCCAAGATGCCAAAAGTATCTGGTTTTCAGTTACATCTGGAGAGATTATTTATGTAGAGCATTTAAGATAAATAAGTGTCTTGAGATTAGGGAGAAACAGGAATTCTCCTTCATTGTGTATGAACAAAATATGGGATAGATATTTTAGAAGGCAATTCATCAGTATCTCATAAATTTGAAGATATACATGACTATGGTTCAGCAAATCTATGAAATATTCACTAAAATAAATCTTACATTTGTATACAACTGGCATGTATAAGATTATTTATAATTCTACTTATGATAGCAAAATACCATGCTGCTATGAAAACTAATAAGTTGTACTACAAAAATCAATATGGATTATCCTCAAAAGTACGAGGTTAAAAGAACAGAGCAAGTTGCAGTTGAACACTGTATACACTAGGGTTTTTATAAAATCTTTCAACTTTAAAACAAGCTTATATAATATTTATGGATATGTTCAATGGCAGTAGAAATAGTAAAATATAAAAATAAAGGTAGACAAAAGAATAAAAGCATACAACAGAGAGAAAATCTACAAAGACTGAAAAGCAGTAACTGCTGAAGTAGCAAAGGGAGAAACAGAACCAGGTAGAGCACTTGATTTTTTTTAATTTCTAAATTTTTTTTTTTTTTTGCTAGACTGGAAGGTGAGTGTGCAAGGCTTTATGATATCTGTCTATCTTTAAATGGAAATCTACTATGTATTGTATTTTTTAGGAAAACTTCCAAATTAAGTGCTCTTCCCAATGGAAACAGAAGACAAAAACTCCCCTCTACCATTCCTGGAAAGTAAACCCAGTGGTCAGTCTCCTGGCTAGAGATGATGTTTCTGTTTTTTCCCAGGAAGGCTCTTACAAAGAAGCGTCATCACTGAGCAAGTAGTGACTATAGTAATCAAGAGAGAAACCCTGAGACAAAATAAAGCTGTGGAAGCAGTCAATCTAGTCTTCTTTCCCCTCTCCATCCCTAGATACCTGGAGATTCTCTTTCTTCAGCAAGCCTCTATGAGTGAGGCATGAGGAAGAACAGAACTGCTTCATCTTACTGAAAGAGGTGCTTGCTTGCTGTCTCTATTTCTCTGGCCAGTTCTGATGGCTCTCCAGAATTCCAATTCCACATGATTAACAATGCAGTTTCCCTTTCCACTGAAAGGTCAGCTTAGCTCCGATTTCAAATTGCCTGAAGCACATTTCCCCCCAAAGAACTAGCTCCCCTCTCTTTTGCTTCAGTATTACTGTTATTCTCTCAGGCCCAAGCTTAAAAACTCAAAAGCATTTTGACTGTTATCATTTATTATTATTATAAATTATTATTATTGTTGTTTTGCTATTGAATTCCCATCCCCCTCTTCCATTTTCATTCCCAGCACCTGTTATTTATTCCAGACACTATGAACTCCCCTTCCTCTGAGATTCTGGGTATGTATTTCTTCCATGTTCAGGGAAGTCATTCCACTTTGTTTTTGACCCACTCACATTCAAGTTTTCAAATTTATTTTTTTCTGTCCTCTAATTATTACAGTTCAAGCAAAGACTTATGGAAACTTCTTTAATCTCATGATCCTGAGCACCGTATACTCTAAACAGTAGGAATGAACCAACAGTGAGGCCAGGAATGACTTGAGTGTCATGAATTAGCACTTTCTGCCTTTAGCTATTTATAAGTACATACCTCCTCTAGTAGAATAGGATCCCCTCAAGGGCTATGCCTCAGTCACTCTAACCCCAAAGCCCAGCCCAGTGGGAGGACATTGTAGGACTGTTAGAAGTAATTGTTAAGTGAATAAATGGCATGTCCTAGAGAGAGTAGACTATAAATGACATTCAACAGCAAAAGTAATGCCCTTTTAGATAGTATACTATATTTATCAACTGATTCTGCAGCTTTCCTTCTCCTTTGTTTTCACTTTAATCCTACCCGGGACTTCCTGACATAGTTCCTGAGAGAGTTTACATTTAAATGATATATCCCATGCAAAACTTTACACACTTGTCACAAATACCAGTTACTATCACCTTCTGCTGCTGCTAAGTCGCTTCAGTCGTGTCTGACTCTGTGCGACCCCACAGACGGCAGCCCACCAGGCTCCCCCGTCCCTGGGATTCTCCAGGCAAGAACACTGGAGTGGGTTGCCATTTCCTTCTCTAATGCATAAAAGTGAAAAGTGAAAGTGAAGTCGCTCAGTTGTGTCTGACTCTTCGCGACCCCATGGACTGCAGCCTACCAGGCTCCTCCACCCATGGGATTTTTCAGGCAAGAGTACTGGAGTGGGTTGCCATTACCTTTTCAGTTATCACCAAATACCATAGAAGACACATAGCTTTAATAGACAGCTAGGCATTGGTGTAGTCTTTCAAGAGATTTTCCAAAAATTTAACAATGACATACTTTCATTGTATGTTATTAAATCTAAAATCAATTTCATTTCAAATTGCCTTTTGTCCTCCAAATTAGCTAATACATTTTAAGACAGGATCTGTTAAACACCATCCTGTCTTAAAATGTATTAGCTAAACACCATCCTATCTTAATAGTCTTTATTATCTCTAAGACAGACACATAAAATTATCTGTTTATAAATTAGGTCCAGGGAAGGTGAGAACACCAAAATAAATAAAACATTTAAGCTGTTTCTAAAGTTTTTAAGTGTGTTGTAACCAAACTATGACTTCACAATTCCTATATTCTGTACAGTAATGATGAAATCTCACTATTATAAATTAATCACATAATTAAGTTATGGAGGATATAAAAGGATCTCCACAAAAATAGTGATGACTTTAAGAATACAGCAAAATTGCATTATCCTCTCTGCTAATTATTATTATGTAAAAACCAGAGATTAACACAGGTGATCCAATATCAACCCTAAAATCAGACCCACTGAAAATGGATTTAGACATGTTTTAAGGAGTCAGAGATACTTTCATAAATAAGAGGCACCAGTATTCTAACTACGCACTCCTTGATCTGGTTTTTTTAAATTGTGGTAAAAACACATGATGTAAAACTTACCATCTTAACCATTTGTAAGTGTAGAGCACGGCACTGTTAAGTATATGTACATTATTGTGCAATCAATCTTTAGAACATTTTCAAATTGCAAAACTGAAACTCGTTACCTACTAAATATTTCCTATTTCCCCCTCTCCCTAACCCCTGGCAACCACAATTCTACTTTCTGTTTCCATGAATTTGACTACTCTTAATACCTCATATAAGTGGAATCCTACAATAAATTATCCCTTTAATCTGTTTTTGAAGCTGAATTGAAACTTCATTATGAAGAAAGTCCACCCTCCAGTAGCTATTGTCTAGGCATCTATTCAGTATAATGCACAACACTCATTTATACTATTAATCCAGTGAAGTAGGTTTTATACCCACCTTACAAGTGTGGAAATGGGGGCTCCACAAGGTGAAATATTGTGCCAAAGTTCACACATCTAAGAAGTAGGGCCACTGAATCTAACTTTATCTGACTTTAACATCCACAGTCTTTTCAACACAGCTGTTGCCTTTTGAAATATTTTAAAGTTTCAAAGGATTTCAACCATCCACATGTTTGAAGTCAGTCAAAGTGGGGTTCTATTGTTGTTGTTGTTTATACCTGACTTTGAAGGTAGCATGTCTTATTGTTCTTTTCATAAGTTATTTCATCCTATGCCATGTCTCAGGTATTTATTTTATGTGTTAAAATTTATTCTAAACCATGTCCCACAAACCCACAGAGTGTCAATTACCTTCTCTTTTTCTTTCCCAAGGAGGCCTTGGGAAGGAAGAAATATTTACTTTATTCAATTGTTCTGGAAATGACACAATTTCCTATTTGTACCATATATCAATAGTGAAAAGAATTAATTTTTAAAAGCAGCACTTACAATTGCAGAAATGAACCCCAGTCTCTTCAGTTCAGGAACATTATTTGGTAGAGTGAATGGAAGTCTTTCTACCCAAAACCAAGGACTCCTTACAAACGTGCCTTGCTCTGTATGTGGCGCCTGAACTATTACTTACTGAGCCACCTGGGACTAGGAGTCCTTGTGGTATGACTCCAGGCTGCTCAACCGGAAACCCTAACAGAGAGAAGAACTACAATACCCACAATTCAAATTTCTCACCTGAAACCGGGAGAAGAGGGTGCAGCTTTGCTCTGGGAAGGTGGAAAAACAAAGCAAAAAGTAAACATGTATGTATTGGGTGGGTATATTTAAGAACAATTTGTAAATACGAAATTATATCTATAAAAGGAAACAAAAAAAAGGTTTGATGTTTGCCAACAAGAAGGTGCCCTCACTGTTGGAACGAAAAAGACTTTATGCAAACAAATCCTCATTCAGCTGTGCAACCTGCCACACCAGATTCTCTTTCAGTGATTCAGGGCAGAGATGCCTCATTACCTTGTGCAACAGATGAATGAGAACTTCCCAGGTAAATCCTGAAAGCCTCTAGTTAATCCTGCATCAGCATTGTGATTGTCACTCACAGGTGCTAAAAGGTATAATAGAAACATTTTACCCTTCAATTTGTAAATGCCCTGGATTACTTTAAATGTGATTTTAAAATGTGAACAAGATGAAACTTGTTGATATTTTCTATCATTTTCCTTTCCATTCCCTGATTTTGTGTTTTCCTTCTGTGCATTCCAACATTACCTCTGATTGCTCAAAACTCAAAAATAAGAAAATTGGAAGGATAAATAGAAATTTTAAAACTTGGGTAAAAGTAAAGGTGCAATAATTGTTTCACGTCTTTGCAACACTGGGAATGTGTTAGAAACAAACAAAACCTAAAAAATGTATTTTCTCCTTTTATTCATACAGCATCTGTCTCTAGCCTTTCCTTTCTCATTAGAAACACACCATAAAATGGTTATAGACAAGTTCTGGTCTGAACCCAAAACCTAATGGAAAGATTCAGCTAAAGTAAGCAGATGGCAGAATGGTGACAAAATAATTTTTTTTTTTTTTTCCATTTTCTGCACTTTCTCTCTCCCTGCCTCCCTACTAAGGAAATGGGTTTCATGTGGTCAAATCTACTTGATCCACTCAGAGCTCTTTTGAAGTTTCCCCTTGGGTCATTCCACAATTCAAATTGAGTCATTCTATTTCCTTTGCCACAGATCTCCCAATCTCCTGACCAGAACCTAACTTGCCCTTATGTCATTTATATTATTTCCAAAACAAACAGTTTTCTGTTTCCCTAAACCCTACAGATTTTGTTCTCCATGCTGTTTCTTCTCTCTGAAATACTATTTTCCCAACTTTAAATGTTCAGATCCTTCCTTTCTTTCAAAGCTCAGTGAAACAAAACATTCTTTTCTAAGAAGCCCTTGCCAGTCTGTCCTAATCTGAATTATTTTCTCTCTCCTAACAAACTTCATATATTATCTAGCCCTCTCATAACAGGCTTTATACCTTATTTCATTGGTGTGTGTATATATATGTGGTCTTATCTTCCAATGTGAAGGTAAGATCTGATTTTATTCCCACTCACTAACTCAATGATTTACATGTAAATATTTCTGATAAAACAACCAATGAATGAAATAACTGAGATATTTACTCCAATCTGGATAATACTATCTTTATCTCTCCCAGGAAATATTTGCATTTAAAGAAGCCTTTAAATACCTAGGAGGAATACTGATCTCAGAATGCTCCTGTGGTCTAGTCTGGTGCAGCTTCCACGCCCTCTATTTGCAGAATGGTATGGTACTAAGTCTATCAATTTAACCCCTGTCAGTACCTGAAATGAACACTTTACTGGATCAGAATTAATTGTTTCACCAGTTCTGCTCCATGCTGTGCACTTGGCTTGTTAACAGCTTCCCAAAGACTGGCCCTCATTCCCATAACTGCATCTTGATTGGAGACGTGGCCCTGCCACCATCTACAATTTTGATCAGCTCCAGTGTTTGTGGTTCCCTTCCCCTACAATCTAATCTCTGAAGTGAAAACTCTGCCCTTCAGACTTCTTTAAATAATTCTTAATCACTGATCTCTCCCACCCAAGAAGGGAATTGTTCCAGTAGTTGTTAGTTCCTTACATGTCTACTTCTATAGAATTCTCCCAGTCTTCACACAGTCTGCTATGTAGTCTAGCTGTCAGCCACTGCGGAGGAAGTGAACCTTCTAGATTCCGCTGACACACAGTGAGATATCTGTGCATCATCAGACACAAAGGCAGGTTAGTGAAGGTGACTGCTGGTCAGGAGAGTCTTCCCAACTGTCCTCTAATATATCTTAAGGACTTCTAGCCCCTCATTCTGCCTGTGTGCATACAAGCTATCTAAAAGTGGGCAGGGAGTTCATCCCCAACACAGTTCAGAGTTGCTTCCTTAAGAATGTCTTTTCTGACCACTTTACCCCATTCTTAACCCCTTATATGTTTCTTGTACTGATTTACACAAATGTCTGGCTGAATTGATATTTTGTTAATGTTAAACCAAGTTGTTTTCATTTCTACCCTGAAATCGTGATCACTTGCAGCCACAAGATTTGTTGCACCTACAAATTAAGTAGAATATGGATATCTGTTATTTCCTGACAGATAGTATAAAAGTATAGGAAGCCAGGCCTTTCTAGCCCAGGGTGTAGAAAGAAGAAAGCCAGAGTGTGAGTGGAACTCTAAGAGGGCTTCAGTTGAAACAGTAGATAAAGTAGATAAAGAATTGCCCGTGATGCAGGAGATGCAGGAGACACAGTTTCAACCCCTGGGTTGGGACGATTCCCCCAGAGAAGGGCATGGCAACCCACTCCAATATTCTTGCCTGGAGAATCCCATGGACACAGCAGCCTGGGCATGCCACAGCCCATGGGGTTCCAGAGAGTTGGACACAACTGAAGCGACTGAGCATGGACACACATGCACCCTAGGTAGTGAAAAGTGAAATTTATCAGGTGCAGGGCCTCCATGTTCAATCACACAGCTGACACAATTGTATTCTTTGCCCAGCTAGGAGAGCTGTTCAGGGAATAACACCATATTCTTCATTGTGGGAACATGAAGGTGCCAAGTGAGCAAGTGGACATGCAGATACTAGGGAGTTAGGACAAAGAGGCTATATTATGCTTTGTGACCCAAGAAAAATGGTAAGGATCATATAATGGATGTCATGCTTGCACAACAGTTCAGAAAGACCTGTTGGTCAAGCACTAGAGTCAAAGCAAACTCCTCTATAGCAGGTGACTAGCCAGGACCCGGACAATATGACATGGCTTCAGATCCCCTTCTTTCCCCATAACATAATGTTATGTCTGTCTTACTATATACACTTAGGGACCATCTTAAAGAAAACTGAAGACGGAGGAGGAGAAACTGACAGGCTGAGAGCAAAAAAGGAGTTATCCAAAAGATTATTTAAGCTAAAAGAGACAGTGATGTATTAAACTGTGAGTTTAAAACCTGCTACACTCCATCCATACTTTAATGGTGACAACAACATGGAAGCCAAAATGCCAGTGACTCACTGTCCCAGCTAGCCTGGTAGATTAGGGAAAGCACTTAGAGTGGCTAATCAGACACAGTTATCTGGCACCTGGAATTGGGAACTGGAGACACAAAGCAGCAGAGACAGAGGAGAATCCAGTCTTGAGGTGAACAGAGGCAGCTGTGCAAACAACGTTCTGTCTTGGATGTGTCTGTCACAGCCATGGAGTGTAGAACCTAGAACTCTCAGCAATGATTCTGCAAACTGGTCTCTAGGGCTTAGCAGAAAAAAACTAACTTATTCAATAACATAACGGTGGCTGTTGCTTTGTCCTCACAAGCCATGTGCCTGATTCTCTAGCCTGCAGCAATTGTGGGACTAGAATTTGATGCATCCTTCTTCAATTTCCATCAGCCAAATTAAATTTCTATTGTTTGGAACTAAGAACATTGACCGATACATTTAATGTAGTTCTTACCTCACCATAACAGATATTACCTCTGCCCACCCAACTTTATTAAGACTCTATCTGATCACGACTGGGTCCTATTCAATCCCTAAATATCCAAAAGCTCCACAGTATCTGGAAATAGTAGATATTCGTTGACCTAACTGAACTGATCTGTAAAATGAGGAAGGCTTGCTTAAAGTTTTTTAAACTTAAAAATTTTCTGACCACATGGAAACTGTCGATTGCTCATTAATGCAGAGGTAGCTTTTTTCTCCTAATACCACATCTGATAGAGAATTTAGACCTTACTGCCTCTCTGTACCTCGTAGGAAGCAGAGCTAGGGACGCCTGGCACCCATAGGGGGAAATCAAACACAAAAAGTGGTTTGAATATGTCCACGGTGTTACTTAATAATTAAAAGGGGATTTTCTTGGTATCCTTTAATGACCTATATTAAATATCACTCATGTTTCATCCCTATGTTTGGAACAAATATACTAGAAAGAGCGATAGGCAAAAGCCATATGCCTCCCCACTCCCCCCACCCAACATGATCAGATTCTTCCCCATATGAGGCTGTCTTGGAAAGGGAAAGGCCATTTTTGCAAGCTTATAAGAAAGATCCCCCTGGAGTTTTTTCTCTGTCCTGTTTCGGTATGCCATTGACTCTTACACCACTGGGCTGCCTATGACATCTGTTTTCTGGATCACTTTGTCCCTGAGTCATGATCATACTACAACTTTCCCAAAACAGTTAATACTGTGCCATTTACCAGTTAATTTCAGTGAGTATCTCAAATCATAGAAAAATGTTAAGTAGGTCAGTCAGCCAGTCATGTCTGACTCTTTGTGACCCCATTGACTGTAGCCCACCAGACTCCTCTGTCCTGGAATTCTCCAGGCAAGAATACTGGATTGGGTTGCCATTTCCTTCTCCAGGGGATCTTCCCAACTCAGGGATCAAACACAGTTCTCCTGCATTGCAGGCAGACTCTACCGATTGAGCCACCAGGGAAGCCCTTAAATGTTAGGGCCAAAGTTAATTTAGGTCACATCAATCCTAATTTCTCTAGATTAAGAAAGTGAGCCAAGTTGTGCTTACAATTTCATAGTTTCCTTCATTACATCTTTCTGGCTCTTTACTCAAGCATAAGATGAATCATTCATAAATTGACCCCTGCCAAGCTGTAGTTTAGAAATTCACTGCTGTTTTCTTTCACTTGTTGCTTGCAGGATAGCACATAATGGAATATATGCCAACTCTTCACATGATCAAAAGATGTTTCCATGCTGTCCTTTTTCTACTAATCAACAACAGAGAATCCCCTGTGAAGTTTTTGCTGGAACGTCTATTGATTACTTGCCTCGTAACAGTAACCTAAATAATAGTCCATTTGTTGACTCCTCTGTATTTTTATTGGTATAACTGCCATTGTCATACCAAGATCACTCTGGAAAAACCTTCAGCTGTCTTTACATCAATTTCCCTGGAACTTTTGATTTTCCAGAAATTTTCCAAAGTATATATTTGTCATTAAGTCCTAGAAAAGTGTTGAATTTTGTGTCCCTTGATTAAAATAGTGATTTTTTTGCACTCCATTAACAGATGTCTTTATGTGTATGTGTGTGTACAAGCATACAGATTACCTCACTCACTTTCAGGGGAAATAAGAGTTTATTCTGAGTCCCTGATATACCATATTGCAAGTTATTTGAGAAAAAAATATCAACTTTTAATTGTACTCCATAAAGTTCACAATCTGTAAGTCAAGAAAAAAGGGAATGGCAAATATTCCTAATTCATCTGCTAATATAGTTTACATAACATGTTTTGCTATCTATATCTATCTATATACCTATATCTATATATGGGGTTCCCAGGCGGCACAGTGGTAAAGAATCCATCTGCCAATGCAGGAGACATGAGTTCGATCCCTGAGTCAGGAAGATTCCCTGGAGAAGGAAATGGCAACCCACTCCAGTATTCTTGCCTGGAGAATTCCATGGACAGAGGAGCCTGGTGGGCTACGGTCCACGGGGTGACAAAGAGTTGATGCAAATGAGCATGCACACATGTCTGTATGTGTGTGTGTGTTTCTTGAATATTTAAACACTTTTGCACAAGAAGACACAAAACATTTTTTAATGTTAACACTGGAGAAGGAAATGGCAACCCACTCCAGTACTCTTGCCTGGAAAATTCCGTGGATGGAGAACCCTGATAGGCTACAGTCCATGGTGTCTCAAAGAGTCTGACACAACTGAGCAATTTCACTTTCTTTCTTCTTTCACTTCCATTCACATACTGCTATGTGCTGTGGGCACAATTACTGGGATTTTTCAGAAGTAATTTTTCTGTCAATTTGAATCTCTAAAGAAAGTAGCAGTATATTTCATATCCTGTCTCTTAGTTTGCATATTCTTGACAAATTTTCAAGCACAGCAAGTTCTATTCTCTACCTTGGGGATTAAGAGAAGAAACTTCATAGAGACCGGTTTCTTACAAAGTCTGAAAGCTCAATGCTCTCTTGCATAGAAGAAAAGGAGTGCCTTATGTCACCTATCCACTACTCTTAAACAACATGTTTGGGATGTCAGAATCTAGATGAGGTTCTGCTTTTATTTCTACACATTCTCCTGGTGCTGGCAAATTCATTCTGAATGTATTTGTTTTCCATTGCTGCTGTAACAATGTACCCACAAATATAGTGGTTTAAACAACAAAAATTTATTATTATACAATTCTGAAAGTCAGGAGGCTGACATGGGTCGCACTGGGCTAAAATCAAGGTGTTAGCAGAAGCACATGCCTTTTGGGATGCTCTGGGCAGAGTCCATTTTCTTGCATTTTTCAACTTTAGAGGCCATCCCCTTCCTTAGCTCAGATCCCTTCCTTATCTTGAAGGTCAGCAATAATAGATGGAATCCTCTGAAGTCACATCTTTCTGATCCTGTCATCACATCTTGCCCCTAACTCCCTCCCTCCACCACCCACAGGTTAACCTACCCATATCTCAGTGAAAAGGCCCTTAACCACATTTGCAAAGCCCTCTTTACCATGTCAGGTAACATATTCACAGATTCCAGGGATTAGGGTGTGAACATCTTGAAGAGGCCATTATTCTGCATGTTGCTTCATGTTAACATCTCAGGAAATTCCGCAGCATTGACAAAAAGCCCTGGTTCCCCCAAATATCACCTGCTTCTGCACTGTCACCCTTTATTTCATAACGAGTGACCCAGGATTCTGTTTTAAAAATGGTGTGCTCTCAAGAGTGATTAAATTACATTAACTAAATACGACCATACTAAAATTAAAATGCATCTTAAGAGGGGTTCTCATTGCAAGACTCTATCAACCAACATTTTAGTAGGGGTTAGTTTAAGAAATGGGCAGAGTGAGGAAAGGATAGGGCTGCACTAGAATGAGAGATGGTCTCTATCATAGAGACCATATTAAGTACTTCTCACATCCACATAAAAAAAAAAAAGGGACTACCTCTTCTGCAAAATACATCATGAGAAAAACTGGGCTGGAAGAAGCACAAGCTGGAATCAAGATTGCTGGGGGGAATATCAATAATCTCAGATATGCAGATGATACCACCCTTTTGGCAGAAAGTGAAGAAGAACTAAAGAGCTTCTTGATGAAAGTGAAAGAGGAGAGTGAAAAAGTTGGCTAAAAGCTCAACACTTAGAAAACGAAGATCATGGCATCCGGTCCCATCACTTCATGGCAAATAGATGGGGAAACAGTGGAAACAGTGGCTGGCTTTATTTTGAGGGGCTCCAAAATCACTGCAAAATCACTGCAGATGGTGATTGCAGCCATTAAATTAAAAGACACTTATTCTGACATTACTTTTTCAACAAAGGTCCGTCTAGTCAAGGCTGTGGTTTTTCCATTGGTCATGTATGGATGTGAGAGTTGGACTGTGAAGAAAGCTGAGCACCGAAGATTGATGCTTTTGAACTGTGGTGTTGGAGAAGACTCTTGAGAGTGCCTTGGACTGCAAGGAGGTCCAACCAGTCCATCCTAAAGGAGATCAGTTCTGGGTGTTCACTGGAAGGACTTAGGTTGAAGCTGAAACTCCAGTACTTGGCCACCTGATGAGAAGAGCTGACTCATTTGAATAGACCCTGATGCTGGGAAAGATTGAGGGCAGGAAGAGAAGGGGACCACGGAGGATGAGATGGTTGGATGGCATCACCAACTCAATGGACATGAGTTTGGGTGAACTCTGGGAGGTGGTAATGGACAGGGAGGCCTGGCATGTTACGGTTCATGGGGTCGCAAAGAGTCTGACACGACTGAGTGATTGAACTAAACTGAACCTCTTCCTTCTCATGAAAGAACCTAGCCAAAGATATAATCTTTCATTGCTTGCAACATATGACTCCACTGGCTGCCCTGGCTAACCACAAATGGTTGATCCCAGATGACCAGGTTAAAAACTGATATCTAAACCAAAGTTGGCCATATGCAACTTAGACTAAGATTTTTCATACTGTATGTTTGACCTGTTTGTGGGCCATGAATCAATTCATAACATTTTTAAGTGAAATAGAATAAATGGAGATGGAACAGAACAGAATTAATGGAATGGAATGAATAAAATAAAATATACTAGACTAAACTACAATGTAACAGAGTATATTGAACGAAAAAGGATCAGTTCTGTTTCATGAAGTATTATTTCCATGTGTATGTGTGTGTGTTAACAATGTGTTTGTGCGAGTGTTGGGTCAAATGGAAAATATTTTCCTTGATGTGGACAAATTTGAAAGCTACAGACTTATATAGTGGTCTTATGAGGTCTTCTGAAATGAGAGCTATGCCCTATCTTATATATATATACACACACATACATGAGAGAGAGAGCAGTAAATAACTAACTAAACAATCATACCATCTCTATTATGGCATGAAAATGAAAAACTTCAAATAGAGTTACAGTCTCTGGAGTATTACAAAACTAAGATAAATACCTTGACAAGACGGAAAATAGAAACCACAAACTAGTCAAAAGCTTGAGTAATATACAGAAACCGTGGGAGTAAGAGAGGAGCAGGGTGGAGTGTTGGTGATTGGTAGTGACAGAAGAAACAGAGAAAGAAGCAGAGTAAGATAAAGGCAGGAGTGGCAGAATCAGAGTTCGGAAGTATTAGACATTTATAAGGGCAAGGCAAGCTGTTAGTCATTCTCACATTCAACAAATACTTCCTGAGTGCTTACTATGCACCGTGGACTAGTCTAAGACCTGGTGATACTGATAAGGTCTACTGAGAGAAGAAAATAAAAATAAATCCATGCTTTCACAAACCCTACATTCTAGTGGATGTGTACTGAGTTACATCTTAAACAATATTTGAGTTCTTCCTGATTGTTTAAGTGTCATAGTGACTTCCTGTGCTTCTTAATTTTATTCTCTCTCCTTTCAACACACCCTCTTCATTGTATTTCTTGCAACATGAAAGAGTGGCCTAAATTAAAAGTTAATTACTTACAGTTTTGCTCAGGACTGGTTCTAAACATACACAGGTCTCATTCTAAAGTGGTGAGGTAAGAACTGTCTCTTCTGATATATAACATCGGGACCAAAAAAAAAAAGAGGAAAATATAAAGGTTTCATCTTTGTTTATTCTTTACTCATTACAGAACATTTATTTATCTAGTCATTCATTCATTCAATTTTGTTCCAATAAGTGATTCTTTTTGTAAAGAGCCAAGAATTACTTAGTCAAAATTTGCCTCTGTTAGCAGTTCTCAAGACATTTCCCTCCTACCTTTTCAAGAAACTGTCAGTATCAATCATCTCTTATTTTCATTTATATTTTCTTTCATATTCTACCTCATTTCCCATCAGAATTCTTTCTATCCACATGTTTCTCATTTTATAAAAACAACAAATTTTACACCTCTCTCAAGCACCCATGATAACCTTTCCTCCTCATCACTGATGTTGTCAACCATCTCTCTATATAAACTTGCTGTCAGTTTACTTATCTTCTCAGGCCTCAACTCTTTCTGACTTCTACTTCCATTAAATTCCCCTTATGATCACTTTCCTAAATTCAATGGAATTTTTTCAACTCTTTAATTTTCTTGATCTTTCAGAAGATTTTAACACTAATGTCATTTAGAAGGGTCTATATGATACTAAAGTAAAAAACAACTCCAATCCCTTAGGCTCACCATAACACAGGTCTCTTTCTTGCTCTCTCTGTAGGTCCATTGAGGGTTAGCTGGAGGCCTTTGTTCAACTCAATCACTCAGGAACTTGGACCTCCAGAGCAGCCTCTAATTTGGACACTGCTTGTTATCCTGGTAGAGGGAGACCTCTGGTGAACTTCATACAGGCAATTATAGACTATGCCCAGAATCAACACACATTCTGTTTGCTTATAACTCTTTAGCCAGAACTAACGCATGGCCACACCCACCCACCACAAGCCAGGAAGGAGAGCCATCTACGATGTGCCTGTAGACAGAGCTGGAAAATTCTGATGAGTTGGACACAATTCCTACTGTGAGGTTCCCTGATCCCTTCTTGGTACTTACTCTCCCTTGGCATCTGTGAGACTCTTTTGATGCTTTTCCTGTCTCTAGCTGCTCTTTTTCAAAGCAAATGAGTCTTTGCTGACTCATTCCCCTCTACTGTTTGTCCTAGCAGTTCATCTCTTTCCCCAGGCAATCTCATCTTTGCCACTCTTTACACTATCTGCTATACATTAATGGTATAAAATTTATATCAGGACTCTCCTCTGAGCGCTAAACCCAGATAACTAGCTCTCAAGCTCTTCCCTCTTCTTCATTTCTACTCATGCTGCTGCTGCTGCTCCTGCTACTGCTTTGTCGCTTCAGTCATGTCTGACCCTGTACGACTCTATGAACTACACCCTGCCAGGCTCCTCTGTCCATGGGATTCTTCAAGTAAGAAAACTGGAGTGGTTTTCTGCCCTCCTCCAGAGTATCTTCCCCAACCAGGGATCAAAGCCGAGTCTTCTGCATTGCTGGCAGATTCTTTACTGCTGATCCACCAGAGAAGTCCTTCTACCCATGCAATTCAATCAAAAAACAAAAAAACATGAACTTGTCCCTAAATGGTTTCCTTGCCTGTATTTCCCACCTCAGGAAGTGGCACCATGAGCAGTCCAATTTTGAAGGCCAACCTCCCCAAATCACCTACTTCATCCATTCCGTATCTAATTCATCACTAGCCCTTGCCAGGCATATCTCCTAAATATAATTCATCCCATATCCCTCTTTCCCACTTCACTGTCATGACTCTCCTCCGAACAACCCACTTCCCTTGCCTCAAATACAACAGCAGCTTAAGTGGCCTCTTTTTTTTTTTTTATCTATGTTTGATGCTCTTCAGTCAATTCTTTTTTATTAAAAATGAAAGAAAACACAATGGTTTTTCCAGAATGTAAATACAATGTTCCAGCCTTCAAATTAAATAGCTTTCCCTTCCTCTCAGTGTAAAGCTGAAATCCCCATTTGGCCAGGAAGGCCCTCCATGCTCTCTTGTGTCCCTTCTTATCTGCCAACTTTAATAATATTACTCTTAATGATTAATCCTGTTCTGGAGGAGATTTCTTCTAATTTCTAGATTTTCCAAGATTTCTTCCATCAGAGTCTTCCACATTTCTTCCAACTGGAATACTGTCCTCTCTCTTTCCGTTTAGATCTGGGCTACTCAAAGGAAAGCCTTCATTTGAGTATCTATAGAAAATTTTACATTCCATGATAATTTTTGTAAATAATTCCTGTTCATTGTTCAGATAAGCTCCATGAGGCCAAGGCCTATGTTTTTGTTTCTTCACTTTTATTTCCCAGCTGCTAGCATGTTGCCTGGGTTATAGAAGAGGCTTGCTAAACATAGTTTGAATGTGTGAATTTCATATTCCTTTTTGATTTTAGGGGAAACAAAATTTGCATGCTTGTTTAAAGTTGCTCCAGAAAAAAAAGAGTGAGTTAGGTCCTTGTCACTAGGGACACTTACAAAGAAATATTTTTTTAAGTGTGATGAGGATTTTGCTGTAATGTACTTGTTTATGAGATTATTAGTGATAACCTCATTACAAAAGAAGCACAGTTGCTTATCTTTTCCCAGTTAAATCTTATGGACATCCTCCTAACACGATACTTGGGGTAGAGACTACCTACACGTTCAGATGGCATTGATAAAAAAGAACAATTAACTGGAACATTGTTACAGTGATTTCCCCTATTTTCATTTCAGAAGAAATTTATAAATTTCCAAAGCTAGAGTTTAAAGTTCTGGATGCCATATTAAATAAATACAGGTCTACCGGTATCACTAAATTTCTGGAAATTAAATTGGCCCCATCAAGTGATTAAGGCAATGTGTCACCTTAGAGTCCACACTGATAATTTTAGATAGCTATCCTAAGTAGTATCTCAAGAAGAAGCTCTCTCTCTTCCAACAACACAAGAGAAGACTCTACACATGGACATCACCAGATGGTCAACACCGAAATCAGATTGATTATATTCTTTGCAGCCAAAGATGGAGAAGCTCTATACAGTCAACAAAAACAAGACCAGGAGCTGACTGTGGCTCAGATCATGAACTCCTTATTACCAAATTCAGAGGTAAATTGAAGAAAGTACGGAAAACCACTAGACCATTCAGGTATGACCTCAATCAAATCCCTTATAATTATACAGTGGAAGTGAGAATAGATTTAAGGGACTAGATCTGATAGGTAGAGTGCCTGATGAACTATGGATGGAGTTTCATGACACTGTACAGGAGACAGGGATCAAGACCATCCCCATGGAAAAGAAATGCAAAAAAGCAAAATGGCTGTCTGAGGAGGCCTTACAAATAGCTGTGAGAAGAAGAGAAGTGAAAAGCAAAGGAGAAAAGGAAAGATATAAGCATCTGAATGCAGAGTTCCAAAGAATAGCAAGGAGAAGAAAGCCTTCCTCAGCGATCAATGCAAAGAAATAGAGGAAAACAACAGAATGGGGAAGACTAGAGATGCCTTCAAGAAAATTAGAGATACCAAGGGAACATTACATGCAAAGATGGGCTCAATAAAGGACAGAAATGGTATGGACCTAACAGAAGCAGAAGATATTAAGAAGAGGTGGCAGGAATACACAGAGAACTGTATAAAAAAGATCTTCACGACCCAGATAATCATGATGGTGTAATCACTCACCTAGAGCCAGACATCCTGGAATATGAAGTCAAGTGGGCCTTAGAAACTCTCACTACGAACAAAGCTAGTGGAGGTGATGGAATTCCAGTTGAGCTATTTCAGATCCTGAAAGATGATGCTGTGAAAGTGCTGCCCTCAATATGCCAGCAAATTTGGAAAACTCAGCAGTGGCCACAGGACTGGAAAAGGTCAGTTTTCATTCCAATCCCAAAGAAAGGCAATGCCAAAGAATGCTCAAACTACCACACAATTGCAGTCATCTCACATGCTAGTAAAGTAATGTTCAAAATTCTCCAAGCCAGGCTTCAGCAATATGTGAACCATGAACTTCCAGATGTCCAAGCTGGTTTTAGAAATGGCAGAGGAACCAGAGATCAAATTGCCAACATCCACTGGATCATGGAAAAAGCAAGAGAGTTCCAGAAAAACATCTGTTTCTGCTTTATTGACTATGCCAAAGCCTTTGACTGTGTGGATCACAATCAACTGTGGAAAATTCTGAAAGAGATGGGAATACCAGACCACCTGACCTGCCTCCAGAGAAACCTATATGCAGGTCAGGAAGCAACAGTTAGAACTGGACATGGAACAACAGACTGGTTCCAAATAGGAAAAGGAGTACATCAAGGCTGTATATTGTCACCCTGCTTATTTAACTTCTATGCAGAGTACATCATGAGAAATGCTGGGCTGGAAGAAACACAAGCTGGAATCAAGATTGCCAGGAAAAATATCAATAACCTCAGATATGCAGATGACACCACCCTTATGGCAGAAAGTGAAGAGGAGCTAAAAAGCCTCTTGATGAGAGTGAAAGAGGAGAGTGAAAAAGTTGGCTTAAAGCTCAGCATTCAGAAAACGAAGATCATGACATCTGGTCCCATCACTTCATGGGAAATAGATGGGGAAACAGTGGAAACAGTGTCAGACTTTATTTTTTGGGGCTTCAAAATCACTGCAGATGGTGACTGAGGCCATGATATTAAAAGACGCTTACTCCTTGGAAGGAAAGTTATGACCAACCTAGATAGCATATTCAAAAGCAGAGACATACTTGCCAACAAAGGTCTGTCTAGTCAAGGCTATGGTTTTTCCTGTGGTCATGTATGGATGTGAGAGTTGGACTGTGAAGAAAGCTGAGTGCCGAAGAATTGATGCTTTTGAACTGTGGTGTTGGAGAAGACTCTTGAGAGTCCCTTGGACTGCAAGGAGATCCGACCAGTCCATTCTGAAGGAGATCAGCCCTGGGATTTCTTTGGAAGGAATGATGCTAAAGCTGAAACTCCAGTACTTTGGCCACCTCATGTGAAGAGTTGACTCATTGGAAAAGACTCTGATGCTGGGAGGGATTGGGGGCAGGAGGAGAAGGGGATGACAGAGAATGAGATGGCTGGATGGCATCACTGACTCGATGGACGTGAGTCTGAGGGAACTCCAGGAGTTGGTGATTACAGGGAGGCCTGGCGTGCTGCGATTCATGGGGTCGCAAAGAGTCGGACACGACTGAGCGACTGAACTGAACTGATCCTAAGTACTAATGCTGTCAATAAGCAGGAAAACCTTTGTCTCAATTTGGACAAATACTATTGCTCTTAAGTTACTTAGGTTCCTCTGGTGCAATTTTAAATGCTGTTCAATAAATAGGTTTCTTCTCACCTAAAGGTCATAATTTGCATTTGAAATATAGTAATGAATTTCTCAATAATGGACTAGGCACCAGAAATTTTACATTCTTAAGATTGAAATCTATGTTTAAAGTCCATGTGTAATCAAGAGACACTTAAAATGGGCATGATTTAAAGAATATCAATCAGTATATGTAAGAAAGACAAATACCAAATACGTTTGAGACTAAGATCAGAGGGCTATTATTTACATTAGTTACTGGGCACATTGAAAGTATTCAGAACTTACGTTAACATGTAGAGCATTACTTTCTTAGAGACACCTAATTAGTGAATTTTGGTGCTACTGTAAGAAAATTATCTGCTTCTATTTTCTATACCTATAAAACAGATGCTATCTAAATTTATAAGATAGATTTGTTCCTAGTCTATTTATCTTTGCAGAGAATAACAGTTTACTAATTATTTAGGAAAGGCCTGCTGAACAAGATTTTAATGAAAGTTATTAGAAAGACATGAGGGTAAAAGACATTCTTACCATTGAAAAGTTATTTAGAAATTTTCAAGTTCAAGACTAGTTTTATTTTGAAAATTCATACAACATTATTTATTCATACAACACACAACAATGTATCAGGCACTGCAACAAAGTGAGAATCGAAGGATTTAAATAAATCTTAGTGGATGAACCAGAATGGACCCTGGGTCTCTGAGCTGTTTATTCAGTGTTATTTTCACTTTACCAAGATGACATTTCAGAAAATCTTTTTTCTGGAATCACCAATGTTTCAACACTCTGGAAACCATAATATTGCATATTTTAAAATAATATTTTGTGTAAGTGGTTGAAAGTAACTATTTCATAAAAGGGAAAAAAGTATTTGAGGATTGAAACATTTTAGGGAAATGCTTTAGGATTCCAAAGAAGAAATTAAACAGAGAAAAGTCCCTTTCATATTCACCGATGAGGAGCTGAAAGTAAAAGTTCGAAAATATGAGAAAAGCCTTGGGACTCATTTGGGTACATTTGCCTGTATTTCCAAAAGGTAAACCACATAACTCAAAAGAATGTTTTTGGCCAGTTTAATAGCCTTAGGAGAATAATTTGTGGTGACACCATACAACTTCCTTTTATATTCATGCTCCTAATATTGATTTACCTATTGGTCTCTCTCCTGACCGACTTTTCCAATATCTCTGAGAATGTCAGCAGTCAACTTTATCTGTAGAGTAACAATATATTTTAGGTCTAGATTTGTATTCCCAACTACTCCTAGGGACTTTACCTAGATGTTTATTGGGAAATGTAGAAACATTATTAAAAAATTAACTTTTTCCTCAAAAATGTGCCCTCCTTTCTGTCTTCTGTTCTGGTAAATGCTATCATTACTCATTCTGCTGTGTGGCTACCACCCAAGCATCAACAATAACATCTTTTTTTTCTCACTCTACACGCAAAGTTTTTCAAATCCTCTTGATTTCATCCCCAAAATAAATCTAGCATTTGTCCTTTGTTTTCCTGTGCTTAGTTGCTCAGTTGTGTCCAACTCTTTGCAACCTCATGGACTATATAGCCTGCCAGGCTCCTCTATCCACGGAATTATCCAAGCAAGAATACTGGAGAGAGTTGCCATGCCCTCCTGTAGGGGATCTTCCCAACCCAGGGATCAAACCCTGGTCTCCCACATTGCAGGTGGATTCTTTACCATTTGAGCCACCAGGGAAGCCTTTGTTTTCCAGTCCCTCTCTTTCTCAGATTAGGTTTTTATGGCCATATGTGGACTGTTGCAATTACTCGCCTAGCCAGCTACCTGCCTCCGACATACTACGATCTGATTATACCACCTCCCTACTCAAAACCTTTGGAAGCTCCCTTCATCCTTGGTATAATGCCAAAGTTCCTTCTTAGCATAGCATCCGGGGACCTTCACAATCTGAATCAGCACATACTTCCGTCTCTTCTATACTACCCGCTCCATGCACTCTCCACTCCAGTCACATGGGACCCTTTATTCTTTGCATACAAGTTTGCATTTGTCCATATAACTTTGCTGTCTCTTAATTTGTTCTTTCTGCCTTCCTTACCCATCTTTATTTTTTTAATTTGTTTTTTAATTGAAGGATAATTGCTTTACAGAATTTTGTTGTTTTCTGTCAAACTTCAGCATGAATCAGCCATAGCTATACATATATCCTCATCTTACCCATCTTTAAAATCCTTCAAAAACTCTATTTGTCCTTCAAAAAAAATCTCCTCAGGGAAGCCTGCCCGACATTTCCTTCCTTTTTTCAAGGAATATGCTCCTGGTTCTTCTGTGTTTCCATGGCAATAAAAAGCATTACTACATTGTTTTAAAGTTGCTGTTAAAATATTTATGTTTATTAAGCTTATTTATCAGCTTATTATGGACAAATGGTTTTATTGCTTTTAGTCGCTAGATCCCTATAAAACAGTACCTAAGGCAATGCTTACCTACTAACATTTTATTGGAGAATAGAATCCCAGGAAAGCAAGAGTGGAAAAGAAAGTGAAGTGATGTAAGAAAAGAGTGAAGCAAATGTTAGATGATTGCTGCTGAACTGACCACTTGGAATCACAGTATCTCAGATCAGGCTATCTAGAAAAGAAAGGTAAGTAGCTTATCCATTTATTCTTCCTTTCCCTCTTTGACTAGTCAAGTGTCACCCCACAGGGAATTACCTCTCATAGCTCCAAAATGTGTTGTCCAGTCCTTTGGGCAGCCACCAGACAAGGCTGTGCCTCTGTAGGACCAGTAACCCTGGATGTAGGTACTGGAGATGAGCTATAATAGTTCCCTTCAGTTCAGGTCTTGTGTCATCTCAAGAGGGCAGCAATAACTCATGTTGGTCAGAAATGAGGTGATGCCTATAATGGCTTTGATGACTCTAGTAAAGATGTAAGCCATAAAAAGACAGATGATGCCAAGCAAAGTTAAGTGGTGGGGACACAAAAACTGGGTCCAGTGTAATTCTCCCTGGTGCATAGCATGGTTAATGTGTTTCGTATATGGGGCATAGCTTGGCCATCATCTTCATCGTTATCAAATGTAACATGAGGCAAAGCCAGCTTTCTTACATCTCACTTGGGAGTACAACTGCAAGGCAGTTACATGTATTGGATACCACTAAGGCTAAGTGCAACATGAAGCCCTTCACCTTCCTCATACAAATCTACTATTTTGATCCTCCCAATATCCTATAAGACAGGTATTTCTTACATTCATTTTATAGGTGAAGAAACTGAGCCAGTGAATTTCTCACCCAAGGTCACATGACTCCTAAGTTACAGACTCAAGATTCTGTCCTAGGTAGCCTAACTCCAGAGTCTGAGCTTTCCTAAATGTGCTACATGGCTTCCCCAAATATCCGCTAATCAGTGTGCAAGTCTGTTCTGAATAAGAAAGGCAGAACTCAAGTGGAAGATGAGCATAGCTTGCATCATTGTTTATTTCAAAAATGCACAATTACCCCCCGCAACCTCCTTCATAATACCTGCAACAACGCAGAGCTTCACAATCACCCTCAGATCCAAGGTGGTGCCTATGCGCTGTGACATTTACAGTCACAAGAGTTCACCACTACAGGGTTCAACTATTCTCCACTCTCAGATTAAGAGGGGACAAACAACAGATGAAAACTACTTCATAAATCAAAACTGTTGCAATAGCTGTGGGCTGACTTGCTGTTGAAGTCAAAATTGGCTGTTTACCTCTTCCTGAGATGGAGGGTGGAATGTACTGTACTTGTGGGTTAGTTTGTCTCATAATTTCTGTAGTGATCAAGTATTGCCTGACTGCCTTTCTCCTCACAGGGAAGCCTCTGTGATGCCCTCATCTAAGCCCCTAACCTATCTTCAGGGGAGGAACATATTATGCTTCTCTCTAAGTATTTACTCATCCAAGGAATCTGCTTGCTGTCACATTTTAGGGGTAGCATCTTTAATCTCAAAAACACTGTCAAGAAGAAGCCATGTGGTGTATCTGAAACCTGATGATAGCTTTGTTTGATTTATAGAATGTACCTCTCTGAGGAGACTAAATTAATTCCAATTTCTACCCCTTAAATTATATAGTAAAAATATGCCACATGACTGAGTCCTAGTCTTGCCTTTTCCAATAGTACAAATGTTTTGGTGTATGTAAGAAGCACAAAGTACTGTGGATATAGTCAGAAAAAAAAAAAAAATATATATATATATATAATTGCTTGTTTATGAGACAGAACAAGATAGTAAAAGGCTAGAAACAAATCCCAGTCACTAAATGACTGCATAAATTAAAAACCTATTGCATTCCTGGCTTTCCTTGAAAGACAGCCACAGAATGATCTATTAAGGAGGCACAGAATTTTCATAAAATTCTTAATGTTTAAGCCACATGTGTGGTTTATGTGTCCTATATGTCCTTCCAGCCTACTGGTTGAATGTTGAATCAGATATGTGTGATTTGGAATCCAGACTTCAGCTCTGATGGTAGCTGAGAGCAAATGCACAATCTCTCTGAGCCCTGTCTGACCCATCTGTAAAATGGAGGTAATAAAATTCCCTACTTTATAAGACCTTTGTGAAGGTTAAATGACTAACTGTAAAGCGCTTAGCATGTCTGACTCAAAGCTATCTGACAATTTGTCATATATGTAAATATCAAGGATTCCTTGAAAATACACTTTGATTTTTATGTATGCTATCTCAGTATTTTTCCTCTCTCAATAATATTTAAAATCTTAATGACATGGAACTGAATGTCAACTAAATGAATATGAATCTGAATAAATAATTTTTAAAGAAAACATTAGCATCTTATTGAAGATAAAAAATTTTTAAATCAACACAGAAATGGTTGTTGAATTTCAGCAAATTCAAGGGATCTCTGAACTAGAAGGCTGTGAGTCTTCATCCCTAGAAAGTCCTAAAGATTTGATGGGAAATAAAAAAAGAAAGAAAAGCCCACTAAGAAAAAAAAAAAAAAAAGGAACTCACAGAGTTTTTGAAAAGAATTAGAAATGAGTGGCATGGGGATTTGAAAAGATGAGAGATTTTCAAAAGAAAGTTTCCTTCATCCATTTAGATATTCATTTAGTGTGTAAGAGATGCAATAAAAAGGTGATAAAACATGTCTCTGCTGTTAAGTGAGTCTCAATACCATAACAGCATTATTATAGAAGAAATTCAAGCAAGGAAAGAGAGTATGAGGAGAGAGCACCTCCATCTGCTTGGCAAGGAGATAGCAGTCAAAGCAGCCTCAACACAGGAGGCAGGTAACAGACTGTTAGTGGCTGCTTCTCTTTTCATCCCCAGCTCCACATAGCACCACCAGGGGATTCTCACCCACTTGTATGAACACACAGCCTATAGGAGCAAGCTTTGTCCACACCCTTCAAATAAATATTCTCCTGTTCATCCTTCACACCAAGTACACATACCAGCAGCAGCAAAATGCAATTCATGAGACAGCTCAAGAATGCATGAAACTTTCCTTTTTGTATAAGACTTAGAAGCAGGATCAGGGGTCAACTGGACAGTGAATTCCAGAGTCCTTGGTTCCTGGATAAGGGGGTGTCATGGGTTTTACCTGGTCCATCCCTATGGCCTTGGAGATTCTATGGCCAGTAGGATGAAGCCTGGCTGGAAGAGGACCAGAACAAGGTGTTGAGAGCAGAGGACACTTCTACCTGAGTCTAAAGGCAGGATGGGTTGCAAGAGGAACTCCAGAATTTGTATCTTGTCAGCTTGGAACCTTACAGAAATAAAATTAAGAAGGCTTCCTCCCCATCCACTCATTGTGGACAAAAATCACCTTAGCCAGGAGGAATGTGGTTGACTATTTAACTTAATCTGGTTACATGCTGCACCCTGCAGGAGGGGTGGTGAACCCCACAGTCTGAGGAGGGAGAAGTGGAGGATGCTCCATGAGATAAGGTGAAAGGATGGTGAGGAGCAATGATTCTTACATGTATACTACAGATCAACACGAAGTCAGGTTCCAGGGAGTTATGGAGTGGAAAGCAAGAAGGAATCGGAATACATGAAGCAGCACATGGAAGTCTGGCCATGACAGAGATGAAAAATATAACAAAGATCTGCTGATCGCTTTTCCAGACAGGGAAAACCTGTGCATGTTTGAATGCAGAAGAGAGCTTCCAACTTTAATGTATATATAAGGCTTGCTGTTAAAAATGCAGGTTCTGATTCAACAGGTCTAGGGGTGAGGTTTGAAATTCTGCATTTCAAACAAGCTCCCAGGTGATGCTGCAGGTTTGTGGACTTCACCTTGAGAAGCAAAAATACAGAGAATTAGGTGTCAGGAAAAGAATGAGGTCAAAGGTGTGGGAAAAAAGTAAAGATGAAAACTAGAGAGTCCCAGGCAGTGCCCTTCTTTGGCCCCCTATATTAGGCCATTTCTCAGCAGAGAGGCTCTAGGCAGTATTATGCAGTAACCTGGGACAATCCAATGATCTTTGAAGAATACTTGAAGAATATTCTGACCAGAAGCTCATCTAGTGTAAGAATGAAGCAGGAAGGTCGAGTCTGTTACCTTCTTGTTCTTTCTACGCCTGTGTTCTGTAAAAACATGGCTTTTGCCTGTGAGAGAGTCTGCACGCGCATGTGGGCATGTGTGCGTACACCGTGTGTACGTGCTGGATTCTTTTGACAAACTAGCCGCTGACCACAGAGTTTCAGTCACATTGTTAGTGGTTCCTTCCTGACTTAATTTTTAATCAGTCATATACATAATGAAACTGAGTGAATTAGGGCTTCGTAATGTATTCTTTCTGTAACTCAGAGATCTGAGAAACATATAAATTTGCCAAGTAATGAGGTGTCAGTACCTTGGGGTGACAATACTAAAAAGTACCTCATTAAAATAAGGAAGTAATCATCAGTGAAATTGTATTTCTTCAGCTTTTGACCTCAAACAAATATTGTCGTTTTTTCCATAGATACTGACCTCAGCAATGACTAAACATCAAGTGGGGTACTGTCATGACAAATAGTTTCAATAAAGCCTTTTAATTCATGTTTTAAAATGCTTTTTTATAATAAATCTACCATTGTCATTGTCTCAATTTACTGCTGGGGGAAAAAAAAACATATTTTCGCAAGTATAGAATTTATATCCTAAGATTTTACCTTGAAATATCATTCCATGGAGAGTTATTAATTCTCTGGAAATATAATTTGTCCCTTAGTATCTTGAAGACCTGCTAAAATTTGAGTAGAATTTTTCCTCTGGCCTCCTCATGGCTCTTTAGTCCATTTAATGCTCATCTCACTGTCTTGGAAATAGGAAAGTATAACAGAAATCAGAAGAATCAGTCTCTGAAAAAATGGTTTGCTTGGCTCTGCAAGGAACAAGTTTTTTAAAAAAATCTATATTAAGTCACTAAATCCCCCTCCTCCAATTTCTCCCACTTCCCATATTAAGTCTTTCATTTCCTTTGTCTGGACTTCTTTCTGACTGACTTTTTCCATGATTGTCTCCACCTCAAATTTCCCTTCCAATTTATGTCACGTCTTTGCAGAGGTTTTCTTAATCTCCCTTCCACAAAGTGGGACATTCTGTCATTCTTTCTCACAACACCCTGTTTAATCCCTTCATAGCAGTAAACATAATTTGTCTGTATTTGTTTACTTGATTATCTTCTGTCTCTTTTTTTAGAATGCCTAATGCTTAAGCTCAGGTATATATTCTTCCTTGTTTTGGGTTATAAGTCAGAACCAAGCATTATACTGCATACAGTTTATTCTCATAATTAAATGATTATAGGAAAAAAGAAGGAACAATCCATATGTTCTTTTAAAGCAGGGAGTCTCTCTTTAGTTTCCACAAATCTCAACCTCATAGCTCCACGCTTGACATAGAATACGTGCTCCACAAATACTAGTTAAGTGAACACTGGTGCTCAGAGAAGTGTCTGCAAATGTGAATAATTTCACTCTTAGCAACCATAGGAGACAGAAGAAGAAGCAGGGACCAGAAAGTCATGCTATTCAGCCTGTGTAGCCACCAACCACAAGTACCCTTTTGATTTTGGTTGATATTTGCAAGGCTTTTCCCTGGTCTTTCCAAACACACCTTACAAATGCCTCACCAAGAGTACTTGGCTAAAAAACTCCTACAGTGAAAAAATTATCTAATTTTCTCCAAGGTTTCTGTTTGTATCAACATGCACTATTATGTTCAACAACTTCCCTGTTGTGCTTATGGGGATCACCCTCAGGAAGAGTAGACAGATACTTAGAAAAACCATGATCTTTCGCCACATGGATTACTTTCCTTCTGATTGTGACCAATGGCTACCTCAGACATATTGTGCCTCAGGCCATGTAATTCATCTTTTTTCCACTTTTCACTTAGAACCTGATCCATGTGTTTATTTATCAGAAAAAAAGACTCACAGAGAAGCTTTGTATTTAAGAGTTCAGGATGTAAGTCCAATTGCTGGGGTCCCTGTCTAACTCTAACAACATGTGTGACCTTGAGGAAGATGTTCAACCTCTGTGGACTCCTACCCATAACATGAACTTAATAATGTTTAATTAATTGGGTGTTTCTTTTCAATAATGAAATAATTCATGTAAAGTGCTTTGTATATGTAGGGATTCCCTGGTGGCTCAGATGGTAAAGCGTCTGTCCGCTATGCGGGAGACCCGGACTTGATCCCCAGGTCAGGAAGATCCCCTGGAGAAGGAAATGGCAACCCACTACAGTACTCTTGCCTAGAAAATTCCATGGATGGAGGAGCTTTGTATATATACTGTACCAGGAAGTTATTAGTGACTAATACTTTCTAGTGCCTGGAATATAGTAAGGGTAAGATTTGAGCTGGATATTAGCTATTATCTTTATCAACCTGATACCTGTTTTTCAACTATAGAGGAAACCTCTCAGATAAACTTGCAAAAAGTAGAGAGGGGAAACAAATTTGCCACTTGCCTCATGACCATTCAAGAGCTATAAATACCATCATTACTCTTGCCTTATAAAATAGGATAACATAGAGTCTAAGGCCTTTCTTTGCAACAATACATTGGAATTTTCCAGGAATGGGAAAAACTTTTTCATAGAAGTACTGAGGACAACCCAGTGTGTTTTCTGTTTTGTGAGTCATTCTATTGTATTTTTACTCTCTCTTTTGTTCGTGCAAATTTTACATCTCATTTATAAATGTGTTAACACTGTTAGATGACAATTTCATTGAAATAAAGTGGAGTAATAGACAATGACAACACAATAAAAAGAAATGAATCTGAATATAAAGTAGCATTTAAACAATTTGTCAGAAAAGTCATTGTTGTAGGAATCTTTCTAATGCACAGTTTGGGCGTATGTGTATATTTTCATGAATGTGTGATATAATAAAGTCCAAAGCCAAGATGGATAAAAGCATACTTTCTGTTAATATCCCCCCTGCAAATTCTCAGTTCCATCTTCACTTGAAAAAATAATACAGCCTCACAACGCATTCATGAAGTTATATCCAAAATTCTCCATCTTTGTACCCTGATTTGAATATCTATTATTGTACAATAGATCTATCAGTTTATTTATTGCCTATCTCCCTCACTAGAATTTCAGTCCTGAGAAGGCATGGGATTTGTCTATTTCATTCATAGCTATATCTCCAGCACATAGTAATTGCTCAATTAATATTTGTGGACAGAATTAATATCTCTTAAAATCTGTAAAATATTGAAGCAGTATGTTTATATATATACCACAGACTCTAGACAAATCACTGGTTGAACTCAGTATAAGCAACAGTGGTGTGTGGTATAAATATTAGCCTGGAAATCTAGATTTTTAGACTTGTTTCTGCCACCAAATGTGAGAATTCAGGCTTTCATATTTGCCAAATGACATAGATGATAAGGGAAACCTCTTCTCTGCTGTGCTTGGTTCAATTCACCAACAAGTATATCTTGTTAATGCCTATTAACAGACTCAAATAGTTTATATTGAGGAGTTGGATTACGGCAGCATGGGAAGACAATGGATAGTAGGGGAGACAGTCAGTGTTTTAGACAAGTCTTTACATTAAGGAAGTTACTGGTGACTAGGAGAGAGAACAGGAGGAGTACTGAGGTAATTTTATATGATCCAGGGAGATATAAAGGAAGTCAGAGTAAGAAACACAGTTTTTACAATTTTTATTCAGTATTCCACTGTTGAAATGCCAAATACAATGTATTTCAGTCTTTAAAATAAAATTATAATATAAAGTTCCCAATTCAATTAAAAAATACTAGAATTGACATTATTTCCAAATCTTAACATATTCTATATTCTGCTCTAGAACTGACTTCCCTTATAGCAATCTCTCATTTAGACGGTAAATCTCTTTCCAATATATATAAACTGAATTACAGTGTACTTTATCAGCACCAAAGAATATGAGACTTCTGAAAGCTGTAGTAACCACATAACATACAATAATTTAAAAGAACAAAAAATCAGGAGAATAAATTTGCATCAGGGTCAATTAAGGCAGAAAAAGTGATTATTCATTCTATACTCCCTTCTATACAATAACAAGAGCACAAGTTTGTTATAATTATGTCCAAACTAATTTTTTAAATTTATTTTTTTTTAATTGAAGGATAATTGCTTTACAGAATTTTGTTGTTTTCTGTCAAACATCAACATGAATCAGACATAGATGTACAGTATGTCCCCTCCCTCTTGAACCTACCTCCCATCTTTCTCCCCATCCCACCCCTATAAGTTGATACAGAGCCCCTGTATGAGTTCCCTGAGACATACAGCAAATTCCCATTGGCTATCTATTTTAAATATGGTAATATAAGGTCCCATGTTACTCTCTCCATATATCTTACCCTCTCCTCCCCTCTCCCCAGGTCCATACATCTGTTCTCTATGTCTGTTTCTCCATTGCTGCCTTGCAAATAAATTCATCAGTACCATCTTTCTAGATACCATATATATGTTAGTATACAATATTTATCTTCCTCTTTTAACTTACTTCACTCTGCATAATAGGCTCTAGGTTCATCCATCTCATTGAGTTCAATTCAATTCAGTTGCTCAGTCATGTCTGACTCTTTGCGACCCCAAGGACTGCAGCATGCTGGGCATCCCCGTCCATCGCCAACTCCCAGAGTTTACTCAAACTCATGTCCATTGAGTCAGTGATGCCATAAAACTATCTCAGCCTCTGTCGTCCCCTCCTCCTCCTGTCTTCAATCTTTCCCAAGATCAGGGTCTTTTCCAATGAGTCAGTTCTTTGCATCAGGTGGCCAAAGTATTGGAGTTTCAGCTTCAGCATCAGTCTTTCCAATGAATATTCAGGACTGACTTTCCTTTAGGATGGACAGGTTGGATCTCCTTGCAGTTCAAGGGACTCAAGGGTCTTCTCCAACACCACAGGTCAAAAGCATAAATTCTTTGGCGCTCAGCTTTCTTTATAGTCCAACTATCATATCCATACATGACTACTGGAAAAACCATAGCTTTGACTAGATGCACCTTTGTCAGTAAAGTAATGTCTCTGCTTTTTAATATCCTGTCTAGGTTGGTCATAACTTTTCTTCCAAGGAGCTAGCATCTTTAAAATTCTTGGCTGCAGTCACCATCTGCAGTGATTTGGGAGCCCCCCAAAATAAAGTCTGTCACTGTTTCCATTGCTTCCCCATCTGTTTGCCATGAAGTGATGGGACTGGATGCCATGATCTTTGTTTTCTGAATGTTGAGTGTTAAGCCAACTTTTTCACTCTCTTCTTTCACTTTCATCAAGAGGCTCTTTAGTTCTTCTTCACTTTCTGCCATGAGGGTGGTGTCATATGCATATCTGAAGTTATTGATATTTCTCTCAGCAATTTTGATAGCAGCTGGTCATAGCAAACACCCTCTTCCACAACACAAGCAAAGACTCTACACATGGACAAGAGCAGACAGTCAATACCAAAGTCAGATTGATTATATTCTTTGCAGCCAAAGATGGAGAAGCTCTATCATGAACTCCTTATTGCCAAATTCAGACTTAAATTGAAGAAAGGAAAACCACTAGACCATTCAGGTATGATCTAAATAAAATACCTTATGATTATACAGTAGAAGTGAGAAATAGATTCAGGGATTAGATGTGATAGACAGAGTGCCTGAATAACTATGGACAGAGATTCATGACATTGTACAAGAGGCAAGGATCAAGACCATCTGCAAGAAAAAGAAATGCAAAAAGACAAAATTGTTGTCTGAGGGGGCCTTACAAATAGCTGTGAAAAGAAGAGAAGCAAAAGGCAAAGGAGAAAAGGGAATATATATCCATTTGAATGCAGATTTCCAAAGAAGAGCAAGGAGAGATAAGAAAGCCTTCCTCAGTGATCAGTGCAAAGAAATAAAGGAAAATAATAGAATGGGAAGGACTAGAGATCTCCTCAAGAAAATTAGAGATACCAAGGGAATATTTCATGCAAAGATCGACACAATAAAGGACAGAAATGGTATGGACCTAACAGAAGCAGAAGATATTAAGAAGAGGTGGCAAGAATACTCAGAACTATACAAAAAAATCTTTATGACCCAGATAACCAAGATGGTATGATCACTCACCTAGAGGCAGACATCCTGGAATGTGAAGTCAAGTAGGCCTTAGGAAGCATCACTATGAACATAGCTAGTGGAGGCGATAGAATTCCAGTTGAGCTATTTCAAATCCTAAAAGATGATGCTGTGAAAGTGCCACACAAAATATGCCAGCAAATCTGGAAAACTCAGCAGTGGCCACAGGACAGGAAAAGGTCAGTTTTCATTCCAATCCCTAAGAAAGGCAATGACAAAGAATGCTCAAACTACCACACAATTGTACTCATCTCACACACTAGCAAAGTAATGCTCAAAATTCTCCAAGCCAGGCTTCAGCAATATGTGAACTATGAACTTCCAGATGTCCAAGCTGGATTTAGAAATGGCTGAAGAGCCAGAGATCAAATTGCCAACATCCGTTGGATGATCGAAAAAGCAAGAGAGTTCCAGAAAAACATCTACTTCTGCTTTATTGACTATGCCAAAGCCTTTGACTGTGTGGATCACAACAAACTGTGGAAAATTCTGAAAGAGAAGGGAATACCAGACCATCTGACCTGCCTCCTGAGACATCTGTTTGCAGGTCAGGAAGCAACAGTTAGATATGGACATGGAACAACAGACTGGCTCCACCTCATTAGAACTGACTCAAATGTTCCTTTTTATGGCTAAGTAATTTTTAAATTGTGACTTCTAATTTTTAGACCTATAGTTCTTATACTTTACCTTATGAAAACAATTCTAACAAGCTTTACAGCCTTAGGAAAGAATTCAAAAAGAACTAGAGATAGTGGAAAGGGAATCACAGTTATATACAGATAGAGTGTGCCAATGAGACAGATCACAACACGAAGGTCAGGCCTGAAGTGATATCATCTTGAAATGATATAGTTCAGCCCATTTTCTTGGTTAATATATATTCATTGCTGGCCTTGAGTAGTTGAGTCTGAGGCAGCATTCCAAAAAGCAAGAATATGGATGAACACTGGAGTGTTGAATCCTAAATTAGACTCTGCCAATTTCTAGTGAGGAATCTGGGACAGAGTATCTCACTTCCCTTGAGATTCATTTTACACATTAGCAAAAGTAGAAGTAATACCTCTTGGTCCAAGGTTTGCTGGGAGGATTAAAGGCAAAATATCTGGCACCATTCTAGTACATAATTGACATTCAATAAATATTAGTTTCCCTTTTTCCTTTTCTAAAAATAAAGAGCTGTCCAAGGGAAGTCAAGTGTTTTCCATGATTATTGAATAAAAAGTTGAACTTTACAAGCAATAAATAGCTTGAGTTTGGCACCCATGAATGATTTTAATCAGAGGGTTTAAAAAATAATCAACTCAGCAATTTTTATGGAGATAACAACAATGATCACTTTTTAATTCCTAGTTTAATGACATTCAGCCACATCAATGACCCCACAAAAAAATAATGATTTTGTTTATATACATAACTAACATATACAAAATACTTAAATCTCAAGGAACCCTCACAGTTACCTTAATATAAGAAAGACATAATAGAATTTTTAAACATAAGATGAATTCTGGCTTTAGTTTTGCATCATGTGAGTATAGTCTGCTGAAGTGTTATGGACTTCAACAGAGTAGACACATTAAAAAGTAAAAGCAGGACAAAAATCAGTATGGCAGAGTAAGAGGATGCAGAGCTCATCTCTCTCCACTAACACATCAAAAATACACCTACATGTGGAACAATTCTCACTGAAAATTAACTGGAAGCTGGCAGAAGGACTCCTATACAACTAAAGTGAGGTGGTTAGAAAGATACACACATAGTTGAGTAGGAAGGGAAGGAAAGCAGTAGGGTCAGGACTTGCGCCCTGGGAGGGGACTCAGAGGAAATCGAGATTATATGATTGAACACCCACCTTGAGGAGGGAGGGGGTTAAGCCACAAACTGGATGTCCCAGTCCTGGAATTGATAGAGGGAATTCCCTTTGTCTGACTGGAGGACTGCTGAGTAAGGTAGAAAGGCTGGAAAAGCCTGGATTCTGGTCCTGCAGAATGCATGCAGTGGGATGGAGAGCGGTCTGTCCTAGAAGCTGATGGGTCCCCTGCAACTACCTTGCCACAAGTTTGAACCCAGAAATTCAGTTAAGAAAGACAGAAAAGCAATAAGGCAATGTGGGCTTAAATGACACAACAGGCCACTTAAGCTTAATTGATATGTATAGGAAATCAACTATAGAAAGAAAAATACATAGGTACTAAACATGCTACTGAAAAACCAATGGTCAATGAAATCTAAGAGGAAATCAGCAAATATCTTGAGACAAGTAAAAATGGGAATACTCCAAAATCTACAGAATGTACCAAAAGCAGTTTTAAGAGGGAAGGTTATAGAGATATGGGCCTTCCTCAAGAAACAAGAAACATTTCAAGCAACCTAATAAGCAACCTAACCTACCACCTAAAGGATTTAAAGAACAAAAAAAGCACAAAGTTGGAAGAAGAAAGGAAATAGTAAAAATCAGAGGGGAAATAAATAAAATACAGACACAAATAAAAATCAACCAAAAAAAATCAATGATACCAAGAGCTGTTTTTTTGAAAAGACAAAAATATTAATAAACCTTAGCCAGCCTCATGAAGAAAAAAGAGAGAGGACTCAAATAAACAAAATAAGAAATGAAAGAGGAAAAAAACAATCAATACCAAAGAAATACAAAAAATTCTAAGAGAATACTATGAATAGTTATATGAAAATGAATTGGACAACCTAGAAGAAATAGAGGTTTCTGGAAAAATATAACTTACTAAAACTGAATCAAGAAGAAACAAAAAAAATTTGAACAGAACAATCACTAGTAGTGAAATTGAATTTGTAATTTAAAAAAAAACAACTTCCATCAAACAAATCCAGGACTTTAAGACTTTGCAGGGGAATTCTACCAAACAATTAAGGAAGAACTAAAACGTATCCTTCTCAAACTATTCCAAAAAAAACGAAGAGGATGGAACACTCCCAGATTCATTCTATAAGGCCATCATTACCCTAATAAACAAAACCAAGCAAAGACACTACGAAGAAAGAAAATTATACGTCAATATCTATGATGAATAATAGATGCAAAAATCTTCAACAAAAATATTAGCAAATCAAACTCAACAATATATAAAAAGAATTATAGACCATGATCAAGTTGGACTTATTCCAAAAACAAAAGATTGGTTCAATATTCACAAATCAATTAATATGATACACCATATTAACAAAAAGAAGGATAAAAATTACATGATCACCTCAATAGCTATAGAAAAAGCAACTGACAAAATTCAATTTCCATTCATGATAAAAATTATGATCCAGTTAGGTGTAGAAGGAACAAATGACAAACCTACAGCTAGCATCATTCTTGAGAGTGAAAAGCTGACACCTTTCTAAATTCTAGAACAAAGAAAAGGATGCCCACTCTCACCACTTCTATTTAACATAGTATTAGAAATTTTAGCCACAGCAATCAGACAGGAAAAAGAAATAAAACTTGTGGATGGACCTAGAGAATATTACGCTTAGAGAGGTAAGTCAAATAGAGAAAGACAAATACTATGATATCAGTTATATGATGAATCTAAAAACAAATACAAATGAATGTAATATGCAAAACAGAAACAGATTTATAGACATAGAAAATAAACTAGATGTTACCAATGGGGAGAGGGAAGGGAGGGAGGGACAAATTCTGGGCTTAGTATTGCTGCTGCTGCTGCTAAGTCGCTTCAGTCATGTCCAACTCTGTGCAACCCCATAGACAGAAGCCCACCAGACTCCCCCGTCCCTGGGATTCTCCAGGCAAGAACACTGGAGTGGGTTGCCATTTCCTTCTCCAATGCATGAAAGTGAAAAGTGAAAGGGAAGTCGCTCAGTCATGTCTGACTCTTAGCGACACCATGGACTGCAGCCTACCAGGCTCCTGCATCCATGGGATTTTCCAGGCAAGAGTACTGGAGTGGGGTGCCATTGGCTTAGTATTAAGAGATACAAATTACTATGCATAAAATAGATAAGCAACAAAGATATATTGTACACTACAGGGAATTATAGCCATTATCTTATAATAATGTATAATCTGTAAAAATACTAAATCACTATGCTGTACTCCTGAAAATAATATACTATTATAAATAAACTATACTTCAATTTAAATTAAATAAAAGAATTGTCAGAACTTTATTCCCCCTTTCTTGAATCTCATGATCCAGTCCAGCCTAAGGATTAATGCATTAAACACCAAATTTAATTTTTTTCTAAAGGACCCATATGTGATAAGTTTGAAAGTTATAACCATGGACAGCAAAACCATAACACTGATGAACATCCCTGCTTCTCTCTCTCTCCTCGCTTCTACTTCTTCATCCCCAGTGCAGTATAGGTTCTCAGTAAATGTTTGTTGGATGAATTAACAAATGAATAGATGATAAAAAAAAAAAGAACACTTCCAAATTTTAAAATAAGAATCTATGAAGGAGGATTTGTACTTATTGATATAATAACTAAAGAAACTATAGTAGAATACTTAAGTGAAGTGAAGTGAAGTCGCTCAGTCATGTCCGACTCTTTGCAACCCCATGGACTGTAGCCCACCAGGCTCCTCCATCCATGGGATTCTCCAGGCAAGAATACTGGAGTGGGTTGCCATTTCCTTCTCCAGAGAATACTGAAGAACTATGCAAAAGTAGATGGCTGCATTTGTGTTTTTGAGGAAGAAAAGTAGATATTATAAATAATATATCTAGATAAAGGAATACTACCTAAAATTATTGTCAAAGGTACCAGATGTTAAACTTTATCAAAGCATTCTCCTAGAGACTGGGAATACAAAGATGAGTACGGCAATGACTTTTAAGAAGTTCACAGCATAATAGAAGAAATTAACTCATAAACAAACTGAATAAATGTATGTATAAAGTAAAAGTATATTTATAACATACACAAATATATGCATATAAACATACTATGGTGTTCAAAAGGCAGGAATAAGAAATGTTGTTTGGGGAACACTGTGTAGTCAGGAAAGGGGAGCACTGAGATAGTCCTCTGAGAGGACAGTTTAATTGGGTCTCAAAGATGAGCCAGATGTTTTAAGTCATACAGTGTAAGGAAGAACATTCAGGCAGTCAGTAGATGATGTGGAACAGTAGAAAGGCCCTAAACAAAAGTGGCTAGTTTAGGGAATGGCAGGGAGATTAATGTGGTGGAGAGCAGGTTGAAATGGGATGAGATAGATGGTGGGGTAGGGAAGTAAAATAAGGAGTAAAAGTAAAGTAAAATCAGGAGGTAAGAAAATAAGGAAGTAAAATAAGGAAGGCCTTGTTTGCCATATGGAAGAATTTTGATTTTATATTGTAGGCCAGTGGTTTTCAAATTATAGAATTTTTACAGGGAAATAAAAGCTTCCCAGCTTATTTGTTTGTTCAGTCTTCCAGTTAAGTTTCATTTATGTAAAAAAAAAAAAGTCTCAAAACCTCTGTTACAGGCAATGAGTCTGTGAAAGGTATTTCCTGTTTTTGTTTTGAAAGCAATGAGACAGTGTTGCTTTTTAAGAAGGTCAATGACAGGGTCAATGACAGTGGAAATGAAAGAAGTATGGGGTCAGATCCTAAGAATAATTACATTGCCAAAGTAAAAGATCTGGAAAGCCTATTCCAAGATGGCAGCAGGTGTGACAGAAAGCAGGACACTAGAACAGAAAGTTAGTGGTCTCTAAAACTATTTTTCATCTCCCTAGAGTAAAGACTGAACTCAAGATTGAGAAGAAGCAGATCAGGATTAGTCTCAAGTTTTAGTTTGGGATTTTGTATATATATAATGGTATTTTCTACCAGGATAAGAAATAAAAGAGGATGATCAGGCACAAGTGCAAAACTATAAGTTAAATTTGAAGCACTGTAGTCTACATAAATAAATATGTATATTCAAGGGTTGAGCAGAAAATTGTGGGGCAAGAAACAAAAATCCACACTGAAGACACAGCTTTGAGAAATAGTGGCATAGAAATATGTCTTTTGCTATAAGCACGCAGTAAATCACTCAGGGAAGAGGTGAATACATGAAAGGTCCAAAAATAAAGTGTGATTTATTTTATATAAAGGATAGATACAGGAAAAAAATTCTGTGAAACAAACTAAGAAGGGAAGGAGAAACTAGGAGATTATAGTGTCAAAGAAGGTAACAGAAGTTTCAAAGAGAGGGTCAACAAGCAAGATCAAGATCAAGCAGAAAAAAAAAAAAAAAAACAACCAAAGGTCTGAGGAGAATCTACTGCGTTTGTCAATGTGCATCTCCTTAAAAACTAAAGCAGATCTACTGGTGGTATGGTGAGAGCAGAAGTTGTGCTACTGTTAAGAAAGCTAAGAATTCACTGAATAGAAAGAAAGTACGGGGTTCCATGCTAGGGTTAATTACTTCATGAATAAAAATCTAATTTCTGTGTGCAGAGTTTGTTAGAGGCATCAAGAAAGTCAAAATGGCTGTAGAGAAATAATAGTAAGTATAAAATTGCTACTTATGAGACCAGCACTATCTTATAGAGAATAGGTATTGGTTGTAAGAACTGATATTCAAAGCAGATTAAGAAGAAATTCTGGAGTAAAAAAGAATTTGATAAGACTTCATCTTTGATAAATGATTTATAATTTTGCCTATTTATTCTGGATTTATTTTATTATGTTACCATTATTGTCATTATTGTAAAAAGTTAGATAAAAGTAATGAGATGTTCCAAAGTCAAATGCCACATAATGACCATAAGCAAGAGTCAGTGCCAAGAATAGGGAAATCTCTGTGCTCCTCTGTCTTGAAAGCAAAAGAAACACTGAAGCATTCTGAAGGCAATAAAGCAGGCCAAAGAACACGTAAACAGCTCTTTCTCAACTACAAAGTAGATGAAGAACACCATGTCCATTCTAGCATTAACAAACCTTTTGTAAAGTTCAAGGGCTAACATATTTAGTTAATTTGGTGAGAAAAGCAATGGCCTACTTTCTATAACCATGCTCAGTAAGAGAACAAGTGAATCCTACTTTTCAAGGGATCTTTTTTTCCAAGAAAAAAAATATGCTTACTTTTAAAAGAGTTTTTTAATGAAGAATATCATTTAATTATTTAGATTTCTTTTAATTTTGATGAAGTCAACACTATTCACAAACTAAACACAGTTCTAAATATAAAGCTTTTAAATTATTGAATTCTTCTACTTCTGTTTTATGTAAAAGGTGACAGTATATCCTACTCCAAAGTCACAGTCCTATTACTGGTTTGTTAACAGGTGATTGATATGGGCAGAGAAGGTCTATAAGTTTCTTAAAGGAAGATGGCTATATCCTCAGGACTACATAGATGCTCAATAAATTCTTACTGAACTAAACTGTCATATACAAAATAATATTGGCCAAAAATTCACTTAATCCTATCATGATGTCATCCTATTTTTTTTTAACTCTCCAACACTTAAAAAAAAACATTAAATAACTCAATAACTATTAATCTTGAAAGTAAAATTTGTTTGGATCTACTTGATTGGTTGACAAAACTATCATTATTTATATAGATAGGAATTCTTCATCCAGATATCAAGAAATCAATGCCAAGAGGGCCAAGGAGATAATATAAAAGAGGGGAAATGTGTGTGTAAGGGAGTAGAGACACAAGTGCCTAAGAGGGGACAGGCAGCAGTGACATCACTCCAGGGTGTGGTGCTGCATAAACATCTGGTCCCACATCACCTGATCTTTCAGGAGATCTCAAAAATATGTATTTTTGAGGCTGTCTCCTAATTAAAAATTTTTAACTCAATTGCTTTTTATAATATCATGTGACTGACTCTCTCTACTCTAGGTAGATACTTGGCAATTAAGGTCTTTAGATATCAAATCCATTAAAAGGGCTGAACAATTACAGTGAACAGATTATGTGTTTAGCCTGTGCCGTCTGAATTACAAAAAAACTATCTCTCTAATGAGGGTATAAAATACACTCTGTACAGCTGTAGAAATTATTGCCAAAATTGTTTTTCTTCTTTCAGCTTCAGCAGTCTTTAATGCTATCACAATCTGAAAGGCTAACATCAAAATGATTAAGACAAAAATACTTAGAGACTTTTACATAATTCATAGCAGTTGATACTGAAAGACAAATTGTCTTGTAGCACAAATATATTACAAACTATAACACGTAATGACAATTTAGTGAAATACACTTAAGTGAAAAGATTAAAAACGTAATTCTTTTCATTATTAAAAACACCAGAAGTACAGTTCACTCCTATTAACATAAATGAACAAGTCACTATATTTTAAATATATTTTATGGAATAACATTGTTTGATTGGGGGAGGACATTTTTGTGCAATTTAGCCATGACATATTCATTCCACATGGCTGGATCATAGGTATTATTATTGTTCCACCACATGGAAACACATCAGGGCCCATTCTTTGGCTAATGCACCCTGCAGTAGAAACACCACATGTGGTGCCAATTTTTGTCACACTTCAATGGAGAGTTTTAGAATAATTTACTTTAGCTGTGGATTTTTCCCTAACAAAGATTGTCAGTCTGTATCACGCAATACTTTAAAGACTCTAGTCTTTTAATAGATGTGTGTTTAGGTGGGAGGGAGAAGTACTGGTTTTCAGAACAGCACAAAACAAATGCCCCATAGGCAGATAGAGAGCTGGATCTGAATCCTAAATCTGCTACTCATTAGCTACGTAACTTTGGACTAATCACCCGAGCTCCACTGAGCAGCTTCCAGGCACTATGCTATGCTCTGGTTATAAAAGAGAAAACAAGATATAACACACCTAAAACAGCTTAAAGTTTAATAGGAGAATCAGGAAAAGGAGGCATCTGCAACAGAGAATCTTAAGGGCTACACTAAATGTAAGCAGAATGTATTAGGGGAAGCACATACAAGTAGCATCTTCCCCAAACTTAAACTGTTAAGATTTCCTGGATGAAATGATATCTGAGCTTATATCTGGAGGGAAGACAGGAGATAGGTCAGTGAAAAGTGAGGTAAGGAATATTTGATAAGGAAGAAATAACGTATGCAAAGCCAGAAATTGAAAGACAGCCTAGAACTTCTGAGGACCTGCTCACAGTTGAACAAGTGAACACATGGAATATCAACTGGACAATCCTCTACAGCCAAAAAGAGTTTGAAGGAAGAGTAAAAATATTACCTTAGTACTACTCGTCCATTTATTTCTCCTCTTTGTAAATGGTTATTTAAATCTATTATATTTAAGAAACTCTAGGTCACCCCAGCTTTGACCTCTTCTTGCATGTGTGTGCTAAGTTGCTTCAGTTGTGTCCAGCTCTTTTTGACCCCATTGGTTGTAGCTTGCCAGGCTCCACTGTCCATGGGACTCTCCAGGCAAAAATACTAGAGTGGGTTGCCATGTCCTCCTCCAGGGGAGCTTCCCAACACAGGGATCGAACCCGGATAAATCTTCTGTATTTGCAGGCAGGTTCTGTACTACTAGAGCCACCTGAGAAGCCTCTTGACCTCTTCTTACCTACCACCATTCCAGTGAGGTAGTCAGGCAGAACGACAAAGAGCAATTATGTGAAATTCCTCAGGGTGGAGGTTGCTAAGGCTGTTCTTGTACTTCAAGAAAAAGTAGTATTTAACCACAGAAAAAGAAACCACCTAGGAAAAGGGGGTGAAGAGGGAGAATGCAGGTGCAATAGTATCTGAAGGAATAAACTTCAGGTAGGTGAGATGATAATCTGGATTCTCTTATTCAATCTTGGCTAGAAGTGATAACTAAATCTTTATCTTTAAAAGTGAATTTGATATTCAGAAACAGCCCAAGGAAAAGTGTTCCTTAACAAACAAACTTAAAGACTCCCTGGATGCCCTCTAAGGAACTCCTGCCCTCTTCCACCACTTCTGATTTTGATAATATACACTTCCAGACTCTTTCTGCTCAGGTTCTATTGGTCAAAGTTGGAAGCCATCTTAGAATATTTTAGAAGGTTCATGAATGGAATGATGTCAGTAAGATGGTGATACAGGACTTTCCAGTGCTGGTCACCTCACAGAAACATCAATGTGAACAAACTATCCAAGGATGAAAATATCTCCAGAAGAGATAAGGATTTCAGTAAAGGATTTACAGTACTTGGACAAAGCACAGATGTAAGATGAATTGAAGCAAGTAGGAAAGACAGTTTCACATTTTCCCTATTACCCCTCTCCTAGGCCCAGTGCAGAGAGAGATATTCTTCTGTAGGGGAGAAAGAATGAAATGAGCACAGACCACAACACTCAGCTGCACCAGTGCCAGGATGACTTCTCCAACCCCAGGAAGGTTCCCTCAAGTCCAGATTCCTTGCCAACCCCAATGCTAGGCCAGCTATGATACAATAGTCCTTGATTCCTAACCCACTCAGTGCCAAGCATGCTCTCATAGCACCAGATTGGCTCCAAAGACTCAAGTCCTCAACCCACTCCAGTGCCAGGGCAACTCCTACAGTCCTAGGATCTCAGGCCACCCAAGCACCAGAGAGGTTTCCACAGCCCAAGCCTTCATGATAGCCCCTGAGACCTCAAGCTATAGGTCAACTCCCATGGCCCCAGGCTCCAGACTGGGGCAGGCCCTGCAGACACCGGCCTAGGACCACCTCTAGTCAGCCCCTAAACCTAGTCAGCCTCTGAAGACATAGGATCCAGGCCTGCCCCTATGGACCCAGGACCTAGGACAGGAGCCACAGACCTGAACACCAGATCTGCCCAGCTGCTAAACCAGGTTCACATCTACCTGCCCAAAGACTCCAGAAGCAAGTCTGCTCACAGAAAGCACTAGAACCTCCAGATGGGTTGACTCATTAAAGGACTTCTCTCTCTAAGCCAATACATAAAAACTAGAAGAGGTGCCTACTTCCTCAATGCCCAGATACCAACACAAGGTCATAGGATTTAATAATCAAGGAAACATAAATATCATAGGATATAAATAAAATTCTAATGACTGATCTTAGACAAATGGAGATCTATGAACAATCTGACAAAGAATTCAAAATTTCAAAGAACTATAAGGAAGCACAGACAACTAAATGAAATTAGGAAAATACTGCATTAACCAAATGAGCCAACAACAAAACAGAAATCATTAAACACACACACACACACACACACACACACTAGAATTGAGGAATACAATGACTGCCCTGAAGAATTCAATAGCGAGTTTCAACAAGAGAGTCAACCAAATAGAAAAAGAATTAGTGAGCAGGAAGATGAGTCATTTAAAATCATCTAGTCAGAAGAGTAAAAAGAAAAAAAAAAGAAAGAATGAGAGAATTATAGGATACCATTAATAAAAACAAATGGTTTCCATGATGAATTTTGTCAAATATTTAAAGGCTGCTGCTGCTGCTGCTGCTGCTGCTAAGTCGCTTCAGTCGTGTCCGACTCTGTGCGACCCCATAGACGGCAGCCCACCAGGCTCCCCCGTCCCTGGGATTCTCCAGGCAAGAACACTGGAGTGGGTTGCCATTTCCTTCTCCAATGCAGGAAAGTGAAAAGTGAAAGTAGAGTCGCTCAGTCATGTCCGACTCTGAGCGACCCCACGGACTGCAGCCCACCAGGCTCCTCCATCCATGGGATTTAACAGGCAAGAGTACTGGAGTGGGGTGCCATTGCCTTCTCCAAATATAAGACCTAAAACCTTAAAATTCCCAGGGGAAAAAAACACGGGGGAAGAAAGCCTTGACTTTGGACCTTCTAATGAATTTTTTTGGATATGACATCAAAACTGCAACCAACAAAAGTGAAAATGAGTGAGAGGACATCATCTTAAAATGCTTCTGCATAGAGAACCAATCAACAAAATGAAATATAATGAAAAGACTGTCTATGGAATGGGAGAAAATATTTGTAAATCCTATATCTGATAGGCGGTTAATATACAAAATAGATAATAAATTCATACAATTCAATAGCAACAAACTCCAAATAATATGACTTAAAAAAATGATCAAAGGGCCTAAATAATCTTGACAATAAATGACTAACAAGTACATGAAAAGTTTTCAACATCACTAATCATCAATGGAATGCAAGTCAATACCATAATGAGATATCGTTTCACATCTATTAGAATGGCTATTAAGAAAATGACAAGCATACAAGTGTTGATGAGGATGTGAAGAGAAGGGAAGCCTTGTGCACTACTGGTAGAAAGGTAAAATAATACAGCTCCTATAAAAAACAGTATGGAGATTCCTCAAAAAATTAAAAATTAGAACTATCATATTATCCAGCTATCCCTCTTCTGAAGATATATATATATATATACACATATATATATGTAAAAAATAAAATCACTTTCCTGAGAAAGTATTTGCAGCCTCATGTTCTTGGCAGCATTGTTCATGTTCATGTGGTATATAGAGACAATGGAATATTATTTGGTATATACATGCAAAGAAAAATGTGATAAATATATAGAATAATGTATGTATTATTATACACACATGGAATAATATTCAATGAGGAAGAAATAGTATTCAGAAGAAAGTTCTGCCTTTTGGGACAACATGGATGCCCATGAGGGCATTATGCTACATGAAAGAATTAAGATACAAATACAAATACTGAAGGATCTCACTTACATGTGGAGTCTAAAATAAAGTTAGACTCACAGGAACAGAAAGTATGGTGGTTGCTGGGGCTAGAAGTTGGAGGAAGGGAGTTGTTGACCAAAGTGTACAAACTTCCAGTTACAAGATGTAAGTTTTAAGGACCTTCAGTTCAGTTCAGTTCAGTTCAGTCACTCAGTCATGTCCAACTTTTTGTGACCCCATGAATTGCAGCATGCCAGGCCTCCCTGTCCATCACCAACTCCTGGAGTTCACCTAAACTCATGTACATCGAGTCAGTGATGCCATCCAGCCATCTCATCCTCTGTCATCCCCTTCTCCATCTGCCCCCAATCCCTCCCAGCATCAGAGTCTTTTCCAATGAGTCAACTCTTCACATGAGGAGGCCAAAGTATTGGAGTTTCAGCTTTAGCATTGCTCCTTCCAAAGAACATCCAGGACTGATTTCCTTTAGAAGTTAACTATAGTTAATAATGTATTATATACTTGAAAGATGCTAAGAGAGTACATCTTAAATATTTTCACAACACACACACAAAATGGTACTTATGTGAGACGATGAAGATGTTAACAAAACTCACTGCAGTGATTATTTTGTAATATACACACACACCAAATCATCACATTTACGCAATGTTATATGTCAACATGATATATAGTATATTTCAGCAAAGCTGGGAACAAAAAGAAGAATGACATACAGTCATTGCCTTCATATAAAGTCTGTTAATTTTCACATTAACTATGGACAGGGAGGCCTGGTGTCCTGCGATTCATGGGGTCGCAAAGAGTCGGACACGACTGAGCGACTGATCTGATCTGATGGCAATACTCCTGACATTATTTGAAATAGAAACAATTAGTTGATATTAACAAAGAAAATGCTTATTTCTAAACGAGCAACTAACTTTTTGATAATTATTCTCTGCTAAGCTGCTACTGCTAAGTCGTTTCAGTCGTGTCCGACTCTATGCAACCCCATAGATGGAAGCCCACCAGGCTCCCCTGTCCCTGGGATTCTCCAGGCAGGAGTACTGGAGTGGGTTGCTATTTTCTTCTCCAACGCATGAAAGTGAAAAGTTAAAGGGAAGTCGCTCAGTCGTGTCCAACTCTTAGCGACCCCATGGACTGCAGCCTACCAGGCTCCGCCGTCCATGGGATTTTCCAGGCAAGAGTACTGGAGTGGGGTGCCATTGCCTTCTCCAAATTATTCTCTAGAACACTAATATTAAGAAATTCTATGAGAAGGAAAAATCAGTCAGTGATCAAATAATTTTGGAGATGCTACATACTATTCCTGTTGAATACTCATTATTTTTATTATCATATTTAATACTCTGAGAAGTCCCAAAGTAAACAGACCAATCAATAAGCAAACCCTAGATGAGGATTAGATGAGGGTTAATTAGCATAGATTCAGTCAAGGGATTAGAGTCACAATTTACAGGTCATGGGTCAGCAAGCATGAAGTTGTTAAGGAAATCCTTGAGAAAATCATTTAAAAGGACCTAATCACCTGACAACACCACATAAAAAGTACTTTTTCTATCAAAGAAAACTAATGAGATTTACCACCATGACTGCTATATATTGTTCCTAATGTCAAAACCATGAACTTTCCTAGAAATAGCCTACATTGCCAATGAGGAAGAACATAGCATACCACAAATTCTTTATGAAAGTTAGTTTTGTTCTGCCTGCAGTCATTCTGGCTTGTTTGTCCTTTATGTTACTTTAATAGATAGGGAAAGACTTATTTATCAGTGTCCAAAATTCATGAAGTAGGCTGTGACATTTTTTGGTCACCAGACCAAAAATGTCTTCCCCAAGAAAAGTAATAAAAGAGGTCAGGTTGCCTTTCCTTTCTTAGTAAGCTTGCCTACTTATGCTTTCAGGGCACCATAGGGAACCCTGCCATCAATCCTCATGTCCAGGTGAGCCATTCCAGCTCTCAGGGTCCAGGGCTTTTCAGACATTTGGAGAGGAACTTCTTAGGCCAAGGGCAGGAGCAGTGCCTGTGACAGAGGTGCTACTTGGTACTGACTCTGATAGGGGATAAAACATAAATGAAACCTCTATCTTATTTTTTAAAAAGAGGCTTCCTAAGGATAATTTCTTGGGGAGGTCATGGAAACCCACTTCAGTATTCTTGCATGGAGAATCCCCATGGACAGAGGAACCTGGTGGACTTCAGTCTATGGAGTCGCAAACAGTTGGACACGACCAAGTGACTAAGCACATAAATGGTGTTATGCAGTTTCTACCTGATTGTCTGGAGTATAAATACAATGTGATCTTGCCTAGAAAATAGAAGCATCTATAATTTTGGTAGACTTTAAAACACCTTTCTACTTTTTTATATTAACTTTATAATAAAATTTAGAAGTATCTATAAGAAGAGGACTCGTCAGTCTTTACTCCTGCATCCCTTATACTTGGCACAGTGTCTGGCATAGAGTGAACTATCAAATATTTGTGATTGAGAGAGTGGAAGGCAAGGGAGGAGATGCTTAGAAATAGAACATGAAGGCTAATACTTTTAAAGGAGCAGCAATTTTCTATAGGTATGTGCTGTGCTGTGCTAAATCGTTTCAGTCGTGTCCGACTCTTTGCAACCCAATGGACTGCAGCCCGCCAGGCTCCTCTGTTCATGGATTCTCCAGGCGAGAATACAGCATATCTTAAAGCAGATATTTTAAAATGTTCTAAAAAATGTTTTGTCCTCTTTAGGGGAACATAATGCTTTTGTGCTATTTGATACAAATAGTAAGCCACCTACTTTCAGAAAAAAAAAAAATGGCATATACTTTTAAATGTAAACAACATTCATTTGGCTTGATTGATCCTTAATTCATATAAATTGAACATTCTACACTTTACCTGCATGCCTGGTGTGCCACAGTCCATGAGGTTGCAGTCTCAGACACGACTTAGTGACTGAACAATGTTTACCTGCTATTCTCAAAGGAAATCCTAGTTTTCTTTGTGTAACACTGAACTGGCATACTAGGATAGTTATCCATATTTCTGGTTTACCAGAAGGTATAGTTGAATGGGCCTCCATGGTGGCTCAGATGGTAAAGAATCCGCCTGCAGTGTAGGAGACCTCGGTTTGATCCCTGGGTTGGGAAGATCCCCTGGAGGAGGGCATGACAACCAACTCCAGTTTTCTTGCCTGAAGAATCCCCATGGACAGAGGAGCCTGGTGGGCTACAGTCCATGGGGTTGCAAAGAGTCGGACATGACCAGGTGACTAGGCACAGCACAGAGCATAGTTGAATGAATGAGTCACTTGCATCACACAGGAGGGCATGGCAACACACTCCAGTATTCTTGCATGAAGAATCCCATGCATGATTCTATTTACATAGAAAAGATAAATATTTAAGGCCTTTTATGCTCAAGGTTCAACATATACTTTCATGAATTTTTCAGGGTTGTTAACTTTGTACTCTCATGCTGAAGGACTGAAGTTATGATCATCTATCTATATAGTGTATTGATTAGTGCATTTTCAGTTACAAGTAACAGAAACTTAAGTCAGAGAGGCTTATGCAATCAGTCAATCAAAAAATTGGCTCACTTCACTAAAGTGCAGAAGTAAAGCTAGCTACAATCGGTGTGAAGAAATGCTGTTAAGAACCTACATCACTCCATTTCTTAGCTTCCCTTTTCTCTGTGTTGACTTCATCAAGCTCTCTCCATCTGGTAGCAAGATGGACCCACTTGCTACAAGCTAGGTTTCTTCCACTTTGTTGTTTCTCAGTCACTTGGTTGTGTTTGACTCTTTGTGACCTCATGAAGCAGCATACCAGGCTTCCTTGTCCTTCATCATTTCCCAGAGCTTGCTCAAATTCATGTCCATTGAGTTGGTGATGCCATCCAACCATCTTGTTCTTTGTCATCCCCTTCCCCTCCTGCCTTCAATCTTTCCCAGCATCAGGGTCTTTCTTAATGAGTTGGCTCTTCGTTTCAGGCGGTCAAACTACTGGAGCTTCAGCATCAGTTGTTCCAATGAATATTTGGGGCTGATTTCCTTTAGGATTGACTGGTTTGATCTTCTTGCAGTCTAAGGGACTCTCAAGAGTCTTCTCTAACACTACAGTTCAAAAGCATCAATTCTTTGGCACTCAGCTTTCTTTATGGTCCAACTCTCATATCCATAGGTGACTACTGGAAAAACCATATCTTTGACTATATGGACATCTGTGGGAAAAGTACTGTCTTTGCTTTTTAATATGCTGTCTAGGTTTGTCAGAGTTTTTCTTCCAAGCAGCAAGCGCCTTTTAATTTCATGGCTGCAGTCACCATCTTCAGTGATTTTGGAGCCCAAGAAAATAATCTGTCACTGTTTCCATTGTTTCCCCATCTATTTGCCATGAAGTGATAGGACCAGATGCCATGATCTTAGTTTTTTGAATCTGAGTTTTAAGCCAGCTTTTTCATTCTCCTCTTTCACCTGCACCAAGAAGCTTCCTCTTTGGTTTTTGCCATAAGGGTGGTGTCATCTGAATATTTGAGGTTATTGATATTTCTCCTGGCAATCTTGATTCCAGCTTGTGCTTCATTCATCCTTAGCAAGCCCCAAATGAGAAACAGCTCTTCATTCCTAATAACACCTAGAGCTTAGACTAAAAGTAGGGACATGTGACTCCCCAAAATAAAGTCAAAATGTTGTTATGCCAAAAGAAAGGGATATGTATACCAGGTAGGCAGAAATGTAATGACTGTCTGCTATGCCTATATTCTAAATTTTTGTGGAATTAATCAGAAATCAGGAAAATTAAATTATATTTGAATTATTCACAGACAATTCATTGAGGGTTTTTTTTTTTTTCAAATACTATTAAAAGTTCCTTTTTTTAACCTAGAAAATAATTGGGTGATTTTAGTTCATAAAAATTTACCATTAAAATGAAATGGTATTACTAATATAGCTCCATTTTTCAGTTATTAACAGTGACTCAAAGATGATGCATTCTCATTTAAGGCATAAATATATGAAAGTGTAGGTTTGTTAAATATGAATATTTATGAGTATAAGCAATAAACTGCTGGCTAGACAGTAAATCTGAACCCAATCCCCCACCCAAATTACTTGAAAAACATGAATTTTCAAAATTATTTCAAAAGCTGAATAATCCTTTGGTTAAGTAATCTCAGTTCTGTGTGTTTTTGATTTTATATAACACAGAAAAAAGATCAGTAAATACAAAGTCAGAATGTTTTTGTTTCAATAAAAATCTTTAGCATATTAAAACCATGCAATCCCAGGCAAGTAACTTCTTTCAAAAGTTGCACTATAGCCCAAAGGATATTTATGTGAGAAGTAGTTCTAAAACTTACAGAAATCAACATACCTGTGGCGGATTCATTTTGATATTTGGCAAAACTAATACAATTATGTAAAGTTTAAAAATAAAATAAAATTAATTAAAAAAAAAAGATTTATAAAACAAAGGGTTTTCTCCATAAGACATTTATAAATCTGCTCCTCACAGATAATTCTTATTTAGCTAGTGTTCTTTTGTCATTATTCAGTTACTTTATTCTGATGAATTTATTTCTGTTTATGTCTTACAAGCTCATTACAACTGTTTTATTATGGAGCTTGTACAAAAACAAAGTAGAAAATGCCCTCTATATAATGCTCTGGTTTGTCCTTTTTGACGATGCAAAAAGGAGAGATGATAGTAACAAGCATGAAGAGAGAAGCTATTATTTTTGTAACTTATTTAGAAAATAACTATATGTGAGGTTTAATTTCTTATTTAAGCTACATTTGAATGAGTCAAACTATATTATTTTAAATACCAGTAGTTATATTTCTATCATTTTATATGAAATAAATTCAATTTTTCAGGCAAGATTTTAAAATTATGCAAAATAATTCCATAATTAAACATGAAAAACAAGGTCTTGGGAATTAAAAGGTCTCACGTGAACATATCTATTTAACTAAAAATAATGACAGTGGCAACACATCTTGACATCCAACAATATACTGATTCTAATATCGGAGTATTTATACCTGCAGGTAGACAGGTAGAGTTTATGTAGAAAAGGAGATCACTTGTTGGATCTTTTTGGTGCCATGACACACCTATACATGATTTTCTAATTCAAAATTTGGAAGATATGCTGCTATCAACACTTTCACAAGACAATGTGTGAATATTTCTGTGCTCATTTTTTAAAGAATATATGGCTTAATTATTATGCTTTATTTTCTTAACAGGTTTACTTTCTTGTTTTCAAAAAAGATTTAAGTATGATATGTGTTTATATGTTATTATCTCTTATTTTGAATATCCAATTGGAAATAGACACTCTCAGTAGAAGAATAATTCATAACATTATTTTCATCATAAAAAATCTCATTTTAATTTGTATCATGAATAATTTTACAGAGCTGGAGTCCCTGGAGCTTCAAGTCTATTTGGACATCTGCTTAATTCCTCTGCTTAATAACAAGGCATGATGAAACTGTTGCACTATCAAAAATAAGATCAGTATTGTATTATTCTTGGTTGCATTGCCTTCTGTTTCCCACCTTCTAGACTTTCATAGAAATCTAATAAAAACCAGAAACAAGCAATTGAAAAACAGGATCATAAAGTACCTTCTGCATTATCTGGCCACTTGTTTAGCTGTATCTTTAAAATGTCAAAGATCTGGATAAAATGAAAAAGGTTTTGTCAATGATCTCAGTCTTTCTTTTCTCTTAAGCTAAGGTTATGCAATACCTATCTTTAGGTACACCTCGTGAATGGAATACTACCATTAATATTTATTTAGTAGAGCCATTACTCATTTTATGGGAGAATTTCAATAAAAGTTGGATTCCAAAACAAATAACATTTATCGGGTCTTATTCTGTACCAGGTATACTTCAATTTATAAAGTTTCATTTGAACATCATAATAAACCAATGTAGTTGCTATTATAACCATTTTACAAAATGGTCAATCTTCTAGATCATTGTCTAGAAGATTGTCTCAGTCACCAAGCTGGTGAATTAAGTACAGGGAATTAAATCTCAAATTCCAACTTTTAAACTAGCATTCTTTTTATTATACTACATTTAATACTATAAGTAATAGCAATCAGGCATATTAGATATTAGCATCCATTATATGCCATACAGTTTTCCTATCTGTCATGATCCCATAATATTTTTTCTATTTTTCCAGATATGTAAATTGATGATCAAAAAACCTATGCAGTTAGTTGCCCATTGTCACCCAGCAGGTAAGGAGTGAAACTCTGATTCAAATTCAAGCCATGCACCTGACTTCAACATTTAAATTCTCCGTAAGATAGCATGCTGACTTTCAATTGTAAGGAAAACTTGCGAAAACTACAAGTCAATCTATGTGAGATGATTAGATGATAATTTAGGAGTTATCACTTTAAAGTCACCATTAAAGACTTCTTTTCCATTGTTTCACATATGTGAGGTGCTAATTTAAGAGGCTTTTTCAGTTAATAGAAAATTAATAAATATTATTAGTTAATTGAAATTTTCATTTTACTTAGGCCTGAATATTTGGCACTATGCACTGTATTTTGAAAATTATGGCCGGGTGTATATAGATTTTTACATAATCAAATTAATAAAAAGTGTTACAATTGATTCAGTCAGCAAAAGAAGACTAAATAGACAAATATAAGAAAAAAACAGAAAAATACATAAAATTCAATTTTGTGAAGTGATCTAGTCTATAAGCAAGTTGGTACACAATCTCATAAATAAATTAATACTATACGTATATACATACTCACATAAACATGATGGAATGGGCAGGAAGTTCAAAGAAATAAAGTCTCGCAATCCCTAGGCAATAGAGACTTAAGATATTTTAAAATCAATTTTATTCTGAGATAACTTATATAAAATATGATACACTCAATTTAAGTGTACTGTCCAATAAGTTTTGGCAAATCCATAAATCTGTGTAACCACCACCACAATGAAGATAAATAACATTTATATTATTCAAAATTTTGCTGGTATCCCTATTAAGTTAATCCTACTTTCTTAGTCCTAGTTAACCACTTTGATATATCACTTTGGATTAGTTCTGCCTATTCTAGAACTTCACATACGTGAAATCATACACTATGTGCAATTTTTTGTCTGTCTTTTCTCATTATAACATTTTTAAGACTTACCCATATAGTTGCAAATATCAATAGTCTATTCCTTTTTATTGCTGATTAATATTCCATTGTATGTATTATCACAAATGGTCTATCCATTCACAAGTTAATAGACATTTGGATTATTTTCAGTTTTTGAATACTATAAATAAAGTTGATATTAACATTGTATATAGGTACATTTTCATTTCTCTTGGTAAATACCTAAGAAAGGAATTATAGGGTTACGTAAGTGTATGCAACACTCAAACTGTTCTCCAAATAGTTTGTACCCTTCTATACTATACCAGCGGCATATAAGAGTTTCAGTTGTATCATATGTCAGTCTTTTTAAATTTTAGTCATTTCAGCAAGTATGCAGTGATTTACATTGTTGTTCTAATTTGCATTCGGGCAACAGTTTTGAAGAGGACTAGACTAGCAACTGAGAATCCTAGTTAAAATGATTGACAATAGAATCTTAAAATGATTGACAATAGAATCTCCAAAAATACAAGTAGCTCATGCAGCTCAATATCAGAAAAGCAAACAACCCAGTCAAAAAGTAGGCAGAAGACCTAAACAGACATTTCTCCAAAGATATACAGATGGCTAAGAAACATGAAAAGATACTCAACAGTGCTTATTATTAGGGAAACGCAAATCAAAACCACAATGAATGGCCATTATCAAAAAATCTATGAACAATAAATGTTGGAGAGGGTGTGAAGAAAAGGGAACCCTCTTGCATTATTGGTGGGAATGTAAATTGATACAGCCAACTATGGAGAACAGTATAGAGATTTCTTAAAAAAATTAGGAATAAAACTACCATATGATCCAACAATCCCACTAATGATCATATACCCCAAAGAAACTAGAATTGAAAAAGACACATGTACCATAATGTTCACTGCAGCACTATTTACAGTTGCTCAGACATGGAAGAAACTTAGATGCCCATTGACAGATGAATGGATAAAGAAGTTGTTGTACATATATACAATGAAATATTCAGTTCAGTTCAGTTCAGTCGCTCTGTCGTGTCCACCTCTTTGTGACCCCATGAATCAAGCACGCCAGGCCTCCCTGTCTACCACCAACCCCCAGAGTTCACTCAGACTCACATCCATCGAGTTGGTGATGCCATCCAGCCATCTCATCCTCTGTCATCCCCTTCTCCTCCTGCCCCCAATCCCTCCCAGCATCAGGGTCTTTTCCAATGAGTCAACTCTTCGCATGAGGTGGCCATAGTACTGGAGTTTCAGCTTTAGCATCATTTCTTCCAAAGAACACCCATAGCTTCTCTATGCCTCAAGTTTCTCCTTTGCAAGCCACAAAACAAACAGCACCTTGCTCAGACTTTGTTTTGAACTTTAAAAAGAATATAAACTTAAAGCCTGGATCAGAGTGAGTGTTCAATGAAAGTTAACTATTATTATTATTCCTATTTCACAGAATATGTAGTGTTATACATTTTTTACTTTATATTGAGCTTACTTCTAATGACCATAACAATAATGCTATGCCATTATAGAATCTATCTCACCCAGCATATGAAAGTGCTTTAAAGTAATTTTTAATAGATAAACCTAATTTCTCCAAAGTTAACCATAATATAAACAAACTTACTCAAGAAAGTATCTTTGCATCTAATTCTATTTTTTTTACTGTTTTAGTGTTTTTTCTAAGTTAGGACTTGATCCCAACAAAATATTCAGATAGCATTACCTTACATGGCCTTAATCCTAGAAAGAAGTAGTGTCAAGTATTTAAAGCAACCTAGACTAGATCACAAGCATTCTGCCTACACTGCTTCTTCCTCATCCACAAGCAATCTTTGTGGTTTCAATAGCTCCCTACAGTGCCAACTTCCATTTTATCCTGACATCGAGTGGACCAACATGTTCTCTCTTCCCTCGATGGGTCAAATTCCAGGCCCAGCTGCTCCCACCCAGGGTGTAGGCAGTTTGCTAGCCCTGCCTGCAACCACTCCACTGTGGCCTAGTGACACCACAATCAACTTCCCTTTAACTCTTACTATTGCCAAACTTTCCTCAGGTCTGATAGCACTGCCAAATCATCTAGCTTTTGCTTCTGTGTGGTCTGAGAGAGTTGGCACAAAGAGAAGTAGTAACTTCCTGTTTGGTTTTCTTTCACAATTAGGGAAGAGGATTAGAAGTAGCCAAGAGAGACTTATTTTTTAAGAAAAGTGTCATTCGGAGAAATATAAAGAGATGCCTTAAAACTCTGAAAAGTTGAGTTTGAACTAATCACTATTCAATTATTGACTTACTTGTGACCCTAATATATATATACCTCTTGAATACTTAGCTTTTTATGAACTATTACAGAATACTATTTAAAAAGCTTACTATTATTGATGTCTGTAAACATTACATATGCAACTAACAAATTTATATAGTGGTTTTGTTTTCCATTTCTCTAATGTAAAAATCGTGTGTGAATGTTGTAACCACTATGAGTTTGAAAGCACACCATCACCACTATCAATACCCAGAACAAACCACTTTGAGGGCCAGGCTAAAGGTACTGGGGAGAGTTACAGTAAGAATGAAATAGAAGCCTGGCACAAGACAGCTGGCATGGATAGTTATCAATGAGAGTCTTCAGGCACAGCAAACATGTGGAACCCTATTAATCAGTATTGGGAATAAATATAAGGCAAGAACCAGTCAACAACCAGGGTATCTAAGGGTATCATACAGATTTATCTCCCCAGTGGATTACATTGGTCCTGAAAGGTAAAGAGGTCTATCTTACCATTCATGACATGCGCTGTTTGAGAAAAAAACCAGAAACCATTCACCATGCCACAGGGTCCATTTGTTCAGTTGCACTCATTCGTTTACAACTCTTTGTGACCCCATGGACTGCATGCAGCATGCCAAGCTTCCCTGTCCTTCACCATCTGCCGGAGCTTGCTCAAACTCATATCCATTGAGTTGGTGATGCCATCCAACTATCTCGTCCTCTGTCATCCCCTTCTTCTGCCTTCAATCTTTCCCAGCATCAGGGTTTTTCCTAATGAGTCAGCTCTTCCCATCAGGTGGCCAAACTACTGGAGCTTCACCATCAGTTGTGCCAACGAATATTCAGGGCTGATTTCCTTTAGGACTGACTGATTTGATCCTCTTGAAGTCTAAGGGACTCTCAAGAGTCTTCTCCAACACCACAGTTCAAAAGCATCAATTTTTCAGGACTCAGCCTTCTTTGTGGTCCAACTTTCAAATCCATACATGACTACTGGAAAAACCATAGCTTTGACTACACAGACCTTTGTGGGCAAAGTAAAGTCGCTGCTTTTTAATATGCTGTCTAGTTTTGTCAGAGCTTTTCTTACAAGGAGCAAGTGTCTTTAAATTTCATGGCTGCAGTCACCATCTGCAGTGATTTTGGAGCCCAAGAAAATAAAGTCTGTCACTGTTTCCATTGTTTCCCCATCTATTTGCCATGAAGTGATGGGACTGGATGTCATGATCTTGGTACACCCTTCTTTATGCCGTATTTCTGGTATTTTTTTTTTTTTCTTGCAGGACCATCCTTACTCACTCTATTTCTAGAGCTGAGAAAGAAGCAAATTGGGGTTTACTGCCTCCCCCAGGCTTTTGCTTAAATTAAGTCAAAATCAAAACCTCATACCTGGAGTTGGACATACTAAAGAATAGGCTTCCCTCACGCTTGGCTACTTCTTCAAGTCTAATAACAGCTTTCTGGACTTCACCTTTCCTACCTACCTAAGCATGTTATGTTCCAGACCCTCCGTGTCTAACTAGAACTCAATTATTGACTCCTCCTAAATTCAGTCCTGTGACCATCCATGCATAACACTTACAATCACCCTTGGCTTTTCCTCTATAACCACTCAGGAGACTACGGCTAGAGAAGGATTAGAGAAGAGTTCACCATTGCCATGAAGATGATCAGGAAAAGGCCTCCATGAATAAGCAGTATGAAAATTCCTTCAAGACTGAGCAGACATGAGCTATAGGAGATTCTACAAATGGAGTTCTTAAAGTGTTTCCACAGACTATCATGTTGGCATCAGAATTTTCTCACTAAGATTCCCACAAGTTCATATGCAGCCTCTACAAAGACACTAATCTCCTTTGAAAAACTCAGGCCTCAGCTACTCTGACACACAGGGGATAATTTTAAACTTTCAAGGAGGAAACAAAATAAATCAGTTACAAACTATCCTAATCATTTTTAGTTAACTTTCCATATTTTAAGATTTTTATTCCCAGATAAATGAATTTTATCCTAAAAGATCTTATCCAGCTTCACAGCTCTCTTGTATACTGGACAGATATGAATTTAATAAATGTATATTCAAATATCAAAAATGCATATTAGTTTTATAAGTATTATGCGTTCTATCTATTCCCTCACCACATCCCTCACCACAGAAGTCAGAATATATATTTTTATCTTGTATTTAAGATTCTCTCATGGTTTAAATTCTTTCCATTCTCCTTCCAAATATATTATCTGGTTGCAGAATGAAGCTGACATGTCTGTACAAATGGAGGTGGAACATCCAAACCTCCAGGTGATATATCACATCCTGCTTGGTCTCTGAGTTGCCCTCTGGTTGTCACTGCTTCTATAGTATTGTAACCATGTGGCCACCGAGTATACTTCTGAGTTGTGCTGTCCAGCTTGGTCTTTAGAGTGCATTCTGTTACCACTGCAAATGTACATGGACTTGGCCATAGCCTCCAGTTACAAAGAAATCCTATAGTCTCTGGTTTATTATGGCTACAGTCATCTTCCTACTGATTGCTAGAAAATATAGCACTTATAGATGGTCTTGGGGACCTAGGGCTTTTTATTTGTTTTCTCTACACCACTTCAAAGCGAACCCTCACTCAGGCCCACCCTATTTGATACTTCCTCAATTACTGCTATGTAAACACTCCTGCCATTTCACACGCATGGGACCTCTTTGCAAAATTTTCCATTGTCCTAGGCTATGTCCAGAAAAGCAGGACATCAGGTCCTCTGGTCTCTGGCATCCTCAAACTCACTTGGTTGTTGCTAACACCTTCTCCTTAAGGATTCACCCTTAAGGGGAGAATCAGAATACTAGGGCCCGATCTTTGATTCTTCTCTTCATCTCATTCCCAGGCTCCATCTCTCAATGTCCACATGAGTTTTCCTCTTCCTATGTGTCAAAAACATTTCATTGCATTGCAACTTTTTTCTCCTAGTCTGTAGTTCCATCATATAAATTGCCTGATCCTCTCCAAGCTGAATGTCTGCTTTGGAAGGTTCTGAAAAAATCATTTCCTTCTCAAGCGAATCAGGCATTCTCAACAATCAAAAGTCCTTACTTTCAGACTATAAAAAAATTCCCATTTAAAAATTCTATGCCAATATATCCCTGGTTTTAACAGGGCTATGCTTTCCCCAATAAAGCCAGACATGCTATTGACTCAGTGATTTGGAGAGCTGGATTCCTAGAACTGGAAATGACTGAAAATTAAAGCACACTGATTTGACACCTCAAAATTAGTATCTCTATAATACTTCCATCTCCCCATTTACCTCTCTATGCTATATATTTACCACCATATAAACATAATTGCTGGACACACTTGGCCTTCAAAGCAAGGATAAAAATCAAACTCCAACATCCACAGATGCTCCTTCTCAGTGAATAATTTGCTGAAGTTATAGAAACTCCTATCAGAGACACTATCTCATCTAAAGTATATGACCTTGTCTATTACAAGGGCACAGTTTACCAATACCTTAACTGGACAATAATCATAACAACTAATTAACATATAGCACATATGTATTAAACACAGAGAGTTTTTCTGTTACACATAGTAGAATAAAATGAATATAAAACTCATCCTTGAATAATAAGTATATGAAGTAATAATCTTAAGTCTTTATATAAAAGAACTAATCAAGAAAGAGTTGCTACATAAATCACTGGGAAAACCTGTAAGAATTCCATCTTTCTATTGTCAAAGGGCAGTTATAATAGATTTCAGAGCTGCCCCAAGATCAGGCCTGAAACGTGTTATCTGATGAACACCGTGAATAAAGGAAAACGCAAGGCTATCATGTATTGAATGGATGCTAAGTGCCTTTGGTTGAACCTATATTTTCTCATTTAGTTCTCACAACAACTCTGCAAAGGGAGCAAAATTTCATAGTTAGAGATTAAGAGATGGGGGCCACAATCAGCAGCAGAGGTAACTGGACTCAATTCTGGCAGTCGACAAATCAATTCCTCAAAGTAGGACTAAAGCAAGTTCATGAAATTGCTCCACAGTCTTCCTGTGGGGACTGAGGAATCAGAAACAAGTTCCAACACTGCCAAACATAGTACCAATACAAATTACACTTTCACCTCTAAACTTATACTTTAAATTCAGTTTTTGGTTCTTGTTATCTGAGATTCAGCACTGGTTGACTCCTATTCAAGCCAATGGATACTTCAGTCAGTTCATCAGTGAATAGACAACTTATATTTAAAAAGTAGTCTCTTTATTTTTTTTTAATTTTATTTTTAAACTTTACAATATTGTATTAGTTTTGCCCAACATCGAAATGAATCTGCCACAGGTATACCCGTGCTCCCCATCCTGAACCCTCCTTCCTCCTCCCTCCCCATACCCTCCCTCTGGGCTGTCCCAGTGCACCAGCCCCAAGCATCCAGCATCGTGCATCGAACCTGGACTGGAGACTCGTCTCATACATGATATTACACATGTTTCAATGCCATTCTCCCAAATCTCCCCACCCCCTCCCTCTCCCACAGAGTCCACAAGACTGATCTATACATCAGTGTCTCTTTTGCTGTCTCGTACACAGGGTTATTGTTACCATCTTTCCAAATTCCATATATATGCGTTAGTATACTGTATTGATGTTTTTCTTTCTGGCTTACTTCACTCTGTATAATAGGTTCCAGTTTCATCCACCTCATTAGAACTGATTCAAATGTATTCTTTTTAATGGCTGAGTAATACTCCATGGTGTATATGTACCACTGCTTTCTTATCCATTCATCTGCTGATGGGCATCTAGGTTGCTTCCATGTCCTGGCTATTATAAACAGTGCTGCGATGAACATTGGGGTACACGTGTCTCTTTCCCTTCTGGTTTCCTCAGTGTGCATGCCCAGCAGTGGGATTGCTGGATCATAAGGCAGTTCTATTTCCAGTTTTTTAAGGAATCTCCACACTGTTCTCCATAGTGGCTGTACTAGTTTGCATTCCCACCAACAGTGTAAGAGGGTTCCTTTTTCTCCACACTCTCTCCAGCATTTATTGCTTGTAGACTTTTGGATTGCAGCCATTCTGACTGGCATGAAATGGTAGTCTCTTTAGAGAAAGTATCTCAGCAGGACTTGAATAGGTTCTGAAGAGAAGCACTCTCCTTTCAGTAGAATACATTTACTCAAGGTGACCCCTCTCTTCAGTCCTCACACAGTCTTTGAAAGAAACAGCAAGAACTAACAACAACAACAAAAAAAGGTGGTACTTCTCTCCCCTGGTCCTTTCCTCTCATAGCTATGTGCAAGTATACACCTCTGTCTCTTACTTCTCTAAAGTTCCTTTTAAATGCACTTCAGGAGTTTTAGTAAAATTTAGAATCTGATTTTTTTAATTTTTTCAAGTGATTTAAAAACTAGCACTAGGAAACGTTGCTCTGTGGCATGTTACTATTGAAGATCCAATAGAGAGCAAGGATAACATCTGCTTTTCAAATTTTGCTGTATATATTTTATTCAGTTTTACAATATTCCCTCAGAGGCTGGTGAAGGTCAGGTTTTATTTTCATTTACAGGCTGGAGGTAGAGTAAAGCTTGGTTAGCTGCTGCATGTCATACCAGAAGCAAGTAAAACACATAGGACTGTAGGATTTAGGTCTCTGCTCAGGGTAAAATACACTAAACCAGAATTTTTCGAAGATTTACTTTCTAAAAAATGGTTCCTTAGTGGGCTCCAAGCGATACTTTTGTAAAAACAGTTTCTTAGTGTATAAATTTGAGCAATCTCCCATACTAAATGTGCCTCCAGAGATAAACAATGAATACATTACAGGTTTTGCAAAATCCTGTAATTAAAAACAGTAACAAAAATTTTGTTTATTTAACTCAACATCATTTCCTGTAGCATCTTCTGTTTGTTTAGTAAGTATTAGTTTATATTGATAAAATACATTTTGGCAAATGCTCCATTAAACCATACCATCTTTTACCTTATAGTATATGAGCAAAAAACCACTTGTCTCAGTCAAGGGCACATCTAAGTTACCACCAAGAAGAGAGAGAGAAAGTGAGGGAGGGAGGGGAAGAAAGAGAGGGAAAAAAGAAGGATACAGGGAGAGAGAGAGGGAGAGTCTCTTACCTGACTTTACTATTTCTGTCAATGGTTATTTTCAACAATATCATGTCACCCTAGCCAGCCCCTCTATTCCAATTGGTTTATATCATTATTGGATTATGTTACTTCTTTTAGTGACAAAAAGAGTTCCTATTAAACAGTAGGCACTACATCAGTCACAAATAGAAATTAAAGCATAGTTCTTATCCTGGAAGAGCTACCTTGTAAAAGGGGAGATGAGCAAGTACAAAACAACATGTCTTGATAAGGTGAGATGGAGGTGGAATATCCCCCAGAGGGAAGAAAGGCAAGTCTTGCTGAGAGAGTTAGGACATGGCTTCCTCTTATTCTTCAGCTGGAAAGATTTTAGAAAATAGTGCTTATTGATATGGGTGATAAGTAGATGTTAGCAAAGCAAATTATAGAGAATAAGACAGCCTAAAGAGAATACTCTGTAGTACTGCATATAAGTGAAGAAACCAGGGTTCACTTGACACAGTGTGTGATCAGATCCTAAGACACATATTCAGGGGTACTAGCGGAAGAGCCTGGCACCCCACTGCAGTACTTTTGCCTGGAAAATCCCATGGATGGAGGAGCCTGGTGGGCTCCAGTCCATGGGGTAGCTAAGAGTCAGGCATGACTGAGCGACTTCACTTTCACTTTTCACTTTAATGCATTGGAGAAGAAAATGGCAACCCACTCCAGTGTTCTTGCTTGGAGAATCCCAGGGACTGGGGAGCCTGGTGGGCTGCCGTCTATGGGGTCGTACAGAGTCCGACACAACTGAAGTTACTTAGCAGCAGCGGAAGAGCCATGGAGATTATCTATCTATTCGTGCAAACACACACACACACACACACACACTAATATATATGTATATATATATATATATATGTATATATATGTGTGTATATATATATATACACACACATACATACACACACACAAACCAGTAAGGTGTTTAAACTTTATCCTAAAGAGAATACAGTTATTGATTACATATCACTTTTAGCCATTTTAAGTCACTTTAAATCCAAACGATTCTTCCAACTTTTGCAACTGCTTATTCGGAAACTTCAAGGATCTTTTCTCTGTGGACACAGCCAATGTCTATCCATACAACCAGGCCAAAAATATGAAGCCTGTTATACCATAACTTCCCTGACTGCCCCAAACAGACTTCCTCCTATGAACATCTCTACTATCCACTAACTCTGTGATCTACTTATTGCCTTGTAAGTTACTCTTTTGTAAATATGTTTACTTTCTACAGCTGGCAAATGCCTCAAAAGCAAGGAACCACATTGTGTATCCTTGGGACAGCACTGTGGTGGTTCCCAGTGATCCCTACCTCTGCTATTCATTCCTGTGTATAATCCTCTTCTCTTGAACCTGGGCTGGACCTAGTATCACTTCTTACAAATAGAATAAAGTAAAAATGACACTTTTTTTTTTTCCTCCCAAACAAGTTACAGAAGACTCTGGCTTCTGTCTTTCTCTTTTTCTCTTGCTCTCTCCCTTGCTCGCTTTTCCTGGAGTAGGAAATGGCAACCCACTCCAGTATTCTTCCCTGGAGAATTCCATGAACAGAGGAGACTGGGGGGCTACAGTTCATGGAGTAGCAAAGAGTCAGACATGACTGAGCGACTAACATACTTGCTCATTTTGAGGAAAGTCACCTGCCATGTTGTGGACTGACTTACGGAGAGGCCCATGTGACAAGAAAGTGTTATCTCCACCCAACAGCCACATGAACCATGAGTGAGCTTGGGAGCTGCCAATCCTACTCCTAGAGAACCCTGAGACGACTGCAGCCCCAGGGGACATTGGATTATAATCTTGTGAGAGACTCTGAACCAGAGATCCCACACTAAGCTGCATCTAGACCCCTGAAACGAAGATAATAAATTTCTATTTTTATAAGCTGCTATATTTGGATGAAATTTATTGTACAGTCCCATATAACTAGAATAATACCTAAAGTAACAGACTATAAAATAAGTATGAATCACTTCAGAAGACAGGTAGATGGATAAATGGAAGAATATACAGGAAACAATTCATTTAATATTTATTGAATGAGGAATCTAAGGATGGGTATTCATTAACATTCCTTCAGGTTTATTTTGGATTAAAATAAAACCAAAAACTGATTTTATATTATCCAGGTCCCCTTGCTTTTCTTCTCTTGTTTATTTCGACTGAAGAAGTGTGTCAGCACAGTGAACTTCTACATAAATATTTTCTGAGTTTTTATGCAAAATGAAGAATTGCTAAACACAGAAGATACACCCAACAATAAAGATGCTGCTGCTTATTCACATTTTACATCACTTATGATCTTCTCCCACACAGTCATGCCTATTTCCATGGAATGATGACAATATCTATCAGGAAAGCTTCTTTGAACTCAAAGTGCCTGGGACCGATGATACAGAGGGGACAGCAGGGCATCTGTTTAGAGAAATAGGATGAAGCATCTTTTCCATGAGTGGTAATCATGGAAAGTCCTGTTGATTGAAAGATTTCTCACATGTTCCCTTAAACTATTAAGCTCTTGAGTCACAAAGGCATTCCACCTAACTTCCTTTTCTGAGACTTCTTTCTTATTCCATTAAAGAAAAAAAATGAATGAATCTGCTGGATATTATATTCCAGTGTGTTTTTTTTATGTATCAGTTATTTTATTAGGTTTATGTAAGAAATTTAGAACACCAATTTGTGAGAATAAACTCCATTTGGGAGACAAAATGCAGAGCAGAGATAGCCCTGGAGCTGAGAAACACCTTTGGTTTTTGGCAGAATTTTTGAGTCCACGGCCTTCTCATTAGCCTGGAGCTGCTCGGTAAACTCTTATTTCTCCTTCTCTGTGGGGATCTTGTCTTCCTGGTGCCTGAGCTTAAGAAGTTTCTTCTTCTTTGAAGTAAGCATGAGTGAGATGCTTTGGGCTTTTCACACCACTGATGAAGGTGGTGATGACAAATTTCTGGTGTGTTCTTTGCAGAGAAACTAGATTGAAGATCAGAGGTCCAGTCACAAGCAGCAGGTCACTATCCAGTTTCTTCAGGAAAATCACTCTCATTGCTGTAAGGATGGTCAAAACGGTCACAAGAGTGATGCTAACTCAGAATTTTCTCTCATGCTGACTGAAGAGATTTTTGTTAGCTGTGGCCCAATAGCTTTCCAGGAACATCTTCAGGAGGATAACGTTTAGGTGTTTTGTGAAGTTTAATTACTCAAGTTCCATCATTCTTGTTATTACCAACTGGGAAGAGTACCTATGACTTTTATATATAACTTAAAAAAGAGAGTGAGAATTTACATAATTTAAATAACATGCCTAACTCTACCATGACCTTGTATGGCATAAAACTTTGAAGAATTTCTGTGCTGTGCTATGCTTAGTCACTCAGTTGAATCCTGTGAAACTCGACACCTCTGAATACTAACCACTCTTTTAGATGATCCAGGGGTGGCTGCAGGATATGAAATTTTCTATTAAAAACAACTTCAGTGAAACAAGGTAAGTCAATAGTAAAGGTGAGTGTAAAGTTTTGAGAGTTGATTCATTAATGTGCTGTGCTTAGTTGCTCAGTCATGTCCAACTCTTTTCAACCCCATAGACTGCAGCCCACCAGGCTCCTTCATCCCCGGAGATTCTCCAGGCAAGAATACTGGAGTGTGTCGCCATGCCCTTTTCTAGGGGATCTTCCCAACCCAGGGATAGAACCCACGTCTCCTGCCTTACAGTCAGATTCTTTACTGTCTGAGTCACCAGGGCTCAGATCACAAGTCATCAAAGAACTTCTAGTTTGAGTTTGGAAAAAAAAAAAAGATACATGGGACAGAAAGAAGGAAAAACAACAATAGAACTCGCTTCCCCCCAAAGCAGAGATTCCTGCTGAAAATTGCTAACCATTATTCTCAATCTCATCAACTAATATTTACTTTATTTCACAGTTTACACAGTGTATTTTGGATCGCACAAAATAAGCCTGTACATTAACAGGGAAGTTGGCAAACATTTTGTTCTTATGATGATAATGTTAAATCAGACAGGTTAAGTTTGTTGGCCAAGATCAAATAACCAGTAAATGGCAGATTAGACTCGCACCAATACTTCCTAACAGTTAAAATTACACTGAGATGATAAGAACTGAGTAATGGTTGAATGACTTGCCACAAGAGGGAATCCTTTTAATTTAGTGCCACTTTTATGAAATAATTGTAGCACAGGGGGAATAAAAAGCAAGGCAGAATGAGACAAACTTTCTAGAGACAGAATCCATTTCAAAAGAAAGATAAAAAGATTTCAGCAGCTACTTGTACAGTACTAGTCAAAACAAAAGCACTTTTCCAACATCTCTCACTCTCATTCCTCTGCAAAGTACTGGTATGAGGTGACAGAGAAACTTGAACAAAAAGTCTTCAATATGGATTGGTTCAATGAATGAGGGATTAAAAACCTCAAAAGAAAGAGGAAATGACTAATAATTAAAGAATTTCAATGATTTATTGGGAATCATTCCTCTAATCAGAGTAGCAAATGAATTGTCCAATGTATGGGTAGATAAAGGATAATTTTAGGTTGCTAAATAGTCCAGGACTGCAAATAGCCAAGTTAACCCATTTCCTTGAACTCATTCATTTATTCATTACATTTCTAGCTAACTGAATAATTATCATCCGGAGAGCTTATAAAAATAAACATTCCAGGCTTCCCTGGTGGCTCAGTGGTAAAGAATCCACCTGTCAATGTAGGAGACAGGGGTTTGACCCCTGATCGGGAAGATCCCACATGCCAAGGAGCAACTAAGCCTGTGGGTCACCACTATTGAGCCTGTGCTCTAGAGCCTGGGAGTCGCAACTACTGAGTTCATTTGCTGCAACTATTGAAGCACGTGTGCCCCAGAGCCCATGCTTTGCAACAAAAGAAGAAGCCACCATAATGAGAAGCCCCAGATGCTGTTACAACCTAGAGGGCTGGGATGGGGTGGGAGGTGGGAGGGAGGCACAAGAAGAAGGGGACATATGTATATCTATGGCTGATCCAAGTTGATTTTTGGCAGAAACCAACACAATATTGTAACTATCCTTCAATTAAAAATAAATAAAGAAAAAAGTGGAGTGAGATCCAATAATCCACATTTTTAAGTTAGCACTTGAGATGATTGTGATGTGCTGCTATATTTGGCAACCACTTGACTCCACAGTACAATACTTGTACAGAAGTTACAGGACATTTCCAAATAATTTATTTTTGATAAAGCATTATTCAATTACTGTGACATTTCTGGGAGTTGTGGGAGTTAGAGGAACACTAAGTATCTGTCCATCTTGTGTCCCACATCCACTTCCCCATGCAGACATAACTAAATACAGTTACCCCTGTGTCTGAATTCTCTATTCATTTCCACATCCTATCTATCCTGGACACTCTCTGTTTCCATAGAAAGCCCATCAACATTGTGACCTTACAGCTTCTGGATCTCCTCAGTATCAACAACTTCCATCATTATTCCACTGCTCTATAGACATTTGTGCTGCCTGGAATGGAAATAAACAACCCCAAAATTTCTTTCAGCAGCTCAGTGTGAACCCCACCCTTCACAACCCTTTGAGCCTAGGGACTTTAGCCTCCAGCACTAAAGGAGTCTGTAGTCAACCTTCATGCAAAGGCTCCAAGGTCCCTAATAACATAATGTCCAGGTTTGTACTCTGTTCTAATCTGTACTAGACTCAATGGAAAATGGCTTTCACAGCTAGAAGCACCACACTGATATGCAAATATCTATTGGGGGCACCACTGTAAACTATTATTAATGAGGCTAGCATTTTAGGATGGAAGAAACATTATTAGAAATCCATTATTCTGAGTCCTGGCTCTCTCAGGATTCTGATTCAGTAATTCTAGAATAGGATCCAGGAATCTACATTTTTATATTGGCTTGGCCAAAAAGTTTGTTCAGGTTTTTTTCTGTACAACGTTACGGAAAAACCCAAAGGAACTTTTCTGCCAATCCAATACATTGTATACTGATCACATTCAAAGAAATCTTAACCTGAAGATTTAAATGCTGATAATCTAGAGTAGATACTACAGATAAAAGAAATACCTGATGGTTTGACAAATAAACAGGAAAAAGTTTGACAGATATCCTTTGAATAATAGGTTTTGAAAGAAGTACCTAACTAGAGAGACTATAGGGAATAAAGTGAAGGACTTGAAAGAAGGCAGCTCACAATAGAAAAGAAGAGAAGGGGAATAAAGCAAACCTTAGTCTTCATCTAACAAGGCTCCTCACCACTGACTTTGCTTTTGGGCGGGAGTGCATGGAGATGGAGTTTTGGAAAACAGTCTCTCCCAACTACAGATTAGTCTCTTTCCTACACAGAGATGGACCAGGAGAGAAGGAAAGATGTCATAATATTCTCATGGAATGATACAAAGAACTCTGGCCAATATGCGAAGAACTAAGAGATAAAGCAGAACTCAAACAAGATTTTCAATACAAAAGACCAAAGCTAGAAACTTCCACGTGTGTCCTTGCTATCTCTAGGTACTGAGAGAATTACGAACGCTTTCTCTGCCCCACTGTTATTATTCACAATAATTCCCAGAAGTACTCTCATGTACCAAAGGGATCATATTCAGAAGTAGAAAATGATTCAGTAATTTCATTTTAAGTCTTTTCCAAAAGTCTATTCAATTCCTGGACTCTTTGTACTTGCAAAAACTGAATTTGCCTACCAGATAAAATGTTTTTTCTTAGTTCTCTAGAGTATTAGTTACTTCCCAATCAGAAGACAGAAACTGCACAGTATTTGAAAGATGGAAAATTTAGTGTAAAGAAATAGCAACAGAAGACTGAAGTAATAGGGAATTGATTAAAGGTCAGGGGGTGAGTATGTGGACTCTAAGGGATACTCAAGTGCTACCAAGGGAGAGTACTCAAGGAAAGTACAAACTTGGAGGGAAAGAATCCTTCCCCAAAGCCAGGACTCAAATCTCACTACAGAGGGTACCGTTGAATCCCACTGGCTGTTGGAAAAGTTGGCTGAGTTATTCCAACCCAAAGAGGGTAGCTGAGAAGCTACAAGTTTAGGTTATTACTGACTCACTGGAAAGCCAGTTTGGGTTCTATCTGGACTCATAGAAAGTCACCTGGAAGTAGCAGGGCTGTGAGAAAGGGTTACTGATGATTCACTGGGAAACAAGCTGGCAAATCCATAGCACTTGCTAGCTGCCCCTAGGAGTGCTATCGAACTTACTGCTGGAAACCACCCAAGATGGGGTTGGTGTGGAGGGAGGTTGGGGAGGTGCCACTTGCTGTTTGATGCTAGAACACCACTGAAAAAAGCCAATTCACTCTTCAGGAGTTTGACTAAATGAGTACACCTGGTTCCAAATAGGAAAAGGAGTACGTCAAGGCTGTATATTGTCATCCTGCTTATTTAACTTATATGCAGAGTACATCACAAGAAATGCTGGACTGGAAGAAACACAAGCTGAAATCAGGATTGCCAGGAGAAATATCAATAACCTCAGATATGCAGATGTCACCACCCTTATGGCAGAAAGTGAAGAGGAACTAAAAAGCCTCTTGATGAAGGTAAAAGAGGAGAGTGAAAAAGTTGGCTTAAAACTCAACATTCAGAAAACGAAGATCATGGCATCTTGTCCCATCACTTCATGGGAAATAGATGGGGAAACAGTGGAAACAGTGTCAGACTTTATTTTTTGGGGCTCCAAAATCACTGCAGATGGTGACTGCAGCCATGAAATTAAAAGACGCTTACTCCTTGGAAGGAAAGTTATGACCAACCTAGATAGCATATTCAAAAGCAGAGACATTACTTTGCCAACAAAGGTCCGTCTAGTCAAGGCTATGGTTTTTCCTGTGGTCATGTATGGATGTGAGAGTTGGACTGTGAAGAAGGCTGAGCACCGAAGAATTGATGCTTTTGAACTGTGGTGTTGGAGAAGACTCTTGAGAGTCCCTTGGACTGCAAGCAGATCCAACCAGTCCATTCTGAAGGAGATCAGCCCTGGGATTTCTTTGGAAGGACTGATGCTAAAGCTGAAACTCCAGTACTTTGGCCACCTCATGCGAAGAGTTGACTCATTGGAAAAGACTCTGATGCTGGGAGGGATTGGGGACAGGAGGAGAAGGGGACGACAGAGGATGAGATGGCCGGATGGCATCACTGACACGATGGACGTGAGTCTGAGTGAACTCTGGGAGTTGGTGATGGACAGGGAGGCCTGGTGTGCTGTGATTCATGGGGTTGCAAAGAGTCGGACACAACTGAGCGACTGAATTGAACTGAACCTGGAAGAAGGCCACTCTCTCCTCTACTGTCCCCCCAACACTCTGTATTTCAGTGTTCAACCAGGCCCACTTTTATCACAGAGTAGAAGGAAAAAAAGGGCGAATTTGGAGCTGAGGGGCAATAAACATAACTGGCCTATGTGCCTATTAACTAAATAAAAATTTTTCTTTTCTAAAGGATATTTTTCAAATATATTAATATATTTATGGTGTGTGTATATACATATATATATCCCTGGAGAAGGGAATGGCTATCCATATTCAACATATGGAAAAATATCATTTTCTTGAGAACTAAGTAAAGAAAATGTTATCTGATTCAGTAAAGGACAACTTTTGTACTTTCCTCAGTGTGTTCCAGTTTTTAATCTAGCAAATACTGCACTATCAGAAAACAAGTAGCTCCTATTAGTGACCATCTATGCCTGAGCCCCACCCAAATGTAGAATATCTAGAAGTGGGGTCCCGGTATGGGCTTTTTTTTTTTTTTTTTAAAGCTTCCAGGTGATTATATGTTGTTTAGAACCAGTACTCATCGGTTTATGCCAGAAATGTAGAAATCAACCCAACACCTTTATTTCCTCGTCCACTGCCCTCAGCTAATACATCACTGAAAACCATATGGTTTATTAATCTCTCCACATTATACCCACAATACTGCTGCCTCCTAGTCCAGGTCCCCATCATCCCTTACATGGATTAATGCAACAGTCTCCTTGTGGCCTTCATCCTCTCTTGTCCATCTCCAAGCAATTCTACTAAGAAATGGATTTTGCCTTAGTGTCCCTGCCACTTCAGACTCTTCCTTTACTTTTTCACCTTACTTATTCCTATTTATCATATCAAGTTCTAGTTCAAAAAATACTTTTTTTTCTCTAGAAAACCTCCCCAAATCCTTAGAGATTCATTTAGCCCTGCTCCTTTATTCATCATTTATTGCATTATCATAATGAGTCAAATAATAATTTATGTAATTATTTGGTTGATTTTGACTTACTAGACTTGAAGGGTAAAACTGATGAGAATAATAATGATAAACATGGAGAAAGAAAAAAGGTTCCAAGCATCTGGATCTATGCTTTTACATATAAATCATAATGAGAGCTAACAATGATCATTTAGTGTATTTAATTAGCACACTATCTACAATACCCCTTTTAAGTCTCACAACAGTTTTAACAGTGCATGTATTCACTCATTCATCCAACAATCTGCAAAGTGCTACATGTGCAAAAATTTAGGACCACATTTCTTAAAATGTGCTAAGAGAATGTGGAACACAAGTTGACCAGGACACTTACTTAACATGCAGATTTGGCTGCTTTATCTTGGAAATACTTCATTAGGCTCAGTGAGGATAGGGCCTGGGTATCCATGTCGTTAATAAGTTCCACAGGTAATTAGTATTCAGCTTAAGTTTAATGAAGCCCTGTTCTAGGAAAAGATTAAAACAAAGATGTTATACCATCCAGATTGAGGGCAGGAGAAGTGGGCGATAGAGGATGAGACAATTGACTCAATGGACATGAATTTGAGCAAAGTCCAGGAGATAATGAAAGACAGAGAAGCCTGATGCGTGCCGAAGTCCATGGGGTCGCAAAGAGTCAGACACGACTTGGCAACTGAACAACAGCAACATGCCGTCTATATAGAGATACTTGGACCCCCTTCCTATACCTACTGATTCCTATACCTACAGTTTCCATTGGGTTGAGCCTAGCAAGTGAATTATTTTAAATTCTACAAATGATTATGAAACTAGACAACTCTGAATACTAACCACTCTTTTAAATGGTCCAGGGGTGGCTGCAGGATATGGAATTTTGTATTAAAAACAACTTCAGTGAAACAAGATAAAGCAATACTAAAGGTGAGTTAAAATTTTGAGAGTTGATTCATTAATGTGCTGTGCTTAGTTGCTCAGTCATGTCCTACTCTTTGCATCCCCATGGACTGTAGCCCACCAGGCTTCTTTGTCCATGGGGATTATTCAGGCAAGAATACTTGAGTGGGTTGCCATACCCTCTTCCAGAGGATCTTCCCAACCCAGGGATTGAACCCAGGTCTCCTGCATTGCAGGCCAATTCTTTACCATCTGAGCCACTGGGGAAGCCCCAACTGCTTTGTTTTCTCAAAAGCTTGAAAAATACTCCCTAGTCTACCACAGGGAATACCAGTTTTAAACAAGTTATGAATCAGTGAATACTGCAATGCCATCATCACCCTTACATTATGCACAAAGAGATGTGATACTGCCCAAGATAAACATTGTTCAAGAAGATTGATGTGGCCATTGTGGCCAAGGAACCATGGGACTCTTTGTAAGAGAGAATGTGGCTAAAACCTTAAGATACTAGATGGTTTCTTGGAACTGTGTCTATTTGCAATGGAAACCTGCCTAGTTACAGATATTTTTGAAGAAAATTTAATCTCCCACAGTCTAGAGTAGAAATACTAAAGAGAAAAGGGGAAGTGAACTTATTTATTTATTCATTTACTAAACAATTTACACAGTGCTATATGCTTTGGCCACCTCATGCAAAGAGCTGACTCATTAGAAAAGACTCTGATGCTGGGAGGGATTGGGGGCAGGAGGAGAAGGGGACAACAGAGGATAAGATGGCTGGATGGCATCACCGACTCGATTGACATGAGTTTGAGTGAACTCTTGGGAGTTGGTGATGGACAGGGAGGCCTGGCGTGCTGCGAGTCATGGAGTCGCAAAGAGTCGGACACGACTGAGCGACTGAACTGAACTGAACTGATATGCACAAAAGAATTAGGGCCACATTTCTCAAAGTGTGGTATGAGATTCTGACACACAAATTCACCAGGATCAAAGAGAAGTTTAAACTAATGAAAATGAACCAAAAAATGTATTTTCAAAGTGAAGATGAAAATACATGAAAAATAATAAATAAACTTCTGAAATTTATCTGGAGTCTTTTTTGTTTGTTTGTTTGAATTAATAATAATCACAGCTAACATTTAACATTTACTAAATATACTGAGGACTTTAACATACATAATCTCATTGAAGCTTCATAACAATTCCATGAGATAAATGCTATTATTTTTCATGCATTCATTCATTCAACAAATGTTCAAAATATATAGACCACAACCACTCTGGTCAACATTGTCTAATGAATGGGAATGGAACTATGAAAAAATAGGTAAGTTCCCTGCTGCTGTAAAGACAAATAAAATATTCTTATTCAATAAATGTGCAAACTGAAGGCTCTGGGCACTGAGATTTAAACAGCTTATACAATAGTCTCAAGTTCAGAAGCAATAAGATGTAGAACCACAATCTGAACAACTAACAAGTTAATTGCAGAGCCACTGTGCCTTACATGTACAAGTACCAAAACTAATTTAGGTCTAACTATGTGAAATTGCCATATTTATAGAGGAAAACATAAAATTTTGACTACTGCATATGCATCAATTTATACTCATATATACCTTTTCCGTACTTCTTAGTTCTTTTTTTCATTCTCAATAACTCTTCCTTCAGAGTTGTTTATGGTTGTTGATGACTCACACTGCAAATTGAGAACTAAACCTGATTTAAGGAAATTTACATTACTAGAAATTTAACAGGCCAGAGGGCACTGCAGTTTGATGATGACTTGGTCTTTTGAATTGTGAAATGTGGTCTGCTGTAGCCAACTAAGGGAATGGAGATAGCCTCAAACCATTTAAAAGCAGTAAATGACTGTGTAGAAAAGACTTATTTACTGCTGGCTATTTTGCCTCATTCTCAACACAATATAGGTCAAAGGATACCATATAGACTAAGATAAAGACCAATTCATGACAGGTTTCTTGTCCATGCTTGAAGTTTTTTGGCTTTCTTTATGTTTTTAATGAGCATAGTCGACAACACTAAGTCAAGATATTTGGGACATTTAACACAGTTCAGTATCAGGGATAACAAGGCAATATTGTTCTCTGAATTAGAAACAAAATTATGTGTTTTATGGGTCAAAATAACCTGTTCAGAGAATTCTAAAACATTTTAAAGGCCATTGTCTTCTAACAACTCAAAGAGTCCTCTAAATAAACATAGTTATGTAAAAATACACATATAAACATTTACATTTCTCTTCAAATATTTATCTCTCCAGTTGAAGGTTTCTCAATCTTGTCACTATTAACATATTGGGTCAGGAAATTCTTTGCTGTGTGTGTATCAGGGTGGGGAGCTAGTCTGTGTATTTTAGGACAATCACAATATCCTTGGACTCTGCCAGTAATACCCTCTCAGATATAATAATGAAAATAGTCTCCAGATATTGCTGATTATATCAGAGGGGCAAAATTGCCCCCATTAGACAACTACTACTCTTGACAGACATAGAAATAGATAAACATAGGAGCATACTGTGATATGGAGACATGAATCTGTGTCTAGGTATGGAAATGGTGAAGACTGTCTTTGTGTGGGTCATAAGGTACAATGGTTAAGAATAGCCAGAATCACACTGTGAATAGCCAGAAGTTCACACTGTGAACCTAACTTCTACTACATATTGAGATCTTTCAAATGATGGTAACAATAGGATTTCAAACATTTATGAACATTTAGAAAGAAAAGCATTTAAAGCACTTGACATATTGCTTGCTGCTGCTGCTGCTGCTAAGTCTCTTCAGTCGTGTCTGACTCTGTGCAACCCCATAGACGGCAGCCCACCAGGCTCTCCATCCCTGGGATTCTCCAGGCAAGAACACTGCAGTGGGTTGCCATTTCCTTCTCCAATGCATCAAAGTGAAAATCAAAGTTAAGTTGCTCAGTTGTGTCCGACTCTTAGCGACCCCGTGGACTGCAGCCTAGCACTCAGTAAATACTCAGCAACTGTCAAGTCTTATTATCTTAGAAGATCCAGCTAATAACAACCCTTCTCTCTCTGTATTAAATATAGATACACATAAATATTTACAAGTATTTGCATATGCAGCTATACATGTATATACATATATGTATAAATATGGCATAGGCAAAATATAACAATGGCGTGTACTAGTATGAGTTCTTGACTCTGTGCATATTGAGGGCACAGGCTCAGAAAGAGAGTGAGCCACACTATAATGCAAAACAGATGTTAGTTTGGTAGATAATTTTTTTGGCAGATTTAAAAAAGAGGAGCTAAGTTAGCTTTATCTGGCATGTTTCAAGAATAAGGTAATCAAATGTTCTAATTAATAGAGCGTTAGTGTAAAAAACCAAACATGGATTATCCATTTAAAAACATTTAAAATACTACAAAATCCATTTAACACTAAAACTTACTAATGTGATTAATTCATTTTTATTTCAACCATTATTTATAAATAACTTACTCTTTTCTTAGCTCTCTGCTAAGTACTGATTTATTTTTTGTTTACATTTTAGGAACTTATAATTCTTTAAGACAGTACTTATAAATATTTTTTTTTCCATTCAGAGGTGTGACAGATGTAAGAGTTTATACTAACTCCATATCATGATCTGAAGGTGTTTTGGAAAGTAATATTATTATTGACAATCATTGGTTTCCATTGTATTTGCCACTTTCTCATATAAATTTAAAACACAGAGTGTCACATAAGATATCTACCCCACTTCTCCACAAATTGAACTCTTAAGTCAAAAACTAAGAGGCTTTTTTGTAAATTTAAATGGTTTTCTTTCCTATCACTATAGGAATTTAGAAAATATCTAATTCTTCTCTTACATATCCTCAATAAAAATGAATTATGCCTCAGCATCTAGTAAGAGAGGCATTTATCTGTCAACATAGTATCATATCTATGTCAATTGAGATGCTGAAAAATTCTTCCTTATATTAAAGCAAAGCCTTTGTTGTTCAGTTGCTAAGTTGCAAAATCATGTCCGACTCCTTACAACTTCATGGGTTGCAGCACACCAGGCTCCTCTGTCCTCCACTATCTCCTGGAATTTGCTCTAGTTCATGTTCATTGAGTCGGAGATGAAAGCCTACCTCAAAGTTGTACACAATATGTTTATCTGATCACTACAAGCCACAGAACATAATTTGAATTTTTCCATATAGCAATCCTATATACACTTGACAACAACTCTTACATCTTCTTACATATATTATATATATACATATACATACATACTTATACAAATATACACACACATAAAGAGTATATACATGTATATATATACATGTATGTATGCATATAAATTCATATGTGTGTTTATTTATATGTGTATGTATATGTATATATCTATACACACACAGAAACAGAAGCAAGAGAAAGTTATAAATAGGGCAAAACATAAACAATTTGTAAATTTTGGACTACTATTACAATACTTGGAAGTGTGAAACAATATCTAAATTAAAAGTTTTATAAAAGTATTGTCATATGGGAAAATCCAAACTATTGTCTACTCTCAAAAAATCAAACTTTCTTATACCAAGGACTTACTATGCTATATTCATTATTTGGTAGCTACAAGAATGTGCATAAAACATACAGTCATAAGGCTAAGAACTTTAAACTTACAAATACGCAACAATGAGTTATTTATAGTGATAGTTCTATCAATGGCATTCTCTTCCCAACATTTTACTTCAAAGGGAAAAACATCTAAAGAAATGGTACTCTAGCGCACAGGGAATTTTTAGTTGAATAATTTTGTTTACACAGATACTTAGGAATGTGCCTATTTATCTGCCAAATGAATACAAAACATACAGCATTTATCAGTTTCAAGAACTCTAAACCAGATCTGTGAGAAAATATTTCATTTTTAAACCTGAAACAAGAAGAAATTCAGCTAATTTGGGGTCAAAAATACACTTGCTGTATGTCTCTTAAGCCTCTGACAAATTAGAAAATGCATTTCTACTTTTGTTTTTGGCTAGGTCATACTGTATATAGTGGTTTCATTTTTCTTCTGTGGTGTGTTATTCTTCCTTGTTTCCATTTCTGGTTTTTAAATGAAAACTCACAATCCTGCTGAGAACCCTTGCTTTCATACTGTTTTTGAAACCAGACTTTCACGATGAAGCCACAAACAACTCAGCAATAATGCACATTAAAGCAACATGCTATTTTTAATTCATATTTTGGGGATTTGGCAAAGAAACCATAATAACTTGACAAGTTAGAGGCAGCCTAGCAGACAAAATCTAAACATACATATGAACTCAGATTGCTCATCATCTCCCTACTCACTGATTATTAACTTTCTTTATCCCTCCCTTCCTTCCATCCTTTTTTTCTTCTTTTTTTCTTTCTTGAGTCTTTGAGGACGTGGAAACTAAGATGTAGACCAAAGCTGGGCACTTCATGTCTCACAACCGTAGGGCGGAAGGAGAAAATAAATACTAGTCAACTCTACCACCAGGAACTTTGTCATCTGAAGTCATAAGCAGACTTTGGTAATGTGGAGCAGTTAGCCACCATCACAATTTCAAGAAAACCTTATGTATATCCACATACACCCAACTGGTTTAGAATTGGGCGAGTAACACCCCAGGTATTCCCCAGGTGGAAAGGGACACTCCCTTGGAAGGGGGTGAATTCCCAATGAATGTCCCCATTTCTGTTGGGGATCTCAGCTCACATTCCCTCCATGGGGAGCCCCATGGGTTTCTTAATTGCCTTCTTCAGGGTTGGGAACAAAATTGAGAACACTGCCAAGGTGGGGAAATCTAGAAAGCTCTTCATTGCTTAACAAAATAAAGGAGAAATTAAAGATTGAAAAATCTCTAGGATATTTCCATTTATAGCTTCTATCTCTTAACTCACACAAATGACAAGATTTAATTTGTGTTACACTGAAGAGACTCAGGAACTATCATCATGAAAATTTCACTGGATATCCTGTAAGTATAGCCCAGTGGTTATCTTTGTCTGTCTACTGTTCTTTAGATATATCTTCAGAAGTTGGTACTTTATTGACTGTACACATTTATAATAAGGAAGTATTTACATAGTAACAAGCTAGAAAAATATATATACATATATTTCCTCATACCATCACCACAGAAAGTTTAACTTTTGTTTGTCGTACTGTTTTTTAATTCAAACATAGTCTCTTTCAGGATACAATGGAGAAAAGGTAGTCTTTTCAACAACTGATGTTGGAACAGCTAACTGTACATCCATACACAAAGACACACAAACACACACAAATGAATCTAGATACAGATCTTACACCCTTCACAAAAATTAACTCAAAATGGATTATAAACCTAAATGTAAAACACAAAGCTACAAAACTCCTTAGAGATATCATAACAGAAAATCTAGATAATCTTGGGTTTGATGATGACTTTTTAGACATACACAAAGGCATGATTCATGAAGAAAGAATTGATAAGCTGAACTTCATAAAAATTCAAATTTTCTGCTATGCAAAAGACAGGTTAACAGGATGAAAAAACCAGTCAAATGCTGGGGAAAAATGTTTACAAAAAACCCATGTAAGTTATCTATATCTGCAAAAAATAAGCCATCCTAAAAGTTAGTTACACAACTATGATATTTTATTTCTTTCAATTCTATGGGTTGATTTTCTGCTCCACTTAGTTTTGACTGGGATCATTCATGTAGCTACATTCAGCTGGCAATTCAGTTAGGGCTAGCACATCCAAGATGTCTTCATTTACATCTTCGTAGTTGCCGCTGGCTTCAGCTAAGACACCTCCTTTTCTCTTCTGTTTGGCCTTTATCCTCAAGGGCCTCTTTCCACATCCCTTTCACATAGAGTATCTTCAACTTCTCTAGATGGTGATTGTCTTCTAAATGAATGAAAAAGAATCCACAAGTTCTCTTCAGTACTGGGCTTAAAAGTTGCATCCTATTGGCCAAAATAAATCAAAAGGCCAAAGTCAAGGAAAAAGTGTGTAGACTCTATCTTTTGATGTGTGAAGGGCCAAAGTCGCACTGCAAAAGAGTACACAGGAGCAGGGCCGCTGTGATCATGGTGAGAAACAATCTCCCAGGAACATATAATGTGTTTCCACTGAACTTATTTTAAACTTAGATTGTTTCTGAAATTTTAAATATTTGCAAATTGTAATAAACAAGTGTCCTATATAAGTTTCTTTACAGGTTGAAAATATAACTTAAAGTTCCAAGTTTTTTATCAAAGACTATATTATTAAATTACTAAAATCACACACAAAAAGATACATATTCCATTTGTGTTCCCCAAATAAATATCTTCTTGATAATTTTTCAAGTGCTTCCAGCAGGGAGTGGGTATGGATTACATGTCCTGAAAAACTAGGTGTTTAATACACTAATAATATGTAAACAATTATAGTTCAGTATTTGCCTTGACTACAGAGAAGCAATGGTAACTTCATTGATAAGGTCATTTAAACATAATAATCATTCCTTTACTTGTTTATTTTATTCTATATTCATGTTTTGTTAGTTATTTTTGCCCACTTATTTTCATTATAGTTTTCAGGATTTAAGAAATACATTGATTTTAAGTGGTTTTATGTTAATACCTAAAAAGAGAACTCAAGAATGATGGACAATAAAGTTACTGTCTTACAGATCAAGAAGCCAGAGCTGGGTAAGGTACCACATCTCACCCAAGGCTTTTCATCTTCAACACAAATATCAGGAAGGAAAGGGAGGTACTTACACTGTGAGTCTCAAAACCCAAACTAGTTTCATTCATATCACAGAGTAAAAGTTCTCAAAAGGACTCAGATTGGTAAATCTAAATCTAATGTACAGATAAAATCTTTTTTTTCCCCCAAGATTACAAATTTTTCTGCCCTCACTGATATGCATTTACTCAATCTTACTCTTGTAAACATATTCCTTTAAAAATAGCCAACAACTTTTTACCAAAAGATGTCTAAACACATGGTGGAGGAATCTTAGGGAAAATCCAGAGGTTGAAACCAATGTATTCCAAGAAAGGGACAGGAAATCAAATCACTAAATAAACTTACTATGTGTGTACTTGAAGTGCTGTTGGCTTTGTGCATGATTTGCTTATTGGTGATGTTATGGATTAAGGGCTCCAGTGCCCAAAACACAAAGCCAAATTGAAAGTAGGTGTTGGCAACAAAGTAAGGGTTTCAAGTGGACTACAGTCCATGGGGTCACAAAGAGCTGGACACGACTAGCACACACGTGTGGTTGTGAAGTCTTTATTTGCAGGGCGCCAAGCAAGAAGAATGCTCATGTTCGAAAGACTCAAACTCCCCAATGGCTTTCAGGCTATGGTTTTTAAAGACAGTGTTAGGGTAGAGGGTTGGAGGATATGTAACCAGCTCATGGACTTTCTTCTGGTTGGTGGTGAGGTAATGGGGTGATGTTCTGGGAATCTCAGCCTTCTGGTTCCAAGCACTCAGGGGTCTAAGCACTTGTGGTCAGTATGTAATGACCATCTTCCATATGGGTGGAATCTTAGTTTCTACAGAACAGCTCAAAAATATTCATCAGATTGCCATCTTTATCCCTTCAGGAGGAATTAGGAGTTCTGTGACTCTAGTGTTCTAATGATTAAGTGCTTGAGCCTGCTCTTTGGAACTCAAAGAAGGACTAGGAAGACTTATTTTTTTTGTCTCCAAACAAGGAATGTGGGACAGGAGGAGCTTTTATACCTGGGAAGACCTCACAATGTCTTGACTGGTTTTAGTACCACTCCCTTCTCCTTGTTAATCCTCAATCCAGAGGGGAACAGGCAAGACAGGACAGTGAATTAAGTTTTGGATAGAGATTAATCATAAACTCAGCTGGGAACTCAGTTTCAGGTGGACTTGGTTTCAGTGATATAGGCATGTTTCATCAATAATAGTTGCTAAAATTTTCTACATGTTCTGAGAGAGGACATTTTTGCTTTTCAACATTCAAGACAATCCTCATTTTATTATGAGGGTTGTACGTATAATTTTCTAAAACATAATTTCAAAGAATATATACTGAAGCATATATAACAGCTCCATAACTTACCCATTTCTTCATGGGTAAAACAGGAAACAATAAAAGAGAAATAAAAAATATGATATCACTTGTGGATTTTTTTTTTTTTTTTTTTTTTTGGACTTCCTTGGTGGCTCAGATGGTAAGTAAAGCGTCTGCCTGCAATACAGGAGACCCAGGTTCGATCCCTGGGTTGGGAAGATCTCCTGGAGAAGGAAATGGCAACCCACTCCAGTATTACTGCCTGGAGAATCCCAGGGACAGAGGAGCCTGGTAGGCTACAGTCCATGGGATCGCAAAGAGTCGGACACGACTGAGTGGATTTTTTAATACATAGCCTTGCTTTTATTGTTGGATCCAGTTAAATATTATTTTCTTTTTAAGAAAATATTATTTAGTTGGCTATGTTGAGTCTTAGTTGTGGTTCTTAGTTGCAACACACAGACTCTAGTTGCGGCACTCAAGCTCCAGAGTATGCAGGCTCAGTAGTGCAGCACTTGGATAAGGGGCTCTGTAGCATGTGGAATCTTGGTTCCCTAACTAAGGATTAAATCTGAATCCCCTGCTTTGTAAGGCAAATTCTTAACCACTAGACCACCAAGGAAGTCCCTTACTTATTTATTTATTTGAAAGCATCAATTCTTCGGTGCTCAGTCTTCTTTATGGTCCAACTCTCACATCCTTACATGACTATTGGAAAAACCATAGCATTGACTAGACGGACCTTTGTCAGCAAAGAAATGTCTCTGCTTCTTAATATGCTGTCTAGGTTTGTCATAGCTTTTCTTCCAAGGAGCAAGTGGTTTTTAATTTCATGGTTGCAGTCACCATCCACACTGATTTTGAAGACCAAGAAAATAAAATCCATCACTGTTTCCACTTTTTCCCCTTCTATTTGCCATGAAGTGATGGGATGATCATGATCTTAGCTTTTTGAATATTGACTTTTAAGCCAGCTTTTTCACTCCTCTTTCACTCTCAAGAGGCTCTTTAGATCCTCTTCACTTTCTGCCATTAGAGTGGTATCATCTCCATATCTGAGATTGTTGATATTTCTCCAGGCAACCTTGATTCCAGCTTGTGATTCAGCCAGTCCTACATTTCACAGGATGTACTCTGCATAGAAGTTAAATAAGCAGGGTGACAATATATTGCCTTAACATACTCCTTTCTCATTTTTGAGCCAGTCCATTGTTCCATGTCTGGTTCTAACTGTTGCTTCTTCACCCACATGCAGGTTTCTCAGGAGACAGGTAAAGCCATCTGGTATTCCCATCTCTTTAACAACTTTCCACAGTTCATTGTGATCCACACAGTCAAAGGCTTTAGAATAATTAATAAAGCAGGAGTAGACGTTTTTCTAGAATTCCCTTGCTTTCTCTATGATCCAACAGGAATATTGACAATTTAATCACTGGTTTCTCTGCCTTTTCTAAACCCACCTTGTACATCTGGAAGTTCTCAGTTCATGTACTGCTGAAGTCTAGCTTGAACTCTACCTTGCTAGAATGTTAAATTAGTGCAATTGTACCATAGTTTGAACATTCTCTGGCATTGCCTTTCTTTGGGATTGGGGTGAAAACTGACTTTTCCAGTCCTGTGGCCACTGCTGAGTTTTCCAAATTTGCTGACATATTGAATGCAGCACTTCATCGGCATCATCTTTTAGGATTTGAAATAGCTCAGCTGGAATTCCATTACCTCCACTAGCTTAGTTTGCAGTAATGCTTCCTAATGCCCCCTTGCCTTCACACTCCAGGATGTCTGGCTCTAGGTGAGTGACCACACCATTGTGGTCATCCTGGTCATTATACCTTTTTTGTATATTTCTTCTGGGTATTCTTGCCACCTCTTCTTAAACTCTTTTGCTTCTGTTTGGTCCTTACAGTTTCTGTCCTTTATCATGCCCATTCTTGCATGAAATATTCCCTTGATATCTCCAATTTTCTTGAAGAGATATCTAGTCTTTCCCATGCAATTTTTCCCTCTGTTTCTTTGCATTGCTCACTAGAGAAGGTCTTCTTATCTCTTCTTGCTATTCTCTGGAACTCTACATTCAGTTGAGTATATCTTTTCCTTTCTCCATTGCTTTTTGCTTCTCTTCTTTCCTCAGCTATTTGTAAAGCTTCCTCGGACTACCACTCTGCCTTCTTGCACTTCTTTTTTCTTTGAAATGGTTTTGGTCACTGCCTCTTGGACAATGTTACAAACCTTTATCCATAGTTCTTCAGGCACTCTGTCTGCCAGGTTTAATTACTTGAATCTATTGGTCATCTCATTGCTCCCTTTTAATATGTTATATTGGTTGTATTCATCACCTTCATCACCAATACTTAACAAGTGATGCTGTTACTAGCATTGGATAATTGGATCATTGCTGCCAACCAGGTTCCTTTATTTGCAAGAAGCAAATCATATTCAAACTAACAAAATTCAAAAATAGGTCAATTAGACAATATGAAATATCTCAGAATACTAAGACAGAAATGAAATATAGCTGGGCTTACAAGATTAGAAACAAAAATTACTCCCTCTTTCACAACTGTGTACACTAAGTATTTATTTTATTATATGAATATGTTCAATCTGTAATATTTTTATCATCTTCCTCTGCTTACCTATCTTTACCACAGCCTAACATGGCTAAAAGTCCAGCTCTGTATAATCACCAATAAATTCTGGGCTGAATTCTGACTGACCCAGGTTCCTCAGTACTTTAATTCCAAACTTCTAATTGATTATTCCTCTCTTTTACTCTTCCCAGAGTCTGTCTGTAACTGCAGATTATCATAAACAACTGGTCAGCCAACTATGACTGTAGTAAAATAGAATCATCAACTGGAGCTGTGAGTAGGTAGAAAATAACTAGCATGTCTACTATAATTTGCTAAATATATACCTTGGAATACTTTGTAATATAGAATAATTTATTTCCTCATGTGTAAAATCTAATAAAGTTTACTTACTATTTGCCTACCCTACCCTTAAGTTCTGTCTATAGTAACAAATGAGTTAATAAAAAAGAAAGCAATGGGCAACCTAAAAGCACTTCAGTTCAGTTCAGTTCAGTTCAGTCGCTCAGTCGTGTCCGACTCTTTGCGACCCCATGAATCGCAGCACGCCAGGCCTCCCTGTCCATCACCAACTCCCAGAGTTCACTCAGACTCACGTCCATCAAATCAGTGATGCCATCCAGCCATCTCATCCTCTGGCGTCCACTTCTCCTCCTGCCCCCAATCCCTCCCAGCATCAGAGTCTTTTCCAATGAGTCAGCTCTTTGCATGAGCTGGCCAAAGTACTGGAGTTTCAGCTTTAGCATCAGTCCTTCCAAAGAATACCCAGGATTTAGAATGGACTGGTTTGATCTCCTTGCAGTCCAAGGGACTCTCAAGAGTCTTCTCCAACACCACAGTTCAAAAGCATCAATTCTTTGGTGCTCAGCTTTCTTCACAGTTCAACTCTCACATCCATACATGACCACTGGAAAAACCATAGCCTTGGCTAGATGGACCTTTGCTGGCAAATAATGTCTCTAGTTGGATGCAGCCAATAATTAACAAACCATATCTACTACCAATCAAATTATCCAGGAGAGAACAAACTACAAAAAAAATCACAGTCTCTCAAGATAATAGAAACTTCATAGAACTCATTTTCAATTGTAACTTAAAGAATATCAAGAGTCTAATATAATTCAACCAGTTTCTCTCTTCCTCGGACATTCAAGTTACAGTGCTTATTCTAAAGAAATTGAAGAAATAACTTTTTCACCTTGATATAAATGGTCTGGGGAATATACATTGATTTTATATCTTGTTTAAACATTCCTATTATTGCAAGTATGTTTATTTGGCTTTGGAATTTGGGCACTTTCTTTGACTTTTTGGGGTTCTTTATTTTTATTTTATTTTTCTTCTGATGCTGATTGTCTGGTAATTTATTTTGTACTTTCTATTTTCTAGAAATCCATGGTGGTGAGGACTTGAAGATAACTGGAAGACTAGAAATGAAGGAAAGTAGTAGAGTCCAAGCTCTGAGAGCAGATGGGATTCATTCAGCAGTTTGTAAAAGCAAAATGAGCTTTATAGACAGAAAGGAGATGGAATAAAATTGACAGAGAAACCAAAATAGAGCAACCCAGTCCAAAGGAAAAACTACTGAGGTGAGAACTGTCTTTCTAATGGAGACTCATAAAAACTCCAATCTTGGATTGAATGAGTACAGGAAAGAGGAGTGAACTGAGTAGCTATTATCCAATTAACCAAATTAATTTATAACTAATTATACTATATATTTATATATGAACTAATTAAGTAAATATAATTTAATTAAAGGTATCTTTACTAGGTAGCCGGAGTAGAAATACCTCCTCCCAGCTCCATCACACTGAGCTACCAGTAGTAGTTGTTTGCCTGTAGGGATAGTGTTTGTAATCTGCTCTAAAATTAAAATGCAGAGTCTTTTCTAATAGGACTCATGGGGTGGGGTATCATGCCAGATATGGAAATCCTGAAAAAAAAAGTTGGAGGGGGAGAGTAAAGTCCACAATGGATGAGGAAGAATAACTTTAAAAAGGAAAGAAACTTGCTTACAAGTGATAAATACTGAAGCTCTCTACATTCAGATTAAACTCCTTTTTTTTTTACTAATTGTGAGACCCTCAAGACTTCCACTCTACTTTATGTTTACCATAGAGGAACTCTGCAAGGCTACACTTTGCCCTCATTGACACAGTGCCCATAACAGCCCTCAGGTGAGAGGCCAACGGGGGAAATGTACTTATAGAATTGTAGACAAAATTTGTGTCAGCTGATTACCAACCAACCTAGTAAATCAGTGAAAAGTATGAAGAGATAATGAAAAATCACAAAATATTTAAGAAAAACCAAGAATATGATCAAGCGTAATACATTAGACTCCTGTACTTAATTTCAATGTTTGTGTTTGTTTATCCCCATGCATGCGTGCCTACTGTCACTTCAGTAGTCTCCACTGCGACCCTATGAACTGTAGCCCTCCAGGCTCCCCTGTCCGTGGGATTCTCCAGGCAAGAATACCAGAGTGGGTTGCCGTGCCCTCCTCCAGGGGATCTTTCTGACTCAGGGATTGAACCCATGTCTCCCTGTGGCTTCTGCATTGCAGGTGGATTCTTTACCACTAAGCCACAACAGGAAGCCCATACATCAACCAGATGTCTGAGAGTTCAACTCAATTCTGACACTATCCACTCAGAGACTGAATCAAGATTACACAAGTAAAAGGCACACTCCAAGTCCACCCTCTACTTTAGACACCAATAGCAAGCCCAGGTTACCTGTACTTCAGAGATTCCCATGATCCCTTCCTTGGGTTAGATTAATTTGCTAGAACAACTGGAACAGCTCAAGAACTCAGGAAAACCCACCTACTCACTAGATAACCAATTTATTACAAAGGATATTAAAGGATAGTAATCAACAGCCAAATGAAACACAGATAAATTAGAACCTTAGACAAAGGTGCCTCTATCCTTGTGGAGCTTGGGGCCTGGCACTGAGGCACATATAAGTGTTCTTATGCGGAAACTCTCTGAATCCTCTACTTTTGGGTTTTTATGGAGACTTCATTACATAAGCATAATTGATTAACTCATTGGCCACTGGTGATTGATTCAACCTCTAGCCTGTTTCCCCTCCCCTGAGATCGGAGGTGGGAGGACCACCCTCTAAACACAAGGCTGGTTTCTTTGGCAACCTATCAAAAGATGCTTATCAAAATACACTCTAATCACTCTTAACAAAAGACACCCTAATCACTCTTAACACTGAGGAAATTCCAAGGGTTTGGGGAGCTATAAGCAAGGAATTATGGACAAAGACCAAAGAAGAAATATATATTCTGGTCATCTGGACCAAATGTATATTTTTTATAAATCATAATATTGCAATAAATAACTAGCAACATCTAACAAATGTTAAAGAAATAGAAAAACATCTAACATCTAATCTGAAGGCAAGGTCTATGGACATTGTTAGTTGTTACAGTTGGGTGGTGGGTGTGGGGGAGCTCCTGGCATCTAGTGAATATGGCTCAAAGGTGTTAGCAAAATCCTACAATGGACAAGACAGCCCACCACAACAGAAACACGCCCAGTCCAAAACGTCAACAGCAAAGAAGCTGAAAAACTGTGCCCTTTCTACTTGTCTTTTACTTGAGTCTTTAATGGCATTCTGAACATGCTTTTATCTTTTTCCATCCCTGCTTCTATAGGATCCTCCTTTTTTCTTCCCCCAGAAGATTCTCAATGTTTCTATAATGCTGTTCTCCCAGGATTTTGAGATCCAGAGAGTAAATGCCATCTTGTTCTTGGTGACTACAAGCTTAAAATTTCTCTAGCATGCACTGGGGGAAAAAACCCATTAACCTTTACTTTTCTTTAGCAGAACTTTCCTGTCTCTACTGGAGAATGTATTTGCTCTGGTTTCTTTTTGAAACTAAATCCAAATCCTTTCTAATCTGCAGAAATTTTTGACTGTTGGCCCTCTACTATGCCCTAGAGTGGTTACAGATTTACTCCCTTGTTTATAGCTTTTTGTTTTGTCATTTCAAAGCACATATTCTTAGATTGCCATTTTTATCTGAAAGTTGCTGATTAATTTTGCAAACTTACATCCATAATATTTAGGCTACAAAAAATTACTAGTAACCAGAATCTGTGAATATATTGTTTTATTGTTACAAAAGTCAGTGAAAACTATTTCCTCTGTATTTTTGAAAGTTTAATTTTGACACTGATATTTTTACTAGAGGAAAACTTTTCTTTTCTTTTTTTTGGATCATTTCTTAAAGTGGAGAGTTATTTGAAAGCTGTATATAAATAAATATTATTACAATAATACTTAATGGTTTATAGCCTTTCTGATATGATATGCTTTCATAAACACATTATCATGCTTGAACTTCACAATCCTAGGAGTAAATATTGTTTTGCTTTTTGAGCTGTGAGAGAAAGTAACTTTTGAGTGAAGCCACAAAGTTGAGTCTAAGAAAGTCTTCTAACTCTATCTCTAATATATGTGCTGGTTTTCTACACTGTTTTCTTAATTAGAGGAAGCAGAGTGTTTGACATTGTATCAATTGCTCTATTCCATAACAGGGAGGAAGTTTTACTATGATCCAAGAAGATGTTGTATTAGACCTCTCCACATATGAGTCAGTAAATGCCAGGGGTAGAGTCCTATTAATATGAATGCACCACTAGCTCATGGTGAAAAGAAAAAAAGAAAGAAAAGAAAAATAAATAACAATGATAACAATGCTCATTATTTGAACAAAAACTTGTAAGAAACTTTAGGTATAAGAAGCACAGTAAAGGTTAAGTGTAGATAAATGAATTTCCAAGTGTTGCTCAAGTCATGGTATCTTGCATGTACTTCTCAGTGTACAAAACTTCACCTCTGTGCCTTCTGGTTCATTATTTGTTTTCTTCTACATTTCATTCAGTACTTGAGAAGTTAAGAAAATTGACTTTTATTCTCAGTTCTCCTACTCTTATAGAAAGCCAAAGCCCTATTTATTGATCTACTGATTTTTCTGTTGCTCAGTCACTCAGTCTGTCCAACTCTTTGCAATCCCATGGACTGCTGTACACCAGGGTTCCATTTCCTTCACCATCACCCAGAAGTTGCTCAAACTCATGTCCACTGAGTCAGTGATGCCATCCAACCATCTTGTCCTTTGTCGTCCCCTTATCCTCCTGCCTTTAATCTTTCCCAGCATCGCTTATTTCCAGCAAATTAGAATTATGGGTTCACCATGAATCTTTCTTCCCTGTGAAATCCATGCAAGTACTGTGATTTATCTTTAAGGATTTGGACAAGGAAGTTTTTCCTTCCTTCTTCTTCCTTACTGGCCCCTGAATTTAGCCCAAAGGAAAATATCACTTTCTATTGTCATACCCAGTTGTGGATGTGACTGGTGATAGAAGCAAGGTCCGATGCTGTAAAGAGCGATATTGCATAGGAACCTGGAATGTTAGGTCCATGAATCAAAGCAAATTGGAAGTGGTCAAACAGGAGATGGCAAGAGTGAACGTCGACATTCTAGGAACCAGCGAACTAAAGTGGACTGGAATGGGTGAATTTAACTCAGATGACCATTATATCTACTACTGTGGGCAGGAATCCCTTAGAAGAAATGGAGTAGCCATCATGGTCAACAAAAGAGTCCGAAATGCAGTACTTGGAAGCAATCTCAAAAATGACAGAATGATCCCTGTTCGTTTCCAAGGCAAACCATTCACTATCACAGTAATCCAAGTCTATGCCCCAACCAGTAACGCTGAAGAAGCTGAAGTTAAATGGTTCTATGAAGACCTACAAGACCTTTTAGAACTAACACCCAAAAAAAGATGTCCTTTTCATTATAGGGGACTGGAATGCAAAAGTAGGAAGTCAAGAAACACCCGGAGTAACAGGCAAATTTGGCCTTGGAATACAGAATGAAGCAGGGCAAAGGCTAATAGGGTTTTGCCAAGAGAACACACTGGTCATAGCAAACACCCTCTTCCAACAACACAAGAGAAGATTCTACACATGGACATCACCAGATGGTCAACACCAAAATCAGATTGATTACATTCTTTGCAGCAAAAAATGGAGAAGCTCTATACAGTCAACAAAAACAAGACCGGGAGCTGACTGTGGCTCAGATCATGAACTCCTTGTTACCAAATTCATACTTAACTTGAAGAAAGTAGGGAAAACCACTGAACCATTCAGGTATGACCTAAATCAAATCCCTTATGATTATACAGTGGAAGTGAGAAATAGATTTAAGGGCCTAGATCTGATAGACAGAGTGCCTGATGAACTATGGACTGAGGTTTGTGACATTGTACAGGAGACAGGGATCAAGACCATCCCTATGGAAAAGAAATGCAAAAAAGCAAAATGGCTGTCTGGGGAGGCCTTACAAATAGCTGTGAAAAGAAGAGAAGCAAAAAGCAATGGAAAAAAGGAAAGATATAAGCATCTGAATGCAGAGTTCCAAAGAATAGCAAGAAGAGATAAGAAAGCCTTCCTCAGAAATCAAAGCAAAGAAATTGAGGAAAACAACAGAATGGGAAAGACTAGAGATCTCTTCAAGAAAATTAGATACCAAGGGAACATTTCATGCAAAGATGGGCTTAATAAAGGACAGAAATGGTATGGACCTAACAGAAGTAGAAGATATTAAGAAGAGGTGGCAAGAATACCCAGAAGAACTGTTCAAAAAAGATCTTCACGACCCAGATAATCACAATGGTGTGATCACTGACCTAGAGCCAGACACCGTGGAATGTGAAGTCAAGTGGGCCTTAGAAAGCATCACTACAAACAAAGCTAGTGGAGGTGATGGAATTCCAGTTGAGCTATTTCAAATCCTGAAAGATGATGCTGTGAAGTGTTGCACTCAATATGCCAGCAAATTTGGAAAACTCAGCAGTGGCCACAGGACTGGAAAAGGTCAGTTTTCATTCCAATCCCAAAGAAAGGCAATGCCAAAGAATGCTCAAACTACCACACAATTGCACTCATCTCACACGCTAGTAAAGTCATGCTCAAAATTCTCCAAGCCAGGCTTCAGCAATATGTGAACCGTGAACTTCCGGATGTTCAAGCTGGTTTTAGAAAAGGCAGAGGAACCAGAGATCAAATTGCCAACATCTGCTGGATCATGGAAAAAGCAAGAGAGTTCCAGAAAAACATCTATTTCTGCTTTATTGACTATGCCAAAGCCTTTGACTGTGTGGATCACAATAAACTGTGGAAAATTCTGAAAGAGATGGGAATACCAGAACACCTGATCTGCCTCTTGAGAAATTTGTATGCAGGTCAGGAAGCAACAGTTAGAACTGGACATGGAACAACAGACTGGTTCCAAATAGGAAAAGGAGTTCATCAAGCATTTTGTATATGTTACTAAAAAGAATTTTTCACATTACAAATCTAGTGAGTTTTTTCAGTGTAGCAGAAGTGCCTGCATTTTCAAATTAGTTTTTGATAGATGATTGTAACTTAGAAACATGATGGTTTTCATCATCAATCCTTTCATTTTCATTTGTCTTGTTCCTGGTAAACTCCCTTTCACATTCTCTGAGGGACTGTCCCGAATCTCTAGCACTGTTTAAGGATCATGATTCTCACTCTCATCTTTGAGCAAAAACTTCTGCTTCCCATTTCACAGACATCTATAGGCCATCAAATATGAGTAGCTTCAAGCTTCCTCCTCTACACATCTAACTTTCCAGTAATGACACCCATTTTCATAATCTTGCAACATATCTTGTAAGAAAGAGTCTCTATCTGTGGTGAGCTAATCTGTGTTCTAAATCTTAATATTCTTATCTCCTGTGAGATGTTAGTCTAGCCATTTATCCTATCACCTCTATTTTAAGTATGGCTTTTTCCAGAGTTAGCTTCCCTCATCTCACAAGTGAGATGTATTTATCTTTATCTTGTATTTAGATAAAGAAAATCCTTCCTCCTATACACTATAAAAACTATTGCTGATTTCCTTCCATGTCTTTACCATTGACCTTCTTGAAAGTGTTACATAATTTATCCTCATTACTTCTTAGGTTCCTTCATTCCTCAATCCATTGAGTTTGACTTCTGTCACCACTCCTCGAAAAGTCATCTTCTATAGCTCACCAATGATCTTGTGACAATCTTACATACAATCAGTTTTCCGTTTCCAACTTATTTAACTTGTAAAACATTGATAATATTTACAACAGCTCTTTCTTGAAGGTATTATTCCTTGGTTTATTATACTTTGGTTTATAGGGGTCATCCTTTCTTTTGATAAAATATGTTGCTCCCCCCAAAAAACAAAAACATATTTCCCAGAATTTTTAAGAAACTGGTATATATAAATATACAATATATTTTAAAATATAGACATAAATATAAGTGCTGATATTAATATAGCTATAGATATATCCAAGGCTGCAGAGATATATGTGTACATACTGTAATATGAATTTTATTGACAGCTTTCAGGAATAAACTAAGCACATATGTAAAAAGAGAATATGTAGTCATATTAGGCTACATATATTTCATATATATGATTATTTCATATATATGATTTTACTGAGCTTACTAAAGCCATCCCTTTTCCCCAGTCTTGCCTGCCACTACTTATTGCCCAGTAGTTTTCTTCCTTTTACTATGGTAATTATTTTTCAGATATTTGCATAAGCTTCTCTTTCTCAATTGGACTGTGAAAACCCTGGTTCATGATCTGCTTTCTCACTCTACCTCCTCTCTCCAAGTGACCTAATTCAATTGTGGCTTCAACAGTTCATCCACTCAATGACTCTATAACATTATATGTCTAACTCAGAACTAATCATTTTTTTAGTAAAAACGTTCAGTATTATTAAGCACATTCATATTAGTGTGCAATGATCACCACCATCCATCTCCAGACTATTTTCTCTCGCAAAACAGAAACTTTATACCCATTAAACAACATCTTGCCATCACAGTTCCCTATACTGTAGTCCCTGGTTACCATCTTTCTATTTTCTTTCACTATGATTTTTGATTAAGTAACTCACATAAGTGGAATCATACATTATTTGTCTTTTTGTGATTGGTTTATTTCGCTAAGCATAGTGTTGTCAGGGTTGATCACGTGCTGGAACTGTGCTGGAACATGCTGGAACGTGTTGGAACATGTGCTGGAACTGCCTTTATTTTTGAGGTTGAATAAAACCCCATTGTATGGATATAACACATTGTACATATCCATTCATACATTGATGGACTCGGGTTTCTTTCCTGTTTTAGCTGGTATGAATAATGTTGCTATGAACATGAGGGTACAGATAACTCCTCAAGACTTTTCTTTCATTTACTTTGGATGTATACCCAGGATAGGATTACTGAATCATTGTTGTTCTTGTTGTTCAGTCGCGAAGTTATGTCCAACTCTTTGCAACCCCATGGAATGCAGCATGCCAGGTTCGCCTGTCCTTCAATATCTCCCAGAGTTAGCTCAAATTCATGTCCACTATGTCAGTGATGCTATTGAACCATCTCATCCACTATTGCTCCCTTCTTCTTTTGCCTTCAATCTTTCCCAGCATCAGGGTCTTTTCCAATGATTTGGCTCTTCACATCAGATAGCCAAAGTATTGGAACTTCAGCTTCAGCATCAGTTCTTCCAATGAATATTCAGGATTGATTTCCTTTAGGACTGACTGGTTTGATCTCCTGGCAGTCCAAAGGACTCTCAAGAGTCTTCTCCAGTTTGAAAACATCAATTACTTGGCACGCAGCCTTTTTTACCGTCCAACTCTCACATCTGTATATGGCCACTGGAAAAAACTATAGCTTTGACTCTATGGACCTGTGTCGGCAAAGTGATGTCTCCACTTTTTAATATGCTATCTAGGTCTGGCATAGCTTTTCCTCCAAGGAGCAAGCGTCTTGTAATTTCATGGTTGCAGTCACCATCTGCACTAATTTTGGAGACCAAGAAAATAAAATTTGTCACTGTTTCCACTATTTTCCCTTCTATTTGCCATGAAGTGATGGGACCAGATGCCATGATCTTAGTGTTTTGAATGTTGAGTTTTAAGCCAGCTTTTATACTCTCTCACCCTCATCAAAAGGTTCTTTAGTTCCTCTTCATTTTCTGCCATAAGAGTGGTATCATCTGCATATCTGAGGTTGTTGACATTTCTCCAGACAATCTTGATTCCAGCTTGTGAGTCATCCAGCCCAGTATTTCAGGTGATGTACTCTGCATGTAAGTTAAATAAGCAGGGTGACAATATACAGCCTTGACGTACTGCTTTCTTAATTTTGAACCAGTCCATTGTTCCATGTCTATTTCTAACTGTTGCTTCTTGTCCTGCATACAGGTTTCTCAGGAGAGAGGTAAGGTGGTTTTGTATTCCCAGCTTTTTAAGAATCTTCCACAATTTGTTGTAATCCACACAGCCAAAGGCTTTAATATAGTCAATGAAGCAGAATGAATGTTGACAATTTAATCTTTTGTTCCTCTGGCATTTTCTCAACCCAGCTTGTACAGCTGGAAATTTTCAGTTCATGTACTATTGAAGGCTAGCTTGAAGTATTTTTAGCATTAACTTGCTACCATGTGAAATGACTGCAATCATACAATACTCTGAACATTCTTTGGCATTGCCTTTCTTTGGGATTGGAGTGAAAACTGACCTTTTCCATTCTTGTGGTCACTGCTCAATTTTCCAAATTTGCTGGCTATTGAGCTCAGCACTTTAACACCATCATCTTTTAGGATTTGAAATAGTTCAGCTGAAATTTTATCCCTCCACAAGCTTTGCTCGTAGTAATGCTTCCTGACACCTACTTGCCTTCACACTCTGGGGTGTCTGGCTCTAGATGAGTCACCACCCTATTGTGGTTATCCCAATCATTAAGACCTTTTTTGTACAGTTCTTCTGTGTATTCTTGCCACTTCTTCTTAATCTCTTCCGCTTCTGTTAGGTCCTAGCCATTTCTGTCTTTTATTGTGCCCATCTTTGCATGAAATGTTCCCTTGGTATCTTCATTTTTCTTGAAGAGATCTCTAGTCTTTCCCATTCTACTGTTTTCCTCTATTTCTTTGCATTGTTCACTTAAGAAGACTTAATCTCTCCTTGCTCTTCTTTGGAACTCTGGGCATGCATGGCGGCTTTCTAATTTTCCCTATACACATGGTTGCTTTTGAATATTCTTATCTTTAATCTTTGGCTCCCAAAATGTGAAAAAAAGAAAAATAAAGTGTAGAGCAGGGGAATGCTGGCCCTTTAATTCTCCTGGAATTCACTACATCTGGAAGCAGGAGGGGCTTCCAACGGTAAGATGTGGTGCAAGAAATACAGCTGCCCACCTCTGTGTCTGCAAATCCATGATCAGAAACAGCAATCAGCAATCAGAACATAAATCCCTGATATTTGAAGGACAGAGTTCTTATTGCCACGGTGGCTCCTGCAAGCCATGCACAAGCTGCTTCAGAAACACGTGCACAGCTATCTGCCATTGGGCTAAGGAGAGTGGGATGGGTAGTTCTCAAATGCTGAAATTGCAACTGAGCATGATTTAATGTCCAACCCTTCCCCTAAAAGTAGCAAGCCTTCATTAGATTCCAGAGTTTCAAAACAGTTACATCAGCCAAATTCTGTCTGTGTAACTACTGCCTGGGTGGGATGAACCCTTGGTGCCTCCTACTTCACCATCTCCCCAGGATGCTATTATGCCCGGGTAAACCTGCTTAGTGGTCATCAATAGCACTGAACTTGCAATGAATAAAAGGCCTCATTAAAATGCAAATATAATTTTCCTAAAAGAATTTCTAAACTGAAGATGAAATATGATGCTGGAACATATCGTCCTACTGTTTTCTCAATACATTTGTACAATTTTGATTATTTTTTCAATGGTTCCAAAATATATTCTAATAGATATGTTGAATAATTGATATTACAGAATTTTCAATAATTTTCATTTCCAGTATTCTTTCTTATGGATTATTCTTTACTTAGTCATTCTTTATCTCAAATACAATAGTATACCTCCCCTGTGGGTTCCAAAAATGCCTACTGACAAGAATAATTATCCTAACTTGGCAATATGCCTTTAGAATCCAAAATACTTACTCTCATAGTCACAACTTAGATATTGGGGGAAAATAAGAAGTAAAAATCAAGAATTAAATATACTCTGAATCATATTTTTTAAAAAATATGTCCACAAAACTGTTTTTAAGAGACACATAATCTGTTAGGTAAGAATGAAATGAATGCACAAAACTGCAATAGGATACAAATACCCAGATGTAGTTTCTGAGATGATAGGATATGGATTATAAAAATACACTCATGCTGCTGCTGCTGCTGCTTCTGCTAACTCACTTCAGTCGTGTCCGACTCTGTGCGACCCCACAGACGGCAGCCCACCAGGCTCCCCACCCCGTCCACGGAATTTTCCAGGAAAGAGTACTGGAGTGGGTTGCCATTGCCTTCTCCGGAAGTTCTAGTGGAAGGCATGAAAATACATACGGTGACCTCAGGAATTTTGTCCCTTTGTTTGTGATTATCAAGAATAGTGGGACTGAGACTGGGGATTCTCCTTTCTCCTGGAAAATCCCTACTTCTTCCCTCTTAGAACTGAAAGGGACTAACTCTGTGTTATGAGGCTACTGGGGAATTTCAGCTAACTCCTATGAGGAAAGAGATGGAAACAAGTGTTCCTCAACAATCCCACTGATGAACCACAGGTTTCCCATAAGCATCTCTCAGATTCCAAAATGTCCTGCTGAGGGCTAAGTGAGAATAATGGAATCACTACATTTAGTCATGCTTACTATAATGACTGCCACTGACTGTAACAACTATTCATTCCTCCTAAAGTTTGGACCCATCTGACACATGCTAGAGGCTAAGAAGCAACAAGAGGCCTTAATATCCCATGGCTTCCTGGCAGGCTAGATCATCTTAGTATCTATACATAGCCTATACATAGCAGGCTATCTATAAAATCAGATAACTGGAAACTTGGGTTCAAGGCACTACCAAAATTACTAGAAATCAAATTTCCATTAATAAATGGAATCCCACCTATGTCATTTCTGGCTAACCTACAACTCTTTAGCCCCCTCTCCATCTTAGATATCACAGATAAGACCACTAGCCCTAGCGGCCCATCTTCCTTCTGCTCCTTTCCCTCCAGTTCTGCCTTCATTCCAGATCCTTCCATGGGTCTTTGGAACTCTTCATTCTGAAAAAGAAGCAAGAAATCCAAATCCTCTATATCTTTATGTCTTTAACCTCTCCCAGGACATGTCCTGAATGGCTGTTTTGTTTTGTTTAAATAGTAACCTAGCCTCAAAGGGAGGTCAATTCTTCTCATGCTGACTTCTCTAGCAGGAACTCTGCATTCTCCCATATGTCAACATAAACATCTCAGCCCTTGTGGCAGTGCTGGCATCCTCTTGGCTCCCTACTGCCACTTACTATTTGTCACACATTTATTTTCATTCAAGAAGCCCCTCTTGTTTTAAGCTCATGCTGTGTGATTTTACATCCATTTACCTGAGCCTACAGCTCTCATCTTCTAACCCTTGGACAGTTCCCTGCCACCTAATGATAATATTGTTATGTGACCTACATTCTTCATCCTTACCTATAAAACATCCTATTCCACATCTGAGCTACACAACTGACCTCCTGTATCCCAAAGATCTTTACCATCGTTCAACTTCCACAAGTCATAGCATGGGTCTAGTCAACCTCTAAAATTAACTCATCTCAAGGGTTTCCCAGGTGGCGCTAGTGGTAAAGAGCCTGCCTGCCAATGCAGGAGACCTAAGAGACGGGGGTTAGATCTCTGGTTTGGAAAGATGCCCTGGAGGAGGGGATGGCAACCCACTCCAGTATTCTTGCCTAGAGAATCTCATAGACAGAGGAGCCTGGCGGACTACAATCCATAGGGTTGCAGAGTCAGACACGACTGAAGCGACTTAGCACCCAAGAATATTAAACTCTGAGTACAAAGCACTATTTTAACTCTTTTGTTCCATTAAAAAAGAGAGAGAGAAGAAAAAGAAGGGAGAGGGGGAAGGAGCGAGGAGGGAGGGAGAAAATTCCATTCATCCTCTCCAGCTGCTGTTCCATTTCCTTCTCCTTTTTTTCACAGCCACACTTCTTAACAGAATTATCTGCCAACAGTCTCCAGTTCCTCACTTCACACTCTTTCTTCAGCCTGTTACAGTTCAGTTTCCACCTCAACACGGGAAACTGTTCTCACCAAGGTTAACATCTTCTTATCACTTGATACTACTTCATCTTTGAAATCCTTTCTTAGTTTCGCTTTCTTGAATCCTCTTATTTTTTAGTTTATCTCTCACTTCTCTGAGCATTCCTCATTTAGTTCTCTGTACACTCTTTAAATATTAGTGGCTCTCAAAGTTTAGTGTGTGTTTGCTTTCTTTCAGCACACTCTGAAAACAGCCTTTCAGATCAGATCAGATCAGATCAGTCGCTCAGTCATGTCCGACTCTTTGCGACCCCATGAGTTGCAGCAAGCCAGGCTTCCCTGTCCATCACCAACTCCCGGAGATCACTGAGACTCACGTCCATCGAGTCAGTGATGCCATCCAGCCATCTCATCCTCTGTTGTCCCCTTCTCCTCCTGCCCCCAATCCCTCCCAGCATCAGAGTCTTTTCCAATGAGTCAACTCTTCGCATGAGGTGGCCAAAGTACTGGAGTTTCAACTTTAGCATCCTTCCTTCCAAAGAAATCCCAGGGCTGATCTCCTTCAGAATGGACTGGTTGAGAGTCCGTTGGACTGGAGAGTTCCTTGCAGTCCAAAGGACTCTCAAGAGTCTTGTCCAACACCACAGTTCAAAAGCATCAATTCTTCGGCGCTCAGCCTTCTTCACAGTCCAACTCTCACATCCATACATGACCACAGGAAAAACCATAGCCCTGACTAGATGAACCTTTGTTGGCAAAGTAATGTCTCTGCTTTTGAACATGGCCATTATTACATCCATCATTGGTGTACAATGACTGTCCAATCTATAAACAACAATCCCACAACACTATTCCAAGACGCAAAGAAGATTTTCCTTTGCTCCTCAACTATCGCCGTTTCAATGTATTATAGATACATCATTATCAACATGTTCTTCCTCCATTTATTGAGTCCATTATAACACACAAGCAAGGCTGCTAGACTAAATGAAAGCTCTGTTTTTCACTTCTATAGCTGCATACTGGACACCAATTATTTCTCATCTGAATTATTGCAACCAATTATTGCTATCTAGGTAGTATAGCAAATACTATTTCTTTACAACTTTATACACAGACATATTTTTTATTCTGAACACAATAAAGTATATAATATACAATCATTTTTTTTCTAAAAACCTGAAAATTGTCACACCATGTAATATAAAATTTAATAGGATAGTATATTCGTTTAAACTGACAATAAATTTCAATACTACTCTTATTGGTTAATAAAAACCACACTAGTGCTTATGACACTAGCCTTCTTATGTTACCCGAGTCTAAAGAGAAACTATTCCAGCAAAGATCATTAGAAAATCATTTTAGAAACCATTAGATCATTACTATGCTTTTTAAAAAATAAAATGTTTTAATAAATTTTATAAATATAAATAAAAACATTTTATAGATAAATGTTTTTAAACATGTTTTTTATGTTTTTATTTTAAACATAAAAACATTTCATAAATAAAATGTTACAGTATTGCTCAAGTTAAACTGGAATTGTAACAATAGAAAGACATTGCCAAAATAATGGTCAAATCTATGATAAATGCGTTAGTGGTATGTGCAGAACATCTTCCATTTGCCTCTTCAGATCCATTTTTCATTCTTTTCCATATTGTTTTGGAGGCTGTTTGACCAAAGGAAGGGAAGAGGGAAGAGAAAGAAGTTGGACTACTTTTCTAATCCCTCTCTTTGTGACCATCAACTTCATGTATCAATTTGGCAACAGTGCCCAGATATGTTGACAAACATTTTCTGGATGTTTCTGTGAGATGGTTTTTAGATGAGATTAACATTTAAATTAAACTTTCCTGATAGCTCAGTTGGTAAAGAACCTGCCTGCAATGCAGGAGACCCTGGTTTGATTCTTGGGTGGGGAAGATCCACTGGAGGAGGGATAGGCTACCCACTCCAGTATCCTTGGGCTTCCCTAGTGGCTAAGCTGGTAAAGAATTCACCTGCAATGCGGGACACCTGGGTTCGATCCCTGGGTTGGGAAGATCCCCTGGAAAAAGGAAAGGCTACCCACTCCGGTATTCTGGCCCAGAGAATTCCATGGACTGTATGGTCCATGGGGTTGCAAAAAGTAGGACATGACTGAGCAACTTTCACTTTCACTTAACATTTAAATTGGTGGGCTTTTATTAAAGCATACCACCCTCCACAATATGGGTGGACTTCATCCAATCAACTGAAAGCCTAAATAGAATAAGAGACTGATCTCTCCCTAATAAAAGGGGATTCAGCCAGCTGACAGACTTCAGATTTGAACAGCAACACAGGCTTTTCCAGGTCTACAGGCTAGAGACCCACTTGTTGTTGTTCAGTAGCCATGTCATGCCTGACTCTTCATGACCCCATGGACTGCAGCATGCCAAGGCTTTCCTGTCCCTCACCATCTCCCAGAGTGTGCTCAAGTTCATACCCATTAAATTTGTGATGCCATCCAACCATCTCATCCTCTGTTACCCTCTTCTCCTTCTGCCCTTAATCTGTCCCATCATCAGGGTCTTTTTTTTCCAATGAGTCATTTGTTCACATCATGTGGCCAAAGTATTAGAGTACTGGAGACCCATTTATTGGCCTCCATAATCACAAGTCACTTTCTTAAAATAAATCTCTGTGTGTGTATATATACTGGGGTAGAGACAGAGACATAGAGATCCTATTAGTATTGTTTCTCTGGTAAACCTTGACAAATACGCCCTGCTTCAGTAATGTGTCTGGAAGTAGCTGTGTCTTCCTCAAACTACACTCTGGTAAAACGGCCCTTTTTCCACAAGTCCAACTCTCACTGGGTCATTCTATTTCTATTATGTTCTTTGTCCCTTGGCTATAAGGGTAGTTAATGATTCTTCCTCTTCCTCATTACTAGTCTCTGGTGTGTTACCATCCTTTCTTAATACAACCCACACCTCTGAAATCAGTCCTTTCATTAAAGCAGTGATTCTCAATTTGAGGTGCATATTAGAATCAACTGGAAAGATTTAAAAACTCCAAATGGCCAGTCCACAAACCAGACCAACTAAACCAGAACCTTTGGGGTCAGCATGTAGGCATCAATTTTCTTAAAGCTCCCCAAGTGTTTTAAACACAGCCAAGGTTAAGAACCACTGCATCAATATATCTTCATTTGAATCATTTGAGAGGAATTTTGTTTCCAGCCATGACCCCAAATGACACACAGTCATCATCCAATATTCCCTTCAAAGTTTAAAGAAAAAAAATTTCTTGAAATCTTACAAGCATTAATTACCTGTATTTTTCTTATAGCTATCTTCTATACTGTCAAGGATTATTTTACCTTTAAGACTATTTTGTTGCTCTGACTGTCTCCAATTCATTAATTTGCACCTAACCAAAAACTTGTCTCCCAACTACCACTCAGACTATTTTTTAATCCCTTACCCCCACTTCTGGTGCCAGGGAGATGGGAAAGAAAGTCCTGAATGCTTACATAAAAGCCCAAAGATGAGACAGCATCCACAGCACATGCATGATGAACTGCAATTATATCTGTATGGATAAACAAAGTTTTCCTGGTAGCTCAGATGGTAAAGAATCTGCCTGCAATGCGGAAGACCTGGATTTAATTCCTGGCTTGGGAAGATCCCCTGGAGAAGGGAATGACTAATGAAGACACAGGAGCACTGCATTTAAACAGACCTATGTTGGGCTTCCCTGGTGGCTCAGATGGTAAAGGATCTGCCCACAAGCAAAGGAGACTGATAAACAATGAGTCTTGTAAAGATTTTTGTTTTAACCCTAATAGCAATGTATTATAAAACATCACTCACAGAGTCATTGAGAATAAATCAGAGGAGAGAAATATTAGAGACAGAAAGATGATTATGAGACTGTCACAGAAACCCAGAAGTTTGTCATCTGAGCCAGGTCAGTGAGAGTGAAAAAGAAGGCATGTGCCATCTTCTAGTGTCCTTAAGCACAACAATTATGCCTTTTCCATGCAGATCTGTTAAGATTCAGAGTAAGAATCCAACACTTCTCAGATTCTTTTGATTTAAACATCATATGAAAATGCACATTCTTTTAAAAATCAGTCAATTATGTTCAATAGCATATATGTAAACAAATTATTTCCCATCATCCATGGCACTGAAATCAACCAATTCTATGTTTTCTTCCAAAAGTCACTTTCTGCAACAGCTTTTTCTCATTTCACTATGATAGGTTTCATTTGATAGCCTTGCAAGTCATTTGATTACCTTTGCCTTTATAGGTATATATGTTAAGTCTTGAACAATCTTTTGTCAGTGTACATAACAGACCTTTCATGAATACAGCAAAGATTAAATATTAAATATTGTTAAAATGATGGTAAATAGGAACAAGGGTGGGATCTCCATTACTAGCTCTGTTGTCATGAAAGGAGAATATAATCGGACCTCTAGAATAAATCAGAATTGAGTTCAGTTCAGTTCAGTCGCTCAGTCGTGTCCGACTCTTTGCGACCCCATGAATGGCAGCACGCTAGGCCTCCCTGTCCATCACCAACTCCCAGAGTTCACTCAGACTCACATCCATCGAGTCAGTGATGCCACCCAGTCATCTCATCCTCTGTGGTCCCCTTCTCCTCCTGCCCCCAATCCCTCCCAGCATCAGTCTTTTCCAATGAGTCAACTCTTTGCATGAGGTGGCCAAAGTACTGGAGTTTCAGCTTTAGCATCATTCCTTCCAAAGAACACCCAGGGCTGATCTCCTTCAGAATGGACTGGTTGGATCTGCTTGCAGTCCAAGGGACTCTCAAGAGTCTTCTCCAACACCACAGTTCAAAAGCATCAATTTTTTGGCAGTCAGCTTTCTTCACAGTCCAACTCTCACATCCATACATGACTACTGGAAAAACCATAGCCTTGACTAGACGAACCTTTGTTGGCAAAGTAATGTCTCTGCTTTTGAATATGCTATCTAGGTTGGTCATAACTTTCCTTCCAAGGAGTAAGCGTCTTTTAATTTCATGGCTGAAATCACCATCTGCAGTGGTTTTGGAGCCCAGAAACATAAAGTCTGACACTGTTTCCACTGTTTCCCCATCTATTTCCCATGAAGAAATGGGACCAGATGCCATAATCTTAGTTTTCTGAATGTTGAGCTTTAAGCCAACTTTTTCACTCTCTTCTTTCACTTTCATCAAGAGGCTTTTTAGTTCCTCTTCACTTTCTGCCATAAGGGTGATGACATCTGCATATCTGAGGTTATTGATATTTCTACCAGAAATCTTGATTCCAGCTTGTGCTTCCTCCAGCCCAGCATTTCTCATGATGTACTCTGCATATAAGTTAAATAAGCAGGGTGACAATATACAGCCTTGATGTACTCCTTTTCCTATTTGGAACCAGTCTGTTGTTCCATGTCCAGTTAGGATTCAATTAAAGGATTTTGCTTCATATTAATATATGAAGAAGACATTTACTACAAAAAAGTAAGAACTTGACACTTCTATTTCATAATAACTCTGATTTATAATAATGTCTAAGGATGACATATACACCACATATTATCAAATATGCAGTAATGTAAATCATAACTCTACAGATTAATGTCTGAAATGTTACATGACCATGTATAAAGCCTGTGTTACCTGAGACTCACACACAGAGACCCAAATGAATCTCAGTCAAACCACTGGTTTCAGTTTGATGCTTCAAATCCTCCTTGTGAAGATTATTACTATACCTATAAATCTCTTGTGAATGCTAAATCACTTCAGTTGTGTCTGACTCTGGATTCTATGGACTGTAGCCCACCAGACTCTCTCATCCACAGGATTCTCCCGGCAAGAATACTGGAGTGGGCTGCCATTGCCCTCCTCCAGGGGGTTGTCCTGATCCAGGGATCAAACCTGTGTCTCATGTCTCTTGCATTGGCAGGCAGGTTCTTCACCACTAGCACCTACTTTATAAGCCCATAAATCTCTTAGGGTTTACTTTTTTAAGTCCCAGTTGCTTCCATTCCTAAATCCATGCAGCCTGTCAGCCTGCCATAGATTTAGGCATGTCATTTTTCTGATATCTACAAAAAAACACACATAATAAGCATTCTGGGAGTCTAGTAACTTCACTGGTTTTGAGGAAAGTAATCTTATTCATAGGATGGCTTTCTTCTACCTCCTGTATCCTCTGCTTTGTTCCCATTCTCATCCCTCTCATCTCTTAATTCTGTCCTTCTCTGCTCCCTTGTATTCAAACAACCTTATCTCTATATCACACACATTACTCCTAAACCCCTGGTGAGGTCAACACTATGCCTGAAAAACCTTACCTCATATAAGAACTTCTCAAGAACTCTCCAAACAAACTGTGTTCTACATCTACTAAGCAAATAAAACCTGTTCTGTCTCATATGTGTAATACATGTAAATGCAGGAAACAGTCTTGCTTGAGAGGGTCTGATATTTCACCCAGATCATAATCTGTTTGCTTTTTGCCATTATCTGTCATTACCTACCATTCATCTTTATAGATTTTAAGGTATCATCTTCTATCAAGAAATGGGTGACACTGAGAAGAAAAATATTTTCTATCTTTTTCAAGGAAGGAATGAGGAACAAGATGGGGGATTTGGGTAAAAAAACTATATGCCAGGTGACATCTAAGGCATTTTACAAATATTACTATATTTAACAACCTTTTTAATTGAACCTTCACAACAAGTGAATAATGTAAGAATTCTGAACCTGAAAGATACTGGGTAACTTTCTCAAGTTCATGACAGCTATTAAGTTGGGTAGGTGAAGTTTACATTTATTCTGCTAAAATGCTGGACTACAGATTGGCATAAACATATAAGTTTTCTTTAACTTCTCTTTTGTTATAGCTACGACACCACTCTTCAACCTAAATTATTGGTCTATCATGTGCAAACTGACCAAAATTTAAGCAAGGAGGCTATACCTTTCTAAGAATGTAAGCTCATTACAGTCTCATGGAAGGGAATTTCAGAAACTCAAAGCTTGAGATATCATCGGTTTCTAGTGGAGATGGTAACAAGGGAGAGTTCAATTGTTATGTCTAAGTCAGTTATTAGTACATTAGTTCAGTTTAGTTCAGTTTCTCAGAGGTGTCCGACTCTTTGCAACCCCACGAATCATAGCACGCCAGGCCTCCCTGTCCATCACCATCTCCCGGAGTTCCTCAAACTCACGTCCATCGAGTCGGTGATGCCATTCAGCCATCTCATCCTCTGTCGTCCCCTTCCCCTCCTGCCCCCAATCCCTCCCAGCATCAGAGTCTTTTCCAATGAGTCAACTCTTCGCATGAGGTGGCCAAAGTACTGGAGTTTCAGCTTTAGCATCATTCCTTCCAAAGAAATCCCAGGGACATAACAACACCAAAATCAGATTGATTTTATTCTTTGCAGCCAAAGATGGAGAAGCACTATACAGTCAGCAAAAGCAAGACCAGGAGCTGACTGTGGCCCAATCATGAACTCCTTATTGTTAAATTCAGACTTAAAGAAAGTAGGGAAAACCACTAGACCATTCAGATATGACCTAAATCAAATCCCTAATGACTGTACAGTGGAAGTAAGAAATCGATTTAAGGGACTAGATCTAACATTGTACAAGAGACAGGGAGCAAGACCATCCCCAAGAAAACTAAATGCAAAAAAGCAAAATGGCTGGCTTAGGAGGCCTTACAAATAGCTGTGAAAAGAAGAGAAGCAAAAAAGCAAAGGAGAAAAGGAAACATATAAGCATCTGAATGTAGAGTTCCAAAGAATAGCAAGGAGAGATAAGAAAGCCTTCTTCAGTGATCAGTGCAAAGAAATAGAGGAAAACAATAGAATGGGAAGGACTAGAGATCTTTCCAAGAAAATTAGAGATACCAAGGGAACATTTCATGCAAAGACGGGCTCGATAATGACAGAAATGGTATGGCCCTCACAGAAGTAGAAGATATTAAGAAGAAGTGGCAAGAATACACAGAAGAACTGTTCAAAAAAGATCTTCATGACCCAGATAATCACGATGGTGTGATCACTGACCTCGAGCCAGACATCCTGGAATGTGAAGTCAAGTGGGCCTTAGGAAGCATCACTATGAACGAAGCTAGAGGAGGTGATGGAATTCCAAGCGAGCTATTTCAAATCCTGAAAGATGATGCTGCGGAAGTGTTGCACGCAATATGCCAGCAAATTTGGAAAACTCAGCAGTGGCCCGGACTGGAAAAGGTCAGTTTTCATTCCAATCCCTAAGAAAGGCAATGACAAAGAATGCTCAAACTACCACATAACCTCACTCATCTCACACGCTAGCAAAGTAATGCTCAAAATTAACCAAGCCAAGCTCCAACAATACATGAACAGTGAACTTCCAGATGGAAGCTGGATTTAGAAAAGGCAGAGGAACCAGAGATCACATTGCCAACATCCGCTGGATCATTGAAAAAGCAAGAGAGTTCTAGAAAAACATCTATTTCTGCTTTATTGACTATGCCAAAGCCTTTGACTGTGTGGATCATAATAAACTGTGGAAAATCTGAAAGAGATTAGAATACCAGAGCACTTGACCTGCCTCTTGAGAAACCTATATGCAGGTCAGGAAGCAACAGTTAGAACTGGACATGGAACAACAGACTGGATTCAAATAGGAAAAGTAGTACATGAAGGTTGTATACTGTCACCCTGCTTATTTAACTTATATGCAGAGTACATCATGAGAAATGCTAGGCTGGAGGAAGCAAAAGCTGGAATCAAGATTACTGGGAGAAATATCAATAATCTCAGATATGCAGATGACACCATCATTATGGCAGAAAGTGAAGAAGAACTAAAGAGCTTCTTGATGAAAGTGAAAGAGGAGAGTGGAAAAGTTGGCTTAAAGCTCAACATTCAGAAAACGAAGATCATGGCATCCAGTCTCATCACTTCATGGCAGATAGAGAAACAGGGAAACAGTGTCAGACTTTATTTTTCTGGGCTTCAAAATCACTGCAGATGGTTTCTGCAGCCATGAAATAAAAAGGCGCTTACTCCTTGGAAGGAAAGTTATGACCAACCTAGTTCAGTTCAGTTCAGCCACTCAGTCGTGTCCAACTCTTTGTGACCCTATGAATCACAGCATGCCAGGCCTCCCTGTCCATCACCAACTCCTGGAGTTCATTCAAACTCATGTCCATTGAGTCAGTGATGCCATCCAGCCATCTCATCCTCTGTTGTCCCCTTCTCCTCCTGCCCCCAATCCCTCCCCCCAGCATCAGAGTCTTTCCCAATGAGCCAACTTTTTGCATGAGGTGGCCAAAGTATTGGAGTTTCAGCTTCACCATTAGTCCATCCAATGAACACCCAGGGCTGATCTCCTTTAGGATGGCCTGGTTGGATCTCCTTGCAGTCCAAGGGACTCTCAAGAGTCTTCTCCAACACCACAGTTTAAAAGCATCAATTCTTTGGCACTCAGCTTTCTTCACAGTCCAACTCTCACATTCATACATGACTCCTGGAAAAACCATAGCCTTTACTAGACAGACCTTTGTTGACAAAGTAATGTCTCTGCTTTTCAATATGCTATCTAGATTGGTCATAACTTTCCTTCCAAGGAGTAAGTGTCTTTTAATTTCATGACTGCAATCACCATCTGCAGTGATTCACTGCAGGGAATCACCAGAAAAATAAAGTCAGCCACTGTTTCCACTGTTTCCCCATCTTTGCCATGAAGTGATGGGGTCAGATGCCATGATCTTAGTTTTCTGAACTTTGAGCTTCAAGCCAACTTTTTCACTCTCCTCTCCCACTTTCATCAAGAGGCTCTTTAGTTCTTCTTCACTTTCTGCCATAAGGGTGGTGTCATCAGCATATCTGACATCACTGATATTTCTCCTGGCAATCTTGATTCCAGCTTGTGCTTCTTCCAGCCCAGCGTTTCTCATTATGTACTCTGCATATAAGTTAAATAAGCAGGGAGACAATATATAGCCTTGGCGTAATCCTTTTCCTATTTGGAACCAGTCTGTTGTTCAATGTCCAGTTCTAACTGTTGCTTCCTGACCTGCATACAGGTTTCTCAAGAGGCAGGTCAGGTGGTCTGGTATTCCCATCTCTTTCAGAATTTTCCACAGTGACCAACGTAGACAGTATATTAAAAAGCAGAGACATTACTTTGCTAACAAAGGTGCATGTGGCCAAAGCTATATTTTTTCCAGTAGTGATGTACAGATGTGAGAGTTGGACTATAAAGAAAGCTGAGTACCAAAGAATTGATGCTTTTGAACTGTGGTGTTGAAGAAGACTCTTGAGAGTCCCTCGGACTTCAAGGAGATCCAACCAGTCTATCCTAAAGGAAATCAGTCCTGAATGTTCATTGGAAGGACTGATGTTGAAGCTGAAACTCCAATACTTTGGCCACCTGATGCGAAGAACTCTTTTGAAAAGACCCTGATTCTGGCAATGATTGAAGGCAGGATGAGAGGGGGTTGACAGAGGATGAGATGGTTGGATGGCATCACCAACTCAGTGGACATGAGTTTGAGTAAACTCCGGGAGTTGGTGATGGGCCGGGAAGCCTGGCATGCTGCGGTTCACGGAGTCGCAGAGTCGGACACGACTGAGCGTCTGAACTGAACTGAACTGGTCAGTTATTCCTTCATTGACTTATCTTAATAACAGCATCACCTTATTTTAAGTCAAGATGAAATTGGACACTGAACTTGGATCCTGTGCTCTAACAAATGTCTGTGACCTTAATATAGTTATCCAGACTTTTACCACTCAGTCATCCTCCAGACAGAGGAAATGACTCATCTATTTTAAAAAGTGGAAGTGTTAAAGTTATACATAAAATATGTCAAGACAAAATATTTCTTTACGTATGTTTCAGGAAGTATGTACTTGTGTTTTTACAAGTCTAATCTATTTGCAGGCCTTTCATTCTTAGGCACCTATATCAATATTTCAGTAAAAGTAAGCCCATAATTGAAAAATAAGCAACAGAAAGGAGCATCTGTTATTGGATTTAATTATACTTATAAACTTCATATGAAAATTTAAAACTTATTTTAAAACGTGAATCTACTATTTTATCTCAAAATGTAACAAAATTTCTGAAATGCTGAAAATGAGAAACCATGAAGTACTTAATTTGATTACAAAAAGAATTTAAAATATAACTGTGCTAATTTTTCATTAAAGACTTATCTAGTCTAAGACTCAAGTTAAAGGGGCCCATTTAAACTAAAAGGCAGGCTAACCTCACCACAGCAATTCAGCAGAGAAAAGGCATCTTCAAGGTGATGACAGTCGTATACAATATGTATTTTTTATATGATAAAACACAGCATCTCAGAAAACACAGAGAACAGCTTTAGATACATGCCTCAAAGAGAAACTCAAAAGAAAAAGAAATCTATTTCAAAACAAAGAAAAAACATTCGAGGTCTTGCTCCCAAGGAGAGATTTTGCTTTAAACTACTGCCCCCCTAAAAAATAAGAAAAGAAAATGACTGGCTGATATCCAAAGATGAAGAAAGCTTTGGCATTCTTTACCTCAGATACATTAATGAATAACACACAAAAAGTCCTACTACTAAGCTGGCATGCAAGAGGGAGGGATCATCCTGGGACACAGAGCATACATATACAAGACAATATTTTACTGTAGGAGAACGAGTGCCAGGATCTGATACACAACGGTTCAATGCTTGGCTAGCGACAGTATTCAGAAATGCCCCAAAGTGAAAGTACTAAAATAAGGACCAAAGAAAATCCTAAAGTGTAAGGCCAAATTACACTAGAAACCAAAGACATAGTCTAGACTTAATGCCTGGCAGAAAGAAAAATTACCTGAGTATGATGTAGGTGAAGCAAAGTAGTAAGACGGCAGGTTTTGCAATAAGGCTGTTTTTATGGCTTGCTTTTATTGGCTATATAGCAGAGAATGTGAAGGTGTGTTGGCTCTCATCTTAAAGCAATGGGACCTTGGAAGACAACAGGTCTAAATAAATTTTTTTGGATGCCGAGTAACAACTGGCAAGACATTCCTTATTCTTGGTTTGTATTTTCCTTTATTTCACACTGGTCATTTTTCTGTAATTTCTATCTTAGTTAATGAATGACATCACCATTCTCTCCCTTGAGCAATTCCAAAAAAAGGAATACATCTTGACTCTTCCTTCTGCTGCTGCTAAATCATTTCAGTCGTGTCCGACTCTGTGCGACCCCACAGACGGCAGCCCACCAGGCTCCCCCGTCCCTGGGATTCTCCAGGCAAGAACACTGGAGTGGGTTGCCATCTCCTTCTCCAAGGCATGAAAGTGAAAAGTGAAAGTGAAGTGGCTCAGTTGTGTCCGACTCTTAGCGACCCGATAGACTGCAGCCTACCACACTCCTCCGCCCATGGGATTTTCCAGGCAAAAGTACTGGAGTGGGGTGCCATTGCCTTCTCCATTCCTTCTGCTAGTGTACTTAATATTTGCCTTTCAATGGACTCAGCATTTTTAACTGATAAGTATTTAAAAAGCAATCTTAATGTTATTAACATGAAAACCCCCACTAGTTAATATAAAAGAAATTACCTTTAAAAATTCAATGAAAATAAAGCAATGCCAATAGATTTTTAGTAGAAATCCACTCCTTTTTCAAAATGACGATTAGCAAATACCATTTGACACAGATTAGTATCGACCTAAGTTTTTCTCCTTAAATTAGAAAGATTAAATGATAATTGCAAAGGAAATTATTTTTTCATTGTGTGACTTAATTATGATTTAATGCCAGCCTTGTACCATCAAAAGGTCATTTTTTACCAGCCCCACCCTTTGGGAAGCACTTAGCAATGGGATAAAATCCGAACTCTTGATATTTTCTCACGCCTGATTACCTTTCAACCTAATTTCCTGCTACTCCACACAATCCACCTGCCCTGACTAAATTTGGCCCCATTAATTTCCCCACTGCGACTGCTGGCAAAATTAATGCCTCACTCTAGCGGTTTCAGACATGGAGTCTTGAGGGACCTCCCAGCACAGACGTTTCTCATTGATGCAATTCTAGTCAACCTCTGAGTCCTCTGCTCAATGAGGGTTTCAACCTTGGCCTGTAAGACTTGAATAAACACTAGTATAGTTTCTAACAGCTCAAGGCCGCATCCCTGGGATGACCCTAGTCCCCTCAAAGTACCTGCCCCCAAAAGCTCAATACTGCCAAAAGAAATCACTACTTGTTCCAACCAACAGCTGAAAACAGGGGCCCCATCTTCCAGTCTCTGTGGGAGGGTAGGACCCTAATTTTGAAAAGTGCCAAGTAGCAAACCCATAAGGATTTCACACGGACCAGTTGCTGCCTTCTTTCTTCTGTAATTTTTCTTTACTTCCCTGGAAAATTCTATCACTCGCTTCCCTACTCCCTCATTCTCCATTTAAAACCCTGAACCACTTGTGTACAAATTAAATTTGAATGCAGTGCATGCTGGACTGCTTTCCCTGTTGCAATAGCTATTACTGATTAAAATCTATATTTACCCCCTTAGTGTCTGCTTTTGTTCATTTCTGATAGCACTTCATATCTGCTTCTAATTCGACACTTTGTAAATATTGAACTATCCCTCTTACTTGCTATGTTGTGCTCATTTGTATACTCAAGTGCCCAGATCAGTACCTGTACAGTGTTTCCCATGTTAGAAATGGCAAACTATTTTTTGCTCACAGGTTAATAAAGTAAAATGATTAAAAAACATTTTGTCAGATTTCTGTACAAATATATATACACATATGTATATATGTACAGATATATATACTATGTATGAAATCACTAAATAATATTTTGTCACACAGACACCTATCCACCACTGAGGCAATAATTCTTCAAGAGAAATCTTTAAATAACTGCATATAGAGAAAGGGAGAACATTGTTATCTGACTACTGTGAACAGGAAGGGCCATGAGGAAAAAGGATCTAACATATTGCATTAGTTTTTGTCTCAACCTACACATCATAAGAGGGACATCACAAAATATACTAAGCTTTACAATTTAAAAATAATTTTAAAATCTTCATCAGCTTATTTTCATTCTTTCTTAGCTTTGCCAGTATCATTTTTAATTCCAATGTTTCCTTTAACCTCACATCTTCCTCTTTTGGATGTTCACTTCCTTTAAAAATAACAATTGTCTATTACTTTCCACATTTTTTTGTTTTATATTAGTAAGAGGATTTTTCTAACTGTGGCATGGGGAATTTACATGCAAGTTATGTGAGACACTGGATTTTACTTAAAAATTAGGTTTGTTTTTTTTTTTTACTGCTACTAGCTTATAGGTCGGAGAAGGCAATGGCACCCCACTCCAGTACTCTTGCCTGGAAAATCCCATGGATGGAGGAGCCTGGAAGGCTGCAGTCCATGGGGTCGATGAGGGTCGGACACGACTGAGCGACTTCACTCTTACTCTTCACTTTCATGCACTGGAGAAGGAAATGGCAACCCACTCCAGTGTTCTTGCCTGGAGAATCCCAGGGACGGGGGAGCCTGGTGGGCTGCCGTCTATGGGGTCGCACAGAGTCGGACACGACTGAAGTGACTTAGCAGCTGTAGCAGCTTATAGGTGAAAATGCTACTTTACATAGAAACCTGATTTATTCCACAAAATTAAATGAACCATAACCTCAAAGTGCAATGAGGCACACACAGCATGACTACATTATTTCAGAAAGCTTTAGAGTTGAGTTGACAGTCTGTTGATCTCAGACTTCATGAACCAAGGTGCAGCTCACATCGATTCCCTGCAGTAGCTTTGAGCTTCTGCCAAACAGCTACTGGAGGACTGGAAAATACAAGGTTAAGGAGATGGCACCTAAGCATATGTTTAGAAAGTTAACTCTTTCACTAAAGTTTATTTTGTTACTTATTAAAGGGGTCATTGTCACATCAGATATTTTGCTTACTTAAAGGTAATATAAAATTATTGCTGGGATAGCATACTACTGAAAACATGAAACTAAATGTGGGGTCTGTATGAGCATTCTCCTTTTGCCACTGAATTACAAATGCTTCCTACACACAGTTGTACTAACATTAAATTGTGAATGTAGAATTCTTATTATGGGTTGATTTGCAGCATATCAAGTCTCGTCTTGTTATCAATCACTGTATCGGCCTCTCCAGTTGCCTAAAACTTTGCTGTTTCGGTCTCTGCCCCTCCCAGTCTCCAAGTCAATTCTAATGAAACCAGGCAAATTATTAAGAGCTCTTTCCAAAACCATTAAGTAGAGGCTAGAATTAAACATGAAGTCCTGAGTCCAGAATCCAGAGTGTCTGTGGACTGTTCTATGCATTCATGCTCCCAGAAAGCTGCAGCCACTCTCTCACTCAACAATTCTGTTGACCAGTCTGCATTATGGGACTCCTGTCCCTGCTAACATCCTCTACAGCTAGGGTTGCAACCAGTGTTCTAAGCTAAATTACCGCTGGTTTAACAAGGGACCTGCCCTTGACTAGAATCTGGCCTGGCATCTCACATCCCCTCCCTGGACACTGACCAGAGCTCTGCTTTCCAACTGAATGAGCTCCTTCCTTCCCTTGCCTGGAGCTAAAAGTTAGCACCGCCAGGAACTGTTGCCATATTCTCTCCCACCAGATTCCAACCCCTTATAAATCATTTCTGTACTACAATCCTAGTTTTCCTAATCTCCGATATTACAATTAGGAATGCTGGTCACCTACCCACTTTAGAGTCTTGATCCCAGTCCCCTTTTTCCTGCTTACTTTTCTTTCCCTGATCTGAGGTCTGGGATACTTCATCATAGATGTGGTGTGGGATGACAATGTCAGTATACAAAGAACACTCATAAAGAAAATCTTTGAAGGCATCTTTTTTATTCAATGAAAATAATCACCACAATTAATGTTTGACAGTTTCTATTTTTTAATGAAAAATAAATCTTTATATTTTTTCTAATAAGAAAAGAGTATAATTTCCTTTTATTTTTACAAATTTTGATAACCCATAGGATCAAATTATTATTTCTGAGATGCCATAATCTGTTAGGTGTTAAGTACTTGCATTATCGGAGAAGGCAATAGCACCCCACTCCAGTACTTTTGCCTAGAAAATCCCATGGACGGAGGAGCCTGGTAGGCTGCAGTCCATCGGGTCGCTAGAGTCGGACACGACTGAGCGACTTCACTTTCACTTTTCACTTTCATGCACTGGAGAAGGAAATGGCAACCCACTCCAGTGTTCTTGCCTGGAGAATCCCAGGGACGGGAGGCCTGGTGGGCTGCCATCTGTGGGGTCACACAGAGTCGGACACGACTGAAGCGACTTAGCAGCAGCAGCAGCAGCAGCACTTGCATTATGTAGTTTACTTTGTGTTAGGAGCTTGATTCTTCCTACAAAGCTTTCTGTACTATCTATATTCTGTGCTATCCAGTTTCCCTGGCAACACAGTTGTTCCCATGGAGAAATAAAAATGAACACCTAAACAGAGATGAACTTGAAGATACAAAGCTTCACAGGATGGATAGATTGCTCAGCGGCTATTAAAGAGCAAAATGAAAAGACAGAAAAGCAGAAAATATATCTAGGTTTCAAGTTGCAATTAAAAGCTAACAAACTACTTCTGATCTCTTTTGACCTGCTAATAACAAATTATTCTTGGTATCCTTAATTGCAACCTTAAATAGACTTTTTCCCCCAAATCAGTTTTTAAAACTCACTACCTGGGCAAAAGGCCTTTTAAAATAGTGACTGGATGGTTTGTTTTATTTTAACAATTTGGCTGGCTCTCATAGTGGCAATTACATGTTTCAACAATTTGGGGAATTTTCATGCAACTGCCTAAATTTAAGTCAACTTGATTTGATAAACAACCAACCAACTCAACCTATACACTAACAATGAGACTGTGAGCAAATGGGCATACAATTATTTTTTTAAATACAAACAGATTATCTTTTGTTCTTTTTTTTAATGTCCAGAATTTGACTAGTCAACCCTACTGCCAGTTTATGCCATTTGAATAGAGCTTGTAAACAGCAAGTAGATAGAAATTTGACTGCTTTGGTTGAACGTGAAGGAAAGTTGATAGCCTCAGTTAAGGCTCACACCCCTATGCCAAATCCCTAACGTCATTATAGCAGACTTGGAATGATAAATGATACCAGTAAAATAATTCACACTCATCTGCAAGTTCCATTCAAGTGGCATGAAGTCCATTAATAAAAGACAAAGGAAAACCACTGGTTCTGGTGACTTTCTGTTCTGCAACCGCCAGTCCTCCTGTCTGCCTTCTTTTCTCCCAGCTTTATAATCCAGACAACTGCACCCGCTCCATTTGTTTCTCACTTCTTTGCCTGCCGTCCTCTAGCCCTTTTTGTGCTTTTGCTCTTAAGCTTTGACCTCCTTTCCCCCATTTTGTTCTGTTTCTGCTCTACATTTTTGTCACTTTTTTCACTGGCTTCATTCTTGTTTCTTATTGTCTTTCCTCTTCGATCTTTACCTATTCTGTATTATCCTTATTCTCAGCCTCCTTACCTGCCTTTCTTTTTCTCTTTGTTCCTTCTTTTCTCCTAGAAATTTGTAAATTTTGCTCTCTTTTTTTTATTATTATGTATTGTTTCTGGATTAATTCTTTTTCTCTCTCTTTCCATGTATTACTTTTTCCTGATTCTTTGAATCCCAGACTTTGTGTCAAAGATTATAACTGGAGCAATTTATTATGATAAAAGCGGAAGAAAAACTCAGCTTTAGGAAATAACATCTTAAATAGTAGGCTTCCTTCTTGTTAACCAGTCTCTTTGTCCTCCCTGTAAGTTCACAGTGAGTAGAATCAATGAGATTTGTCACTTTTATTTGCCTAGGTCAGGCATTATTCACCCTAATCATGTAGAGAAGAACAGAACTTTGAAATTAGTAAGTCCAGCATGCTGAGTTGCTGTCACTCAAGATAAAATAATTTTCATATATAGTTGGTCAACTGACAAAGCAGAATAAAGATGTAACAAATTGAGGCTATCAACTTTCCTTCCCATTCAACCAAAGTAGCCAAATTTCTATTCAAGATAAAATAATTTTCATATATAGTTGGTCAACTGACAAAGCAGAATAAAGACGTAACAAATTGAGGCTATCAACTTTCCTTCCCATTCAACCAAAGTAGCCAAATTTCTATCCAATTGCAGTTTACAATATATCTATTAGCACAGTGGCAGATTATTCATGTATGCTTGCTTTGTCATACTTGAAATTAATGTTTAATGTAAATTACATTTATTAAGCACCTAAAAGTCACACTCAGTCACTGACTAATTTTCAGCCTTTTAAATCCATCAGAAAACATTCATGCCCCATGATATCTACTGATTTTATAGCACTCAAAACCTTGGTCAATCATTATCACTCACCATAGTTAAAATATATGCTCTTTCCATTTTCTTCAGTACTGCTTTTGCATTTAACAGTTTTTATCTTGCTTAAAGACTTCAGATTCTAAAATGGACCATGGGTTGGAAACAAAACCAAATTTATAAAATTCTGTATTCTGCTATAATAAAATTTTTACTGCAGAGGAATTTTGTACACCTTATTTTCCTTATTATTGATATAATTATTAAGCCAACATATAAGTCATACAGGCTGAACATTGCACAATGCTAGGGAGTCATCTTGACCTATGCATAGGGTACTATATACAGTTAGATTCATTTTGCAGTTCTCACTGAAATATGCCATGCTTTTACTCATGAGATGGAAAAAAACTTTCTACTTTTATAATGTTGAATGGTTTGGGGGTTTTATTCTCCAAAAATCCTTGAACATAACATTTTAGAGTTAAGAGGAAATTTAGAGACATAGTTTTCCTCTTTCATGTTACATAGAAGGAAGATACTTCCAGAGAAATGATGTACTCTGACCACAACTTTATCACCATATTCACCATGAGAGACAGTGTAAGAGCCAACTCTCAGATTTCTAGCTTCAAGAATATAATTTTGAATACGTTCATGGTGATATAGAAAATATTTCTACAACATAAATCCCATACATTCAAATTTCAGATTTTTAGCCTAATTTTTACTCCTAGACAGTTTTACATTGCAAACTGCTAAAGGACTAAAATAATTTCTGAGAAATCCTCCTTGTGCAGCTTGCTATGTAATCCAGCCACATACTAAATGCTTTTTTGAGTGGGACTGTCACCATTTCCTTTTTCATTCTTTTCATGGGGTTCTTATATAGAAAGCTCATAAAGAAAGCTGAGCACTGAAGAATTGATGCTTTGAACTGTGGTTTTGGAGACGACTCTTGAGAGTCTCTTGGACTGCAAGGAGATCCAACCACTCCATCCTGAAATCAGTCCTGAATATTCATTGGAAGGACTGATATTGAAGCTGAAACCCCAATACTTTGGCCACCTTATGTGAAGAACTGACTCATTGGAAAAGACCCTGATGCTAGGAAAGATTGAAGACAGGAGAAGGGAACGACAGAGGATGAGATGGTTGGATGATACTACCAACTTGATGGACATGGGTTTGGGTGGACTCCAGGAGTTGGTGATGAACAGGGAAGCCTGGCGTGCTGCAGTCCGTGGGGTTACAAAGTGTTGGACAAGACTGAGTGACTGAACTGTCACCATCTCCATTGACTAACACAGTGAAGAATATTTAGAAAGGAAACTGTTCAACGCTCTTGTTACATCTGTATTACTACAGTATAATTTTGGAATATTAACATTAAGTAATTGAAATAAAGTTTCTTATGAATTAAAATGCTTACTTTCCCAATAATGTACTGGGAAACTATTAATATCAGTTTAATTTTATCTTCTCTATAGAGCTTTTCTTAATTAATATCAACTCATATTTTTCCTTCTCTCCTTTCTTATTGCTCAAAAACAATGTGTGGTTTTTGCTATAGTATTTTTACTTGTTTCTGTTCTCTTGCATCTGAAAAGCTTATAAATTTCCATGCATACTGAATCTGTCTTTTGTTTTCTCTCCTCCATGCCCCTGGGTGTGCATACAGTTGATGTTAAATGTGTGCTACTGAGGTGGATAAGAACTGAATTAGAGACACTTCATCACCAAAATTCTGATTAAATGAAAGCAAATATCTAAAGTATATGTTGCCAAAAACATTGTCAAAAATGTACAAAATGAGTCTAAATGCTAACAGAACTAATCATTAATGTAAAACTTTAAAATTATACCTTTTATAGACCAGTATCTAATAGTGATGTTTAAAACTGTTTCTTCTTTAAGTAACTTAGTGCATACTGAAGAAATGAACTAGCAGAGAAGAAAAACCAGTGCACACTGTCAGAAAATCATAATGCTTTAAAAAAATTATTTCAGTTTTCCTTCTTTTTTTCTAAAACTGAAAGAGGTGTATGCTGGATTTGGTTGGCTCTTCATTTGAGAGAGCAGCAAAAGAAGAAAAAAAGAATACATTATGCTCCAAGAAGCCATAGCTTGGCAGATGTTGCAAGAATGAATTAGCTCATTGACCTCTTTTTTTTTTTTTTTTTTGAGACTTTGTGTCAACTTTGAGTGGAGTTTCCAATTACACAATGAGCATCTGGACAGTTTTGACATCTTTATTACACTTTCTGAGTTCTTAAAAGGCTACCATTTTGTTTAAAGATGATTTCTTTCAAGATTAAAACAATTATTTAACTGCCAAGAATAATTAATTCCATGACCCAATACCAATACAATTATCTTTCCTAATATTCATAATCAAAATACTAACTTTTAAATCAAAATTAGAGATTTGATTGATTGATTGCAATATTCTCATTCAAATCCATTCCTTTTAGGCCTATCTTTATTTCTTATACTTGCTTTGCACTGAATTTTTGTGGTTTAACATGACCACTTTCAAACAAGATCATAAATTCTCACAAAAGCAGGCTATGGAATTCATAATCATAGCTCTTGGCCGCCACCTAAAGGTTTCTTTTTTGTTTTATTTTACATAAGACCTACTGTCTTAGTAGGTCTTATGTAATAATCAATATATAATAAAACTTTTGCCTGCAACATCACATATTTTCACATAAGTATAGGGTAAAAAGACATTTCACAATGTATTTTCACTTTTGTATACATGCATCAGCAGCCTATATAATTATAACCACTTCTTAATCTATTTGGTACTTAAAGGCAATTTAAACTAGGTCCTCTGAGTGGTTTGAAATTTTCCATTCATTAAAGAAATTTTGGGTCCTTATTATGTATCACTTCCACTCCTAAGCTCATCTTATAGATAAAAATATTTAAGTCATGGTTTCCGGCTTTAAGAAAAATGTAGCAGTTATTAATGCTTTAAGAAACTGGCTTATTTTTGTCATAATCTGTATTAAAATTATCATTAATTGGATGACATGGAGTAAATATAGGAGAAGCCTGAATAAAGAAAATGTTTCTCATTTCCAACTATCCAAGGTAAATGCAATTAAACTGTTTATTGAACCACTGCTGAATGTAATGTGTATGCTAAATCTTTTGAATTCCATAGAATACAGAAATAATGGGTGTAATCTCTTGAATATATTTAAGGGTAAATGAGATACCAGAGTTAATAATTCCCTGTTCCATATCCTATTCTCACTTCCTTTACTTGCCTCCTAAGAAACATCTGATTGAATCAGGCAAAACTATCTCCAGCCAAGGGACACAGAGCATAATGAGCAAAGGGGAGTTTTGTGAGATGGGATTGGAGAAGTATGAAGGAACTGGATCATACAGGGCCTTGAGAGTCAGAGTAAGGATGCTGGGTTTTACTTGAAATAGAATGAAAAGCCACATTAGCATATTAGAGAAGGAAGTAACTTGATCTGATGACTTCATGAAAAAGGGGTTGGAATGGGCCAAGTGAAGAGGGAGACAGATAATAGCCTACTACAGAAGCACAGATGGGAGAGCTGATGTGACATTAACAAGGGTAGTGACAGTGGAAGCAAGAGAAATGAACACACTGAAGCTGAATTTTGGAGCTAGACTCAATAGGACTTGGTGACAGGCTAAATGATCCTTCGTTCTGCTTGGTTCTACTTGGTTCTGTTCCTTCCCAGATATGAATATAACTGAAATGCTGATATAGTTCTCCATGTTAGACATCTAAGTTAGATTTTATGTCATATGTAAGGTTTTTAGAAAAAAAAAAAAAAGTTTTTTTTTTTTTTTTTTATCTTGGACTTCTCTCATGGCCCAGTGATTGGGAGTCCTCCTGGCAGTGCGGGGGATGTGGGTTTGATCCCAGGTCTGGGAGGATTCCACGTGCCACGGAGCAATTAAACCTATGTACCAAAACTCTAGAGCCGGTGAGCTGCAACTAGTGAGCCCCCTTGCCACAGCTACTGAAGCCTGCATGCTCTGGAGCCTGTGCTCCGCAACAAGAGAGGTCACTACAATGAGAAGCCCATGCACTGCAGTGAAGAGTTGCCCCACTTGCCACAACCAGAGAAAGCCCAGAGGCAGCAATGAAGAACCAGTGCAGCAAAAAATAAATAATACATAAACAATTTTTTAAAAGAAAATATTTTAATAGAATGAGTACATCAATAAACACTTCTTATCTAGCATTTTCTGCAAAGGAAGCAATCTATAAAAAATAATTTTATGAATAATGGAGGTTTATCTACTAAAAGTACCAAAGTTTATTTAATTTTAACCGATTGTAAGAATTTTTTTCTAAAGTTTTAAAATATTTTCCTAGTATAAAATTAAAATAGTTGAAGCTTTTCAAAAACTCATTCTCCCCATGATGAAAAGTAGTTACTGTACCTAATGATACCCCTAAAAATAATGAAATATAAAAGTGGGTTTCCTCTACTCTAAAAAACTGAAAACTATTTTGCTTTGAAATCATGAAGTTTTGTGTTATTATTGTCTTGGTTGTCCTTGTCCTCATTGTGCCAATCTGAAGACATCCACTTCTGACCCATTCTATACATTTTCTGTTGCTGGGAGCATTTTCTGACCCATTCTATACGTTTTCTGTTGCTGGGAGCATTTTCTGACCCATTCTATACGTTTTCTGTTGCTGGGAGCATTTTCTGACCCATTCTATATGTTCTCTGTTGCTGGGAGCTGGGAGTCCTGCTATTAGATAGATTTTCACGCAAGTTAATAGTATGTACACTTCAAGTAAAGTAGGAACTTTTGTATTCTGATTGTACAGAGGCTTTTTTGACAAGCTGTTTTCTCAAGTATATTTTAAGTAACTAAAGTTGCTTGATCAGCAAAATTTAAGTCAGGGAGATGTCCCTATATTAGCATTTCATTTCCCACATTTCTCATGATGCTCCTTGACAATGGTATTCACATTACCATATACATTATCATTTTTTAAGTATCTACAAAGGATCCTTCCTTATGACACAACTCCAGCTACATCATTATAAACACTGCTTTTTTTGTTTGATGCTGAAAGTATAGTTTTACATGTAATATAAAATCTTATAAAATTTGACTGCAAAACTATAGACTAAAAAAAAATCCCAAATCTCCTGACTTGGACTATAATGTTATCTCTTTCCTCTTTTCATTTTGATGCATGGGAACTAAAACAAATCAAATGTTCACAAAACCCCAGTGAGCATCACTACTCTCACAGTGTCTTTTGACAAGCAATATATGCATATTACAACCCCAAAGACATGTTTGAAACAGTTCTTCTAGTTAGCTACATTCCTCTCTCTGTATCTCCACCTTGTTTCATGGAAGAAAATGTGTAAATGAGTAATGCAAATGTGTAAATGATGAAAGCATCTGTATAAACAAAGAACATCCTTAATATACATAAGAATTACTTTGAGGACTTATTGAAAAACCAGATGCCTCAAGTTGACCTGCCAAATGAGAGTCCTCAAGGGAAAGGTCCAGAAATTGGCATCTGAAATAAAAATCCCCCAGCTTATTGATATAGGTATTTCATAGAACAATCTTTAGCTAGCTCTGTGATAGACACCAGGTAAGCAATACTAAATGATCTGCCTTTGTATTTTCCAAAGATGACTGTACCCATGCACACCATCTTAAATGCTCTTCCTATAAGATGACATTGGCATCTGTTCATCTGAACATAAAGATAGGTTTTATGTTCCTTCTTGAATCTGGGCAGACTGGCTACAGTGGAAATGATGTTATATGACTCTTGAGACAGCTCATCAATGCAGTACAGCTTCTGCCTAATTCTCCTGGTATGCTTGTCCTTAGAATCCAATCATCATGCTATGAGAAAGCCAGTCTGCCACATGGAAAGGCCACATGCAGATTTTTCAGCCATAGCTCCCACTAAAGCCCCAACTGACAGCCAGCCATCGACCATCAGACATGCTAGTGAGCTTTTAGATGATTCTTGTTCTCCACTTTTTGGCCACCCCAGTGGAGCAAAATCAAGGTCTCTCACCCAGCCGTGGTCAAATTTCAGATTTGTGAATAAAATTAATGTTGTCACTGTTCTAAGCCACTAAGATTTACAGTAGCTTTTTACACCACAATAAACAACCAGAAAAATTCAAAATAATGTGCGACTTCTTCAGATGAAAGATAAAGCCCCAGATAAATCTTCACACATTCTGGTTTGCATTTAAGAATTTCAAATTATATCTGGCCAGGTCTACCCCAGTCCCAGGCCTTCTTGCTAGGTCTTGCTTTAGTTTATTGCCTAGACCTGTAGTTCTCAGCCAGAAGTGATTTTGCCTCTCAAGGGACCTTTGGCAATGTTTGGACACAGTTAATTATTGCCACAACTGGGGAGAAAATGCAACTGGCATCTAGTGGGTAAAAGCTAGGGATGCTGGTAAACACTACAATGCACAGCACAGCCCCTATTCCCCCAACAAAGTATTATCGAGATGAAATAGGAGATCGAGAACTTGGGCCCCGATCTGGCCCAGCAGTGAGATACTCCATTCTTCCCTGTGATTTTCTTCATTATACAGGTCTGGATTTTTCAATAAGCAATGGAGAAAAAGGGTGAACAGAGGCACTAGAGTTGGAACATCAGGATTATCTGTAAATATTCTCAACCTACACAAGTGAGACTGTGGTGCTTAAAACTGGCTATAAATTAGAATAGTTTGTCAGGCTTCTTTTTTCTTTCGAAATACCAACTGTATTTAAATATCAGCTCAACCTCCAACTCAAGAGATTCTGATTCAAAGAATGCTGGATGGCAGTAGTTTTTAAAATCTATGTACGTGATTCTAACATGTAGAATATTAGCGTCTTTACCTGGAGATTGTGACTCCTATATATATATACATATATATATTGGTGGAGTCTAAAGAGTGAAATAGGAAAATCCTTACAGGTGATTCTGTCAGCACTCCCCTTTCTCGTTGCCTACTGACAAACTTTGGCCTAAGCGCTCTCAGGCACTTAGCCTGCCATGTTACGGCAAGAGAAGGACCTGTGCCAGACTCTCAGTTTACTCTTCTGCACTTCTTTAGGACCGAGGCACATCCTAACACTCAGTTAATGCTTGTTAGGCCAGTAAGAAGCACCATTTAGTAAATGTTGAACAGCCAGTTCAAGTGTAATAGGATCACTCTGCTATGTACCTTTACTAGATTTTCATTAGAAGGTAGATATCAAAATATCAGTCAATATTTTTAGAATTTTACCACCTTAATATCAAGATCAATCAAATAATCTATACAATTTACATAGTTCAAGATGAGACAGAAGCTGTTGATAGGATGTTATCATGCTGTGGTTCATCTCCTTCTACATGGGATTTGTCTTGCCCCACCCCCACCACCCCAAAAAAGCAAACACTAGGTTGGTGAATGCATTGTCATCTGCCTTAGATGCTAAGCAATGCAAGTCTGCTCATTAAAAAAAAAAGAGTTGGGTGGAGAAGGGAAAAAAGTGAAATAGGCTATTATTATAATAATTACTTTGGCATAACTGTGTTATTTTGTCATGACAATAAGCTTTTCTGAACATGTTATTATTACATTACATTTGTGGTAAAAAGAAAAAAAAATCAAAACTATGTTTTTCTTTTAAAAATGTATTTGTTGATGCAGTAAGATTAGATCTCAATTACAGGAGAAAAACTATTAAAAATTCCAACATATGGAGGCTGAACAACACGCTGCTGAATAACCAACAAATCACAGAAGAAATCAAAAAAGAAATCAAAATTTGCATAGAAACGAATGAAAATGAAAACACAACAACCCAAAACCTGTGGGACACGGTAAAAGCAGTCCTAAGGGGAAAGTTCATAGCAATACAGGCACACCTCAAGAAACAAGAAAAAAGTCAAATAAATAACCTAACTCTACACCTAAAGCAACTAGAAAAGGAAGAAATGAAGAACCCCAGGGTTAGTAGAAGGAAAGAAATCTTAAAAATTAGAGCAGAAATAAATGCAAAAGAAACAAAAGAGACCATAGCAAAAATCAACAAAACCAAAAGCTGGTTCTTTGAAAGGATAAATAAAATTGACAAACCATTAGCCAGACTCATCAAGAAACAAAGGGAGAAAAATCAAATCAACAAAATTAGAAACGAAAATGGAGAGATCACAACAGACAACACAGAAATACAAAGGATCATAAGAGACTACTATCAACAATTATATGCCAATAAAATGGACAACGTGGAAGAAATGGACAAATTCTTAGAAAAGTACAACTTTCCAAAACTGGACCAGGAAGAAATAGAAAATCTTAACAGACCCATCACAAGCATGGAAATTGAAACTGTAATCAAAAATCTTCCAGCAAACAAAAGCCCCGGTCCAGACGGCTTCACAGCTGAATTCTACCAAAAATTTAGAGAAGAGCTAACACCTATCCTGCTCAAACTCTTCCAGAAAATTGCAGAGGAAGGTAAACTTCCAAACTCATTCTATGAGGCCACCATCACCCTAATACCAAAACCTGACAAAGATCCCACAAAAAAAGAAAACTACAGGCCAATATCACTGATGAACATAGATGCAAAAATCCTTAACAAAATTCTAGCAATCAGAATCCAACAACACATTAAAAAGATCATACACCATGATCAAGTGGGCTTTATCCCAGGGATGCAAGGATTCTTCAATATCCGCAAATCAGTCAATGTAATACACCACATTAACAAATTGAAAAATAAAAACCATATGATTATCTCAATAGATGCAGAGAAAGCCTTTGACAAAATTCAACATCCATTTATGATAAAAACTCTCCAGAAAGCAGGAATAGAAGGAACATACCTCAACATAATAAAAGCTATATATGACAAACCCACTGCAAACATTATCCTCAATGGTGAAAAATTGAAAGCATTTCCTCTAAAGTCAGGAACAAGACAAGGGTGCCCACTTTCACCATTACTATTCAACATAGTTTTGGAAGTTTTGGCCACAGCAATCAGAGCAGAAAAAGAAATCAAAGGAATCCAAATTGGAAAAGAAGAAGTAAAACTCTCACTATTTGCAGATGACATGATCCTCTACATAGAAAACCCTAAAGAGTCCACCAGAAAATTACTAGAAATAATCAATGACTACAGTAAAGTTGCAGGATATAAAATCAACACACAGAAATCCCTTGCATTCCTATACACTAATAATGAGAAAACAGAAAGAGAAATTAAGGAAACAATTCCATTCACCATTGCAACAGAAAGAATAAAATACTTAGGAATATATCTACCTAAAGAAACTAAAGACCTATATATAGAAAACTATAAAACACTGGTGAAAGAAATCAAAGAGGACACTAATAGATGGAGAAATATACCATGTTCATGGATTGGAAGAATCAATATAGTGAAAATGAGTATACTACCCAAAGCAATTTATAGATTCAACGCAATCCCTATCAAGCTACCAACAGTATTCTTCACAGAGCTAGAACAAATAATTTCACAATTTGTATGGAAATACAAAAAACCTCGAATAGCCAAAGCGATCTTGAGAAAGAAGAATGGAACTGGAGGAATCAACCTACCTGACTTCAGGCTCTACTACAAAGCCACAGTTATCAAGACAGTATGGTACTGGCACAAAGACAGAAATATTGATCAATGGAATAAAATAGAAAGCCCAGAGATAAATCCACGCACATATGGACACCTTATCTTCGACAAAGGAGGCAAGAATATACAATGGATTAAAGACAATCTCTTTAACAAGTGGTGCTGGGAAATCTGGTCAACCACTTGTAAAAGAATGAAACTGGACCACTTTCTAACACCATACACAAAAATAAACTCAAAATGGATTAAAGATCTAAACGTAAGACCAGAAACTATAAAACTCCTAGAGGAGAACATAGGCAAAACACTCTCCGACATACATCACAGCAGGATCCTCTATGACCCACCTCCCAGAATATTGGAAATAAAAACAAAAATAAACAAATGGGACCTAATTAACCTTAAAAGCTTCTGCACATCAAAGGAAACTATTAGCAAGGTGAAAAGACAGCCTTCAGAATGGGAGAAAATAATAGCAAATGAAGCAACCGACAAACAACTAATCTCAAAAATATACAAGCAACTCCTACAGCTCAACTCCAGAAAAATAAACGACCCAATCAAAAAATGGGCCAAAGAACTAAATAGACATTTCTCCAAAGAAGACATACAGATGGCTAACAAACACATGAAAAGATGCTCAACATCACTCATTATCAGAGAAATGCAAATCAAAACCACTATGAGGTACCATTTCACACCAGTCAGAATGGCTGCGATCCAAAAGTCTACAAATAATAAATGCTGGAGAGGGTGTGGAGAAAAGGGAACCCTCTTACACTGTTGGTGGGAATGCAAACTAGTACAGCCACTATGGAGAACAGTGTGGAGATTCCTTAAAAAACTGGAAATAGAACTGCCTTATGATCCAGCAACCCCACTGCTGGGCATACACACTGAGGAAACCAGAAGGGAAAGAGACACATGTACCCCAATGTTCATCGCAGCACTGTTTATAATAGCCAAGACATGGAAGCAACCTAGATGTCCATCAGCAGATGAATGGATAAGAAAGCTGTGGTACATATACACAATGGAGTATTACTCAGCCATTAAAAAGAATACATTTGAATCAGTTCTAATGAGGTGGATGAAACTGGAGCCTATTATACAGAGTGAAGTAAGCCAGAAGGAAAAACATAAATACAGTATTCTAACGCATATATATGGAATTTAGAAAGATGGTAACAATAACCCTGTGTACGAGACAGCAAAAGAGACACTGATGTATAGAACAGTCTTATGGACTCTGTGGGAGAGGGAGAGGGTGGGAAGATTTGGGAGAATGACATTGTAACATGTAAAATATCATGTAAGAAACGAGTTGCCAGTCCAGGTTCGATCCACGATACTGGATGCTTGGAGCTAGTGCACTGGGACGACCCAGAGGGATGGTATGGGGAGGGAGGAGGGAGGAGGGTTCAGGATGGGGAACACATGTATACCTGTGGTGGATTCATTTTGATATTTGTCAAAACTAATACAATTATGTAAAGTTTAAAAATAAAATAAAATTTAAAAAATAAAAAATAAAAAAAAAAAAACTCAAAAAAAAAAAAATGTATTTGTTGAAGGAAAACACTAATTTAATAAATTAAATTTCTCAAAAATTATCAAGTTCTAACTTTACTGTTTTTAATTTTTCCCATTAAACCCAAAGCCAGAAAGAATCTTTAATGTGTTTTTACTGAGTAAAGTTATTTTTTCACCCTCTTTAAAACATAAATGTATTTGTATTTTAATATATCTTGAAATCTTCTGTCCTAGGTCCTAAAATAGATAAGAGAAAGCCAAAACAGAGTAAGGTTTTTGGAATGATTTTTCAAGCTCTGCTATCCTTCTAAAGAAGGTTGTATGGCAATTATGCTTTGAGTTGTTACATCTCTCCCTTCTCTAGAAACATATTGTTAGCTATCTGGGTAAAATGAACCTTTAAGTTCTTCAAACTCCTATTATATTTTAACCTTTCTAATACTCAAAAAAAATACTTATAAATAGTTTCTTAAAGGTGCCAGGCCCAATGTCTTACTGACCACTTTATGTAAATAATGAAACCTGTTACAGACCTGTCATATGTGCTCTTTGCTTGTGTGCGTGCTTAATGCTGTCTTCAGTGTCCATGATGGAGGCCATATTATTATTTGGTTTCAGGATCTAAAACCAACTAGGCAGGATCTGGTTTCACAAAAGCAAAGCTGTTTTAACAGGAGAGAAGCTGATATAATTCTAAACCACTTCATATAGGCTGAGTAAAACACAGAGAGAAGAGGCACAATGGAAAATGGTGAGGACCAGGACACAGAACAGGTTAACAGGTAATCATTATTTGGTAAAAGGAATTGTGAAAAGATTGTAATTTTACTTATGCCAAATTCCATTGGCTATACTGAGTTCCTGCTGCACTGATATTAAATGTTCAGTTGATCCTAAGGAAATAGTTGAAGGTTAGGCACTACTCCTCTGTCCATAAGCCTCTAGTGCAAGGATCATTAGCGCGAGTGAAGTGAAAGTCACTCAGTCATGTCTGACACTTTGCGACCCCATGGACTATACAGTCTGTGGAATTCTCCAGGCCAGAATACTGGAGTGGGTAGCCAGCCATTCCCTTCTCCAGGGGATCTTCCCAACCCAGGGATCAAACCCAGGTCTCCCACATTGCAGGTGGATTCTTCACCAGCTGAGCCACCAGGGAAGCCCAAGAATACTGGAGTGGGTAGCCTATCCCATCTCCAGTGCATCTTCCCAACCCAGGAATTGAACCAGCATCTTCTGCATTGTGGGGGGATTTTTACCAACTGAGCTACCAGGGAAGCCCTGGGTCAAACTTAACTTGGTGCAAGTATCAAACTTAAATGTCCTCAAGACTCAGGCATGTAACATAGGTAAGCAAATCCAGTCTAGGTAAATGAAAAGCAGTAACATGATTACAGTGAAAAATGGTAACTGACTCTCAAAGAAACAACAGGGAATGTTGAAGACAGAAGCAAACTGGGGAGCCTAGGCTCCTTAGGTGGCAGCAAATATGCAATTCTAGCTCACTGCCTTGCAGAAATGTAAGCCTAGTTGTGCCCAATATTCTGATTGTCCAAGAGAAGCTGAAGTAGGGTATTTTGAAATCTCTTGATTTTAAAACATTTCACACACACACACACAAAAAGCAATAATTCTTTGAACCACTCTACGAGTGGATAGTATGAGGGCCAAACAAAATGTGTTCATATTTGATGCTGAAACTTGTGTTTCACAGACTAGACAATTCAGGAAATCCAAGCATAAATTGGGGTGTATTTTAGAGGAAAAGACCTCAGCTAACAGAAATACAAAAGTGTAACCATTAGGCAAAGATGTGAAATTCAGACTAAGGAGCAAGTCTCATGTTTCTTTTGCTAATCTTGCCAAGATAGATTAAGGCTATCTTAATAAAGCCAATCTCCTTTCCCTTGGTCATTTGATCTTCTTTAAAGCTAAATGTGTTAGATATTTTCCATTCACCCATCCAGTTCCCTTCTCTACTCTCTGTGTGTCCCAGAAAGCTGGTCAGTGTAGACTGCATTAAAGAGTTACTTCATCTCTGGCTTCCACTGTGTTTGTATGGCCCACTGGCAGGAGTTTGGAGGACAGGAAGAAACTGACATCTGGGCACTTATTTGCCCTGCTTATTCCCTGCTGGTTCACTGATTAGCTCCTTTCTCTTGATCTGGAGGCCGTCTATACACAGATGTTCCATGCCCTTTGTGGATGCATTTCTTGAACCAGTTCCTCCTCCTGACACTTCAAGACAAGAGTCCTAAAGGCTCCCCTCTGTTATAAGGCCCAAGGGACTATACAATCACTTGCTCCCTTCCATAAAACCCATCCTGCAAACTTCAATTACCTAGCTTAACTCTGCTTTCTATTTCCTGCTGGGAGCCTGCCTTAAGATGCCATTTTTAAAGTCACAATCATTTCCCAGGGCTGGGATTTTAACTGGGCAAAGCATCTCATCAAGTCCTTTAATTCTTATTTTTCTGGGTCCTTTGAAAAAAGCAAAGCTGTAACTTCACCTTGGAAATTAGTTAAGGAAGAATCTTATTATTCAAGAATTTGAATAAACATTTATGCAAATATGTTTATTATTAAAGTAGTAGAAAAACAATGAACAATTCACTTCCTATCTTAAGAGTATGCCAAGTCCCTTTTGTGTGTCCCACCAGTTTCCCACTATACTTTGCTCTCTGCCTTGAGCTGCTAGTCTTTCTAGAATCCACTACTGCCTGGTTTAGGGATGGGCTTGGCCAGTGATGTGTATTGATCAGAGAAGAGGGAAAGAATGAAGTAGGGGGTAGTTATTCTTCCTGTCCCTCCCTGAAGATGACCTCAGGCTGGCTTTGACTTTTCAACAAAGATGACAGAACTTGTCAAGTGATATCCACACACTAAGTACTTCTGAGGTCCAGCAATACACCCTTTTTTTTGCCCCTTGAAGCCTAAGGATAATGATGTATCTCCCCATGGTTTCTAACTCAAGGATAAAACACTATCACTGGACTCTATCCCCATGTTTGCGAATAGTCCTTGTATTGTCAAATATTCTTCAAATTACCCAGTTTAAGCATACTGTCTATTTCACTGTCAAATCTAGTGGAATCAAGGAATGTATTTAAGTAGACTGAACTACAAACTCACTTAACAATAATATACAACATAGAAAGAGATTTACAACAAAACCTGTAAATCCAGTATGAACAAAACTACATAAAAATAAAGCAAATGAAATTCACCGTGCAAATGTAATATGTTCTTCATATTTTCTGTTATAAAAACACATAACATTTTAAATAAAAATTTTCCTTTAAAGATTACTTCAAAGTGAAAAACATTTTAGATTATGCCTAGAGGAATCCAGAAAGTGGAGAAGGCAATGGAAACCCACTCCAGTACTCTTGCCTGGAAAATCCCATGGATGGAGGAGCCTGGTAGGCTGCAGCCCATTGGGTTGACTTAGCAGCAGCAGCAGCAGCAATCCAGAAAGACGTTGACGTAGCAATAGATATAATTCTTGAGAATAGAGTAGGACAAAAAAGGAGAAAAATTAGGGAAAGAAATGGTCAGCTGAGGGAAAATGCTACAAAAAAAAAAAAAAAAACAAGCAAAAGTGCTTGTACAAAAATCAAGATTCTGTTCTGTACAGCATGTAGATGGAAATAGAAGGAGGCAAGGAGCATGCCACTGAAAGTAGTACCTAGAATGTGCTTTCAGAATATTCAGAGTTTCAAACATGAGGCTAAAGGTCTGTCATGGCTTGGAGAGAGGTTGGGAATGGCATAAGATGAGCCATAGATGGGTTTAAGAAAATAATAACAAGTTTATTTATTTATTTACTATCTTTTTCTCTTTGTCCAGAGTTTTATTTAATTTACTTTTTAAGTGAAATATAGTTTACTTATAATGTTGTGTTAGTTTCAGGCAGGATGTATAGCAAAGTGATTCAGAGAGAGAGAGAGAGATATATATATATATATACACACACATACATATTGCTTTTCAGATTCTTTTCCCTTGGAGGTTATTACACAGTATTGAGTATAGTTTCCTGTGTTATACAGTAGGTCCTTTTTGGCTATCTGTTTTATATAGTAGTGTGTATATGTTAATCCCAAACTCCTAGTTTATATCTCCCTTTACTCTCCCCTTTGGTAACCATAAATCTGCTTTCTGTAGGTCTATAGGTCTATTTCTGCTTTGTAAATAAGTTCATTTGTATCATTTTTTTTAGATTCTACATATAATCAATATCATATAATAATCTTTCTTTCTCTGTCTGGCTTACTTCACTTAGTATGATAAATCGCATTATTTCATTCTTTTTTTATGACTGAGTAATATACCACTGTGTACATACACCATATCTTCTTTATCCACTTATCTGTCAATGGATATTTAGGTGGTTTGTCTTTGCTACCATAAACAGTGCTGCTATGAACATTGGGGTGCCTGTATCTTTTTGAATTATAGCTTGCTCCAGGTATATGCACAGGAGTGGGACTACAGGATCATATGTTAGCTCTATTTTTAGTTTTTTATGGAATTTTCATACTATTCTCTATAGTGGCTGCACCAGTTTACATTCTACCAACAGTGCAGAATGGTTCCTTTTGTCCACACCCTCTCCAGCATTTATTATTTGTAGATTTTTTGATGATTCTGATGGATGCGGGGTGATACCTTATTGTAGTTTTGTTTCTGTTTCTCTTCTCTACTAATTACCGATATTGAGCATCTTTTCATGCACCTTTGGTCATCTGTATGTCTTTGGAGAAATGACTTTTTAGATCTTCTGTGCATTTTTTGATTGGCTTTTTTTTTTTTTTTTTTTTTTTTGCTGTTGAGCTGCATGAGCTATTTGTATATTTGGAGAGTAATCTTTTGTGGTTTAAAGATATTTTCTCCTATTCTGCAGGCAGTCTTCTCATTTTATTTATGGTTTCCTCTGCTGTGCAAAAGCTTTTAAAAGTTTAATTAGGTCTCATTTATTTACTTTTGTTTTTATTTCCATTACACTAGGAGATGGATCCAAAAAGATACTCTGTGTTTTATATCAGATTGTTCTGCCTATGTTTTCCTCTAGGAGTTTTATAGTATCCAGTCTTACACTCATGTCTTTAATCCATTTTGCATTTATTTTTGTATATGGTGTTAGGGAGTATGCTATTTTCATTATTTTACACATAGCAGTCTAGTTTACCCAGCACAAGTCATTGAAGATACTGTCTTTTCTCCATTGTATATTCTTGCGTCCTTTGTCACAGATTAATTGATCAAAGGTATGTGAGTTTATCTGGCGGCTTTCTGTTCTGTTCCATTGATCAATATGTCTATTTTTGTGTCAGTACCATACTGTTTTGATGACTGTAGTTTTATAGAATAGTATGAAGTCAGGAAGCCTGATTCTTCCAGTTCCATTTTCCACGCAAATGGAAGTCAAGATAGCTGGAGTAGCAATACTTATATCAGACAAAATAGACTTTAAAATAAAGTCTGTTATAAGAGACAAAGAAGGACATGACATCATGATCAAGGGATCAGTCCAAGGGGAAGATATATTTAACAACAATAACATAATTATAAATATATATGCACCCAACATAGGAGCACCTCAATATGTAAGACAAATACTAACACCATAAAATGAGAAATCGACAGTAACACAATCATAGTGGGAAACCTTAATACCCCACTTGTCAGGAAGCATTTAATAGGAGACTTCCTGTGTGCTGTTTTGGATCTGTCAGGAATCCTCTGTTCCTTATTAATTCCTGAATATTCAGGAATTAAGAGGAGAGGCAAGCCTCTCCTGGGGCTGAGGAATTCAGACATTTCCTTCGTTAGTTTTTCAATACGGTAATAAGTACCCTCTTCCTTCTTATGAACCATACGGTAAAAGTGATTGTTTACAACTTTTTCTCTTTAATATGGATTGCCTATGTTTTGTAAGTCTGGAATTTTAATCTTTATCTTTGCTGAGAATAACTACCTTGTAAGACAGTATATATGCCCACACCATGTTGATTAAAACACCTTTGCTCCATCAGAGCTTTGGTCCCCGTGTCTTGTTTTCATTCTCTCTCTCTCTCAGGCTAATCCTTTGGAGCGCAGAGACCTGTAGTGCTCATTCTCCTGCCGAGGCTTCTAAGACCCTCTCGAGAAGGCACCAATGCACCTTCACCCCATCGAGAGGGCGCCAGGTGCCTTCATGAGCAACACAAGCCCTGTGTCAAAGGACTTTATGGGTTTTCTGTGTAAACCAAGGAATATCAGCCTCTCTTTCTCTCTCCTTTACTTATTGTCGACTCTGGACCACCAGTTTCTGGTCCATTAAAGGACCTCAACACCCACTTACATCAATGGACAGATCATCCGGACAGAAAATTAATCAGGAAACACAAGTCTTAAATAACACATTATACCAGATAGACGTAACTGATATTTATAGGACATTCCATCCAAAAGCAGCAGAATACACAGTCTTTTCAAGTGCACATGAAACATTCTTCAGGATATATCATATGCTGGGCCATAAAGCAAGTCTCAGGAAACTTAAGAAAGCTGACATCATTTCAACCATCTTTTCTAACCACAATGTTATGGGTTTAGAAATCAACTACAAGAAAAAAAGCTTTAAAAAAAACCCCACAAACATGGGGTGGCTAAGCCTTTTGCTACTGAATGACCAATGGATCAATGAACATAAATCAAAGAGGAAATCTGCTACTGAACGACCAATGGATCAATGAATATAAATCAAAGAGGAAATAAAAAAATACCTAGTGATAAAATGACAATGAAAAGACAATCCCAAACCTATGGGATGCAAGAAAAGCGGTCTAAGATGGAAGTTTATAGCAATAAAACCTTTCCTCAGGAAACAAGGAAAACCCCAAATGAACAATCTAATTTTACACCTAAAGCAACTAGAGAAAGAAGAACAAACAAAACTCAAAGTTAGAATAAGGAAAAAAAATCACAAATATCAAAGCAGAAAGAAACAAAATTGACACCAAAAAATGAAAGAGATAAATGAAATTAAAAGCTAGTTCTCTGAAAAGATAAACAAAATTGAAACCTTTAGCCAGACTCATCAGGGGAAAAAGAGCTCAAATCAATAAAATCAGAAATGAAAAAGAGAAGTTACAACTGATATCACAGAAATACAAAGAACCATAAGCATCTGCACTAAGCAACTGTATGCCAATAAAATGAACAACCTAGAAGTAATGAACAAATTCTTAGAAAGGTACAATCTCCCAAGATTGAACCAGGAAGAAGTAGAAAATACAAACAGAGCCAATTACAAGTACTGAATTTGAACCTGTGATTAAAAAGTTCCCAATAAACAAAAGTCCAGGACCAGACAGCTTCACAGGCAAATCATAGCAAACATTTAGGGAAGAATTATGCCTATCCTTCTGAAACTATGTCAAAAAATTGCAGAGGAAGAAACACTTCTGAACTCATCCTATGAGACCACCATCACCCTGATATCAAAACTAGACACAGATATAAAAAAAAAGAAAATTATAGACTGATATCATTGATGAACATAGGTGCAAAAATCCTCCACTAAATACTAGCAAACTGAACTTAAACAATGCATTAAGTACCATACACCATGGTCAAGTGGGATTTATTCAAGGATAGAAAGATTTTTCAATATCCACAAATCAGTGTGATACACCACATTATCAAGTTGAAGAATGAAAACCAAATGATCATCTCAATATATGCAGAAAAAAGCTTTTGATAAAATTCAACATCCATTTACAATAAAAATTCTCCAGAAAAATTCTCCAGAGCCCAGAGGAAACACACCTCAATATAATAAAGGCCATATATGACAAGCCAAGAGCTAACATCATACTCAGTGATTATAAGCTGAAAGTATTTCCTCTAGTTTCAGGAACAAGACAAGGATGCCCACTCTAGCCACTTTTATTCAACATAGTTTTGGAAGTTCTAGTCACAGTAACCAGATAATAAAAAAAAAAAAAAAAGAAAGAAATGGGATCCAAATTGGAAAAGAAGAAGTAAAACTATCACTGCTGGCAGATGACATGATACTAAACACAGAAGATCCCAAAGATTCTTCCAGAAAACTACTAGAATTCATCAATTAATTCAATAAAGTTTTAGGATACAAAATTAACATACAGAAACTGGTTACATTTCTATATACTAATAACAAAAATCAGAAAGAGAAATTAAGGAAACAGTCCCATTTACCACTGCATCAAAAAGAATAAAATACTGAGGAATAAACCTACCTAAGGATGCAAGAACCCTGTACATAGAAGACTAAAAGACACTGAGGAATGAAATTGAAGATGACACAATCAGATGGAAAGATATGCTATGTTCTTGGATTGGAAGAAACAATATTGTTAAAATAACTATACTATCCAAAACAATCTACAGATTCAACACAATCCCTATCAAATTACCAATGGCATTTTCACAGAACTAGAACAAAAAATCTTAAAATTTGTATGGAAACACAAAGAACCCCAAATAGTCAAAGCAATCTTGAGTTTAGATTTGTATTTTTGAAGGAAAACTCTCATAGCACTGTGGGGATGAGATGGCTGGGAGTTCAAGAGAAAGATGAGAAAAGCCTGAACTAAGACAGCAATAAAGGAATTACACAAGAAGGAAAAGACTGCAGGAACTTCACTAAAGTGGGATTAATAAAATTTGTTAACTAATGGAAGACAGGTAATACCTAGGGCATGCATAAAACACGTGATACTCTTCTTTGCTGCTTTAGCTTTGAAAAGGGTTCTTTTAGTGAGTGAAAAACAGTTTGCATTTTGTTGTTGTTGTTGTGATTTATATCATATTGAAATGTCCATCTTTATAAAAAACTTTATTTATGAATCTTTCAGTTCAGTCGCTCAGTTGTGTCCGACTCTTTGCAACCCCATGAATCGCAGCACGCCAGGCCTCCCTGTCCATCACCATCTCCCGGAGTTCACTCAGACTCACGTCCATCGAGTCAATGATGCCATCCAGCCATCTGATCCTCTGTCGTCCCCTTCTCCTCCTGCCCCCAATCCCTCTCAGCATCAGTCTTTTCCAATGAGTCAACTCTTCGCATGAGGTGGCCAAAGTACTGGAGTTTCAGCTTTAGCATCAGTCCTTCCAAAGAAAACCCAGGGCTGATCTCCTTCAGAATGGACTGGTTGGATCTCCTTGCAGTCCAAGGGACTCTCAAGAGTCTTCAACACCACAGTTCAAAAGCATCAATTCTTCAGCGCTCAGCCTTCTTCACAGTCCAACTCTCACATCCATACATGACCACAGGAAAAACCATAGCCTTGACTAGACGGACCTTAGTTGGCAAAGTAATGTCTCTGCTTTTCAATGCTATCTAGGTTGGTCATAACTTTTCTTCCAAGGAGTAGGAGGCAAATTTTCCAGATAGAAATTAACGTTTCAGATATTTTATCTCCAGGGGATCTTCCCGACCCAGGGATTGAAACTTGCTTTGTCTCCTGCATTGCAGGCAGATTCTTTACCATCTGAGCCAGATTTTATTCAGTTCAGTTCAGTTCAGTTCAGTTGTTCAGTCATGTCCAACTCTTTGCGATCCCATGGACCATAGAACGCCAGGCCTCCCTGTCCATCACCAACTCCCAGAGTTTACCCAGTCTCATGTCCATTGAGTCGGTGATTTCATCCAACCATCTCATCCTGTCATCCCCTTCTCCTCCTGCCTTCAATCTTTCCCAGCATCAGGGTCTTTTCAAATGAGCCAGCTCTTTGCCAGATTTTATTATACGTTGTCAACTAATTGCAAGAAAATTCGAGCCAATTTACCATTCTAACATTAATGAGTTCCTATTTCAACCTTCTACTGTTAGACTAAGTATTGTCATTTAAACATTCTTTGAGCATTCAGTGGGCAAAAATGGCATTGTTTTTTCATTAATAATTTGTGGATAACAGATAACCCTGAACCTTCCCCCATGTTTTTAAGCATTTGTATTCCCTATCCTTAAAACATATGCTGATGCTTTTTTGCATATATGTCTATTGTAGACTACATATTTTCTTATCCATTTGTATGAACATATTCTGTGTTAAGTATTTTTACCCTTTTTTGAAATATTTATAAACACCTAAGTTTTAAAGAATCATCATCAAATTTGTTGATTTGTTCTTTTGAAATTGGATACACTATTTCTACATTTAGAGAGAACTTTTGGTACCAATGCCAGAAAAAAAAATATATATATATGTATGTATATATTGTCTTAAAAGTTTTACACTAAGCTTTTTAATCCATCATGAATGCATTTTGGTATAAAGTAAGTTTCTAATATAAAATAGGTAAGCAACAGGATATATTCTACAGCACATGGAAATTTAGCCATTATTTTCTAATAACTTTTTTTTTTTGAAAATCACTCAGTCGGGTCCGACTCTTTGCAACTCCATAGACTATACAGTCCATAGAATTCTCCAGGCCAGAATACTGGAGTGAGTAGCCTTTTTCTTCTTGAGAGTATCTTCCCAACCCAGGGATCGAACCCAGGTCTCCTGCATCATAGGTGGTAGAGTTTAATACATAAAATATTGAATCACTATGGTGTACACCTGAAACTAATATAATCCTGTAAATCAACTATACTTCAATAAAAAAAGAAAGAAAAGGTTTAGTTTCAGATGGAAAAATTAAAATTAAAAAATGCAATGTTTACAAATCCATGTTGGTTTTTTTTCTAAATAACTCACAATTGTCCCAAAACTATTTATTTTTTATTCTCTCTGCATTGATATTCCAAGCAGATTTTGTGTTATATTACACTATCATGGATATTAGATCCTATTTCTAAGCTATTCTATTTACCAACTCAGTCATCTTTTTTTTATTTTTGCATATCACTTCCAAATCAGGTTCTAATATCTTCAAGAAAAGGAACTGGGTTTTACTAATGCTTGTATTTTCCATAGGCCCTATCACTTTACATGTAGTAAATGTTCAATAAACATTAACATATTTATTACATAAATGTTTAAATTGAATATCCTGCATGCAATTTGCAAAGAATTTCCTCACCACTGTAAAAGGCTACATTTTTCAAGGTGAAACATGAAGTAATTTTGAAATTGGAGAAGGGGGATGAAAATGAAAGCATTCCAAGTTTTAAAATGCCATGTGAATTTGATTAGAATAATTTAAATTTTGTAGTGACTTCATTCTCCAGAGGCAATGTGATCATGAGAAAATACTTAGAGAGAGAATTTTAGTCGTGGGCTTACTCTGAATTACCAAAGCTCAGAAAAGCTTTAAGCTGTGTAATGATGTGCAAATCAGTCCACATACCATTGTGGCTCAACAGATGAACTATGTCAATGGTGAAATGTTGTCTTTACAATGTCTGCTGATACCTTTATTTGGGAGAACCAGCTGTGAATCCTTAACACTGCTATACATTTAGAGTATTGAGCAATAAAGCAATAAGATTTAAAATATATATTCATTTCTCCTCTTGACTGCATTTGAGTTTAAACGTGCTAAATGTTAAATAAAATCAGTATTAAGTAAGTTGTCCCTGTCATGTACAAATATGTGAAGCTTTCACACAGTTATTATATCAAATTGTACAGGATGACTTCAGGCTGAAAAGACTGCGAAACAATCTGTTTGATTAAGAAGACATTAAACTAGACCATCATAAAGAATGCTAGGATTACAAACTTCTATATAAAGACATGCTCACTACATCTATTAATGTGGGTAAAGAATTGTATAGTTCCAGAAAAGGAAAGTTATGTATTCAGTAAAGCCAAAGATATTTGATGTTATTTTTATGACAATATGCAAGTCTTGAAATAAGTATTTATGTATTTTCAATGTTGTTTACATTGTAAAATTAAAACAACCTAAATTACCATTACAAAAACTCTTGGGATAATATGTGATGGATTCTAACATGTTTCATTCCCCTTTGATTCTCTTTTTAGAGTAGTTTTAGGTTCCCAGCAAAACTGAATGACAAAGTACAGAGGGTTCCTTTTTGCTCCATACCCTCCCATATTTTGCTTCCCCGACTATCGACATTCCATTTCACAGCAGTACAACGGATGAACCTACACTGACATACCAGTATCACCTGAAGTCCAAGGTTTACATTAGACTTCACTCTTGCTGTATTTTACGTGGAATGTACAATGACATACATCCACCACTGGAGCATTATACAAAGAAGTTTCACTGCTCTAAAAATCTCCCATGTTCCATCAATTTACCCTTCCCTCCCCTTTTTTAACCTGGCAACCATCTTTCTCCTGTCTCCATACTTCTGCTTTTTCCAAAGCATATTGTATGGTTGGAATCATAGAGTATGTAGCCTTTTCACATTGCCTTCTTTTACTCAAGAACATGCATTTAAGGTTTCCTCATGTCTTTTCATGGGTGGATAACTCAGTTCTTTTTAGTGCTGTATAATATTTCATCATCTGGATATACATTGTGTATTTATCCATTCATCTGAAGGATATTCTGGTTGCTTCTGACTTTTAACAATTAAATAAAGCTGCTATAAATGTCCCATGTGCAGGTTTTTGTGTGGAGATAAGTTTTCAACTCCTTTTGATAAATAGCAAAGAGTACGAGTGATGGATAATGTGAGCAGGGTGTGGTTTAGTTTTGTAAGAAATCACCAAACTGTTCCAAAATGGCTCTGCCATTTTGCATCCCCACCAGTAGTGAATGAAGGTTTCTGTTGCTCTACAGCCTTATAAGCATTTGGTGTTGCCAGTGTCTTAGATTTGGAACATTTTAATAGAAGCATAATGATACCTGGTTTTAATTTGCAATTTTGATAGCTATTTTAATTTCATCAGTGCATAAATGAATAAATTCAGTCTCAGGAAAATTAAATAATTTGCCCAAGATTCTACAGCTACTAAGTAGCAGATTAAAAATTGTTTTTTAACAGATTTCAAAGCCCTTGTGCTTTTTATTCTGCAGGTTGCCTGTTAGCTAGACAAGAATAAAATTCAAATTCACATATGGAGAATACCACAGAGTAGTTTCCAGACTGATTATTACTTGTTTTAGTTTAGGTTCCTCTAGAAGAGGACCCTGAGATAAGGAAATATCAGGGAACAGTGGAGAAAGGAAGGAGGGAAAGGCAGTGAATGAAGGATGTTTGAATACACTTATCTCTATGGGCAACTGCAGCTTAGTCCTACAGGGAATCTAGGGAAACAGTGCTCAGTATTACTCAAAATACAGTGTGTGACAGTACCAGTGTTTGAACACATCCAGGAAAAATTATATATATAAACTACAAGCAATAACTTAGAAACTTTGATAAAAACTTGACATTTTTATAACATCCATTTTTCTAATAATTCATTTTACTTTTTTTCCAATCCATGATAGATTGAAAATGAAAAACTGGTCCCCAAATCATTTGAGAAGCACTAATATGAAACACAAGGCCCAATGTGACTCCTTTCAAGAAACAAGGGAGCCGGGGTATTTACATCTCACTTCCCATCAGGTCAGCCCTTGAGACTGTTCAGAAGTGCCCATTTCCCAGCACTTCTGGTTGGGTGGAATGAAGTAATATGCCTGTGGTGGCACATGAATGTCATTAACAATGGGGTCTGCTACAAACTTTATCAATAAAAAATTTCACAAAGCTAATAAATTAATTAAAACATCACATCTCTATAATCATCCTAAAAATGAATTAAAGGCTAAATATGCTTTAATTTGCTACATGCTACATAGAGAAAGATAATAGGAAGCTAGAATTTGACTATGCACAGATAAAATATTTCATTCAAAAGCACCCATGAAAATAAACAACATTGCCAAGCAAAGCACTGGTTAATGGGTAGGGTAGCTAAATTAAAGCCATATCATGAACAAAATCCAACTGTAGTATAAAGGAGTAGTCCATGGAATTCAGGCTATCTGAGTAATGAGTATTTGTCACTTTACAGGGCTTCCTTCAGCAACCTAAGATAATTTTGTTATCAGCTTGTTGAAATATTTTATTTTCCACTAAGGAAGCCAAAGGCAAGAGTTATTCCTTCCTTCTCTCAACTCTCAGAAAGCCAGAGGACTGGCATGTGAATAAAGACCTCAAAAATTAGATACTCTCAACCAGGATTCTGAACCTCTAGCAAGTGGTCCAAAGATGAAAGGATGAAAACAAAGCATTCTTATTTTTTGGATACTTAACTGCTACTAGTTACACCTTCCCTGGTTTCTGGCCTTATTTAATCCTAGGCTCTCAGCCTTCTGCTGATTCTGTGAGCTCTGAATTTCCTTGCAATAATTTCCTTTTTTTAACTTATGACAGTCTGACTCTCTTACTTGAAACCAAAAGTCATCACTGATATGAGGTGGTGGTGAACAGTCAGAGCTCTGACTCATGCCGGCTCAGTAATTCTCTTGAAGAAGTGAAATCAGTCTCTTCACCAAGTTGTTTTTTAGTTTCCACATTTCTACAATCGTTTTAGTTCAGCAGTGTTCTTTACGTAAAATTAGTCTGTGAGATGTTCCCTGAATAAAGGATTCTTCCTTTGGAGAATCTATTTGCATGTTGGCCTATTTAGTGCTAGTTGCTCAGTTATGTCTGACTCTGCCACCCTAGGGACTGTAGCCTGCCAGGCTCCTTTGTCCATGGAATTCTCCAGGCAAGGATACTGGAGTGGGTAGCCATTCCCTTCTCCAGTGTTTCTTCCTGACCCAGGAATCGAACCTGGGTCTCCTGAATTGCTGACAGATTCTTTACCATCTGAGCCACCAGGGAAGCCTATTTAAGTTCCTGAAAATTTTTCCAACAGGATTTAAATTTAACCCAGCATCTCCTTAAACTCAATAATGGAAGTCTTATTTCCGAAAATATTAACATCTCATACAATTAATATCCATAATATCCAAGGTATTTTCATCCATAAACTACCTTGGAAAGAGACACTGGCTCCAGCAGTTCATTTTTCTTTGTCTTTGCATCTGACGCTGGAGTTTATCAATAAGCACACATAAGTCCTTTGAGGAGTCTATGCGTTAGTCTATTATGTTAGGGGCTCTTAAAGCACAGTATATAAAGCACTATTTGAGAAGTTAGTAACAATGCATATTGTTGGGCATCACACCACATCTACAAATTCAGTATCTCCTGAAATAGTAAAGAATCACTCTACAGGTGATTATGTTATAGGCAATCTTCAGTTCACAGCATAAGGAACACTACTTTCTGTAACATTTCAGTGAAAAGTACTTCTTGATGGCTTCTATTCTTTATTATTGGAAGAATCTAGAAATCATAGTCACAATAACATATCCCACTAGCTCAACCATTCATCTCTAAAAAGTTGTAGATGAAACAAGTTCACAGACAACTTGTGAACATGAACTTAAAACCTTTGAATAAAACTTCGAATATCTTTGATCTCGACTTCAGAAAGATACAATATTAAAATGTGAATATGGCTTTGGCTGTAACCATGGGGTCAATGGGCTTCCCCAGTGGTTCAGTGGTAAAGAACCCACCTGCAATGCAGGAGCCAGAGGAGACACGAGTTAGATCCCTGGGTTAGGAAGATCCCCTGGAGGAGGGCATGGCAACCCACTCCAGTATTCCTGCCTGGAGAATCCTAAGGACAGAGGAGCCTGGTGGGCTACAGTCCATAAGATTGCAGAGTCAGACACGACTGAAGCAACTTAGCAGAAGCAGCAATATTCAGTTAAAGGCTGAACACACACTAAAAGGAGTAGTCTCTCAGATGTCTCTCTCACCCCTATTAACTGTCTGCAGCATATTCATTTCTCACCATAAACTGAGATATCAAGGTTAAAGGAGTAGGTTAGAAACTTAATTTACCCAATCTTATGACTTATTACTACTAAAGGATTCTGATTATAGGAAGCCCAAAATGAATAGCTAAAATGTTATTTTTAGACTATACGTGAATTTCATTTGCTTTCATTAACATAAACAATGAAATATCAGCTGTCAGAAATTTCAAAGACAGCAGAACATGATAGAAACAAAAATTACTCAGGTCACTATCTTCTTAAGCATTGTTTTCTTTGTTAGAATTCTTCAGATAATATATGAAGAGGACAATACTACATTTATTCACAATAAATACTGTACATTTTTCTTACAGGAAAAAGGTGAGTTGTGGTGACAGTTTTTTGTTGTAAACAAGCAAACTTTGCCCCAAGCGACTAGTTATATTTGGTCTTAGAATATGGGGAGGAAGGAGGGAGGAGGGTTCAGGATGGGGAACACATGTATACCTGTGGCGGATTCGATACATGGCAAAACCAATACAATATTGTAAAGTTAAAAAATAAAATAAAAACCAAAACAAGAAAGAAGTGAACCATAGTGTTTGCTGAATTGCAAGATTTGGGAGAATTCACTTTTGTCTTTATAGCCCCAAATGTACAGATAATTTGTTAGTAAATAGCTTGCAAGGATCACAGTCTTGCAGCTGGAATATTCGCTTATTTTGATAACCAGAATTATGACCTCTTCGCAACTGGGGAGTGATGATATATGGAGCTGTGCTTATTCTTCCATGTCTCCATAAAACTGGCATCCTGACATAAATTTGCATGAGCTCCATATAACACAATATGAAACTCTTTCCAAAGGGCTTCAAATTTACAGCCTTACAGATTTATATGTTTGTTTTATTCCTCTTGCTACACAGTTGTGTTGACTTAGTATAGAGCATAGTGACATCTAACAATACAGAGTTTAAAAATTTGTACATACCTTCTCAATTTCACATTCTCATTATTTGCATAAATTTATATCTTATTTAATAAGTAACTTCCATTTACATTTCTAGCACTAAGAGTTAGACTTTAAAATGTTAGGAAACTTTGATGTGATAGTCACTCAACAACGCAGTGTACTTATATTAACACATCCTTACAGAGTTTATGGATTGACCTTTTTGCTTTATTGTAGCACTGAACTGTCTCAAAGGTGGCTGCATTCCTTAGAATTCCAAAGAACTAATCTCTGGAAAATACACATACTGCTTCACCAAAGAGTCACTAATCCGAGCTTGAGTATGTTCCTTTTGTGTTCCAATTTCAAATCTTCATCCCCATTCCAGCTGTTTCTCAGGATCTGTCCTTTAGGACCACCAAAAGCAAAACTATAGTTGTTCAAACTTGAAAGTGAGGAAAGAAAAAATGAAGCTGGGCTGAATATAATTTTATCTACTTAGAGTACATTTCCAATAGTGGAATTATATTTACAATTATCTTTTTTTTTTTTCAAGTTTGGGTCATTCATTCAGTCTCTCAAAAGGACTTTCTTTGTAGATCCAGAGCACTTGTAATTAATTTTCGAACTAGGCTCCTGGCTTGCTTAGCTAACTAATACTGTGGGCCCCAGTGTGCAGTCCACACCTGAAAAGGGGGAGTTTTTAACGTCGTGGTTTATTAACCAGGTACTTTCCATTCACTCAGTTAACAATTAGAAAAGAGAAAGAACAAAAAGAGAGAGAGAGCGCGAGAAACCCTCCTACTTGTTTTTTTACTCCAAATATGGAGATGGAAACTATTAAACAAATAAGAAGGAGGGAAACTCCCGCATATTTCACCTTGACCTGGCTGGAATGCTGATGCTTGTAAGAGGTGGTGCTCTATAAAAAAAGATCGGGCTGCTAGTGGACAAATGAGAGGTCAGACTTTACCACAGGGAACCTCTCCTGCCCCTAGAGGAAAAAGAGAACCACCAGACTGTCTCAAATTGGAAACAGCGCCTTGTTTTCAATCAGGGGGACTGGGTTCCCTCCCTCGGCCTAACGTCGTAGTAATGCGACCCAAAGAAGCGCGCGGCTTTCCTGACAGTTGCCGAGCATAACACCGCCTCCCGGCTTGTACCTAAATCTCTGAGCTGTAAACAGGCAGAAAGGTCCTCCCACCTCCTCTCCTTAGCCTCACTCTTCTGCTTCGCCGCCCTTTGTAACTCCTTTGTTCCGTTTATTCGGAAGGTGACGCTTAAGGTCAAAAGATCCATTGTGACTAGCAAAAGCCCAGGGCCACCACGAGACTCTGGGAAGAACAGGGCTGTCCAGCTCAGGGCTGAGGCTCCAAGTAGAGAAGGAGCCGTGAGAAATTTCAGCCGCATCTCCGGGTACAGCCCCTGCGGACCGGCCCAACTCTCCAAGGGTTGGGAAGACGCTCGACAATCTTGCGGTGGGGCAAAGGGTGAGCTACTAATTCTGCAAGCAAAATGGGCAGCGCGCACCATCGGAACAGAGGGTGTTGGGGGCAGGGAGAGGCCTCTAGACTCCACTTAGTCTGTGGTAGCGGCCGAGCAGTGAGTATCTCCCAACAAAGAGGCGCGCAGCGTCGGGGTCAGAGGCTGGGACTTTCGCGCAGCTGCCATTCTTGCTGAGCGTGTCTCCGCGCTTGCTAGGCGAGCATTGGGGTGCAAGGATTCCGGGAGGAGGGGGAAAGAGAACGGGCTGTGCGATTCCTGCTGCGCGGCTACGCATCAGGAGCTCTTGTGAACGATGGGAATGGCAACTATCAGAGCCAAGGGGGAGAAAAAGAGCTGGAGTGAGCAAAACAAAGAGCGAGTGTGGGCCGTGGTGACTTCATGCCTCACCAATGTCCCGCCCACGCTGCTTCGAGCTGTTGCTGCCGCCGGAGCCGCTGCCGCCGCGCCTGCGGGCGGCCGGGGCAAGGAGCTCTGTAGCGTGGGGCGGTTTCCTAGCAACTCGCCGCCCTAACGCTCCTAGCTATCCACACTTTAGGAGCCCCAACCCCCCTCACCCCAGACGAGGGCCGGGACAGGACCATTCCTCCCCTCCCCTCGCCAACTTCGCCTCTCCGGAGTGCACCCCAGAGCGCGACAGCTGTCCGGGCTCTGGACGGCGGCACGCCTGAGCCGCACACTGGGGCCAAGAGAACCAGGGCACGAAGCTCCCGCCCCGTGAAACCAGGCTCCTGCGCCCCCGCGGAACCTCCCCTCCTGAGCTGTCCGTCGGTCGTGCGCTTCACTTCGGGTCAAGCAGGGAGCTGCGATGCCTCGCACTGTGTCCGCCGACGCCGGCGGGGGCTTCTAGAGCGCTCGGGGGCCGCCTCCCCTGGTTGCTGGCACCTCAAGCTTCCTCCCTCGCTAACCAGGACGCTGTCGTTTCGACTTTGCCTGCTGCTCAGCTGACGAGGCTGCAAAGCTACAACCAACTGAAGTTGGCCTCCCTGCCCACCTGTGGAAGAAGCTCGAGCTGATTGATGCGCCATCGACTTTTTTCCCCTTCGGCCTCGCCAACGTCCCCTCCCACAGATGCAGCATCACCCACTGAATGTACATTAGGCTGGTTTTTCCCCCAGCTTCGGGCTTTGTTTGGGTTTGATTGTGTTTGGCTCTTCGCTAAGCTGATTTATGCAGCAGAAGCCCCATCGGCTGGGAAGAGACAAAAGCTCTTTTCTTTGTCCCAGAGCGGGCTGCGGAGCCTTTGCTGGCGTCGCCGCCTCGGGCCATTGGCCGTCAGAGGAGCTGCTTCTCGCGGAGCTCTTGGGACCCGCAAGATTGCTGAGCTGGGAGGGCCGCCGGGGCCCTGAGATGCCGAGCTGTGACCAGGCCGGCGTACCTGCAACGTTTGCTCCGAGCCGCGGGGTCCGCCTGCTGGGCCTGCTGGAAACGTCCTAGCAACACTTGGCACTTCGCGCCGCGGAGCGCGAGCGCGCATCCGGTTAGCAGCCAGGCGGCGGGCGCGGTGTGGTGCGGGCTGCTTTGCATTATGTGCCGCTCGGCCCTGGTTTTTTTTACTGCCACATTAGTCTGCCTGCAAAACTGCAGGCCAGGTCCTGTCCCGTTCCTCCGGGCGGCCTGGATGTTTTCAGTTGTTCTTGGACTGGGCCAAAGTGGTAAGTTGTTTTGTTTTCTTTTGTTTTCTTCCTTTTCTCAAAGGTCTTGGGCTGTCAAGAAGAGCATCCCAACCAGGTAAGTGGCCGGGTGACAGCCTCCAACTGCGGAGAACTTAAGAAGGGCGGGTGTGTGGCAGCATTCTCCATCGCAGGCAGCCCAAGGGAGGCCAGGTGTCAAGCAAGCATTTCCTCCCTGGAGTGACGGCAGTAACTACTTGTATCAGGAGACACTATATGAGTTGCTCAAGGAGGCAGTAGTAACAGAATGAAAGTTTGGAATGGTGGTGGATATTTACAGAAGCCAGTTTAGCTGTTCCACTTCATCTTTGAAGGTGTCCTCCTTGAAGGCATCCTTGAAGATGCTTCCACATGTTTCTAGCATTTTGGGTCCACTACCCACTAGCTCGCATTTGATTCAAGCCTGAGAATCAACTGGTATAATGAGAGTGATGGTCCTGTTTTTGAGTCCCTGAAGGAAAAGGATAGCAGCATACGTTTATTCTACCATAGTGCTTAGCCTGAATGAACTGAACACATATGAAGAATATTCCTGCTTTAAGTCACTGTTTTTTTCAGCTCAAAAACCAATTCCCAGCTAAATGATCCCTCAGTGAGATCAATGCCTGAGACTGAGACTCTGAGACAGAAGCCTAGAGCAAGATTGCCAGCTTTCATTCCAGGCAAGCCACTTTTGTCAGAACCACCTGATTTGGAAAGGATACTTCTTTATAAAGGATACCATCTTCATTTTATGAATCACAAAGAAAAGCTCAAGTCAAATAGCGTATGAAAAGGTGTTTTGGCACTTCTGAATTATATGCAAATTTAAGGTGGTAGTACTGGATTGTTAACAAACAGTAAGACAAAGTAAGTAATAGCCATAATCATGAATTTAGGATAAGTTCTTACTGGCATTAAATATAAGGCAAATATTTATTTTTACCAATGCAGTGATTATTGCCATACTTTTTAGAAAATGTTACTTTATCTGTGTTTGGTCACTGAACCTTTAAATTCTATTAGAGCCTTTCTCTCACCTCTCCTGTTCAAGGAGACTTGTAATTGTTTTGTAGACTAAACTGTTCCTCTATGCTTTGAATAGTCAAATTTCTATATGATTAAATAGAAATTAAAACCATCAAGTCATAACCATATAAATAAGAGTCTATAATGGAAAAATGCTATCAATTGGTTGCATATATAGCTGTCTGACATTTGTTTCAAAAGATTTACCCAGCTATGTGAAATGAGAGCAATTAGAATTAATTTTTAACTTGTGGTTGTTTTTTTGGCTTGTAAGTTAATTTTAAGTGAAACTTAAGGCAAAGGGAAATGTAACATCATTAATTGTCTCAAGTGAAATACTCATTTGTTGCAAATTTCCCACTGACTATAACTCCATCCTATGTTAATAAGTAACAAAGTATTTTTCTGGATTTTGTAAATACACACACACACACACACATATACATTAGTAAAATGATCAAAACTTGTGTCAACAAAGTATATTTTGTCCCCAGTAGGTAGACAAAAGAAAAAGCCATACTTGCCCCCAGATTATGCTAGTAATAGTGAGTTTTTTAAAATATATTCATTGTGTTTGTTAAGATTAGTCAGGTTCTCCTCTAATAGCTGTATTTCCATCCAGTGACTGTAGCTGATTTGAAGCAAATATTATGAATGGACTCCCTTGCACCTGCAGTTGTGAAAAGGGAATGCTTATCTGAAATCAGAACAAGGCATCCTTTTCCCAGTCTCTGTCAATATACAAAGGTTTCTGATGTATACTGGTTTGCACTACAGTTAAAAACATGCAAAAAATTTAAATTATAGCCAGGACAAGTCAGAAAATTAGAGATCAGCGTAAACTGTTGTACTTTTGTGATATAGCTACAAGTCTCAAATTATATGTCTTCACAGTACAAATTAGATGCTTAAAGCAGAATAGAAATTTAGGTATCAGTTACAAAGGAAATCTTGTTCCCCTGCTTGGTAGTTTACACCAAGGAAATGTTGAGGGCAATAAAGCTAAACAACAACAACCAAAGAAACCAGCTGCACGACTCTGGGTTTAATTTTCGAAGTAGAACGTACAAGTCCCAAATATAATGAATATAGTGAGCAAGGGGGATGTTATTAGTAAAATCTGAACATTATTCTGATCTAGAAAAAAAATTATTGGAGTTTGTTTTTCAGCTTTTGTTGGTGGGAATTACCGACAATCAGAGAAACAATAACACCATAAAATGGTTAATGAGTAACTAGAAAACACTAAAGAATACCTAATGGTTAATATTTGAAGAGTTAATGTAGGAACACTGCTTTTTCTACATTTGTTAGTTTTGGAAGGCTAAAAATCATTTTAACCTAAATTTTCATATAACAATATGAGTGAAAAATTTCAGAAATTACCATTTCTTTTTAAAAAGTGGTAGCTATTACAATTAAATTTCATCTTCTGTGTATAATCAACTATTATTTTACATAAAAATCAACTGGATTACCATTGTTTTGTAAATGTAGTATTATTTTTACCTCAGAACATATTTTATAGAATAAGTCTTTTCAGAACTCTTTATGCTTACCTAAAGTGAAAGGATATTTAAAAGAACTCATGCTTAATTTTTAAAAATCCAGTTTTCCAGATTATTTACACAATAAGCATGCAAAGTGCTTCTGTCTTAAAGTAACTGAGATACTTTTTGATAAAAAGCTTATGCTATATATGAAAAGGGCTTCCCAGGTGGCTCAGTGGGTAAAGAATCCACCTGCAATGTAGGAGATATAGGCAGACATGAATTCTAGCCCCGGGTCAGGAAGACCTGGAGGACGGCATAGCAACCACTCCAGCATTCTTGCCTGGAGAATTCTATGGACAGAGGAGCCTGGTGGTCTACAGTCCATGGGGTTGCAAAGAGTCGGACACAACTGAAGTGACTGAGCATGTACAAACACACGTATATTAAAAGGCAATGTTTATGCTGTATATATTCAAATCATGTAAGTAGCTGTTATGATTTGGATAATGCCATACAATTTCTGAGCCCTCAAACTTTGTTCACCTATTATCAAATTATCAGAAATTTCACCATTTAATGGATTTCTTTGGATTAAGCATGGTATTGACACTCTGTTTCTTCTAACTTTTAACTGTATATTATGGAAATTTTCAAACAAGCACAAGAAGAAAGAAAGGTGTAAGGAATCACCATAGGTCCATAACCCAGCTTCATCAACCATCAACTCAAGCCAAACTTCTTTCATGTCTTCCTCCCACTCATTTTCTTTCCCCAACAAGACTCTTTTGAAGCAAATATCTCATATCACTTTGTCCTAAAATATTTCAGTAAATCAAACTACTACTAGAGGAGAAGCACACATTTAATCACCACAACATGAATTTTTTGGGCTGAAATTTAGGGCCACAAGAACATCCACTATCTTCAAAGGGAAGAATGTAGAAGTGAGGGAGGCAAGCAAAGACAAAGACAGTTTTAAGCATTTATTTTGCAGTGGTTCTATTATATAGCTCCACTAAAAATATTTGTTAAAGTATCCATGTATGTGAAAAAAAATGTAATTACTTTATTCTAATTGAATCACAGCAGATATACTTTGCTTGAGTTTCAGTTTTAAAGACTGTTCCCCTCTCTCTTGAATTGTCATTTTTCTCCTCTAGATCATTTATAGCATATGCATATCCATACATGCTGTAATAACTCTCATCTTTAATCTCAGTCTCCTTCATAGCAAAAATTCTTGAAAGAGTTGTCCCATACTTGCTGTCTCCAATTCTCCTCACCTTCTCTATTAAACCACTGCATTTAGGATTTCTTTATCATCTCTGACATTATGCCACTCTGTTATGATTACAGTGACCTTCCTGTTGTCAGATCTGATGATCAGTTCATCGTTTTCATTTTTCTTGACCTGTCATTGGTCAGCGAGTTGATACTGTTGATCACTCCCACCTTTGAGGCACTCTCTTTGACTTCCTGGACCCACATTCTCTTGGTTTAAGCTCCTTATCCATTCCTGATGTTGCTTCTTTCTCATGTTCCAGCCTCCAAATACAGGAGTGGCCCAGGATTCAGCCCTCAAATGTTCTTTTCTAGATATATACTGGGTCTCAGGTGGAGCAATCCAGTCTTGGGTCTTAAATATCATTTCTATGCTGACAGCTCCAGTCCTGCCCTCTTATCTCATCTCCAAAGGGTCTAGCAAACTGCCTATTCAATACCTCCACTGTAGGTCTAGGGTTTCCCTTGTAGATCAGCTGGTAAAGAATCTGCCTGCAATGTGGGAGACCCGGGTTTGATCCCTGGATTGGGAAGATCCCCTGGAGAAGGGAATGGCTACCCACTCCAGTATTCTGGTCTGGAGAATCCCAAGGACTATGTAGTCCATGGGGTCACAAAGAGTTGGACATGACTGAGCGACTTTCACTTCACTTCACTGTAGGTCTAAAGATAACCTTATGATATTCAAAACTAAACTTCCCATTTTCTGCTTCAAGCTTGCTCCTTTTACACTCTTTTTCATCTCAGTAAGTGATGTCAGTCTCCCAGTAGTTCAGGATAATACTTTGGCAGTGCCCTTGATTTCTCTAACACCTTCACTGTCGATCCCTGGGTTGGGTTGATTTCTCTGTTTCTCCCACATTCAACAGTCAGTTCACCACTTCAAGTGCCTAAAAAGCTGACTTTGTGGTCATTTTCTTTTTTTGGCCATTCAGAGTTGATGAAAGTTGAATTAATACTGTAAACTTTTTTTTTTAAATAAAGGATATCTTCAAATGGTAGAACGATATATAACACTCTATAAAGAATAAGAGGACTGACCAGGTAGAAAAAGTTCTTAGAATATTACCAGCTGATAATTTTTTAAAATGTATTTTTAAAAGTATGTTTAAGTCTTAAAGATATATTATTTATTCATGAATATATTTGTGTACTAAGCTAATTAATCTTGATTGGACTGAAAACATAATTAGTTAATAACAATAAAACAAGGGAAGTAAGAGGATATAGTTTAGAAGAGAAAGGGACATTGTTAAATAGGATTTAATGTAGACAATTAATAAGATAATCAGTTTCCATTCCAATTTGATATTTTTATGAGATGTAAAAGTATATGATATATATGATATAGCAATACTATATTGCCTTTTCAGTTTCCCTGTACTCCATTTTGAATGATCCTTCCTTGAAGCAACAAAGTATTTGAGATAATCTGGTTTGTGTTTAACAGTTTAGAGCCTTTTCTGTCCCACCTGTTAAATTTCATTTATCCAGGTACAGTTTATGTTAAATTTCTTACTTTGTTCACCATGCCTTTTCCCAGGGCCATTCTGTTGACCACTAGATGGATGTCAGAGGGTACAGTTTTTATCTAAAGTTCTTTAAACTTTAATAAATGGGGCCTGATATGCAGAGACAATCCAGTTTTCTTTAAAAATGTAATAAACTATTTGCCTTGTGATACAGTCTTCCTCTTGTTTGTACTTATTAAGCAAAGATGCTCAAAGCTTCCTCCTTGAAAGTGCCTGTTGTATAGCAGTCTCCATTATTTACATGACATCTTTTCACAGGTTTGATAAGTCTCAGTGTGGAACTTACATAAAAAAATATTTTTTTATATTATTGAATCTTACCTTACCAAACTGACACAAGGAAATAGTCTTTTTAATATGTTCACTGAATGACCTGAAAACAGTCATAACCAATCCTGTATTGTTTATGCTCAGTCCTCCTTTGTCCTCAAAACTCGTCCCTGATGGAGTCCAAGTCTATACATTTAGAGAAGTTTTGCCAGCATGAGGACTGTGAGGCCCTAAGTATCTTCTCCAGTTCTATATGAAATATATTCTGTAAGCTATTTATTGATTATAAAAGAAGCTATAGAAAAAAAATAATATTTTATGCTTATGCATATTGCATTTTATTAAATTGAACAATCAGTGAGCTTAATAAGTAGGTGATCTAATTGGTAACCTCTAAAAATGGAACTTTTCCATTTGTATCCGAAAGATGTCATGTTAAGTATGGCTTCTATATGTAGTGGAAAGAAAGTGCAATGCTTATGTAATTTCACAAACAACTGGGTACTCTCTCTCTGTACTATGCACTGATATAAATGATTTAAATGACATTAATTTAATCTTCATAATATATCACTGTGAGAGAGGTAGATTTGTTATTCCTGTTAAAGAAATGAGAAAACTGCTGAAACATAGAAGAGATAAGTAACTCATTCAAAATCACCTAGCTAGTAAGAAGAAAAGATGGGATTTGAACTCAGTTATGCTGCCTCATAATTCATTTTTAAAAAGTTTCTAGATGTTGCTTAAAGTTATACCTTCAGTGTGACTGTCAGATAGAGGGCATTGTAAGGAGGCCCATGGCATATTTGGAAAAAGGTCTTTCATTCATCCCTTCTCAACTGTTGGTGTGCAAAGGGAATTGTGGTGGAAATCTGGGTGTTTTAGGGTTGTCCAGGAGGCAAGGAAGTGATGGCCACAGGTGAGGGCACATGTGAGAGCACAGGAGCCTAGAAACAGAGACTGGGACTCCTTCCCTGGAGACTGCTGGATGCTCTATAATGCTGTTGCCCTCACAAAATAACTGAAGAGAGGAGGATAAAGACGAGAATCGGGGTGTGGTCAAAATATACTTTCAGTGGAAGCCCTCGAATGCTCCGACTCAACCCTAAATGCTTCTCACTAAGGTTGTTTTCATATGGGAGCAAGAAAGGGAGAACACAAGTGGCCTTATGAGAGTAATCTGGAACGAAACTCCGCCTCCCAAAGGATTTCCAATGTGTTAAAGATGTGTATGACTTGTTATGAGACAGAAAGGAAAAGGGAAAGTTCAAAGAGTTCAAAGAAACAAAATCATGATGCAAGGCATCACATAATTGACCAACATAGGGCTTATCACATTCCTAGCCACTTGGAGCCATGCTATTATAGAGCTTGATACTCTATATTGTTTAAAATATTCGTATTAGTTTTTCCTCCCTGCATTTTTACAAAGTAGGTGTCCCTTCAGCTGTTAAATATTTGTAGTGATTAGTCACAGCCAACAGTCTAACAGTATTGGTCATTTAGAGCATGGCATTTCTGGTGTGTGCCAGGCTCAAGGCATCTGCTGCTATACTTTCTTCAGGCAGACGTTTTTGCTGTTTTTGTGTCTTTATGAATTTGAGTGTTTTCAGTTTTATAACTATTTGACAATCAGCAGTTAGTTCACATCTATGTTGACTGCCTACAGATTTCTGAAAGTGGTGACAGGTACATAGGTGATCAACATGTAGAGCTTGTTTAGTGAAACTTCACCCTTGTTTCCTGGACAACCACATAGGAATATGGTATGGGACACTCCTTATTTTTTTGGTTCAGTCAGCTTTGTTAAATCTGGTATCAATGCAGATGTCTAGCGTTCCCACCTCCTTCATGGCAAATTTCCAGGTATCTTTGAGTGTCCAAAGGTCATGCTTCTTTTAAAGCCTATTTCATATATGCACAGGATGCTGATGGTTTATTTTCTGGTCACCACCCCACTGATGGCAGAATTGCCCTCTTGCTCACCAGTATTTTCCATGGGAGTCATCCAAAAAGAGCAAGATATTGTGACTCTTCAGGCAGAAGTTTAATGCTGAGACATTGAAAGCTCTATCTAAGCACTAAGAATACAATGATGCTTACATTCTAATTGAAGAGGACAAATACATATTATATATCATGCGTATATATGCATGATATATTAATATAATTACAATTTATAATATAGAATATATGTCATACATACATGTATATGTGTGTATATATATATGTGCATGTATATATATATATATTTGTGTGTGTATGTGTGTGTATGGTAAAATGAAGAAAAAATAAAGCAGAGTGAAGAAAGTGTTCTGAGAATGACTGGACAGACTATTATATACAAGACAGAGTAGGCCATTCTAATAAAGTAACATTACATTTCTTGAATGTTTTTCTTTCTATGGTAAACTTAATATATTTTACAATCTTTCTTATAGTTTAGCTCCTTCTTGAAAATGGGAGGCAAAAAGATATGCTAGGATTTCTAAGATGTTAACAGTAATAGGAATTTTTTCTCTTTTGCTATTAAAGGGGATCAAATTTTCACTTATGGCTAGGAAGAAGAGAGTTCAAAGGTCATGAGGGGGTGACAAGATGATAAATAAGTGGGTGATTTTAAGATGACTAAAGGAAAATGGAGGTTTTTGGTTTTTAGCATCAATTCTTTGTTCATAATGGCTTATCAAATCTATCCCCTCCTTTTAATACAATGCCACTAGGGTAGAGAAAGCCTGAAATAGCCTTCATTCCAGGAGGCAAATCTTTTGGCAAATTCTATGCGTGTCCTAACCAGTCTCCATTATTTCAAACCTTTGTCCACATTTTATCTCCCTACTCAGAACCTTCCATAGTTTCCATTGTCTTCAGGCTCCTCTGTATGGTATGCAAAGCTCTTCCGGAACATCCCACGCCTAACATTGTGGCTCCTTGTTCATACCCTGTCTCCTGATCAACCTGTGACCTCCTTGAGAGGCGAAATTGTTCCTGTTGATTCTGTGTTTTCAATGCCTGGCACGCAACAGGCCCTAATAAATTATTTTAAGTAAATGACTCAATGAATGAGGTGAGGATAATAGTGATCAGTTTTAAATTGGATAGGTAAGCAAATAAGCCATATTTAGCTCTAATTATCACTAGAATTTGATTTTTAAGAAATATACTTTTCTTTTAAAAGTGAGTTCTATTATGAAAGGTTTAACACTATAAAAGATGTTTGTTTCTGCGTTCCCAGTCCACTCTGAAAAGCAGTCTCTTGACTTGATAGGCAAATCTTTAGCAAAGATCAAAACAGAGACTTGGTACTTTTTAATCTACTTTTTACAAATCTGTTTTGTTTTTCAAATTTCTGTGATTATTTTCATTGTTTTTAATTAAATATGAAAAGTAACCCTCATCCCTTATCCTCAATGTATATTTTTAAATTGATAACTGTTTAGATGATAGAAACTGAAATTTGTAGTCATTTTAACCAAATACTAAAAAAAAAAATGTAATAAAAGACTAGCTATTCTAATAACTTTAATCATTATTCATCCAGATTTTCTTAAAGCATCTATAGCTTATAGTTAATATTTGCAAAGTATATTCTGTATGCAAGACACATGCCTATATATGTGGTATGAAAATATATTCTTTAATGCCCACAACCCTCTGAGGTATATACTCTGATAATTGCCATCTTATAGGTAAGCAAACTAAAGAGTCACTGGGTAACTTGTTCAAAATCTCTCACTTAATAAGTAATAGAGCCAGAATTCAGACCTGCATGCATTTGACTCTGCACTCTAAATCATCACTACAGACTATTTTCCAGGAGTAAGAAGAATCTGTATCATGGGGCTTTGGGGCCCTGCTCTGGATTCCTGGATTCCCCAAGGAATCCATGGGGCATGCCTATCCAAAGTCTTCAGTTCCCTTCTAGATCATCTTTAGAATTCTCTGCCCAAACAGCCCCAAACTACTTTCTTTAGACTGTGCCATCCATATGCCAATCCCTTGGAGAGGGGAAATAAATAGAACTTGGACATGCAGGCTTGAGTATCCATGCAGGTAAGTTATAGGCTATTTGTAATGCAGAATAAAGCTAGAAGTGAGAGAAAAGAGGAGAAGATTGAGGGCTGGAGAAATAACACACTGCCAAGTTCCCAACCAGAAATCTTAAAGAGTTCAAAATTCTAAATTGAGACCTAGCCTTCGAGGTCATTATCAATGCATGCTTATGAATGTAGGAAAACAGAACTTATTTTACTTAACAGTTTCTTAGCCTGGGTTTAAACTGTTAAATATTTAATTCTGTTATGCCTGCCATCATTTGTGCTCTGGTTTCTGGCCTAAAATAAGTTAAGGACAGGTCTGTCTAGTATATTAAATATTACTGGGGTGAGGATGACAGACAATGAATACACCATACATCACTGAATAAAGAGAACTACTTTATGTCAAGGTAGTTTTGGTAAAATTCTTAAAATGTGTACAGATTACACTGAAATTTATTTTCTTGTAATTAGTATCATAGAGTCTAGTGTATGTAGATTTTTAATTTAGTTTTACCTTTTTATTTCCCCTTATTAATTTAAAACATTATAGAAAAGAACATTTTACTGACATGAATTAGCCAATTTGGTTGAGTTATTCCGTTGGCATATATATATATTTAATATTTGTAAGTAAATTAATGTGTACAAAAAATACTGCCATATTGCCTTTATGGACTAAAAGTGCTAGTTTTCAATTTAAAAATCAGTTTTAATGTGACTTTCTGTTTTTACAGGAAGTAAGTTAGTATAATTTACATATCAAAGGAAAATGTATTAAAAGTCAAAACGGTTTCCACTGGGATTTTATAATTTAATTAAATACTGTTCTACCTTTCAACATAAGGACGAAGATCAATCCTGGTACCGCTGCTGCTGCTTAGTCGCTTCAATCATGTTCAACTCTTTGAGAACCCATGGACTGCAGCCTGCCAGGCTCCTCTGTCCATGGGATTCTCCAGAAAAGAATACTTGAGAGGGTTGCCATGCCCTCCTCCAGATCTTCCCAACCCAGGGATTGAACCTGGGTTTCCTGCATTGCAGGCAGAGTCTTTACCACTGAGCCACCAGGAAGCCCAAATTCTTGTGAGGAAACTACTAACATTAAATAAAAACGTATTAAAATGATCTTATCTGACATTTTAAAAGATTCCCAACTGAAATTAGTTCAGGAAATAAGCATAAGATCATTAAATTAAAACTGCAGTGTTAAAGTATAATGGTCTTATTGGATATATACTCTTCAGATGATTCTAAAAGACACTTTTATTTTGAATACTATTATTCAAAGTATTAGCAGTTCATATTTTAAAACAGCACACAAAGTCTTAAAAAGTGGTCTTTCATGCTGATTTTATCAATGAGCCAAATATCATTACTAATGTTGTTTTGGAAAGAGTTGTTGCTCTCTTTCCTAGGTGTTTTCGTTGATGCTTCATTTTAATCTACATATACTGTTACATTTGTCAGAGTTGGCTGCCATTCCAGATCAGCAGTGGTACATTTTGATTATTCTAGAGAACTTCCCCAATAATCACAGCCTCCATGTGGTATAGAATGAGAAATTCAGAACAGTGACCAAAGGCTATTTCAAGCTATAGTCCATGGGAGACACTGAATTTGGAAGGGCTGAAAATGGGAAAGGCTGGCAATGAAGACAGAAGAACAGAAGACTAGAAATATGTTAGCCCTGAAGAAATGTGACAAATACTTATTAGTTATGTGAGGTGTGCAGTGGCTTTTGGTCAGGAATGTTTTGATGTTTTGGACTCAGCCTCCTTTTAGGATTGAAAGAGTTAATATACTGATAGTAAAATATACCCACAGTCAAGGTAATGTTGTTCCAAATATACATATGGTAACAGGGTTCTATCCTTAGAATTGAACCACAAACATTTTTCAAGGCAGAAGCATTTTTCCTGATTTCAACGGGGGCCATATATTCAGTATAATTTCCTAGTAACTATTGCAGGTACTAGGTAGGGAAAAGAGCTTCATCCTTACACAATGAGGGATGACCATCATCCTCTGAAGGAGCTTCAGAATATTATGAGTTTGAACAAAGAAAATATTAAAAATTCAAAATTCTACAGGATCTAAGAAGGTCCTTAAAAAATGCCAGACTAGAGAATGTCTTTTTTAATCACCTACTCAAGTCAGCCTTGGAAGTCAGGCTGGCCACACCTAATGGTGTAAGGTATTCACTGATTGCAGTAGAACAAAGAATACAGGAAAGTTTTGAGGTATGCAGAAATTGCTGTAGAATTGGCTGTTCTAGTTGAAAACAAAGAACTCATTGTAGCAGAACTGAATTATTGGCAGAAAAGAGACCTAGCTGGTCTCTTTCTTAATATAAGGCATACCTCCCAAGGTATCACTCTATTATTGTCTTTCATGCATTTGGTTTTGATTTATATGGTGAACTGAGGACAAGTGAACCATAATTTGCAAAGGAAAACCCTCTAGATACATAAGGCTCAAGTTCCAAGAAAATTTATCTGGAAGATGATAACACTGAAAAATACACTCAAGAAGGGAGTCAGTTTCAGGCATCCTGAACTTTGGTTTAAAATGTCCCTTTCAATGAGTGTTTCATCCAGCATTACCTAGAACCAGAGCCCTAAGGTGAAGCTTAATATGTATAATTACAGTGCCCAACCCCTGCGGTTGGTAATGGAAACACAAGGACTAAATATTATTGGTACCAGTATTTAGTTCAGAGGATATAGCTTGTTTGATGCCTCTTGAAGACTTGAAGACCACACCAGCCACCAGATACTTGGTGTCATCTAATGGAACTAAGATGGGGTGTTAGAAGGGATTCGGCATCCTGAGTATGTACCTGTGCCCTACTGAAGACAGCATAGCACAGATGCAAAATAAAGCCCAGGGCCCCCTGTTAGGGAGCACATGTTGCTGACCTTGGCTACTTGGAGGTCAGCAGAGCACTGATGCCTGAGATCATTGTTCTTGGACAACAAGGCTGCTGGATAGATTATCTGGTGGTAGACTTGTTGGGGTAGAAACCAACTTACAGGCATTTTCAGAAATCACATGTCAGGGATTTTGGAACAAATTTGCCCTCTTAGAAATGTGTTTTGATTTTGAAGTTACAAAAAAAAAAGACAAGTGCTGTTTATGACTGAATTATTTGGTGGTGTAGAAATGTTTGGTCAGTTAGACCTATAATTGCATATTATACCCTGCTTTCCTAGAGGGCAGCCTTCTCAAATACTACCCAGATGGGTAGTATTTTCTCTTACATTCAGTTCAGTTCAGTTCAGTCGCTCAGTCGTGTCCGACTCTTTGTGACCCCATGAACCGCAGCATGCCAGGCCTCCCTGTCCATCACCAACTCCCGGAGTTCACCCAGACTCACGTCCATTGAGTCAGTGATGCCATCCAGCCATCTCATCCTCTGTCATCCCCTTCTCCTCCTGCCCCCAATCCCTCCCAGCATCAGAGTCTTTTCCAATGAGTCAACTCTTCGCATGAGGTGGCCAAAGTATTGGAGTTTCAGCTTCAGCATCATTCCTTCCAAAGAAATCCCAAGGCTGATCTCCTTCAGAATGGACTGGTTGGATCTCTTTGCAGTCCAAGAGACTGATTGGGCACCTATAAATTCCTTTGGGTTTAATTTTTTAAACAGAAAAGACCATGTACAGAACTTGGATTTTCTTGGCCCTTTAACTAAATTACATACCTTGGAGATATTTTGAGTTTGATATCAGACCACTTCAATAAAGCCAATACTGCAAAAGCAAGTCAGAAATTTTTGGCTTTCCCAGTGCATATAAAAATTACAATTACACTACTCTATAGACCATTAAATATGCAAAAGCACTGTCAAAAAATAATTACATACATTAATTTAAAATACTTTATTGCTAAAAAAAATGCTAAGTATTATCTGAGCCTTCAGTGAATCATCATCTTTTTGCTGAATGGGGTCTTGCCTGGATGCTGATGTCTGCTGACTGATCAGAGTGGTGGTCGCTAAAGGTTGGAGTGGTTTTAGCAGTTTCTTAAAATAAGATAGCAGTGACGTTTGCTGCATCAACTGACTCTTCATTTCATGAAGGATTTCTCTGTAGCATGCAATGCAGTTTGATAGTAGATACAGCAGTATTTCTTTCAAAACTGGAATCAATCCTGTCAAACTCTGCCACTCGTTTATCAACTAAGTTTATGTAATATTCTATGTCCTTTGTTGTCATTTCAAAAATCTTCATGGCATCTTCACCAGGAGTAGATTTCATCTCAAGAAACCACTTTCTTTGGTCATCCATAAGAAGCAACTCTTCATATGTTAAAGTTTTTTATCATGAGATTATAGTGATTCAGTTACACCTTCAGGTTCCACTTTTAATTCTAGTTCTCTTGTTATTTCCACCATTTCTGCAGTTATTCCTCCACTGAAGTCTTCAGTCCCTCAAAGTGATTCATGAATGTTAGAATTAACTGCTTCCAAACTCCTGTTATTGATATTTTGACCTCTTCCCATAAATCACAAATGTTTTTGATGGTATCTAGAATGGTAAATCCTTTTCAGAAGTTTTCTATTGACTTTGCCCAGCTCCTTTGGAAGAATCGTTATCTATGTCAGCAATAGCCTTATTGAAATACATGTAAGAAATGTATTCCTTAAAGAAAACTTGAAAGTTTTATTTACTCCCTTACTCCATGGCTGCACAATGATCTTGTGTTAGGAGGCATAAAAATGAATTAATCTTGAATATCTCCATCAAAATGCTTAGGTGACTAAGTATATTGTCAATAAGCAGTAATATTTGAACAGAATTTTTTTTTGAGAAGTCAGTCACAAAAGTGAGCTAAAAATATTCAGTAAACCATATCATAAACAAAGATGCTCTATTCCAGGCTTTGTTCTTCCACTTATGAAATGGAATAAGTGCAGGAGATATAGTAAATGAGTATTGGCTTCAACTTGAAGTTACAGTTGCATTAGCCCATAACAGGAGAGTCAGCCTGTCCTTTGAAGCTTTAGAGCCAGGCATTGACTTCTCCTCTCTAGCTATGAAAGTCCTAGATGATATCGTCTCTCAATATAAGGCTGTTTTGTTTACGATGAAAATTTGTTGTTTGGTGCAGCCTCTTTTATCAATTATTAAATGAGCTAAATCTTCTGGATAATTTGCTGCAGCTTCTGTATGAGCACTTGCTGCTTCACCCTGTACTTTTATTTTATGGAGACGGTCTTTCCTTAAACTTCATGAACCAACCTCTGCTAGCTTCAGACTTTTTCTGTGGCCTCTTCACTTCTCTCTGCCTCCAAAGAACTGAAGAGAATTAGAGCCTTGCTCTGGACTGGGCTTAGGCCTCAGGGAATGTAGTGGCTGCTTTAATCTTTTATCCAGACCATTAAAACTCTCTTCATATCAGCAGTAAGGCTGCTTCACTTTCCTATCATTTATGTCTTCACTGGAGTAGCGCATTTGATTTCCTTCAAGAACTTTTTCCTTCTATTCAGAACTTGGCTAACTGTTTGGCACAAAAGACCTAGCCTTCGGCCTGTCTCGGCTTTCAACCTGCCTTTCCTTACTCAGCTTAGTCATTTTTAGCTTTTGATTTTTAATTGAGAGGCATGAGATTCTTCCTTCACTTGACTGCTTAGAGGCCACTGCATAGTTATTAACTGGCCTAATTTTATTGCTGTAGTGTCTAAAGGAATAGAGAGGCCTGAGATGAGGGAGAGAGAGAGGAGAATGGCATGTCGGTAGAAGAGTCAGAACACACTTAATATTTACTGATTTTCTATAATAGTAACATCAAAGATCACTGGTCACAGATCATCATAACAAATATAATAATAATGAAAAAATAAATATTGTAAGAATTGCCAAATGCTGCACAGAGACATAAAGTGAACAAATGTTGGTAAAGTGGTACTGACAGACTTGCTTGATGCAGGGTTTCACAAACGTGCAGTTTGCAAAAACACAGCAACTACAGAGCACAGTAAGATCAGATCAGATCCGTCGCTCAGTCGTGTCCGACTCTTTGCGACCCCATGAATTGCAGCATGCCAGGCCTCCCTGACCATCACCAACTCCCGGAGTTCACTCAGACTCACGTCCATCGAGTCAGTGATGCCATCCAGCCATCTCATCCTCTGTCGTCCCTGTCTCCTCCTGCCCCCAATCCCTCCCAGCATCAGATAAAGTGAAGCGCAAAAAGGTGGGTGAGCCTGTAGATGCTTTTAGCTCTACGTTAAAGAATTCAAGCTTCAGAGTACTCCAGAATTGGGCCTTTGAGTCCTATGGAGCTGCCACAGTGGTAGAGGACCTACTGACTGGTCGATCCAATTTAAGATATTTGTTAGAGGCCCTTATTGACAAGCACAGAACACCCAGAAAAATCCCAAGAAATATGGGATTACCTAAACTTTGGTAGTATCTCTCCAGCATAGCAGCCCTCCTATATATGACTTACCTACAAGGAATTTGGGTCACCAAGAACTTTACACTTAATAGAACAAATTTACCTTTCTAAGGTTTGGGGGATGCTGTACAATAGGTGGCCTGAGAACAGTCTGAATTAGCTGGTCATACAAAGAAGGCTATTGGATGTTGCCGAGATATATAGTGACCCCCATCGATCTAAAAGATCACAGGAGATGCTACATGAACACTGGGAGACTAGCAAGGAATTCTAGAATCTGAGAGGGCATTATCAACAACATATATAACTTAATTTAGATATTAAAAATGGCATATTTGGTAAAAAAAAAAAAAGGCCTTTCATTCATCTCCCTTTTTAACTGTTGGTGTGCAAAGATGAAGTATGGTGGAAAACTGGGTATTTCAAGGTTTTTTAGGAGGCAAGGAAACAATGGCCACAGGTGCACTTGCATGTGAAAAAGAAACCTAGGAACAGAGTTTGGAGTTGGGTTGTTGTTTGTTTGGGAACAGAGCAGAATCTCCCAGGGAAGAAGGGGTAGATAAACTGACCTATCTCCGCACACTCAGTGGATCTGAAAAATGGATCTGACAGGGTGGAGAGGCACTCAGGAGCCTGGGTCATGCTGAAGAAGCAGCTCCTATTTACCATTCAAAAATAATCGTACTTGATTATATATTTAAAAGGGTTTCCCTGGTGGCTCAGATGGTACAGAATACACTTGCAATGTGGGAGACCTGGGTTTGATCCCTGGGTTGGGAAGATCCCCTGGTGGAGGGCCTGGCGACCCACTCCAGACAGAAGCCTGGCCGGCTACAGTCCATGGGGTCAGAAAGAGTCAGACAAACAACTGAGCAACTAACTACAAGCACATATATTTTAACAGGTAGCTTGGGAGTCTTTAGCAGAAGCACAAATGTTGAACGTGAAAGGGGTGAGACATGAGGTCCATGGGAAACTGAGTGAAAAACAGATGGGTTCAGAGATTAGACCTGGGGTGTTGCAGGATGATTTAATTTTTCCGAATGGAATGCTGCTGTTTGCCAGCATTAATTGATCCAGCTGAATGGACTGACTTTCTGTAGCAACTTAACAATACTCTGTAATCTCTAACAGATAACATATATTTGGGAGCCAGACAGAATAGAGATGTAATCATGTAATAAAAGGATCTAGCAAATTCCTGAAGGAAGTTTTTACTGATCTTCCCAGGCTCCCTTTTAGGTGACATCCTCCCATCGTTTGCCACCATTGCACCCAGCCTGTTCTTTTCATAGCACACTTGTGTGATATGTTAGTTTTTGCCATTACTCTATAAACTTTACAAGACAGAAGATTAAATGCCATGATTAAACAATTAGATATTAAACAATTAGCAAATAATTCATGAATGGACAAATGTCATCCAAATCCTTACAGTTTCAAATTCCTTGAGAAGTAGAATTTTCTGCTCTCTGTTCCCAGATGATAATGTCTTTTCCTCTTTTGACCAAATCTTTGTCCATTCTCTTGCTTCTACTCAAAAAATCTTTTAATAATACCAGCAGTTCTGCCCATGAGAAGGTGAGAAACAGTTACAGTAAAACCCTGGTTACCTACAGTGCATGTGAAAGGTAGTATCTTAATTAAATCCATGGTCATTCATATTTTGATGCTTTCTTTTGAAAATCTTTTAAAGATATATTTATAAACTTTTCTGTCTCGGTAAATACATCATTCAGACTGAGAGATCTGAGGAAGCCTCAAAGTTACCATTCAATCAATACATCAAAACAAAAGGTACTGTTTGAGCACCTACTCATACTAGTATACATACAAACTAGTAGCATTTGTACTAGTTGCTGTGGGAATGGAGGAGAAGTAAGATACCATGCAGGTGGTTTAGCTGAGCTTAGAAACAGTGTGGTACATAACACAAAATAGTGATGTGGGGCTGATGTGGGTGATCTAAGGTCATTAGTGTTGCAGGGCTTCTGACTTCTCCTGAATCAGACAGGATATAGGTTAAGTGTATCCTGATGGCAAGAGAGAACGTTGAAGTCCCTTCTAAATATTAATACTTAATTTTAACATTTCCTGTGCTTCAGCAGAGAATTAAAGTGGAGAGCCTTGATTAACTGAAGGTTTCAACTACTTAGGTTTTACAAAAAATATGGCTCACCTTTTCAGGCACAATGTACTCCTAGAAACCATCATAAAGTTCATCAACATAAAGCAAATTCAGGCTGTGTATCTCTTACTCTAAAGGTATATGTGATTTACTTGCACTGTCTTTAGTTATTAGCAGAAATTGTTAAGTCAGTGTATATTTCAGTCTTTGTCTAAGACTGTAAGTCAGTCTCTGTTTAAGAGAACAAAAAAAATTTGAGTTAACGTAATTTAGGTATTCTCGGTAATATAAAGGTAAGGTTGGATCATATCTTAAGTATGAGGACTTGGTAGAAGCATTTGCAGATCTGAATAGAAAGAATTAGAATAATGAATGTGAAAAACTATGATGGAAAGTCAACAAGAGATGAATCAGCAAGGCCTAGGGGTTCGGTTCAGTTCAGTTCAGTTCAGTCGCTCAGTCGTGTCCGACTCTTTGTGACCCCATGAATCGCAGCACGCCAGGCCTCCCTGTCCATCACCATCTCCCAGAGTTCACTCAGACTCACGTCCATCGAGCCAGTGATGCCATCCAGCCATCTCATCCTCTGTCGTCCCCTTCTCCTCCTGCCCCCAATCCCTCCCAGCATCAGAGTCTTTTCCAATGAGTCAACTCTTCACATGAGGTGGCTGAAGTACTGGAGTTCCAGCTTTAGCATCACTCCTTCCAAAGAAATCCCAGGACTGATCTCCTTCAGAATGGACTGGTTGGATCTCCTTGCAGTCCAAGGGACTCTCAAGAGTCTTCTCCAACATCACAGTTCAAAAGCATCAATTCTCCAGTGCTCAGCTTTCTTCACAGTCCAACTCTCACATGACCACTGGAAAAGCCATAGCCTTGACTAGACGGACCTTTGTTGGCAAAGTAATGTCTCTGCTTTTCAATATGCTATCTAGGTTGGTTATAACTTTCCTTCCAAGGAGTAAGTGTCTTTTAATTTCATGGCTGCAGTCACCATCTGCAGTGATTTTGGAGCCCAAAAAAATAAAGTCTGACATTGTTTCCACTGCTTCCCCATCTATTTCCCATGAAGTGATGGGACCAGATGCCATGATCTTCATTTTCTGAATGTTGAGTTTTAGGCCAACTTTTTCACTCTCCTCTTTCACCTTCATCAAGAGGCTTTTGAGTTCCTCTTCACTTTCTGCCATAAGGGTGGTGTCATCTGCATATCTGAGGTTATTGATATTCTCCCCAGCAATCTTGATTCCAGCTTGTGCTTCTTCCAGTCCAGCATTTCTCATGATGTACTCTGCATATAAGTAGGTGAGAAAGAAATTTGGAAGGAACAGTGCCCCACAAAAACAGCTTCAGATGCTGGTATAAGTTGTTGCTTAGGGGATGCATATACACTGCTACTGCTGCTGCTGCTGCTGCTAAGTCACTTCAGTTGTGTGCAACTCCTAACGACCCCATGGACTGCAGCCTATCAGGCTCCTCCGTCCATGGGATTTGCCAGGCAAGAGTACTGGAGTGGGTTGCCATTGCTTTTTCCACATAAACACTACTTCTGTGTATTTTCAACTTTATGTTTAGAATTCTTGGTTCAGGAGCCTGCCTTCTGTCTCATCCTCTGGCTCCTCCTGAATTTGTCCTTTATCTTACTTCTTTTGGTCTTTGGGTCTAATAACTCACTCATGGTTTCATGATCCATTGGCCTCAATAGCTTGTGAGAATTCCCTGCTGCAGTCCTGGACCTCAGGGATTCCCAACAATTCTGTCTAAGGTGGAGGCAGTGAGAGTGATATGGGTGATTTTATGGATTTGGGTAAGCTGAAAATCATGAGCAAGATCATGAACACATTGTAAACTTTAGAAAAGTGCCTGGTGATGATAACAAAGATTGGGAGGGGCATATTAAATAAGAGCTGTGAGCTTGGAAAGAATAGAAGTTGATACATCTTGGGAGGCAGGGAGGTGAGGAATTGGGGGGAGAACCCTACAAATAGTAAGAGCAAGATTAAGGTGTTGGTTGAAGATTTACCCAAAGAATCATGGAATTCTCTAGGCAACAATACTGGAGTGAGTTGCCATTTCCTTCTCCAGGGGATCTTCCTGACTCAAACCTAGGTCTCCTGCTTTGCAGGCATATTCTTTATCATCTGAGCCACCAGGAAAGCCCCCTGAAGAATGATAAATTCTAACAAAGCTGAGTATTGACAAAGCGAAAGCAATAGCTGCGCCATTTGGGGAAATATGGAGACTATGGAGTGAGAATTTCAAAGCACAATACATACTACAGTTCATGTTAGACTATTAATATAAAATGTCCTGAATTCCCCAACTCTTGGTGGTTTTTTAAGAAAATATCCTTGTCCTTGGAAAGTACACCTTGAAGATTATGAGGTGAAGCACTGATCATTGATACACATGTATAAAGAAGTACCTAGTCAAAGTCCAGCCCATGGAAGTAAATTGGGCAATTAACTGAAATCATTTCAGTAATTTAAAGACTATAAAATATTAAATTTCATTCCTACAAGATAGAGCTAGGTGAAAATTTTAAATCATAAATCAGAATTTTCTTTGCCTCAGTCGAAAAGTAAAATGAATATTATAAGAGACACTGAAGTATTTAGAATCATCTTTAGCTAAAACGTAAAAGAGATTTTACTGTAGAGAACAGAATATATTATTATTAATGTGTATGTCAAACTATAGTAGAAACTAATACTAATTACTAATACTAAGCAATAATATTAGTACTAATTACTAAGATACTTAATCTTACACTTGGTGTTAGTACCCACTCCTTTCAGTTTTTCATGCTGCTGAAGGCTTGCAAGAAATTCTAATTAAAATATAAAAAATAATTTTTGAATTTTAAAACTATTTTATCATCTCACAGCTGAGCTCAATCCATTTGAAGGAGCATTACAATAATTCACCCCTTGATCTGAACAGAAGTTATATAAGCCAGGTAAATACAGTATAGGGATAAATGACTTTAGTTAATTCGTTGATTAAATTGATCTGTAAGCCAAAAGATTTACATAATGTGCCACTGACATACTTTTTAAAAGTCACATAAAGTAATTTAATATTTTTATATGTATTCTCAAGAAAGGAATCTATTTCCCCATTGTGCTATGATTGTCCTTTATCTAATAAATAATACTCCATCAAATTTAATTTACAATATTAATCTTAAACTTGACAAAATTTACATCAATAAGTCAACCTTACTGATAAAATTTATATCATTTAAAGTGCCAACTGAACAGTTTTTGAGTTATGTATAGACCTGCCGAACTAACACTGGAAACAACATACAGAAGGGTTTCATCCCAGCCAAAATTTGTTTGTGCTTCTTTGCTGACAAAGTTAAAATATAAAAGAATAAGTGATTCTGTGTTACAGCCAACTGATGAGTAACTAATGTATCTAACATATAGGGTTTTAGATGACCTTTAAAAATACACCTTTCATATTATAAATTGATCTTAAAATGTCCCCACAAACTAACAGGAATGTACATGCTATAAAGCGAGAGTTTTCTGCTAATCATATCATTTAAATTCATACTCCACTTTTTAAAGTGTTTTCACAATATAGTGGATGAATACAGCATTTAAAAGGAGGAGCAGTTTCCCTACTTCATCAGCAAGGAAGCAAAACCTCAGCAAAGTTAAATTATGAAGCTAAGGTCTGAGAATAGCCAATTAGGGCAAGAACAAGTTGCCTGCTTCCCTGTTCCAGATTTGGCTTCCAGGGTAGAAATGGAAATTCACAAATGGAAACTGCAACTGCAAACACCATTTCAAGTGCTTCTGCCTAATTAGAATGCAGCCCAGAACTGTCCCCTGGCAAGAGATTGGGGAAACACAGTTGTAAAAGGAGAAGCTCTCCCCTTTGCTGAAAAAGTGCCAACCAATCTGATTCAGGCACATGGAAAGACATTCAAGCTGAGGCTCTGGTGTTAAAACTCAAAGTTTCCTTGTGCATAGAAATAAAATGAATTTTGAAAAGGGCACCGAAGTACTCAGGGAAGTCTTTGGCACTGAGGACAGAAAATAATTCTACTGGGGAGAATCTAACATCCTCATCTCCAGAGTTGGACTGATGATAGGAAAAGTAATGACATGCTACTAATATGAAAGAACTGTCTTCAGCTACATGGGAATTATTATTGAGTCATCACTTAAGAATTAATAATAGTACTAATTAACAAGGGTTTTAAAATCATACTTTGGTATAATTGTCTTTATGTTTTCTTATATTCAATATAGGACAACATTTAAGAGAAAAGACTCTGTAGTCAGAATTGGATTCACACTTGTTCTCTGGGCTTTCTAGTTATGTGACTTTGAAATGAGACTTTACCTTAGTTCCTATTCTTTAAAATGGGTATAACAGTGCTTTCTCCATAAGACTTTTATAAATTTTTAGTGAGATAATACATATGAAGTGTTTGGTACAGGGCCCAAGAGAGAATAATCACTTAATAAATATTTGGAGTTTTCCCCCTTATTTTATCCTATTGTATATACAAGAGCGGATTTTCAAGTGGCAGAGTCAATTATAGATACCTTTTTGGTCTCTGAAATGTAATTACAGGAAAACCAAATGCTGAATGAGCTAAAGCTCACTCTTTGAGTTTTAATTTATTTTTTTTATTTAAAACAAAATTCTTTACAATACAGTGTTTCTCTGCTGCTCTAATCAAATGCACACCTGCAACATGACTTCAAGATTAAAAGATATAATGAAAAAAATGTATTCCTATTATCCTTTGGCATTTTTCTTTACCTCCTTAACTAAGAAATGAATAGTACTTGATTTTTTTTTTTAGGTAGAAGAAAGGAAATTCATGCATGCCAAGAGTTGGAGAGGAAAAACCCCTAGAACTCTAGTGTGCTAGATTAAAAAACATTATTTAGAGGAACAGAGTGGGAAACCGGTGAATATTTTGGCTTTTATAAAAAGGGAGTGTGCCTCATAAATAGGACAGTTGGAATGTATGGAAAAGTTCCAGTTAAAACAAGACACAAAGCACATGACTAATATTGCTTTTCCAAGTTAGACAAATGCAGCTTTAACCAGAATTTGTTTCAGAGGGGCCTCTGGAGCCCTCCTTGAATCTTGAGATTTTCATCTTTTTTCAAGTTCCAAGTGTGAAATAGGAAAGCCATACTGAGATAGACTGTGTTTTTGTCCCTCACCTTTCTTTCTGAGTTTCCCTCGCGTTGTCACAAATTCTCACCAGGTGAGTGAATGTCAGAAGACAAACTGATATACACAGGCAAAGAAGCAAATGCAAAACTGGATTTGAGCCTCTTCAGGAACTATCTTGTTTTATGTTGGATACCTGTGTAGCCCACCAAAAGAATATTCACTGTTTAGGAAATAATATGAACTGCAAAGTCATTTTCAAATGCAAATGACAAATATTCTTTATAGTCTTTCATCTTCTTGCCATTTCAAAGAAGATATCTAAAAAAACAAACAAATTTTCAGCCAGATTTCTGTATGTTACCTATCCTTCAAACCTGATGGATCTTCCTCAATGTGAAGAGATTCCTTTAATAATAATTCATGGTGTTTTAATTCTCCTTTTACATTTTCTGTCACCTGAGAATGAATCGCCTTGTGTTTTGTTATTATTTCTTGTTCTATGCACAAAACAACTGTGCATTTAAGATGACCTGAGGCCTCAGCTTGCCTAAGGAGTTTCAGTTTACACCTGTTTCACCAGTGTAATTAATAGTTCCCCCTTTCAAGTTAAAAGGTACTCTGGTGTACAGTGTAAGTTATACATCACCCAAGGTGGTCTGCAATCAGAACTTTTCAAAGCAAAGGTGGTTAAAATGTATATAAATGAGCCACAATAAAAGTTTTGATATGACCCCTCCAGATTAGCCTTCTTGCTGTGCCCATTTCAACACAAATGAGTGCCATCAATGGCTTCACAATGGTTCTTGTAAATTCCATCATGAATTAGGGTTTTGATTTCTGTCATTCCAGCACACTTTAAATACTGACTCATGTTGGGATTGCCCCAAACAGGGCAGGGCAGACTAATGGAATGTGAAGTATTGCCCTAACATTTCTTAACCTGCCCAGTGTTTAAAGTGGCTTTATTTTCTCCATTTATGCTCCAAAAATTTTTGTGCTAGCATAAAAACTGTGTTGTATTCACATGATATTTTTTGCTGTGTAACAAGGAGGGTTGAAATTTGTCCCTGAAACAAGGATTATATATAATAAAAGCCTAATAAACCTAGTTAATGAGAAGAAAACATACTAGTGCTATTTCCTAACATTTGCATTATAAGGAAGTTCTGCTCAGTAAGAAGTTACTCAATCTCACAGGGGCAAAAAACATTTGCTGAAAATGGAATTTGATTTAGATCTGAACAATAAGAAAAATAAAATAAAGGCCTCCCTGGTGTTCGGTGGTAAAAACAAAATCCACCTGCCAGTGCAGGGTACACGGGTTCGATCCCTGATGCAGGAAGATCCCACATCCCTTGGAGCAACTACTTATCCTGCGCTCTAGAGACCCTGATAGTTCAGTTGGTAAAGAATCCACCTGCAATGCAGGAGATCCCGGTTTGATTCCTGGGTTGGGAAGATCCACTGGAGAAGGGATAGGCTACCCAATCCAGTATTCTTGGGCTTCCCATATGGCTCAGCAGGTAAAGAATCCACCTGCAATGCAGGAGACCTGGATTCAGTCCCTGGGTTGGGAAGATCCTCAGAGAAGGGAAAGGCTACCCACTCCAGTATTCTGGCCTAGAGAATGCCATGGACAGTATAGTCCATGGGATCACAAAGCAGCAGACTGAGTGACTTTTGCTTTCACTTTCACTTTCTAGAGACCAGGAGCCCCACCTACTGAGCCCATGTGCTGCAAACTGAAGCCCATGCACCCTAGAGCTTCTCTGCAATAAGAGAAGCTGCCACAATGAGAAGCCTGCTCACAGCACCTAGAGAGCAGCCCCTGTTCTCTGCAACTAGCGAAAGCCCAGACAGCAATGAAGAACCAGCACAGCCAAAAATAAATAAATAATTTTTTTAAAAAGAGAAAGAAGGCAAGTGAATTTGATAGTTTTGCATCTGATAATGGTAGCATTCAAAAGTGCTATTTCAATTCAGTATCATTCCATTGGGAAGATCCCCGGAGGAGGAAATGGCAATCCACTCCAGTATTCTAGCCCGGGAAATCATGGACTGAAGAGCCTTGTGGGCCGCAGTGTATGGAGTCACAAAGAGTCAAACAGGACTTAGTGACTAAATAACAACAACAGAACTCATTTCATCACATTTTCAAAGTTCTTTAGAAAGAAAGTAACCTTGCTTTTAAAAAAATCAGCAGAAATATTATCAGAAGACCAATGTAAGGAAAAGAAATTTGTCACTATAGGTATATTTGTTTTTTTTTCACATTTGGAAACATCAACATAAGTTCATTCAGATGTGAAATATTAAGTAAACATAGTTATATTGCAAAAATATGTTTGCGAAAGAAAGATTATTTTAAAATGCAAATAATCAGAGCTAGAAAGACTTCAGAAATTAAATAGATAAACTCAATTTAGAATATCAATTATTCGGGCGTCCCTGGTAGCTCAGCTGGTAAAGAATCTGCCTGCAATGCCTCATCACACATTTATTAAGTGTGTACCAGGTGCTAGGCTCACACACTGAGGAAAGAAAGAAAACAAATATAATCACCTGTTTTCTAGGAACTGACAGTCTAGTAGGTTTACTTTTCCAAGGTAAAGCAAAACATTAAAATTCAGTCTCTTTATGATAGATGATCTGTTTTTTTAATGCTATGCTTAACATTTCTAAAAGAGTATTTACATTAATTCTGCTCATCTTTCTCTTATTTTTTTCATTGATATATAGTTGATGTATAATATTGTAATTTTCTGATATACAACATAATGATTTACAATTTTAAATGTTACATTCCATTTATAGGTACTGTAAAATATTGGCTATATTCCCTGTGTGATACAATATATCCTTGTAGTTTTTTTTTTTAATATAATAATTTGTACCTCTTATTCCCCTAACTATATCTTGCTCCTTCCCCGCTTCTTTCTCCCCACTGGTAACTACTAGTTTTTTTCTCTATATCTCTGAGTCTCTTTCCTTTTCGTTATATTCACTGGTTTGTTTTATTTTATATATACCACATATAAATTATATCATACAGTATTTATGTTTCTCTGACTTATTTCACTTAGCATAATACTCTTCAATTCATCCATGTTGTTGCAAATAGCAAAATTTTACTCTTCTTTATGGCTGAGTAATATTCCATTGTATATAACAGAAGATATAGAAGATGTGTTACATATATAACCATATATGTACATAACATATATAAATATATATAACATATATAAATATATAAATTGAATATTTATACATCTATATAGATTTCCCTGGTAGCTCAGTTGGTAAAGAATCTGCCTGCAGTGCAGGAGACTCAGGTTCGATCCTGGGGTCAGAAAAATCCCCTGGAGAAGGAAATGACAACCACTCCAGTATTCTTGTCTGGAAAATCTCATGGACAGAAGAGGCTGGCAGGCTATACAGTCCATGGGACTGCAAAAGTTGGACATGACTAAACAACTAACACAGTTTCTAAATCCATTCATCCACTGATGGACACTTACATTGCTTCCATATCTAGGCGACTGTAAATGATGCTGCTATGAATATCTTATTAATTTATCCTTTGAAACAGATGAAAAATTATCTTAGGCACTGTGTTTATCTGCTAGTGGCCTTTACAAACAGTGACTTAAGTAAGATTGGTGTGAATTTTCCTGTTAATGTCAGAAACAGTCCTGAGAGACAACCCGGAAAGAGGGAAGCAACTCCACAGAGATGAGCAGCTTGGGATCCTTTACTTTTGCAAACTTTACTATCTGTCTGTCTGTCATGAGACAGACAGACTGTGGCTGTCATGAGAAAGGTTACCTCAAATCTGAAGATTGCTGCTGCTGCTCGGGACATCACATCTATGTTCTAGGCAGGAAGAAGGAAGACAGGCATAAGGCAAAAGGGGCCTTCCAGCTGAATCAGCCCTCTTTTTTGAGGAACTCTGACAGAACCCCCATTCAGCAACTTCTGCCTCATCATCCTAGTCATCAGAACTAATCATATGACCACATAAGAGAGGCTGGAAAAGGTGGTGATCCAGATCTTCTCAATGCCATATTCAGCAAAACTAGGATACTGTTAGTAAAGAACCAGGCAGGCAAAGAGCTGTCCTCTGCCTGCTATTCTGATTATTTATCGCTATTTAGGGTACATCATTATAGGAGATATTGATGGCACCCCACCCAGAGTCCTTTTATAGGCTAGCACACCATCCCTAGCTACTTTGAGTTTTGGCTGTTAATGGCTCCAAATGCCACCTTCTCAGAATTGGCTTCCACCGAAGTGACCCACATGGCTCAAAGATAAATGGGACTTTAATCCACCCTGTCTCCTTCCTATGCCCTCCAGGCTGCCTGAAACCAATGAATGACTGGTATGAGGGTATAAAAGTCAGACCACCTTTGCCTCAAGGTGGAAAAACACTGTGGTATCAATTTGCTATGACTTCTGGGTGGGATTAGGCTGAGATCAGACTTTGCACCAACATATTTGCTAAGCAAATGAGCAATTCAATTTTGTATTATATATGTGAACTCCCAAGGAACAAATGAGGAAAAAGAGAAATACCAATGGCTGTATTACTTCCTTGCTCTCCCTCTTTTGAGATACTGCCTCAGGCACTAACTTCCTTGTAATATATTTCTAAGCTTTACCCAGCTTCCCTACCCAGATCCATCTTTTCCAAAGAGCTTCCCACATTTCCATCTTTTCTCTGTTGCCTCTTTACTTAATCCTTATTAAAATTTAACAGTGAAAAAAAAAATTAACTGTGACTTTGGTGGTTTGTTTGCTGTGCCTGATTTTCTAAGGAAGAGTCATAAATCACCTCCTCCCTCTCTATATTTTTTGAGGGGCCTTTAGTAAACAGTTCTCAATCAAAACTTGGAATAACCAGATAATTGCAAATGACTAGAGCACAAATCTATTTCTTTGTTTTCATTTTTATATCAAATGATAGTACATTAAATTTCATGTACGTGAGAGCTTTCGGTAATCAGGTAATATATTTCAAAAATATCTAACATTTACATGACTATGATATACATCGAGAACAAAGAAACTCTGAAGTTATATTACAAACTTTATTGTGTGTGCTCAGTTTGCCTAGTTTTGACTGTTATCAAGTAGAATACATATCCATTATAATATGATTTGTTTTTTTTAAAGGAAGCAGTTTTATATAATTACCCAAGTTTAATTTAATTTGTATAGTAAATGCAATCAAGAAAAAACACACTTATGCATTTTTCACAAATTATTCTATCTAAAAGTAACAGGAGAATCTAAAATGATTAATTCTAGATAACAAGTACAATAATCTTTATTAGTTTTCATTGTTCCTTATTTCAGATAACTATGGACATCCTTTGAATTTTGTTGAAATTCTGTGGTCTAGACTTTAGAGCACAAAAATGTTTCCTAAACTTCCACTTGATCTGATCATTTGATTTATGGAAAGATCCCAAGTTAAACACTGAAATTTCTACTGTCTTTAGGTTATTTTTTCCTGGTCCAGATTCTTCCTCTTTTTAACTTCTATAAATTAAACATTCTCAAAATAATATTAATAAACATATCATTTAAAACAAAATACATAAATGAGTGTCATGAGCATGTAATTTCTTGATTTTGTGTACTTTATCCTATTGATGATTACTATTTATTACAGTTCATGACAGTTACGGAGGCTTTCTTCACATGTATCCTAAACACTTAATTCTGGGAAATGATTCAAAAATTATTCAGATTAAGTCAATGTTCACTTTTTAAAATTTGAACAAAATGAAGGTGTTCTAAGAGATTTTCAGAAATCCAATTAGAGTCATGCCAAATTGTATTGTAATAGATTGGACTGATATGCATATATTTGACTAAATTGCTCAGTTTTTCTGTAGTTGTGGCAAGCAGGGGTTACTCTCTAGTTGCAGTGCATGGGCTTCTCACCGAGGTGGCTTATTGGGGAGCGTGGGCTCCAGAGTGCATGGGCTTCAGTAGTTGAGGCACATGGGCTTAGTTGCCCTGTGGCATGTGGAATCTTCCTGGGCCAGGGATTGAACCCATATCCTCTGCACTGGCAGGTGGATTCTTAACCACTGGACCACCAGGGAAGTCCAGGACTTTCATTTTAAAGAAAACCAGTTACATTTTAAACAAACTTAAAGACACACAATGCCTTCATTTTTTTTTTTTTTTGAAAGCAGAACTAAACATATATACACAGATGTATGTGTATCCATTAGTCACTCAGTCGTGTCTGACTCTGTGACCCCATGTATTATAGCCCACCAGGCTCCTCTGTCCATGGAATTTTCCAGGCAAGAATACTGGACTGGATTGCCATTTACTTCTCTGGGGATCTTCCTGACCCAGAGATCGAACCTGGCTCTCCTGCATTGCAGGCAGATTCTTTACCGCCTAAGCTACCAGGGAAACCCTACACAGATGTGTGTACGCAAACATATAAATATATATGTATAAATATATACATCTGTATATATATATATATATATATACACATATAACTTATTATAATAACATTACAATAATCCCTTTATTGAGTGCCTAATATTTGCCAAGCACTATTCCTGGCATGCTTGTACTTGTGATGCATCTCATATAAGTATTTTGATACAGGTAAAGTTAGCCCCATGTTACAGTGGAAGAAATGGAGCCTCAGAGAATTTAGGTAACTAGCTTAAGGGCACATAGCTGCTAAATGGTAGTGCTATGGAAATCTGGTACTTTGTTCACAGTAACCAATTAACCATGCTACCTCATCACATCTGTCACCTCCAGGCGTAACATGATGAGAAAAAGTAAGACTTTCCACTCATGCTCATGCTGCTGCTGCTGCTGCTGCTAAGTTGCTTCAGTTGTCCCACTCTGTGCGACCCGATAAACAGCAGCCCACCAGGCTCCCCTATCCCTGGGATTCTCCAGGCAAGAACACTGGAGTGGGTTGCCATTTCCTTCTCCAATGCATGAAAGTGAAAAGTGAAAGGGAAGTCGCTCAGTCGTGTCCGACTCTTCGAGACCCCATGGACTGCAGCCTACCAGGCTCCTCTGTCCATGGGATTTTCCAGGCAAGAGTACTGGAGTGGGGTGCCATTGCCTTCTCCGACTCATGCTCATAGATCAAGGAATTTGACTTATTCAGAATGTATGCAGTTACTGACAGTATGATGTTAAATCCTTTATTCATTTCTGTCATGGCAGCACACTTTCTAATAAAATAGGGTTTGTAAGGCACTTAGGCCTAAAACAAATGGACACAAAAGAGAGTTCTGAGGATATGTGGTTTATGATATTATTATTCTGTTTCCACTGGCTTAAGAATTTAATTAGAGTCCATTAAAAATCCTTAATTGGAACAGAGTATTGGAACATAAACAACAAGGTGATTAAAACCACATAACTGGACAAATACCTGGATAAGTAGCCACCACTACCATAGAGGAGGGGGAAGAACCGCTCAAGCACACCCTCTAATGAGGTGTCAGCTCTGAAGGCTGCTAGGAGACTTTTGCTGGAAAGCAGCCTTCCTGTGATGCTGACTCAGGGATGGGAATAAACTGAGAAGATGTGGAGACTGATCACACACACACACAAACTCCTAACACTTGGTGTCTAATAGCCCACATAGTAGCAAGACCATTCAGTATAAACAACTGCTGACTAATATGATAATATTATGTTAGGTATTAACTTACTTGCATACTTTAAAATTAAAAAGGAAATCCGTAAAATTATGCTTACCAAAGTGTATTGACTCGTCTTCTCTAAAGTCTAACTATGATACTCTCTAGGAGCCTGGTGGGCTGCAGTCCATGGGGTCGCTAACAGTCGGACATGACTGAGCGGCTTCACTTTCACTTTCCACTTTCTTGCATTGGAGAAGGAAATGGCAACCCACTCCAGTGTTCTTGCCTGGAGAATCCCAGGGACAGGGGAGCCTGGTGGGCTGACGTCTATGGGGTCGCACAGAGTCGGACACGACTGAAGCGACTTAGCAGCAGCAGCAGCAGCAGCAGTAATATTTGACACTATTCCCGTGGAGTTCAATTTATGGCCTTAATCCAGTTCTGGAGAACCAGAAGGCCCACCTCCTTTATATCCATATATAGGATCATTTTTCCTGTAATTAGGTAGACTCTGATGTTAGCCTTGGAACCTAGGAAATATTAATAGAACCAAAGTTTCTGTCTCTCTTGGTCATCATCCTTAGGTGACAAAGTTTGAAAACAGAAGTTGGCATTAGAACTTTTGAAACAAAACAGAAAGCAAAATTCAGAGACAACAGATGTTTGCTTATAAATTCATTATTTACTACATGTGCTATAGAAGTAACAGCCTGACTTGAACTTGAACTGTGTTAACTTAAGACAGAGTCAGACAACTATTAGAAACAAAGACCAGAATCAAAGAATCTGCAGTTTCCCTTCTAGGAGACTGCGGTCTTCACTGCCAGAGCAAAAGTCTCACCGATTAAATGAAATGCATGGTCAAATCTGATCTGAAATAGGCTTAATTCCATCTTCCAGTTGTGTCAAGCTTCAGTTCAGTTCAGTCGCTCAGTTGTGCCCTACTCTTTGCGACCCCATGGACTGCAGCACACCAGGCCTCCCTGTCCATCACCAACTCCTGGAGATCACTCAAACTCATGTCCATTGCGTTGGTGATGCCATCCAACCATCTCATCCTCTGTCGTCCCCTTCTCCTCCTGCCTTCAATCTTTCCCACCATCAGGGTCTTTTCCAATGAGTCGGTTCTTCACATCAGGTGGCCAAAGTATTGGAGTTTCAGCTTTTAGCATCAGTCCTTCCAATGAATATTCAGGACTGATTTCCTTTAGGATTGACTGGTTGGATCTCCTTGCTGTCCAAGAGACTCTCAGGAGTCTTCTCCAACACCACAGTTCAAAAGCATCAATTCTTCAGTTCTCAGCTTTCTTTATAGTCTCACTCTCTCATCCATACATGACTACTGGAAAAACCATAGCTTTGACTAGATAGACCTTTGTTGGTAAAGGAATGTCTCTGCTTCTTAATATGCTGTCTAGGTTGGTCATAGCTTTTCTTCCAAGGGTCAAACCTAAGAGTTGGTAAAGGTCAAGTTAGGTCTGCAAATGTGCTTGATTTATAAACCTAAACTGACTTCCATTCTGGGGACAAAACTAAAAAGGTCACTCCTCTCCTAAATACTTTGGAAATAAGCAGGCTTTACAGTTTTGGAGGATAAGCCAAATGAAAAGTTTTTAGGTTATGGAGTCTTCATAGTTGGAAACCACACTCATAGTAAAGAGAGCCCAAATATTAGTTATTTTTTTTAGTCTCTGGAATTCTAGACTAGTAAAGAAAATTCTAGGCCAGTGCATCTAAATCAGGGAAGATGTTTTGGATAGTGTATTTTAACAGCTGATATAAAGTCAAGGCAAAAGGATGAAGGGGACATAGAGAGGGGTAATAGAACAATGAGACACTAGGAGAAAATGTTTTTAGCTTAACTCATGGATGTCTGGGAAAATACAGGAAAGAATGCTCACTACCACTCCAGGTTAGCACCTCTCTGCTGTGTTTACTCTCCTGTATTCCTCTCTCTCTCTTCACTGCCAATGCCCATCCCACACCACCTCCAAGTCAGAAGATTCTAGAATGTTGGGGCAAATTGCGAGAGAAGAAAAGAAGAAACCAATTAGACGGGGACAGATAGAGATTTTGTAGGTTCTATCCACTTACGTGTGTGATTGGGCACACACAGTCTTTTTTTCATGCCTATTACATGTCTAAAACAGAGATAAACACAAATGAGAAGAAACAAATTGAGATGGCAAAGAGACATGCTATGTAACTTGCCCTCTTCTCCGACCCCTGCTCTCCCCTCTAAGCAGAGAGAGAAGTTCCTCACTATATTCCCATAGTGCATTGGTGATATTTTGTTACACCTATCACTCTGTATTTTATTATTTGCTTATATGGTTTTTACTCCACCTGGATTGCTTAGAACCAAGATATCTATGATATGTACTGTGTGTCTGAAGTAATGGGTAGAGTGCTGTGATTTCCCTACATTTTACTACATTTCATAGTAAAGGATGAAATATAGGAAGCATGTAATTGTTCCAATAAAACCTTATGATAAAATAACTTATGACTCACTCTTTATTATATTTTAGGTATTTAAGTTTATAGTGATGAGTCTCTTTTTAATGATCTAAGTAGTAGGTGGCTAGAAGGATAAAGGTAAACAGTATCCCAGCTCAACTATGTTATTAACACCCAATAGAAAAGTGTGGGTATCTATGCAAAAGTGAATTGGTCATGATATTAAAGTGGTTCAGTCACAGAAATTAAATTAGGTTAACTAAAACAACTCATTCATTTTTGCCATTTTACTTCTAAAATGATGAATCATGCCATTTTATCTGGTTCTGATATCCTTCAAGTCAAAATAATCAATATTAATGCAGTCAGAATTACCAAGTGAACTACTCTGTATGTCCATTAAGATTGTTTCACAGAAACTTCATTCACTATGACTCAATACATATTTACATGTTGAGATTGAGGTCTGTACATGATTATTTTTATAGGAAGAATTCTAAATCCAAAACCACCTCATTGGTTCAGATAATATGAACTATGGTGAAACTTTAGCACACTAAAAAATTTGGAGGATCCTCTACCATTGCAACAGAATTTCAGACCAAACCCCTAAGACTGACTAAAGTCATATTTTTATCACCTCCTTCTCCCTAATTTTATAAAGCTAGATAACTAACTATCCAGAAAATATGGCATATATGAATTGCAGTGATCTGGTTAACTCTTCTCAAAGATATTACATATTTTTGTTGTCACATATTTATAACTATGGGTAAGCTTATTTCAGTTTTCAAAATACACTTTGGTCTAGAATTGCACATAATTCCCAATGTGAGAGTAAACCATAATGCCTCATTTTATCCTCCATTACAGAAGACAATAGATGTGCATCTTCGAATGCAGTGTCCTGCACCAAGTGCCTTGCGCTGGGTCCGGAATGTGGATGGTGTGCTCAAGAGGTGTGCCTTTTTCCTTTCTTTCCCTTTTGGATCCTTTGTCTTTTCCTGCATGATTTCATTGACCTAATATTCTCTGCCTTGAAGATGCATCAGGAAAAAAGAAAGATATTGTTGAATATCAGGAAAATGTTCTTTGGTTTTATGCTTGGAAACAGCATGTTTGGCTGACTATAAGTATAACCTTTTTATTAGGAAAATTATGGTAATTTTAAAATGAAGTGCAAACCGTTTTATGTTTTCCATCTGTTCTATAGAAAGAATTGGCAAACACAGATAGTAACTTTTGATGGGTCATAGGCTTTGTGTGAAACTCTTGCTGCAGCTTGGGGCATTAGGTTATATATCCAAGTTGGATCATTGTTTTGTGCTTGCTTATTAAAGAAAAGCAAGCTAATTTATTATTCCATCTCATTTGTTTTTATTTGAAATACTTGGAGATAAGTGATTTGCTCCCTTTCATAACACTGAACATCAATTCACTGGCTACTTATGGAAAATTTGATGCTTTTGTTTGACATGTGACCCTACTCATGCAATATTGTGTACATTTAAATTCTGTGACATACAAAATAATCAGAAAATGTTTATTCTTCAAAATTAGTATTTTTGTAGTCAAATAAAGAGAAACATATCCCAATAACAAACTTTTTGGGAAAACAATTATAGTGTTTTCTTTCCTTGTTGGGCTCTAAAGTTGTTTTCAGTTATTTCTTTTGTTGGTAATTTTCAATCAAAACTACCTTATATATTAAGTTTCAGTGAAGAAGCCATCTGCTAATTTGGGGTTTTTAATGAGATTTCCTAGGTAACTTACAATTATTTATGTAGTTCCTGAAAATTGAAACTAATAGACTTTTAATGGCCTTTTGTTTGGCGTGAAGAGAAATCTCTAGCTTTTGCAACTTGTTGATTTAGTTGAAAAAATGGTACCTATCATTATCTTTACAATCTCTCCTGTTACTGCTTGCCCTTATGCATCCCCCAGGAGGAAACAGAAATATGAAAAGTAGCAAAGGATGATGGTCAATACTTTCTTCTATGCAGCAAGTCAAGGAAAAGGCAAGGGAAGGGCTCATGAATAGTAACCATATCTATAAGTAAGCAGTCCCCCTACTGACAGCCTGAACGCTTCCTGGATGTACTATTGGCTTTATCAGTCAGAAAAAAGATGCCACTCAAAACTAGGCAGTGCTTTGCCAGAATTCATGGAGCCACACAATGTAACAGGACAATTCCAGAGTTTCCAGGATCAGTTTCATTCCTCCTATGATCCAAATGACCAGGTAGAATTCACTCTTTTCTCTGAGCCTCCCTTTCCTCTTCTCTACAGCCTAAAGTTTGGAGTTTCCTTCCAGGTTTTCCTTGTCAGGTATGCTTGATATTCATCGATATGTTGGTATTTCCTGACCCTCACCCAACATTCCATTTTAGATTTTTACTGCAGCACTAAGGAAGATGATTGCCCTGGAGAAGGAAATGGCAACCCACTCCAGTATTTTTGCCTGGAGAATTCCATGGACAGAGAAGCTTGGCACGTTACAGTCCATAGGGTCACAAAGAATCTGACATGACTGAACACAAGGCACATGCTGAGGATACACAAAGAAAGATTATTACAGTTGTGAAGACTGTGCCAACTTAACTTCAGTTCCTTAGAACTTTAGTGATTATAGCTTAGAGGAGTTTTCAAAACATGGTTCAGAAACCCAGTTGTCAGCCAAGTGCAACATGCCAGCCATACAGAATCAGTCAGCTTCCAGAGATCACCCTTCTCCATTTCACACCTCTACTGGCACAAAAAATTGGAAGAGTCACAGTTATGGGAGCAGCAATGTCAGTCCTACCACAAGGGAGGGATTTTGTATATTCACAGGAGGAATAGGTGGTCATGTGGAAGGAGGTAAGCCAAGAAGGAAAGGTGGAGTGGCTTCCAGAGGTGTTTGCTATTGGTCCAATCCTCAGAAGGGGATCTCAGAAAACACCCAGAAATGACTTAGCTGTTCATGTCCCAAAATATTCTTCTATGTGGTACAAGGTAGCCTAATATTTATATTGAAAAAACAGGCTCTGAAATGAGATCAACTGGGATTCAAATCCCAGTTCCATCAGTTTCCAACTATGTATCCTTGGCCATGTTAACCTATGCACTGTGAACTTCAGTTTTCCCTAATTCTAAAATTCTAATTCTAAATTCTAATTCTAATTCCCTAATTCTAAAATGGAAATAATAACTGAAACTACGACAAGTGGTGGAGTTTAAATGAAACTGTATGTGGGAAGCATTTGGCACACAGGTATTGCTTAAGTTACTATAAGAGCTACAGTGAGACTCAAGCAATTCATTCAGACCTAAGAAAATCGCCTGAATTAAGAACACGTTAGAGGAAGCAACCTGTGTTAAGACTGTCACACTGGAAGATAAGATATTTGGTTTCCTTTGTTTGCTGGGTCAATCTGTTGTACTTTATTTTTGTTGGACTGTTTTGATTTTGCTAATGTGTGTATATTCAGTCACATGTTTCTATTCAGTCACAGTTTTTATTGTTGTCATAAACCTCAGCCTCTACACTGGGCTTTTGAAGTTCTGTACAGTTTTCCTTTTTTTTTTTTCTTTCTTTTTCCTTTTTTTTTCTTTTCTCTTTTTTATAATTATAATTTTTAATTTCTTTAAACCTATTATATTTTTTCTACATTTATTCCTTTCTTTGCCTTTCCTATTGTACTTTTCCCCTTGCAGTTAATCTTTGATGTATATAAATCTTCATCTACCTCTGTTTAACTTTGCATATCTATTCTTTCTTTCTTTTCTTTCTTTCCTTCCTCTCAATATATTTATTAGTTTTGTTTTCATTGCTTTATTTCCCACTTGGCACCTTGCTTTAGTTTTGTTTTCCAGTTTGTGCTTTAGTTAGTTTTGTTCTTAACTGGTAAATATAATTTTTTATTTCCTATTTTTACTGAGTCAATCTACTGCACTTAACTTTGTTGAACTGTTTTTACTTTGCTTATGGGTCTATATGTATATGTGTATATTCCATTATTTTAATTTTTATTTGCCTGATTTTGTAACTGCAATTTATCTGGGGTTCAAATTTGTTTTTTTGGTTTTGGGTATTTGTTTTAATCTCACTTAATGCCATAACAAACCACTTGTGGAATCTTAGTTCCTGACCAGAAATCAAGACCTGAGCCTTTGGAGTGGGAGCACTGACTCCAAGACCCTAGACTACCAAAGAACTAACTCTAGGGAGTATCAAATAGTGAGAACTCACACAAAGGAAACCGCTTAAATATAAGACTAGGCGTCACCCAACCACCAGTAGCACCTTGTGCAGGACACCTCATCTAAACAACAAACAAAACAAAAATACAAACACAATCATCAGCAGATAGGAGTACCACCTCACTCAGCCTTGCCCATCAGAGGAAAAACAAACAAAACTCAGCACAATCTCACCCTATATGAAGCTTACACAAACCACTGGACCAACTTTAAGATGACAGAAACCAAAAGGAAGAAAGAATTCAGTCTTGAAGCCTGGGAAAAGGAGACCTCAAACACAATTAGTTAAAAAAAAAATGAAAAGGCAGAGAAATATTACACAAATGAAGGAATAAACTAGAAACACAGAAATCCAAATAAATAAAGAGGAAATAGGCAAATTACCTGAAAAAGAATTCAGAATAATGAGAGTAAAGGTGATCAAAAACCTTGAAAACAAAATGGAGAAAATGCAAGACTCAATTAACAAAGACCTAGAAGAATTAAAGAATAAACACACAGAGACAACACAATTACTGAAATTAAAAATACTCTAGAAGGAATCAATAGCAGACTGTCTGAAGCAGAAGAACAAATTAGTGAGCTGGAAGATAAAATGTTGGAAATAACTTCTGAAGAGCAGAATAAAGTAAAAAGAATGAAAAGAACTGAGGACAGTCTCAGAGACCTCTGGGACAAAATCAAATGCACCAGCATTCGCATTATAGGGGTCCAAAAGAACAGGATAAAATGAAAGGGTATGAGAAAATTTTTGAAGAGATTATATATAAACTCATACACCATGATCAAGTTGGGTTTATTCCAGGAATGCAAGGATTCTTCAATATATTAAAATCAATCAGTGTGATACACCATATTAACAAATTGAAAGATAAAAACCATATGATCATCTCAATATATGCAGAAAAAGCCTTTGACAAAATTCAGCACCTATTTATCATTAAAATTCTTCAAGTAATGGGCATAGAAGGAACATACCTCGACATAGTAAAGGCCATATATGATAAGCCTACAGCAAACATTATTCTCAATGGTGAAAAACTGAAAGCATTCACCCTAAGATCAGGAACAAGACAAGAGTGTCCACTTTCACCACTGTTATTCAACATTGTTCTAGAAGTCCTAGCTTCAGCAATCAGAGAAGAAAAAGGAATAAAAGGGATCTAGATCAGAAAAGAAGAAATAAAGCTCTCACTATTTGCAGATGACATGATACTGTACATAGAAAACCCTAAAGATAGTATCAGAAAATTACTAGAGCTAATCAATGAATTTAGCAAAGCTGCTGGATACAAAATCAATACACAAAAATCATTTTTGCATTTCTTGCATTTCTATATACTGTCAAGGAAAATCAGAATGAGAAACCAAGGAGTCAATCCCATTCACCACTGCAACAAAAAGAATTATATATCTAGGGAAAAAATCTACCCAAGGAGACAAGAGAACTGTACACAGAAAATTATAAGACACTAATGAAGGAAACAAAAAATTACATAAACAGATGGAGATATATTCCATGTTCCTGGCTAGGAAGAATCAATATTGTAAAAATGACTATTTAGCAAACTCAGTCTACAGATTCTTGTGATCCCTATCAAATTACCAATGGCATTTTTCAAAGAACTAGAACAAAAAATTTTACAATTCAGATGGAAACACAAAGAACCCAAACAGCCAAAGCAGTCTTGAGAAATAAAAATGGAGCTGGAGGAATCAACTTTCCTGACTTCTGATTACACTACAAAGCTACAGTCATCTATACAGTATGGTACTAGCACAAAACAGAAATATAGACCAATGGAGCAAGACAGAATGCCCAGAAATAAACCCATGCACTTACGGGTGCCTTATTTTTGACAAAGGAGGCAAGAATATACAATGGGGCAAAGACAGCCTCTTCAACAAACGGTGCTGGGAAAATTGGACAGCTACATGGTACTGAAGAATTTATTTACATGGCAGCAATGGAGAAACAGGCATAGAGAATAGACTTATGGTCATGGGGAGAGGGGAAGAGGGGGGGAGATGTATGGAAAGAGTAACATGGAAACTTATATTACCATATGTAAAATAGATAGCCAACAGGAATTTTTTGTATGGCTTGGGAAACTCAAATAGGGGCTCTGTATCAACCTAGAGGGGTGGGATGGGGAGGCAGATGGGAGGGAGGTTCAAAAGGGAGGGGATATATGTATGCCTATGACTGATTCATGTTGCGGTTCGACAGAAAACAACATAAGTCTGTAAAGCAATTATCCTTAAATAAATTAATTAATTTTTAAAAAGTCACTGGCCATATCATTAACAGAAGGAGCTGTCCAGTCCCCACATGCTGACTGGGTATCATTGACAGGAAAAATGCTATGGTTATTTTTGAAAGATCACCCACAATTAGGCACATATGCAACTGATGGTTTTATTTCTTAGCCAGCAAGGGTAGAGGGACAAGAAAGGAAGATGCACTTTTTTCTCTGTGCGTGATCAGAAAAGATAAGCAAAAATAACGTAAGCCTGGTTTTTATAACTCTCAAAGCTGGACAAAAGTAAAAGTTCACTAGAAAATTTACACAGAGTATAATCAAATGGTCTGCATTCTTGTGTAGCGTGTTAATCTGTGATTTTATATATTTTGACTTCTCTTTCTCTCCATGCTACATAAATATAACTGGAAAATACTTAGAACAGACAAGAGTGTATTAATATTATCTAGTTCAATGTTTCATATCCCTTTTAACATATGTGAAAGACTTGACATATCTCTGTCGGGAAAAAGAGACAAACATATCTGAAAGTTTTAAAGGCTTCTCTGTCTTTTCTGCCTGATACGTCAGACACAGGTTGTGCCTGCATAGCCAAAAGTTTTCAGGTCAGCCTTGGAACATAATTAAACTAAACTATAATATTGGGATTTCTTTGGAAGGAATGATGCTAAAGCTGAAACTCCAGTACTTTGGCCACCTCATGCGAAGAGTTGACTCATTGGAAAAGACCCTGATGCTGGGAGGGATTGGGGGCGGGAGGAGAAGGGGACGACACAGGATGAGACATCTGGATGGCATCACCGACTAGATGCACATGAGTTTGGGTGAACTCCGGGAGTTGGTGATGGACAGGGAGGCCTGGCGTGCTGCAATTCATGGGGTCACAAAGAGTCGGACACGACTGAGCGACTGATCTGATCTGATCTGATAATATTGGGTTGGCCAAAAAGTTCATTCAGATTTTTCATGTCAGCTTACTGAAAAACTCAAACAAACTTTTTGGCCAGCCCAATACAAAGAGCTTTCACTGTTAAAAAGGAAAATGATAGAATCTTTTCATTTCTATGAAGATTTCCATGCTTGGAGCATAGAAAAGACTCAGAAATGAGTACAAGAAAAACCTTTTCCTATTTATATCTCCAGATTACTACATTAAATGGATGAAAGTGACGACTGATGAAAAGTCAACTAGGGTAATAACTTCAGCCTGGGTGTTTCATTCTCAAGTAGGTTTTAGATGCAGACAGTTGGGAGGATGATTTTGCTTGAATATTTCTTATAAAAAAGTAAAATATAAGAATTAGAAGACATTGAAATGACTCAAATCACCAAAAGTTAAAAGGGTGTGGTTTCAAATTCTTTTCTTTTATACAAAGTGGAGAGCAGGCCACAAGTGGGTAGGGGCAGCATTCCATTCTTTGTTTTGATGCCACGATCTGATCTTTTCTTCCCTTTTCAAATCTGTCAAATTGGCAACGTATTTCTAACTTAGTTTTTACAGTAAAGTAAAAACAGCCATGCTGATTCAGACACTGCAAAACAATTGAGACTTTTTTGCCTATTTCAGCAAAATGATTTGACATTTAAAGGTCAAATGATATAGCTTGATGTATAGTTGCAGTGAATTAACCACCCTCCCTTCTCTTTCATTCTATATACATAAATCACAAAATTCTGGCCGAAAAGAAAAATCAGAGTCTTTTGGATCATATTTACTTTCCTAATTTGAAGTCCTGCAGTTTTCACTTTTGTAAAACACATGTGGCCTTTGGTCTGTGGCCTGTCACGGGAGGCATGAATGAGCATACATGTACCAAGGCCTATATGCCCTCAGTATTCCCCAGGCTCTAAAAACAGATGAGATCCCCTCATCTAGTCCCATAAATCTAGCAGTATATGCCACCTTTCTTTGAGTAGCTCCAAGTTGTTTAAGAACTAAGTCTTACATTTTGTACCCCTAAGTTTTATCAATAAATAGGATAAATTTGGTAATGAGAAATTAAGGCTTTAAACATTTTAAATTTCAGGCTAAAATCTAGGTGTGTGGCCATCAGCAAGGCAATTGTTTTCATTCCCATGAAGTCATTCACCAATGACACCTGGAGATTTTGATTGAAAAGAACATATTCTTTCTTGTCTTTTAATTATATTTTTATTATAACTGTGCACCACACTCTAATTCAGGATCAGTACTGTGAAGAGTAACATACTAAACATTTTTGTGCCACATACTGTCTCTGTTGTGCAGCCTTCTTCTTTTTTATTGTTTTCAGTTCAGTTCAGTTCAGTTCAGTCACTCAGTCATGTCCGACTCTTTGTAACCCATGAATTGTAGCACGCCAGGCCTCCCTGTCCATCACCAACTCCCGGAGTTCACCCAAACTCATGTGCATCTAGTCGGTGATGCCATCCAGATGTCTCATCCTGTGTCGTCCCCTTCTCCTCCTGACCCCAATCCCTCCCAGCATCAGAGTCTTTTCCAATGAGTCAACTCTTCACATGAGGTGGCCAAAGTACTGGAGTTTCAGCTTTAGCATCATTCCTTCCAAAGAACACTCAGGGCTGATCTTCTTCAGAATGGACTGGTTGGAACTCCTTGCAGTCCAAGGGACTCTCAAGAGTTTTCTCCAACACCACAGTTCAAAAGCATCAATTCTTCGGTGCTCAGCCTTCTTCACAGTCCAACTCTCACATCCATACATGATCACAGGAAAAACCATAGCCTTCACTAGACGGACCTTTGTTGGCAAAGTAATATCTCTATATATGCTATCTAGGTTGGTCATAACTTTCCTTCTAAGGAGTAAGCGTCTTTTAATTTCATGGCTGCAGTCACCATCTGCAGTGATTTTGGAGCCCCCAAAAATATAGTCTGACACTGTTTCCACTGTTTCCTCATCTATTTCCCATGAAGTGATGGGACCAGATGCCATGATGTTAGTTTTCTGAATGTTGAGCTTTAAGCCAACTTTTTCACTCTCCTCTTTCACTTTCATCAAGAGGCTTTTGAGTTCCTCTTCACTTTCTGCCATAAGTGTGGTGTCATCTGCATATCTGAGGTTATTGATATTTCTCCTGGCAATCTTGATTCCAGCTTGTGCTTCTTCCAGCCCAGCGTTTCTCATGATGTACTCTGCATATAAGTTAAATAAGCAGGGTGACAATATACAGCCTTGACGTACTCCTTTTCCTATTTGGAACCAGCCTGTTGTTCCATGTCCGGTTCTAACTGTTGCTTCCTGACCTGCATACAGGTTTCTCAAGAGGCAGGTCAGGTGGTCTGGTATTCCCATCTCTTTCATAATTTTCCACAGTTTATTGTGATCCACACAGTCAAAGGCTTTGGCATAGTCAATAAAGCAGAAATAGATAGCATATTAAAAATGTAAAAGGTATTTTTTAACACTCAAGCCATACATCTACGAGCTATGGTTGTGTTTGTCTCACTGTCTCTAGTTTTCCAACCCTTGTTCTAAATTGACAGAATTAAATTAAAATCCTTATATGAATGTTTTTATACTGCCTACTTCCATTCCATCTAATTCTGCATCAGTGCTAGGGATCTCTGTATTCATAATTAGTGATCTCACATTCAAGTAATATTAAACTTGATAATCTCCTTTCTCCATAACTCTATGACATTCTTTGCTTCCTCTAAATTTAATGCCTATCAAAAGCAGAGACATTACTCTGCCAACAAAGGTCCGTCTAGTCAAGGCTATGGTTTTTCCAGTAGTCATGTATGTGGATGTGAGAGTTGGACTGTGATGAAAGCTGAGCACCGACAAATTGATGCTTTTGAACTGTGGTGTTGGAGAAGACTCTTGAGGGTCCCTTGGACTGCAAGGAGATCCAACCAGTCCATTCTAAAGGAGATCAGTCCTGGGTGTTCTTTGGAAGGAATGATGCTAAAGCTGAAGCTCCAGTACTTTGGCCATCTCATGCTAAGAGTTGACTCATTGTAAAAGACTCTGATGCTGGGAGGGATTGGGGGCAGGAGGAGAAGGGGATGACAGAGGATGAGATGGCTGGATCGCATCACCGACTTGATGGATGTGAGTTTGAGTGAACTCTGGGAGTTGGTGATGGACAGGGAGGCCCGGCGTGCTCCAGTTCATGGGGTCGCAAGGAGTCAGACACAACTGAGTGACTGAACTAATTAACTAACTAATGATAATTACATTAACTCACTTAATGGTTGAATTCTCTAATGGTCTGCTGACTTAAACAGGGACTCTATCCGTCTTGTTCCATTCTGCATCCTCAGTACCTAACAGAACTACTGAGTTAGTATTCAATCAATACTCTTTTGATTGAATGAATACTTGATTGGAAATGCAATTTTTTGAATCATTTGAACCGGAGAAGGAATGACTGAATGCCAGATCAAAATAACCACTCCCAGGAAGATCACTAAGCAAATATTCATCTAATATATATAGCAAATATCCCAAATAATTCAGGCCAACATTATATATAATAAACTATATTTCTATACTTTTCAATACATTTTCTGTTCTTAGGGAGAAAAACTGGTTACATGACAAATAAAAATATTAAATTTTTCTCAGTCAAGATAAATTTTAAGCTTGCTCAACTAATTCCAAGTTTATTGGATGGCTATGGAATTAGCATGAACTAACCAATGCTGAATTGTAATGAAAGTTCAAGATTCAGTTGCAAAATCAGGAGAATCTGAGCTGCAATTTTATATCTCCCAGACTCACTGTGGCATCTTCCTTGGTTTACTGAATTACTTACATGCTATTATGCGTATAAGAAGTGAGGGAATTTTCAGTCCAAGAAATATAGATTTCCAGTTCATTCTTTTATGAATTTTGGTACCTCATTAGGCATGTGATTTCTGAGGACTTGCTCCCACATTCTAAACATAATAGAATATAGTAAACATACCAGTTGGGTTCTTTGAAAATTAAAGCTTAAGTGCAGAACCACACTGAATGGTCTATTTTGCCTAAATTTTCTTCTGGAGCAGTATTTCCAAAGTAAAATATTTAGAAAGAATTAAATTGGTATAATTTTACAGTGATCAGTTAATAATATTTAAAGTACTTGGTTTAAATCTCCTTTTTAATATTCATTTTTTCTTTCAAAATAAGATTTAGAAATTAAACTTATTTAAGACAAATTTGCCAGTATTCTTCTTGGAAACATGCAGCTATTCTTAACAGTCATATAATTTGTACAATATTGGAAGATGGTTTCTTGGTAGTACTCATTATGTGGTTTTCTTTGGTTATAACTGGGATGATATGCACTAAAACATCATTGATTTTCCTTCTTTTAAACAGGATTTCATTTCAGGTGGATCAAAGAATGAACGTTGTGACACTGTTTCCAATTTAATACACAAAGGCTGCTCAATTGATTTAATAGAATACCCTTCTGTGCGTGTAATGCCAAGTGAAAATGAAATTAATACCCAGGTGACACCAGGAGAAGTGCTGATCCAGCTGCATCAAGGTACGGTTATTTTCAAATATATCAACGTTTATTCTCAAGTTAGAATTGTATCTAGCCTTTGTTGCTGTATATGTGCTCAGTCCTGTCTGACTCTTTGCGACCCCATGGACTGTAGCCCACCAGGCTCCTCTGTCCATGGGATTTCCCAGGCAAGAATACTGGAGTGGGTTGCCATTTCCTTCACCAAAGGATCTTCCTGACCAAGGGATCAAACTCATATCTCCTGTGTCTCATGCATTGGTAGGCAGATTCTTTACCACTGAGTCACCTGGGAAGCTCCTGCTGCTAAGTCACTCCAGTCGTGTCTGACTCTGTGTGACCCCATAGACGGCAGCCCACCAGGCTCCGCCATCCCTGAGATTCTCCAGGCAAGAACACTGGAGTGGGTTGCCATTTCCTTCTCCAATGCATGAAAGTGAAAAGTGAAAGAGAAGTCACTCAGTCGTGTCCGACCCTCAGCAACCCCATGGACTGCAGCCTTCCAGGTGCCTCCATCCATGGGATTTTCCAGGCAAGAATACTGGGAAGCTCCTAACTAGCCTTATTTGTTCATATTTAACATTTTATGACAGGCAGTATTGTTGCTGTAGAAATGACAGTGGGCTCAGAATCAAGAAATCAGAATTCTAGTCTTTCTTGTGCCTATAGCTAGCTAGCTGTGTGGCCTCGGACATTCTCTGCAAACCTGACCACGCTATATTATAATTATGTGTTTCCAGTCTTGATCACATTATACTATAATTGTGTTCCTAGGACACTGCCAGCTCTGTATAAGAAGAAGAACATGTTTTATTCCATTTTGTTTTTCCAATGCCTATCAGAGTGCTGGCATGTAGTAAGCATTCCATAAGTGTTTGCTGAATTTGTTAGTTGATTAATTAGTAAGAGATGTGAATTAGTCTTAGAGCCTCTGTGATAAGCTTTTAAAAACAAAACTATAATTCATAATTATCATAATTAACTTGAGCTGCTTTAGTCCCTGAGAGTAGTGCACACTTTTCGTCCTATACTTCTCTAATACTTGTCCTTCCATACATTTGTATTCCACAGTTTGGCGTATGTAGTAGGCCACTGGAAATTATTCATTTTTTTTAGTGCCAGAGAGTCTTTTAGTGCCAGAGAGTTTTTTTAGTGTCATCGAGCAAACTGCATATGGCAAGATAAGTTCAAGTACAAAGATATGCATCACTAAATTATATACATTTAGTTTTAAGTGGTATGCAGTTGCCTTGAAGCCTTCATTATTTCATTTTGGGTGGTCTTGTCCTGTTACTAAATTTTTGAATAACTATTATCGACAAATGCCCTCCCAATTCCAAGGTATTTTTCTCAGACTCTTTGATTACCAGAATAACAAAGTCCATTTCTTTCTTGGCCTTAGGCATACTCCCAGCTTCCAATTAAAACTGTGCACATCACCATATCAAATAATTATACAGACTAGTATGGACATATGAATGCTAGCTGCAAAGGGATACACAAAAATGAAAGTAACTAGGTTGGTATTATAACACTTGTCACCTTCTATTGCTGCCATAACGAAATACCATATAGTAAGTAGCTTAAACAAAAGAAATTTATTTTCTCACAGTTCTAGGACCTAGAAAGTCTGCCATCAAGGCACTGCCAGATTCAGTTTCTGAAGGGGGAAAGAGTGATAGATAGAAAAGGAGCACTCTGTTGCATCTACATATAAGCCCACTGATTCCATCATGAGGACCCGACCCTCAGAACATCATCTAAACCTAATCAACTCCCAAAGGCTCCATCTCCAAGCATTACCATATTGTGAGTCAGGACTTTAATATATAAATTTGGGGGGGGGGGGTTTCAGTCCATAGTCCTTGATATATAAAATAATATTTTCAAAGTCCATGAAATAGTTTTAGAAATTAATTTTATTTTATGCAAAAAAACTGAACTCCAAGTGAAACTGTTTTTATAGGCCAACATCTCTGAACACCTTGCAATAAAATTTGAAGCCAATATAAGATGATTAACAAATATTAAATAATAGAGAAACTAAGGAAAGCTTCTCCTAAATAAATTCTATTTCCAAGAATAAATCAAAATTCTACTCATAGACGATTTAATAATAATGATAATAACAGTAGCACACATCAGAACATAATGGGATGTGTTCAAAGCTGCTCTCAGGAAAACTCAGAACTTTAAATGCTTTTATCATTGAAAAAAATGAAGCATACAGATAAAGATATAGGAACAACAAAAACAAATTAATTAAGAAAAAAACAAAATGAAATAAAAAATAGAAATTAAAAAAGAAACGAATGTATAAATCTAATAGCTAAATCGATGGCAATGCTAATTAGAAAAAGAAGACCCAAAGCAAATGACCTGATTATACAGACTATGACCAGATAAAAAAATATTGGGGGGGAAAACTTCAATACATTAAAAATGGTAAAATATATAAATTATGATAAAAATAATTTCCTAGGAGAATATAGAAGACTAAAATTGACTCAAGAAGAAGTAGAACCCTAAGAAATATAATAAAGATATAAGAAGTTAAGAAAATTCTAAAAGAAACTCTCCCTAAAAACATTAGGTCTAAATATTTTCATGGGAAATACACTTTAATGTTCACCTAAACATTCAAGGAACACATTATCCCTAGGCTACATAAATTCTCCCATGGTTTTTTGAGAAGGCATAGAAGAGAAGCTACTCAATCTTTACAAGTTATCATAACATTAGGATCAAATCCCTAATAACATTTTAAATAATCAAATTAAACTTCATGTGATAATAAGAACAATAAGAACAATGTCACCATACAAGTAGATTTAACCTGCAGTAGTTGATTATCTTAAAATCAATGTATTTTTTTGTTATCTTAGTTTGCCAAAAGAATAAAAATATATATTGTTATCTCAAGATGCCAGAAATCATACAATAAAATTTAGTGTCCATTCCTGCCCAAATGAAATTGAAGAATACTTTGTTAATACACATTAAAATCCTTCTGAAAGTTTTATATAAAAGCAATCAGACAAGAAAACCAAATATAAGCTATAAACATATTGAAAAGATAAAGCAAAATTAATCTTATATGTCTACACAGAAATCCAAGCAAATCAAACAAAACTAACACTAAAGTTAAAAGGCTGTGAAAGGAAAATTTTTAAATATTAAATGTAATCTAAAAGAGATCATTTCAAAGCAGCAACCTAAAACATAAACTGTCTGGCAATAAACTTTCTAAAAAATGTGTAGAGTCCATTGTGCTACCTAAAAGCCAGTATGAATAAATGCAGAAGAATTCTATGTTCCTAAAAAGGAAAATAATATTATAACAATTACAATTTTATATATATATGTATATATCCAGTAATATAACAAAATCTAAGTGAATCAATAAATGTAAGACAATCCCAATGAAACTTGAATGCACTTTGTTGGAACAAATATTCAATGATACTCATTATACATGTATATATCTGTATCTGTCGGTCTCTCCATGTATATATAACAACCTATTTATTTAGGGTACATTTCTAGTCATAGATTTACTAGGTTATATATATTATTAGATTATTCACACACAAAAAATCATATCCAGTTAGGCTTTCCAGAATCAACTTTGCCTATTTCTCATTCTTTTTAATCTCTTCAGTTTGTTAAGTGTAACTAGTCCATTAACTATTTTCATTTGTTTTGTTCCCAGTACTAGAAAGCTTGAACCTTTTTCTTAAGTTTATTAACTATCTTTACCTCTCTATTTTGTGTGTGATTTTTCAACAGCTTACAGATGAGGCTTATCATATATTGTTTGCCTCCAAAAATATGAATAGCCTTTAAAAATATCTGGCTCTTTTTTAAATACTTAAGATTTGAAAATTACAAGGTGCATTTTTTCTACTTGTATGTTACATTTAAATTTATACACTTACATGAATTTAGTTTGTTCTCTTTTGTAGACATAATGGTGGCTGAATCCTCCTGAAACTATAAAATAATAGTTCAAAACTTGAGAAATTGTTTCAGTGCTGTAGATAAGCAATGGCAGTGGTGGTAACAATGCAGGAGAAAAATGGCCAGACTTGAGAGATAATGTGGACGTTTTGTCCCCAGAGATTGGTGAAATCATTATGGGGCTTGATTTTAGTCAATACTAATGAATTTGTGTATGAAAATACTTTAATTGTCTAGTGTGTATAAGTTATCCTTCCTATAGCTATGAAAAACTGTATTTTTATAATCTGCATATATAGCAAATAATTATTAAAATAGGTATAATAAATTCATCTAAAAATGCACTGTGGCATCAAAGACATGCTAGCTTTGGGGCATAATATATAAAGCTGTATCTGGAATTTTACCAATTCTAGATATATGTATAAACCTCATTCCTTATGATGTAAAACTCCTTTACACTCTAACACAGAGATAAGAGCTGAGGGTCTGTTATAATGCATGCTATGTGTAAAATATGTTTATTCCCTAATCTGATATTTATTTGTTAGATTTATTTATAGACAATCACTTTATTTTTTGTATGATTAAAAACTCATGACCTATGTAGCATCTATTAAGAATTTTTTAAAGCTTTTATGGATATTTCTATTATATCATATACTGACTAAGCTTTTAAAAGAATATTAAGAATATGTACAAAATACACAAAATCAAATATTTTAAATGAGATTTTAAAAGGACACTTTCTTTTACTTTATACTTCTTAAACTATACCTCTTTTTCTTATTTTCACCTATCAATCTTATGGAGAAATAATAACAGAAATAGGCCACTGATCCTAGTTGGTATTCCCTAAGAACAGTGAAATGAGATGAAATCTTTAGGAGGGTAGGGAAGAGAAGAGAATTCTCAATTTCTGCTTCAGAAGTAATATATGACAGGGATTAGTATAATTTATACTTCACTAACTGAAGAAAATGTTTCAAACTTGATTCATTTAATAATATTAAAGAAAAAACTGATTTAGTGTAGCTTAATTTAAAATGTAAGATTCTTCAGGTATTCTTGAATTCAAAACTTAAAAAAAAACATACAGAGTCATGCATTTTTCCTCAACACCTGGCCCGTATCCCTTATTTTACCCCTACAGAAATCCAGAAATGTGCCAGAGTCTGTACCTTGATGTTTCAAACCTGTCTCATTCTTGGACCTTTTCCTTCCCCTGCCCAAAGACAATGAATAGAAATTGGCAGCTCTTTTTTCCTTTTACATGTCTCCATATTTTCTTACGAGTTGTTAGTTTCATCTTATGCAGAATATTTTTTAGTGTTTTAGAATCTTTTCTTAGTGTCCAGACATGTTTATTGCAACTAGTTCTTCAGAGATGCTCACACTATTAGTTGAGTGATTTAAAACTCATTCTAACAACTTTAGTTCTTTGGTCTATTCAAACCAATATTGGCAATAGCTGTAAGTAGGTCTCAACTTTCCTCCAAGTCCCCTTTCTTATTCTATGTCACAAACTTTTTTTTTGCCTTTGAAGTTAATCAAGGGAATAGGATTAGAGCCTTTAAAATCTCAAAATATAAAGATGAAGCTTTCCTGTAGCTAACGTAAGTGGTGACATAAATATTTGGAGGCCAGATGATACTCTTTTCCTCCTACAGAGAGAAACTATTAATATTTAAGATCTCCTGAACTAAGCGAAAGAAATTATAAATATCAGCTTCTTACTATGGTGTACATGTGGGCCTTTTCAAATGCTGTATGAAAATATTCTTCAATTATAGTTTAAAGAACATTTATGAGTGGCTATGCATGTACCAAATCAGAGGCTTCAGAGATGAATAAACAGTTTTTATCCTAATGTTGCTTAGAATCTAGTAGTAACAATAATGGTAATAATTACTAATGTCCATATATTTGTGTGTGCGTGGTAAGTCACTTTGTTGTGTCTGACTTTTTGCGACCCTGTGGACTGTAACCCTCGAGGCTCCTCTGTCCATGGGATTCTCCATGCAAGAATACTGGAGTGGGTTGCCATGCCCTCCTACAGCAGATCTTCCAGACCCATGGATCAAACCAGTGTCTCTTATGTCTCCTGCATTGGAAGGCAGGTTCTTTACCACTAATGCCATCTGGGAATTTACTAGATACCAAATATTGTGGTAAATATTTTCGATAGATCACTTCAGTTAGTAGCTCTTACTCACTAAAATAATCCACCCCCATGTAACTCCTCTCTCAGAGTAGCATTTAAGACTTTTCTGCTGGACTTTATATTACAATGGTGATAGCCACAGATACTGTTTTATTTTTAGATTTGATTCTTTCTCATTCAGTATATTCAAAACCTTTTTAATGTCATTTTCCCTTTGAGCCCAGTGTTGATGGAACCCCACTATGAACTGAATGAGGATTTTATCAAGGGACATAGTATCCATATTCCCATGAAAAGGTATTTATATCTACTGCCTATATGAAGAGAAGGTTTCTGCTTCATATTCAGTTATCCAATCCAAAGACAACTTGAGAGCGTAACAAGGTAGTGTCATGGAGTGTCATTTGCTCATCAGCAAAATATGGTAATCTAAGCTTGGCCCCTTCAGCTTCTTCCTTAACAAGCAGAGTGGTCTGGGGTTAGTCTATTTAGGGCTGCCCACCTTAAGCTCACTGCTTAAAGCTAAAACCTTTTAAGAAACTCAAGTGCTTTGCAGTTTTAAAGTAGCAATTATTGTTCTCTCCAGCAACGAGTACAAGTCCTGTGTACAGAAAAATTTTCCTTTCTCCTATGGTGAAAATTTGTCTTACTCAGGTGTCAGTTCATGCTGAGGTCTTCAACTGACCCAGGTACATGCGCTAATGCCAGCATCTATGTAATCCGAAATCAAGCCACAGCAGACTGCACCCTCTAAACCTGGTCACTTGGCAAGGGTTCCTAAAAGCTGTCTTTACTGAGGCTAGTGAGCCTAGGATTTGCTTGCTCAGCTGTAAACAGTTGATACGTGCTGAAAAGCAAAAGTGAAGTCGCTCAGTTGTGTCCGGCTCTTTGCGACCCCATGGACTGTAGCCTACGAGGTTCCTCCATCCATGGAATTTTCCAGGCAAGAATACTGGAGTGGGTTGCCATTTCATTCTCCAGGGGATCTTCCCGACCCAGGGATTGAACCTGGGTCTCCTTCATTGCAAAGAGGTGCTTTTACCGTCTGAGCCACCAGGGAAGCCAAGGCCCCTGAATGGCTGGAGCTCCCTGAATAGCTCAGGCCTCCAAGGACTGTGCTTTTGTTGATTCTGTACAGACTCTGCCTGTGGCTGCGATAACCAACCAACAATATAACAACTCACACAATACACTGAATATCTGATGTATTTTTCAGTGACTCTGTCAAAATAGGCAGCCATTCATCTTTAGGCAGAGCCAACATAAACTACAATGATCCATCAAGGTGAAAATACCATGTGGCCAGTGCCTAATGCCTCCAGCCATATGCCTAAGTCAACAATTAAAAAACAACTACACAAATTAAAAAAAAAATTAAATGCTGACCCACATATTAAAATACAAGTTCCTACACATGAACTACACTTCCCAATATACTCCATTTCTATTTTTCATCAATTCAGCTCTGTCTACCTGATTCTATCATTCTCCTGAATTAAACTTCTCTACCCAAACTTCAGGTCACTTCCATGGGTAGGCTTTTTCACCATATACTTAGAAAGCAGAACTGAATATATGCTCTCTGTAGGCAGCCCAGCTCCTAAAAACAGGGAGTGAGAAAGTTGACTGGGCTGGGCTATGCAAACCCAATTCTCCTCCCAAACTCAGGCTGATGAAACAGAGATGTTATAATAAAGAATTTTCCTACATGTAAAGGCAAATTTAGGAATAATAAGCCACTTTCTCCCATAATTAATATTAATAAACCAAAAAGCTTTCTATTTTGAATACATTCCATAATCTGGCTGAAAAACATTTGAACTATTAAATAAGTTTATAATGTTGTTATTCTTATGCTATATTTTGTTATTATTATGCTTAAAATATGCTATATATTTAAGCATATTAAGACTGAAAATGACTTGATAAATTATAGGATTCTTTTTCATAAGTAGATCAGGTTACTAATTATGTACTCGAATTGGTATTTATTCATTTTTTTCCATTCAAAATATTCCCCATATACAAATAATTAATGACTTACAAAGAATTTGCTTTATTGTTTAAAAAAGTAAAATTCACAAATTGTCTGTATTTAAATTGATAACTTTTTACCACGTACTTTAAAAAGTTAAACACAGAAGTACTCATTCTGAAAGGTATCAGATCTTTGTATCACATGATAATGGACAGAGAACTAAATAAAACTGTAATGCAAAGACAGCTGTCTTTTGGAGGCTCCAACAATTCTCCTTATGGTGACTTTCTCATCCAGTTCCTTTGCCTCTGTGATCCCTCTTCAACATATATGTTTATTAAGCACTTATTATGCACTGGACAAATGCAGTCCCCTACATAGCTTAGGTTCTCAGTGTGGCTGCTGCATATCATTCTTTAGACCACTGTCTCATTTTTTCTTACAAATAATGGTTGGGAAGAATCTTATCAAACAACTCATGATGAGGTAGTAAGTATTCTGAATAGCTTAATGTACTTCTTAGTACCTGAGTTTCTGCATCTCATACATAAATATGCCTTAACCCCAAAGAATTAATTTACACCTGCATCCAATAAGGGGTAAATTTTCTTAGAATGCCTTTCTGGATGTCTTCAAACCTAAAAGTCACCTGCAAACAAACACATTCTTCTAGTCTCTCATAATAGAATGCTGCTTGATGTCTGGGCTGTGCTTTACTAGACACTAGAAATGCAGGTTCATATGGTGATAAATATATTCCCTATTACATTTATATTGAGTTGCTCTGTTTGCTGTTATCTTTGCCCCATAGAATTATGAGAAATGCTTTGTAGAAGTTGGAGACTAAAACATTGGTATGTTCTTCTAACTGCCTTAAAATTATTCCAGAATATTCCCAATTTCCTTCATTATGCACAAATTAGTGATCACTGTTCTATATCTAAAATGTGACTGATTTATTGATAGCTTAACCTGAGATGTTAAAAATGAATACTACACTATGTTTGTCTTTCTTTGAACTAGGAGCTGAAGCTAATTTTATGCTGAAAATTCATCCTCTGAAGAAATATCCTGTGGATCTTTATTATCTGGTTGATGTCTCAGCATCAATGCACAATAATATTGAAAAATTAAATTCAGTTGGAAATGATTTATCTAGAAAAATGGCATTTTTCTCCCGTGACTTTCGCCTTGGATTTGGCTCATACGTTGATAAAACAGTTTCACCATACATTAGTATCCATCCAGAAAGAATTCATAATCAATGCAGGTATCTAATACTAGACATGGACTTCCTAATGCTAAACAAGTTTAAAACCTTGTAAAATCTCATTTTGGTTTTATATCAAGGACTTACTAAATTATCTGTTTTTGTTTTAATTAAATGAGAAATAAAAATATTTATAGAGGAAGGACATTCCTATCTGAAAACTTCTAAGATTGAAGGGGGCTTTTATTTTTATATTTTTTCACTTAGTTTTTATTACAAACATTCAATAATCAGGCTACCATATATATAAATACCTCTTTGAATATTCTGTATTTCTTTTTTTTTATTGCTCCAAATTTGCTGAAGCAAGGCTTATCATTTTTAAAGTACTTATTTTGCCAGTATTGCACCTACATTTCCATTACTGTATTATGACTGTGTTTATAATTACATTGCTTATAATGTTATTTCAAAGAAAACTCAGCTAGCACATGGAGGGTAGGTAGGTCAAAAGATGAGGATTTGTTTGCTAAAAAGAGTTCTTTTTCTTATCATTTTGGAAGGCTGATTATAAATAGTGTGTGCCCTACAAAGAAAGGAAAACCGACCTTTAAAATACGAATTTCTCACACAACATTTAGCCTGTTGAATTTTCGAAGAGCAAATATAAATGTATCCAGTTCTTCCTTAACAAAACATTTAATTTTATCATCTTCTTTCTGACTTCCATATGTTGTCCAAATCACTTTACAGGGTATAGTCTAATTTACCAAAACAGCCCTGCTGTCTGTTGTAGTGGAAAAAGACTGATGCATCTCCATATGGAGCTTCATACACCTTCTCTCCAAGCACAGATGCACCTGAGAAATAATCCTTACCTTTGAGGACATCATGGAATTCTCAAAACAATTTTTATGAATTTTGACCATTCATCAATGATTCTACAAGAATCACTTTAAAATTAGCAAAATATTTTAAAATATCTAACAAAAGTATAGTATTTTAACGAAATTCCTAAAAATATTTCCCCAAAGTGTTTTTCAGTTGTTCCATGAACAAATGTGATAGGAAATCACTGAAAATTCTCATCTCCTCTTAAAAATCAATAGTATATATTAGCATAATAAAAGCCCTTAGGTGTCCTATATTAAAGGAACATGCTTAATCTTCTTTATGTTTTGAAACCAAGCCATTAATATTCCTACCTGCAAAGAAATATCCAGCAATATTGAGCTTTTCTCTGATTTTATAAAATATAGATTTTTCTCTAATAAAGTTTTATTGGCAAAAATAAAGTATTCCCTTCTCACATCAACCACACACTTTTACATGAGTAATATTTCGGATCTTTGAAGGACACACAGCAGAACAATTTGCATTTCTTCTTTACTCATACAGTGACTACAACTTAGACTGTATGCCTCCCCATGGGTACATCCATGTGCTGTCTTTGACGGAGAACATCACTGAGTTTGAAAAAGCAGTTCACAGACAGAAGATCTCTGGAAATATAGATACACCTGAAGGAGGTTTTGATGCTATGCTTCAGGCAGCTGTCTGTGAGGTAAGAAGTTTCATATTATTGAGTATTTGCTCAGATATAAAATTCCCCAAGAATTTATGATTTCTCTGTGATTTGTGGAGTGAAACATTGCATAAAAGAATACATTCTTCTCCTACCTCTTGTTTGTCACCAATGATACTCATTTTGGTATGTGTTCAGGACAGAGGGACTAAATTAGGAAAAGTTTATAAATAGGAAAAGATATAAGGGAAAGAAAAACTTATGTTCTTGGAAAATCATTTCCAAAAGGGCTGCTCTTTTCTCTCACTACTCTGCAAGGAAAAACCAGAAATAGCTTGTTGTCCTACTCACATCACATTAGGCAGTCTGAACTTTGTAAACCTGGCCTTTTCTTCCTCTGTTGGAACACCAGAAGTCTCTTGCCAGGAACTAGTGTGGTTTAATGGCTGTGGAAGAGGATATACAAATAAAAGTTAATGCTATTTGTGAAACAGCATTGAATTTATGCACATAACTCTAGCCTGACTTAATGTTTGTTAACTTATATTTAATGTTTACTTGAGATACAGACCACAGTAAAGATCTATGTGATTGTACAAGATCTAATTACATGTTTATTTTAAGAGTCATATTGGATGGCGAAAAGAAGCTAAAAGATTGCTGCTGGTGATGACAGATCAGACGTCTCATCTTGCTCTCGATAGCAAATTGGCAGGCATAGTGGTGCCAAATGACGGAAACTGCCATCTGAAAAACAACGTCTACGTCAGATCAACAAGCATGGTAGAGTAACAATAGCCTATTAGTAATTATGACTCTTTGGGTTAGTATAAGTTTAAATTGGCAAATTCAGCTGTCCCTGTACCAAGAAATTACCTAAAGGGTCATGATCCAGAGTCAGGACAAGTCATGAGAGACAAGTTACAGAACAATGCAATCTATAAATTTTGATCAATAAAATGTAAGGCTGAAATACATGGATAACATCTAGTAGCTGACTCTCTAATGTCCTACAAAACAATGTGTAATTTATGAAAATAAAAGTGATAGAAAAGCTTACTTTTTTAGGCAACTGAAGAACCTTCAAAGGAAAAGAGCATATACATATATGTTTGCCTGACTACTTGTAGCTAGTTCTACAGGGTTAGTATTGAAAAACATATTAGAGATGAAGAAAAGTGTATTTGGCCTGAGGAATCCTCAGAGAAAAACAGAATCTAAGTAGAGACTAGGGGGGAAAAGGAGTAAAACAAGGTTGGCTTTCAATATTTTATATTTCACTCCTTCCTTCTGAAGTTTATCTGTATTTGGGCTTCCCTGGGTGGCTCAGATGGTAAATAATCTACCTGCAATGCTGAAGACCTGGGTTTGATTCCTGGGTCGTGAAAATCCCCTGGAGAAGGGAGCTTCCTGAGGGTTAGTTTCACCTCTGAATCATATATTTAAATACAATCTCCTAGAGCCGTATTTCCCAGCATTAGCTATTCTACATGTAGAAAATCAATTGCATAAAGCATCATTTATTTTTGATGTGATCCCTGTTTATACATGCATGCAAATGTTAGAACAAAAGCTTCCAAACTTTCTTATATTGTGGCACCTAGCTCTTAGTAATCTTTACCCTGGTACACATAGGCAAAACAAACAGACAGCCTGACAGTTCTGTTTATTAAGTAGTTAGGGCCAAATAACATAACTACTTATGTTCTAAAAACCTAGTAGCCAGTTAAAACAATAATACAGATGAATCATTTGTGTCATTCTTAGTTATAATGGGAACTTCCCAAGCCTTGGAATCAAACAGGACATAGCCACCCTCACTTTCTGTTACATACTGATTTTCATGCTGCTTAGTTTTGCTAAGATATGACATCATGTAAAAGAACAGAGCCAAATGTAATCATAAAGCAGTGAACCACTTCCAGCTGGTAGTTCACGGATACTTGACAGATGTCAAGTATTACTATGCTTCCCTTAAATATTTAAGATATTTTGCAGCACCCTGGTGAGTGCACCACAGTGCCTGAAGACACCTCATGCACAGTTTGGGAAATGTAATATCAGAAGCATATAAATTATGATGAAATGTGTGTGGTTCCTATAAGTGAAATTTAAATAGTTTTAGTTAGTTAATCTTAAATGCCCTACCAGACTTTTTGAAAGTCTAAAGGAACAACTGCATTACCACATAAAACAAGATTAACCCTTGGTTGGTTTAGATTCTTGAAAGCAACCTCAACATTTAAAGATTTTTAAAGTAGCTAGAATTTGAATTTTAAAATCTAGGATTTGGAGTTATTCCCTTAGTGTCTTTCTTATTGTTGATTCTCTCCTACTCAGTCACATTTCACTTCAGTAGATTCATCCATTTTAGTCATTTATTATCTTTCCTTCTGTTCAATCTCTTTTAATCTGAGATAGAGTTCTAATTCATTTACTGGGAGCTGAGAGAAGACAAGAGGAACCATTCTATTGTGAGAAAAGTAGAAGCTTTTTTTTTAAGGAAAAATAATAATTACATTATTCTCAAACTGCATTGCAATTATCCTTTTAAAGTTTTGCCAAGTCACTGAAGTCAGCTCTCCACAACTGTACTTTAGATGGTGCTGCTGCTCATCTAGGAAGGATTCCTTAAGGCAAAGAAATGTCCTCATACTTTTAGACATATTCCATGCCATATAACCTTATAGAAACAAAGTATAATTCTGATGGAATTTTACACCGTGTTTGGACTCATATATCAGGAATTTGGACAAACTATCATGAAATGTACTTGTCTTCTTGAACACTGTTTTACCTACTTAAAAGAATGAACATGTCACTGATACCTTCCACATGTCACTGATAGCTACTGAATAAACCAATATTGCTACTACCTTCGAAGAATATTTTACCTCATTTATCCCAGGCCTGTGTTTTAAGGATGCCTTTCCTAAGAAGTCTTATTCCCTTCATTTCCAGGGACACTGCCCTAAAACAAAAGAAATTGAAGCATTTTGATTGATCCCTTGACTGTGCATTTATACACACAAGATGTACTACTGCTCTGAAACCTCCTCTATCTAAAGCTACCCTGAGCCTAACTCTAAGCATATTTATCTGCTCATATTAAAACGACTTCTATTCTCTCCTATTCAGCCATTATAGAGGAATTTGAAAAGATAAAGTTTAGATAAGCAATAAAATATTTTGCTTCTTAGTTTTATCTCCAGCAGCCAATACCAGTAATGTTGAATAGTATCTGGGCCTCTTGGTCCAAGACTCTGGTTCTTTCATTTATAAAAGGTAATAATTGATAAAAGGCATTTCATATGTCTAATTTACATCATCCAGAGTTCTACTGCTTATTCACATAGCTATTTCATGAGGATCAATGTGAATTTCAGAATAGTAACATCTACCATGATTTGAGGTTTTATTAACTGAAATCACTGTTGCTACATACAGTATCAGTATACTGCATACAGTACAGTGCATACTATATGAAATTTATCTTTATAACAACTTGGTAAGGTAGTCATAACTATCTTTCTTTTATAAACAGAAGAACTGAGGGTATAAGAAATTAAGAGACTTGACTGAGGACACACAGCTGAAAAGTTAATCAGTGGCAGAATCAGGGTTTAATCCAGTTCAATCTTTTAATAAATATGTATTCTTAACTACTTTGCCATACTGTCTCAAGGGATACCTAGAAGAAATAAGGTGGTGAAGTTCTTGGTGTAAATTTTACTCTACTTTCTAGTTGCAGTCTTACTTATAGAATAAATAAAATAAAGTAGATAATTGGTCTTATGTATATTACACAATGAGATAAAATTTTAAATAATTTATATTTAAACATTGTTATATTTTATATATGACCATTGGCAAATAATGTTATAGTATTAACTAAATTACATTTTCCACTGCTTTTTCTCCAAGTGCCAGAATGAAAAACTTGAGTAGTAATATAGTTTTATAATTTACCAGTTATAATTTATAACAGTTTAAAGTTTTAAAATTAATTCTAAAATGGTAGAGGTTAGTATAAAAATTATTAATGGTGTAGAAGACAAGTTGTTGATACTGAGGCTTTAGAATTTCATCCTGTTTCCCTACCCAGCTCCTCCAGGGTGATTCCCAACCTCATTCAGAGCCCTCTTCACAACCATTCACCCCCACCCTCAACTAAGAGTAACGCCAGAGTCTCCAATAACAATGAAACGGGCCCAGGGAGCAAGTATTTGGAAGAGGCAAACAGGTCACACAATGAACCATTATTAATGAGACTTTTAAATATTGCTGTGACTCTCAGTTCTCACGGAGAGATGCAAATAGGCGAGATCCTACCACACTGCTAATTGTATTTAGTAGCTTAGATTTGGTGTTTCTGTCTCTGAACCTTTTTTTTTTTCTTTTTGTGCCTCATCATTTTAAGGTCAGTGATTTTTCACTCCTCCTCTCATTTAACTCCCCTGAAGTCCTTTAATTTATTTAGATTCATAGAAATTACTAATATGTCATAAGAATAATAAAGTTAATTCTAATATGGCTAAACTAAAGCATATAATCAAAACTTTCACCCTATTTCCTGATTCATACTTCATTTTTCTCTGCTTAACACTGTATAAAAAATTTTCAAAATTAAACAGATAAGATTAGTTTAGACTGTTAGCACTTCTGGGTTTTATGAACATGCACCATCAGCAAAGTAAATGGAATTTCACCCAGGCAAAAAGCACCTAGAAAGTTTTAAGTTTATATGCAATTTTTTAAAAAATATTGTTACAACTTTTAGTTTAAGGTAAGAGAGAACTTTCAGCAAGAGAAAAACAGAGTCACATACAGGGAACACCCATAAGGCTATCAGCTGATTTTACAGCAAGTTTTATAAAACAAGGGAGTGACATGACACACTTAAAAGTGCTGAAACAAAAAAAAAAACCCTACAAGCTAGGATACTCTGTACAGCAAGTTATCATTCAGAATTGAAGGATATATAAAGAGCATCTCAGATAAGCCAAACTAAGAGAGTTAATCAATATTATCCAAACTTAACATGTTAAATGAAAAAGAAAAGGCTGTAAAAAAGTAATAAATTATAGGAAGGGGGAAACACCACTGGTAAAGGCAGATATATAGCAACATGGTAGTTCAACTACTTAAATAAGCTAGTGAAAAGGTTAAGAGACAAAATTATAGAATCAACTAAAACTATAGTAAGTAGTTAAGGGATAGACATGAAAATGTAAAACATGATATCAAAAACACAAAAGGTAGAAAGGGGATAGTAAAAAATTTAGCTCTTCTACAGTACGTTTAAACTTAGATGACTATGGGCTTAAAACAAGCAGACATAGTTACACATCAACATATATGAACTCCATGGTAACCACAAATCAAACACCTACAATAGGTATACAAAAGCTAAAATGAAAAGAGATGAACTAAAGTCTAATACTAAACTAAAAAGAGACTAAAACTAAAAAGAGATGAACACAAGCATACTACTTAAAGCAAATCATCAAACTACAAAGGAACAGACTAAAACAAGAAGACAAAACAGAGAAACAACCAGAAAAAAGTAACAAAATGGCAATAAGCACATACCTACAAACAATAATTTTGAATATCTATGGGCAAAATGCTCCAATCAAAGGGCATAAGGTGGCTCATTGGATAAAAAAAAAAAAAGAACAACTATCTAACATGCTGCTGTAAGACACTCAAGTGAGAGCTACAGTTACACAGACTGGAAGTAAGGGGTTGAAAAAAGATACTCTATACAAATGGAAACAAAGGAAAGCTGAGGCAGCAGACCTGTATCAGACAAAGTAGACTTTAAAAGAAAGTCTGTAACATAAGACAAATAAGGGCATTAAATATTATATAATGATAAAGGGATCCATACAAGAGGAGATTACACTTATTAACATATATATGCCCAATATAGGAATACACACACACACAGAAATACAGGAAGAAATGGACAGTAATACAATAATAGTAGGACACTTTACCATCCCAATGACATCACTGGGGAGATCATCCAGACAGAAAATCAATAAGGGAACAGTGGCCTTAAATGAACCATTAGACAGTTGTAGGTATCTACAGGACATTCCATCCAAAAATAGCAGAATGCACAATCTTCTCAAGTATACATGAAACATTCTCCAGAGACCACATGCCAATTGCCTCGACAAATTTAAGAAGATAGAAATTATATCAAGCATCTTTTCTGACCACAATGACATGAACCTAGAAATCACTTATAGACAGAAAAGTGGGAAAAGAACAAAGACATGGAGACTAAACAATATGCTAGTAAGAAATCAGTGGTCAATAAAGAAATTGATGAGGAAATCAGAAAATAAATTGAAACAAATAAAAATGGAAACACAATACTCTAAAATCTATGGGATATACCAAAAGCAGTTCTAAGAGGGAGGTTTATAGTACAGGCCTATATCAAGAAATTAGGAAAAATTTAAATAAGCAGCCTAACTTACCATCTAAAGGAATTAGGAAAATAAACACAAAGTCCAAAGTCAGCAAAAGGAAGGGTATAATAAAGATTAAAGCAGAAATAAATAAATTGATGTTTATTTAATTTATTAAACTACAATAGAAAAGAACAACAAAACCAAGAGCTGTTTTTTTTTTAAACATAAAATTAATAAGTAACATAAAATTAATAAGTTGTTGACCAGGATAATTAAGAAAAAAAAAAGAGAGTACCCAAATACATAAAATAAGACATGAAAGAGAAGTTCTGCTATAATCACAGAAATACAAATGATCATAAGAGAATACTAAGAACAGTTAATACCAACAAATTGGACAAACTAGAAGAAATAGGTAATTTCCTACAAACACACAATATTCTAAGACTGAATTAGGAAGAAATAGATAATTTGAACAGATCATTAACTAGTATTGATACTGAATCAATAATCAAAACCTCCCGAACTAAAGTCCAGGACCAAAGAGCTTCAGGAGAATGCCGCCAAACATACAAAGAAGAGTTAATATCTATCTTTCTTAAACTATTTCCAAGAAGTGAAAAGAAAACATCATTTCCTGAGCAACTTTCACTTTCATTTTTTTCACTTTCAAACACTTCCAAACTGATTCTATGGGGCCACCTTTACCCTGAAACCAAACTCAGACAAAAACAATACAAAAAAAAAAAAAAATACCGGTCAATATCTCTGATCAACATAAATCATTATATCACTACATGCAGATAACATGATGCTATATATAGAAAACCATAAAGTCTCCATCAAAAAACTATTAAAACTAATGAATTAATTCAGTAAAATTTCAGGATACAAGATTAATATACAAAATCTGTTACTTTTCTATACACTAATAATATATTAGTATATATTTTCTCAGGAACAGAAAGCAAGAAAACAACTTTATTTAAATTTGCATCAAAAGGAATAAAAATACCTAGGAATAAACTTAACCAAGAAAGTGAAAGACCTATGCTCTGAAAACTATAAAACATGATGAAGCAAATTGAAATTGACAGAAAGAAATGGAAAGATATCCCATGCTTTTGAATTGGAAGAATTAGTATTGTTAAAATGGCCATACTACCCAAAGCCATCTACCCAAAGATGTAATGCAAATTCTCAATTACCAATGGCATTTTTCACATAACTAAAAGAAATTATTCTAAAATTTATATACAATCACAGAAGACCCCAACTTGCCAAAGAAATACTGAGAGAAAAAAACAAAATTGGAAGTATCATTCTCCCTGACTTCAGACTATACTACAAAGCTACAGCAATCAAAACAGTATGTACTGACACAAAAACAGACATATAGATCAGATACATAGACAGTCCAAAAATAAACCCATGCACATATTGTCAATTAATGTATGACAAATGAGGCAAGAATATACAGTGCAGAAAAGACAGACTTTTCAACAAATGGTGCTGGGAAAACTGACAGCTACATTCAAAAGAATAAAACTAGAACATTCTTTTTTCACATCATATTAAAAAATAAACTCAAATGGATTAAAGACCTAAATGTAAGACCAGAAACCACAAAACTCTTAGAAGAAAACACAGGCAGTACGGTCTTTGACAAAGATCTTCGTACTATTTTTCAGACCTGTCTCCTCAGACAAGGGAAACAAAAGCAATAAAAACAAATGGAACCTAATCAAACTGAAAAGCTTTTACACAGCAAAAGAAACCATCAACAAAATGAAAATGCATCCTACTAAATGTGAGATGTTTGCAAATGATATGTCTAACAAGGGGTGAATATCCAAAATATATTAACTGTTAATACAACTCAATATCGAAAAACAAACACATGTATTTTAAAAATGGGCAAAAGACCTCAATAGGCATTCTTCCAAAGAAGAAATACAGATGGCCAACAGGCATGTGAAAAGATGTTCAACATCACTAATCATTAGGGAAGTGCAAAATAAAACCACAGTGAGATATCACCTCATACCTGTCAGAATGGCTATCATCAAAAAAACCACAAATAACAAATATAGAAGAGGAATGTAAACAAAAGGGAATCATAGTGCATTGTTGGTGGGAATTTAAATTGGTACAGCCACTATGGAAAACAGTACTGAGATTACTCAAAAAATTAAAGATGGAACTAAGATATGATCCAACAATTCCACTCCTAGGCATATATATCTGAAGAAAATGAAAATCAAAAAGATCTATGTACCTCAATGTTCATAGGAGCACTGTGTTCAAAAGTCAAGATAGGAAAGAAATCTGGCCATCAAGAGATAAATGAAGTTTGTGGTATATATATATATATTTCAATGGAGTGTCATGCAACTCTTGAATGAACTATTGCCATTTGCAATAACATGGATGGATCTAGAGGGTATTATGTTGAGTAAAATGAGTCAGACAGAGAAAGACAAATACTGAACATTTTCACTCATGTTGAATCTGAAAAAAGAACAAATGAATGACTATAACAAATCAGAAACAGACTCACAGATACAAACTGGTAGTTACTAGCAGGGAGAGGGATGATGGAGGGGCAAGATAAGATAAAAGGATTAAGAGGTACAAATTATTAGGTATAAAATAAGATACAAAGATGTAACATACAACACAGGGAATATAGCTAATATTTTGTAGGCTAGGCTATTATAGCTAATTGCTTATAATCTATAGAAACAGTGAATCACTATGTTGTACACCTGAAACTAATATAATATTGTAAAGCAACTACACTTCAATTAAAATAATATGTACGTGTGTGTGTGTGTATGTATGTGTATATATATATATATCACAGCTTTTAAAACTAACAAAATGCCCGATTTTAGCTTGCTACTCTACGATCTGTTTAGAACTGTAAATGCCATGTGAACAATAAGGACTTCAATAATAAAATTAGAGTAGACCTAATTTGAATGCTTCTCATGCTTGCAGAAAACTAGCCGGGAAAGTATTTATGTGAACAGTATTTAGGTGTTCGTTTGTTTGTTTTTTCCTAAAAAGTGAAAGCAAAGTTGCACATAGAATCACCTGGGCTAGGCTCAAAGTAGACTCACACTGCTTCTAATGCCCCTAAAAATGAGAAAAAATAATGATTTCCCAAAGTAACTCAACAAAAACAAAAACTGATGAAAATATTTATGAAATATAATGTTCTAAATAAATTATGTTTGGTTAAATCATGTTTAAAAACGCAGAAAATTTTTATTACCATTCTCATTGAACAGCTTACAAAAAATAATTAGTCCATGCCCCTCATTCACTAACTAAGGATATCAAGAATGCAATGGACACCATGTTGACAGGAGCCACAAATTCAAACACTTCAGGAACCAGGTGCAAAAGGTAAATACATGAGGCAAGTCAAAGCATATCCAACAGCCCAGCATCTAGCCTTTAGTAATGGTCTCCAAATGTCTTTTACTGAAAGCTGTCTTTTATTAAGCAGCTATGGTATTTGCTCCTTTACACTTGGGGAGCACCATCCAACATCCCAGTGAAGTATAGATATTGCTATTACCTCCATTTTATAAGTGAGAAGATGGAAGCACTAAAAGAATCAGGAACTTGTCTGTGGTCACACAGCCCAACATAGCAGTGTCTAGGTAAATGACAAGCAATGTGACATCAGGACATGAGCCCCTGAGTTCAGTTCAGCTCAGTCACTCAGTCGTGTCCGACTCTTTGTGACCATGAACCGCAGCACGCCAGGCCTCCCTGTCCATCACCAACTCCCGGATTCTACCCAAAATCATGAGCCCCTACTTATCATTAATTTGGGCTTAATAATTAGAAAATGGTAAATTAAACACATGTTAACCCATTTAATCCCCACCATAACCCTGCGAAGTAGATACTAGATACTAGTATTTATACCTCTTTTACATATATAAAAACTATATCACAGAGAGGTAAAGACAGATTCCTAGTGTCATGGAGCTAATAGTTGCAGAACCAAGAGTTGAAGCCCCAAGTGGTCTGTTTCCAGGGCCCTGCTCCTGGTATGGCTCTCAGCCAGAACAATTTTGTATCCTGCCTCCATGAAGATATTTCAATGTCCACAGGTATTTTGGTTGTTACAACTAGGGGAGGAGGGACATATTGGCATCTAATAGGTAGAGGCTAGGAACATCGCTGAGTATCTTATAACACACAGGACAGTCCCATACCACAACACAAAATGTAAATAGTGCCACTGATGAGAAACACGGGCCTATGAGATTATTACTGTGCAGCCATATAGATAGAAAAACAGGCCAATGGGAGAGATGGAGACTGACAAAACATAAGTCTTCATCTTTAAATAAATCTGTGCTATCAGATTGTTTTCATGATCTGTCATCTAAAAATCGATTTATAAAAAGTAATGAAAAAATAATCCAGATAATTGTGTGCTTTCACTTAACCAAGACATTTTTTCATATCTTATTATGATATGCAATACTTCAAATTCTATATTATCGTATAACTTTTTTTTGAGTTATTCATTCATTCATTTTAATAACTATTAATAGACTTCTGCTTACCGGGTTATGAGTAATACAGGGGACACACTACTGAAAAAGAACATCACTGGGAGAACTAAACTATGGCGAAGATGAACAAGTTAAAAGAGTAATTACAATGGTTAAAAACAATTGTAAGCCATTATATTAATTTCCTAGAACTACCATAAGAAAGTACTGGTGGCTTAACACAACAGAAATTAATTCTCCCACAGTTTTGAGGGCTAGAGGTTAGGGATCAAGTTGTCAGCAAGGCCACACTCCTTTTGAAGATTCCAGAGAAAAATCCTTCCCTACCTCTTCCTAATTTCTGAGTTTCTGAGTAGACCTAAGTTTTGGGAAGAAATTATTCAACCTACCACAGGTGTATGTATGATTTGCAGAAAGAAAAAATATTTTGCTATAACTGGAGAGATATTTATAAAATACGAGGAAAGTGAAAGTGAAGTCACTCAGCCGTGTCCGACTCTTTGCGACCCCATGGACCGTAGCCTATCATGCTCCTCCATCCATGGGACCCTCCAGGCAAGAGTGCTGGAGTGGATCGCCATTTCCTCCTCCAGGGGACCCCTCCCCCGACCCAGGAATCAAACCCAGGTCTCTCGCATTGTAGGCAGACACCTCACCATCTGAGCCACCAGGGAAGCCTCTCACAAATAATATAAATCATCATTTTTAGGTAAAGAAGAAACACAGGTTATAAACTGATAGTTGAGAAGACTGAGCACAGAGAGGTCATTTGTCCTATCTCATACAGCTCAACAGAGAGAGCCCTGAATTTTAAATACAATTGCATTTTTTTTAAATATAAATGTGAAGTGGGTCACTATTAGGTTCAGTATAAAGTGTTTTTTTACAAGTTTTAATAATTTATGCATGGAAACTTTCATCTGTTCAGATACAAACCCCAAATCTCATTTTAGGTAATAGTTGCTATTACTCAAGTAATGCTTTAGTCAAAGCCTTTTTATAATGAATCTCACTTTTATGGAGAATCTTAAATGCTTATTTTTTGTCACTACATAGGTACATTATTAAAATTCATACATCTCTACACCGTTATTTCTTTAACCAAAACTGTTTCCGTTTAATCCTTCTTACCTCCTCTTTCCTTTTGACATTTTAAGTTATTTCTCACAAATCACAGTGAAGGTGTTGGTGAAGAAGAAAAATGTGAAAGGAATCCTTTTGCCCTTAACTACTTAGGCGCTGCTTTGGCACAATGCTTTCTCTTCTCCCTTTTGGCCGTGAAATTCTTGTTATCTCTATTAATTTTTTTCAATGTTTAGAGAAACAATATGTAATGGGTTAGATAGAGGGGGAGTTATGGAGAAGGCGATGGCACCCCACTCCAGTACTCTTGCCTGGAAAATCCCATGGACGGAGGAGCCTGGTAGGCTGCAGTCCATGGGGTCGCTAAGAGTTGGATACGACTGAGAGACTTCACTTTCACTTTTCACTTTCCTGCATTGGAGAAGGAAATGGCAACCCACTCCAGTGTTCTTGCCTGGAGAATCCCAGGGACGGGGGAGCCTGGTGGGCTTCTGTCTATGGGGTCGCACAGAGTCGGACACGACTGAAGTGACTTAGCAGCAGCAGCACAGGGGGAGTTAAGGCTGAGAAGTAGTGACGTCACCAAACCAGGACAGCTGGCTGAGAGGGAGTATTTCTGCTAGTGAAATACAAGACATAAAAGGTAAAATACTTAATACTTAAAAGATACTGTGCTTCATGGGAGAAAGGGGAAAGGGTTCAACAATGGCCATTAATCTACAACTCTCTTGTTAACAATGGTTTATTTAAACATCTGTTAAGCATTTGTAACTTTAACAAATTGGCCTCAAGGTACTTAAAATTTTCTTTTAAAACAGTTCTTTATAGGGTTAAAAAATGTGTTCTTTTAAGCTTAAAAATACACTGACCTTCTTAATGATCTTCTGAGAAAAAATAATTTTCCCTGTTCTTGAGAAGGAGAAAGAGATTAAGAAGGCTCCAAAAACTGCTTACATTTTGGACTGCTTTTTAAATATTGATTTTATGTGTGTTAAGTATAAGCTGGTCAAAAACATGTGGATTAATTTTTCCATAAAATATGAATGGTTTTAAAAATTAAGAAGGGGGAATGCTTGGCAAACACTTATTATTTTTTGTCAAAGCAAAAATATTTGAAAAGCAGTTGTTGCCATTAGAAAATATTCCTAGTACAGCTAGATACAATTTTTATCATAAACTGACAACCCAGGATTTGAATACAGGATTTTCTTCTTTTAAATAGACTTTGTATTACACCATGTTACACAGCAAATATATATTGCACACATGCATGCTAAGATGCTTCAGTTGTGTCCGACTCTGCAACCTTATGGACTGTAGCCCAGCAGGCTCCTCTGTCCCTGGAATTCTCTAGGCAAGAATACTGAAGTGGGTTGCTGGGCTCTCCTCCAGGAGATCTTTCCAACCCAGAGACTGAACCTGGGTCTCTTGTGTCTCCTGCATTGGCAGGCAGGTTCTTTACCACTAGCGCCACCTGGAAAGCCCATCAAATACATATGCATATATACATTAATATATTTGCATTTCAACACTTGTTACTGAATTTCACCTCAGAATGTGATTGTCACTAATATGTCTCTGATTCTGAATATTAGATAATCTTTTAATTATGTCACTTGGAATCCAACGTTAACCTAAAAGGTACTAAAGACTTTGTACTATGTTGAATGCAACCCTCTTAATTTTTCTGAGCTTCTGATATTTTTATGGCAGTTTTGTCTTTAAAATATCCTTAATACTTTGATGTTAACCTTATTTTTTTTAGTAATTTAAATGCCTCTAGTAAAACAATAATCCTTCCCAACCCAATACATTTTTATGTTAATCATACAGTTCTCTGTATAACAGATGTTTGGAAGTGTATGGAACTGATGCACTAAATTTCACTCCCTTCTTTATCTCATTTTCTCATTTCTCATTACAGGAACATCCCTCACTAGGCCAACTTTCAGAAAAGTTAATAGACAACAATATTAATGTCATCTTTGCAGTTCAAGGAAAACAGTTTCATTGGTATAAGGTATGTTAACTCCCAAAATGTAAAAATTAAAATGTTTGCATCTGTAGTTAAAATTAGAATACTTCTCAGAACCCCAGGTAAGGATTCTGGGGTTCTTATACTTTGTACAATCTAAATTTAACACTATATTAACTAATGTATACTACACAGTGCCCTAAGTTAACATTTAAGTATAAATAAATACAAATTCTATGTTTGCAAACCTAAAATTAGAATCTAGTGAGGGCACTGATAGTACTTGGTACTGAAGTCAAATGAAGTGAAGTCGCTCAGTCATGTCTGACTCTTTTCGAACCCATGGACTGTAGCCTACTGGGCTCCTCCATCCATGGGATTTTCCAGGCAAGAGTACTGGAGTGGGTTGCCATTTCCTTCTCCAGGGGATCTTCCTGACCCAGGGATCAAACCTCGGTCTCCCGCATTGTAGACAGACTTGGTACTGACTGTGACAATATTGGAGAAGACTTTTATCAGGTGAAACGTAGTTCACACCCCAACTATACCATGTCCACATTTCTGCTTATTCTAGTCCATGGGCATATCTTTATAATAGATTAGATTGGGGAGCATCAGTATTTTTCAACAAATCTAGCACCAACATACCTAGATTTTGTCTAGGTCATCTAATAAAGGAATAAGAGGAGCCATGGAAGTGGCTGACTCAGTCAAAGCCTTGCTACATAAGAATAATTTTGGTTTTGTCCAGAATCTTTTCAGCCGGGTGAGTCCTACAAGCAGAATAGACATTTGACACCTGTGTCACTCTGGCAGCACCCCATGGGATTCCTCCTGTCACCCCCAAAATAGAACTTCTGTGATCCTGCTAAAGCTTTCCTTGCAGTCTTTTAGATTCTTTTTTCCAGGAAACTCTCTTTTCTTCATTTCTACAATGGCGTGATACCCTAATTTTCTTTACACGTCTGGTCACTGGATCTTCATCTCCCTTGTTGTCTTTGCTTTTACCTTGTACCCACAATGTCCTTTACTTATTTTTTTTTAATATTTCAGATAAACTATTTTTTCTTTTGGTTTCAACAGCTACTTGAATTCATTTGCATTTGCCACAAAGCTGGTGTTCCCGTCACCAGTTTCCCTAATATCTGACTACTACATTTATCATCTGAAAGTGCTACTTTAATTATATCATTTCATCCCTTAGCAATTGTATCATTTCTTTCCTACAGTGAAGATGTAATTCCCTGTTTTCCAAAATTTACATACCATGGAATTCGTTTTAAGGAAACAGCTGTTATATCCACAGAAGTAGAGCTCGGACTCAAATTAAATGCCCAAATCACTTTACTAACAATAGTAACAGCTCCCACTTTTTGAGTACTTACTGTTGTCAAGCACTGAGTTTATTAACATTAATTCATTTGATACTCTTAAAACTCTTAACAAGAAGGATAATATTACTAATATGCCCACTTTAAAGATGAAGGAAACAAATGCATTTAGGGAGGTTATATACTTTCCTAACAGCCTAAATCCTGTGTTCTTAACCTCTAAGCTTAAATTTCAAATTGAATTTCAACTCACTGAGCAGCTTTTTATTGTTTTGCTCTTTTTTGTCTGCTATTTATTACTTCTTGATGGTGATATTGGCTCTAGCAGTTTCTTCCTACTCCTTTAAGAAAATTTCTACTGACTGTTAAACCATAAAACCAGGTTTGTTATTAACTGAATTGCATGCAAAGTAAAAATCAATGGATTCTAAAAGCGTAACAAACTCTGCTGAGTCCTGTGTATGCCATGCAGTCACCCAGTTTGGTTGCTCACAGACATTTTTATTAATCACCTTTGTCTGAGTTGTAACACCTTCCTAACCCATCTCCCAAATCCACCTTTCACCTGGCTGCAGGATGAGCTATTTGAATCACACTTTGAGTAAAGTGCTCCAGTGGTTTCCTCTGATCTAGAGGATCAAGCCTTTATTATGGCACATGAGGCTAGTGGGTCCCTGCTTGCCTCGCTGACCTCATCCCCCAAAGCAGTCTGCCTTAAACTTGTCCCTCCAGTCGTGCTTCTAATTCTCTTGTGAACACACTCACCAGGCTCTTTCTTTTCTTTGTAACTCTGTTCTTGCTATTTATCTCCCATCCCTGGAAGCCTTTCTCCATTATTAGTTGTTAACTCTTACTCATCCTTGAAGACACAACTCATGAATCACCTCCTCCAGGAAACAGTCCCTGACAAATTTCCCCAGCCCCCAAATGCCTGCTCTGTATCCCTCGAATTAGGGTCCATATATATGACCATTGCTTCATGGGAACATCATTTTTTGAAACTGTCATTTACATTCCTGTAAGATCCTTAAGGGTAGAAACTATGTGGCCTAATAATTTAGCGTTTCCAAAGTGGCATGTGATGCTACTTAATAAAAGTTATATAAATGGACTTTTAAAATGTCTGACAAATATATTTCCCTTATACCTGAAGTACTAAATTATTTGTAGTAGCTTATTGTTCAAGTAGTAGCCGTCATACAGCAAGAACTCAGTGATATTGTGAATGATAAAATGATATATAAATGCATTTCAAGACTTTTCATAATCTGATTCCATATAAATATGCAGCATTCACTCTAGTAAAACTAGTTACTTCTCTATTCTTAGTTAATCTACAACTTCGGTAAACCTTTAAGCCTTTACTAATTCTCATTTTCTCACTAGGAATACCTAGAGTCCATTTTTTTATGGACCATCAGAACACCTGTTCAATGAAACTTCCATTTGTGACTTTGATTTTTTTTCTCCTGTCTGGACAAGCATGTCCTAAAGACCGCTCCATGGAAAAGCAGTTCTGCAAAATATTTATGTTACATGAGAAAACAGTTTTGTAATTAAGTAAATGTTAGAGAATGTGGAATTATTATAATAATGCTAAATTATTTCTGAATTGCAGGGGTATACATTTTGAGTCTCTATGTAGAAGAAACCATATGCAGAACTTATCAAATTTATTTGCCCTCAGAACCGTTTTCATTTTTAAATCTCTTGGGACCAGGTTCTGTGGTCTATACTTTAAGGTTTAAGTTAGCATGTAACTTGGGTACTCACACACACTCATGCACATACAAATACATATCGTTTCAGGTATATATGTTTTAGCTGCTTTAGTTAGTTGCTTATATTTTTTCTTGTGTTTTAACTTTTTTATTCATGCAGTGACTCATCTTCCATTGATACCTATAAGATTTTTAAATACTTCTTGATTGCTAAGCCACTGTACATAGTTGTAATTTAGTGAATGCTATTGGTATGTTTTCTAGGACCTTCTACCCCTCTTGCCTGGCACCATTGCTGGTGAAATAGAATCAAAGGCTGCAAACCTCAATAATCTGGTTGTAGAAGCCTATCAGGTATGTATATATTGTACACATTTTTTTTTTCAAATAAACTTTTAATCCCAATTTCTATAGCAAGGTACAAACTAATGCTCTATCATCTTGAGAGGAGTGGTGGAAAAACATTAGATTAGGAATTAGGAACCTGAGTTAGCCCTGGCTCTATCACTAACTAGTTACAGAACCTTGGTAAAGTCATTTCAGCTTTCTGTGTTTCACTATGTCCTTTGACACAGTTTACTAAATTCAGGTTGAGCTGCTGCTACTGCTGCTAAGTCGCTTCAGTCATGTCCGACTCCGTGCAACCCCATAGACGGCAGCCCACCAGGCTCCCCTGTCCCTGGGATTCTCCAGGCAAGAACACTGGAGTGGGTTGCCATTTCCTTCTCCAATGCAAGAAAGTGGAAAGTGAAAGTGAAGTCGTTCAGTCGTGTCCGACTCTTTGCGACACCATGGACTGCAGCCCACCAGCTCCTCCGTCCATGGGATTTTCCAGGCAAGAGTACTGGAGTGGGGTGCCATTGCCTTCTTGAGCTAAAGACTACTAAATTTCCTTCCTTATTAAATGTTCTGAGAGTCACCAAGTCACAGCCATAGAATATACTTTATTACCAAGAAATATCATAATTTCCAGTGCCATAATCAATCTACTGTGTTATTTAAATAGCAACTTTCCAGAAAAAAATGAACTGAGATATGGAGACTACTAGGAGAATTTTGTTAGGGTGTCCTAGATCATCACTAGGTTGTTCAGTTTGATTCAAAGAATTACCTTAAGAGATATACTATTTTATTGAGATGACAGTTGTACGCTGTTCCCAAGTTGTGAAGAGTAGGTGCTAAATACAAAGTTAAAGAAATATCTGTACTCTTAACCTAGGTCATTCCTGGATAGAATAATCTCTTTTAGGACACTGTAAAAACAGTAACTGTCATTTTAATACCACTGCTGCTGCTGCTAAGTCGCTCAGTCGTGTCCGACTCCTAGCGACCCCATGGACTGCAGCCTACCAGGCTCCTCCGTCCATGGGATTTTCCAGGCAAGAGTACTGGAGTGGGGTGCCATTGCCTTCTCCGTTTAATACCACTACAAACTAGTTATTTTCCATACATGACCTCATTCAATCCATTCAACCAACCTATAAGGCAGTATTAGTACTCCCATTGTGTATTTGTAGAATTTCAAAGAAGCTAAGCAAATTAACCAAAGGTCAAACAGCTAACAAGCAAAAGAAGCAGAACCAGAACCTAGGTTTTCCTAAATTCTAACTTTCAGGTGCTTTCTTCTGTATTATATAGTCTGTTTTCTTTTTTCACATGGTGTTCAAAGATATGCTTTGTTCTATCTTGAATTTATGTGCTATTGACAAACTCTCACTTCTTCAAATTCTCTTATTGCCTTCCTGACACAGTAGAGTTGAACTGTATTAACAGTAGCCCAAGTATTGTTAGAAATCTCAGGCTTCACATTTCCTTCATGGAACATCTGCTTTCAACTCAGGTACAAAAGAAAAAGGCAGAAGTGGATACAGAATAGAAAGTGAAGGACTTGTTTAAACTTTCTTTCTTTAAAAGGAAAACAAATCTTGCAAGGTTTTTTGTTTGTTTGTTTTGCAAGTAATTGTTCTATGTCCAACAAGACTATGTTGGATGAAATACGAAAAGCATCTTTAATTACAATTTTTTTTATCACTGTTACCAAAAAGAAAGCATTAATAGGACTGGAGGGACATCTTGACTAGGAAAATCAGACCTGTGTACAACTCATTACAACTACAACAGTAGTTTGCTCCCAAGGATAATCAAAATAAGAAAGGAGCTTACAGTATTTGAAATCACCCTATTTTTCATAATATGAACCCACATATAACCCCTTAGAAAAAATATAAGTTGATAAACTTTCCTATGTATCAAATTAGACCCATGGAAAAGGAAACAATAGCTTTTTTTTTTTTTCATGTTCTTTATTTGCTAGGTTAGGTCTGTATGCATTATCTAATTGTAGTTCTGATTAACCTTAAACAATTTTGAAAATACTAACAAAATCAACAAAAACTCTAACCAACATCCTTAAGCTGGGATTCTGTTATAATTTTATATGTCTGTACTTTAAAATTTTTTCTGAAAATTCATTTCATCTTCACAGTCCAACAGAAACCATTCATTCATTGAAGAAAAAAACTAATATTTTATTCTACTTTGTAATTCTTTGCATTTCATTTTTAAGACTTTTGTAAAATTACATACAAATTTAGTACATGGTGAATGTGATTGCATTTTATTTTTTATCCTTTACATTGCCATCAAAATTAAAACTATATAAAAATTAAAACTAAATAAAAACTAATTTAAAACTATACATATTAAATATATACTTAACCTTAATTTAACTGAAATAAAAAATAAATTATATTGAATAAAAGGAATTACACTTCATAAAAAATAAAGTCTGTCTCTGCACCTGTTAGATATTAAAAGGCAAGCTTAATACTGTCTGAAACTTGGGGAGGGAGGAGGGAAGGGGATTCGGGATGGTGGATACCTGATATCAGATCAGATCAGATCAGTTGCTCAGTCATGTCTGACTCTTTGCAACCCCATAAATTGCAGCACACCAGGCCTCCCTGTCCATCACCAACTCCCGGAGTTCACTCAGACTCATGTCCGTCAAGTCAGTGATGCCATCCAGCCATCTCATCCTCTGTCATCCCTTCTCCTCCTGCCCCCAATCCCTCCCAGCATCAGAGTCTTTTCCAATGAGTCAACTCTTCACATGAGGTGGCCAAAGTACTGGAGTTTCAGCTTTAGCATCATTCCTTCCAAAGAAATCCCAGGGCTGATCTCCTTCAGAATGGACTGGTTGGATCTCCTTGCAGTCCAAGGGACTCTCAAGAGTCTTCTCCAACACCACAGTTCAAAAGCATCAATTCTTTGGCGGTCAGCCTTCTTCACAGTCCAACTCGCACATCCACACATGACCACAGGAAAAACCATAGCCTTGACTAGACGAACCTTTGTTGGCAAAGTAATGTCTCTGCTTTTGAATATGCTATCTAGGTTGGTCATAACTTTCCTTCCAAGGAGTAAGCGTCTTTTAATTTCATGGCTGCAGTCACCATCTGTAGTGATTTTGGAGCCCAGAAAAAGTCTGACACTGTTTCCACTGCTTCCCCATCTATTTCCCATGAAGTGATGGGACCAGATCCATGATCTTCGTTTTATGAAGGTTGAGCTTTAAGCCAACTTTTTCACTCTCCACTTTCACTTTCATCAAGAGGGTTTTTAGTTTCTCTTCACTTTCTGCCATAAGGGTGGTGCCATCTGCATAAGGAGAAGGCAATGGCACCCCATTCCAGTACTCTTGCCTGGAAAATCCCATGGATGGCGGAGCCTGGTAGGCTGCAGTCCATGGGGTCGCTAAGAGTCGGACACGACTGAGTGACTTCACTTTCACTTTTCCCTTTCACGCATTGGAGAAGGAAATGGCGGCCCACTCCAGTGTTCTTGCCTAGAGAATCCCAAGGACGGGGGAGCCAGGTGGGCTTCCGTCTATGGGGTCGCACAGAGTCGGATAGGACTGAAGCGACTTAGCAGCAGCAGCAGCAGCATCTGCATATCTGAGGTTATTGATATTTCTCCCGGCAATCTTGATTCCAGCTTGTCCTTTTCCAGTCAAGCGTTTCTCATGATGTACTCTGCATATAAGTTAAATAAACAGGGTGACAATATACAGCCTTGACGAACTCCTTTTCCTATTTGGAACCAGTCTGTTGTTCCATGTCCAGTTCTAACTGTTGCTTCCTGACCTGCATACAAATTTCTCAAGAGGCAAATCAGGTGGTCTGGAATTCCCATCTCTTGATGAATTTTCCACAGTTTATTGTGATCCACACAGTCAAAGGCTTTGGCATAGTCAATAAAGCAGAAATAGATGCTTTTCTGGAACTCTCTTGCTTTTTCCATGATCCAGCAGATGTTGGCAATTTGATCTCTGGTTCCTCTGCCTTTTCTAAAACCAGCTTGAACATCAGGAAGTTCACGGTTCACATATTGCTAAAGCCTGGCTTGGAGAATTTTGAGCATGACTTTACTAGCGTGTGAGATGAGTGCAATTGTGCAGTAGTTTGAGTATTCTTTGGCATGGCCTTTCTTTGAGATTGGAATGAAAACTGACGTTTCCAGTCCTGTGGCCACTGCTGAGTTTTCCAAATTTGCTGGCATATTGAGGGCAGCACTTTCACAGCATCATCTTTCAGGATTTGGAATAGCTCAACTGGAATTCCGTCGCCTCCACTAGCTTTGTTCGTAGTGATGCTTTCTAAGGCCCACTTGACTTCACATTCCAGGATGTCTGGCTCTAGGTCAGTGATCACACCATCGTGATTATCTGGGTCATGAAGATCTTTTTTGTACAGTTCTTCTGTGTATTCTTGCCATCTCTTCTTACCCATGGCCAATTCATGCCAATATATGGCAAAAACAACCACAATATTGTAAAGTAACTAGCCTCCAACTAAAATAAATAAATTCGTTTTTAAAAAAAGAAGAAAAAAAAAGACTGTCAAACAATTTCTTAATCTCAAAACTGGGCAAAATTTTAGATATTTGTCTTCATATCATGCTTGAAAAAACACTGATATAACTAGCTTAAGGTTTTAAGGGAAACAGGATTTCAAAAAGGCAAAAAGAACACTGATGGTATTCAGAATTTCCTTCTGATTTGTCAAATCATCACCATATCAATACCATTAGTATACCATCCACCTGGGAACCCCAGGTGGCTCAGTAGTAAAGAATCCACCTGCAACACAAGAGATGAAGGTTCAATCCCTAGGTTGGGAAGATCCTCTGGAGAAGGAAATGGCAACCCACTCCAGTATTCTTGCCTGGAGAATCCCCATGGACAGAGGAGCCTGGTGGGCTACAGTCCATCGGGTGACAAAGAGTCAGACATGACTGAGCAGGAGAAGTTTTCTATTTTTTCCTGAAACTGTTTAATTAAGTGATTACAATGTATGGATTCTCTGGTTGATAAAAAATGTGACTCATATAGTCTTACCTAATTCAAATAGAATTTACTAATTTGAGGAAGTATTTTACTCTAAGGATTTACTACTATAATTCCATGATCAGTTATTAATCTCTTTGTTGACTATACAGTTGAAAAAGAAAAATTACTCAAGTAAAGAACTGGAAGCCATGGGGATATCTTTTTCCTTCGTACCATGTTGCTCACTCTCTTTTCTTACATACTTCATCTTTTCCCTTTCCTTTTGTTTACAAAAATAAGTTAAGGATTTTTGCATGTGGTAGACTCTAAGTTTTATCAGATGAAATTCACACAGATCCACAGAATATATTTAATATAGCTATAACTTTTGGAACTGAGATGGGAAGAAATTAGGCTGTGCTTGATACACATAATCAGCATAACTGGCAATACATACATGTTTTTTGAATGACTGTATATATAAGTGAATAAATGAGTGAATGATTTTCTGCCCAGTAAGAGGCCCTATTTCAGTATTAAGAACTGAAACAATAAGCAAGCTCCAGGGATTTGGCAAAAATCCTAGGCCATTCTTGGAGAATTTACAGGGCCATAACTGGCAGGTATTTCTTATACCTACAGTATAGAAATGGCCTCCACAAAATTTACCTTTCAATTCTGTATCAGTAAGACATTTTAGATTCCATGATAGTCTTAAGTATCTGAAACTGAAATGTTGTTTTAATAGCAGTACATGTCAGAAGCGTGTTCCAGACTTTAAGCTGTTAAGATTTATGTGCTATGATGTATCATATTGTGTATGTATTCTCAATGCTTTCTTCAAATTTTATCACAAAATATAAATATTATTGGATTAAAATGATTATTTTTGTAACACAGGCTGAGTGAGAAATGTCTCTGAAGTGATCAAAATGCAGTCATGGAAATACGTGAAAAAAATAGAGCAGTTTGAACACAGATAATCTAATCCTTTAGTATTTTTTTTATGTATTTCAAATGTAGCTAGGTCATTATGTGGAAATACTGTTTTTAATCAAGATTTTATAAAGGCAGACTCTTTGATTTAGTTAAAAAATTAAATCTAGAATGATATGATAAACTTGACTTTTGTTTAGTTGCTTACATTTGAAACTGCTATAGTATACAACTAAAAAATGTCATCTCTGCAGAAACTCATTTCAGAAGTGAAAGTTCAGGTGGAAAACCAGGTGAAAGGCATCTACTTTAACATTACTGCCATTTGTCCAGATGGGACCAGAAAGCCAGGCACAGACGGATGCGGAAATGTGACAAGCAATGATGAAGTATGTGGGTGTGCGTTTTTCCGATTTAAAGTAAATTAACTTGTTTGGCATGCTTTCTCACAGAAAACTCAAACCATTCTGAAAACTTTGCTTACTACTGATCTTAAGAATCTCATTTACACTTCAAAGTAACTTTCATTGTCTATTCCTAAAGTTCCTACTTGTTGTAACTCCACTGACTGTTCTCTCAAATTCTCTAGTACTTATTTTAAAATAAATATGTATCATATTAAATACTTATTTAATAATAATAACTTTATTATTATTGATGACACAGCCAGTATAGGTTAGGAAATCACATCTTCTGGAACAATAAGTGTCTCTTCTTATATTATGCTAATACCTTTTTGTTTCAAATCTGAAAATTCTCAGAGTAAATGTGAAAGCTGAGGGTAAAAGCAATACAGAAGAATGGGAGTGATGGAGCTGTTGATAAGGATTAAGAATTATAAAATCTTTCACTTTGTGACTGTCCCAGGACACTTATATTATCTCAATATAACGATCTAGGAAGTAGGGAAATTTGTTAAGGACAACAATAAAAAGAAGTGTCATCATTTAACTAAAAAGGAATGAAATATGGAAAAGAGACTCAGATTATAGCAGCATGAGGAAATAGGACAATGGAAGATAGGGATTCTCCCAGGATTTGCACAAGAGAGAGTAAACACACAGAAATATACTTTAAAAAGAAATTCTTGTAGAACAAAGTGATTTTCAGTGAGTCATTTACCTCAGTGAGGCATCAGTTGCTTCATTTTTAAATAAATAACTTGAACTAGAATATTCTAATCACTCTTCCATCCATCTCTAAGGTTCTATGATGTTATTAATTATTTTAATATCATGCTATACAGAAAGAGCTATTGAAAGATTAAAAATACTACTATTCTGTTAATAAGATTGAATAAAAGAGAATCTTCCTTTCTTTCTAGTTAGAATATACTTTTCCCTCTTGGGAAGTTTAGAATCTGCAGATAGTACAGTTGCTCCAACAAACTGTATATTTGAAATTAATTATTTCAAATTCAAGTTCTGTTGGCTTCTCCATAATCACTCCTTGAATTTTGTCCAAAAGACATTTTATACCAGTTTACAAAAAATATGTTTTATTTACACTGAATATAGAGAAACTTTTTCTTTTGTGCTCCCAAAAAAATAATGCAGTTATTACTTTTTGAGAAAGGATTACCCTCTTAGAATAAGCTCTTTCTTTCAAAATCAATTTTGGCAGAATGGTTTAGCTTACTTCTTTTTCTTTGTCTACATCCCTTTTTTCCCTCATTTTCAACAAAGTGGTATAAACAGTTTGACTGTCAAGAAGAGTCATTTGACCTCTTAATTATAGAAATCCCAAGTTTTGCTCTACTTAATTTTGGCAGTGACCACATTATCTTACAACCTGTTACTCCTTAATATTTTAAAGAGAAAAAAACATTTCAAGTCTGACATCAGTTGTACTGATTTTAATATTATGAGACTAATTCTAATTCTGCATGGATATAGATAACATATAAACCTAAATTTAGATCTTTCTTATTGTGTGTGTGTGTTTGTGCTTGTGTGTATATGTATTTATGTTAGGCTTTTTTGTTGGGATGGATATCTATAATCTATATACATAAGAAAGAGGAAATCTCTATATAGTCATATATATATATATATATATATATCTCCATATATATATATACACACATATATATATATCCATCCATATCTATTTACCTAATCTATCTCCATCCCGACCAAAAAGCTTAGCACAAATTATTTTTAAATTGTAATATATCTCAGTCTAACATGGAAGAAAATTATAAACCTTGTTTGCCAAATTACCTGAAGATTATAAGATGAGTTAACAAATATAAATACACACACTAAGCCAATTGTGTTGTGGAGAAAAAACTGAGAAGAATTTGGCAAGAGAAAGCAATTATGTAGTTTCATGGGGGAAACCAATTCCTGCCAGGCCAGATCATTAGTTGCAGACTAACATCTCCACTGAGAAAAATGTATGACCTTGTATTGAGATCTTAGGACTTTAAAGTTGAGAGTCCTAAATCTTTTTCCCTTGAGTAACATCAGGGAAAGCCCCATGTTTTCCTCTTAACATTATGTGTAAACTAAAATTTAACTCCAAAACTTTACCTGGGCTCTAGGAAAAGACAAACAAAATAAAAATTGTTCATTTGACAATTGTTCATTTCAGGGTTTTAAACCAGTAGAGCAGAAGCCCTTGACTTTAGTTTATTTGATCTATCTCTAGTGCCAAATATTTGTCGTAACTCCACAAGTTAAGGACTGGATCTAGAAAATGGTCTATTCTCTCTCAAGTTTGCTAAGAAATCATCTGAGGATATAAATGAATGATTAGAAGTAGATACCTTTCAAATAGGTTTGAATCCATGTCCATTTAATGGTGCATGATAGGCAAGTCTCAGTCATTGTATCCTTTAACTCTCCAGTTCCTTAATAAGGAAATAAAATGAAATTAAAAGGTAGTGTTATGTCTACATATGAAAAAAGAATGCATGTGTAATTTATAAATATTAATTTCTTATAGATGGTATAATATTGACTTAAAATATCATTAACATATATAATATTAGTAATAAAAACAAAGTATATAAATGTACTTTTTTCCCTCTCACCCACAAATTTAGGTTCTTTTCAATGTAACAGTTACAATGGAAAAATGTGATGTCACAGGAGGAAAGAGCTATGCAATCATCAAACCTATTGGTTTCAATGAAACCACTAAAATTCATATACACAGAAATTGCAGCTGTCAGTGTGATGACAGCAGAGGACCTAAAAGAAAGTGTGTAGAAGAAACTTTTCTAGATGCCAAGTGCTTCCAGTGTGATGAGAATAAATGTCATATTGATGAGGATACATTTCCTTCTGAAAGTTGCAAGTCACACAAGGATCAACCTGTTTGCAGCGGTAGAGGAGTTTGCATTTGTGGGAAATGTTTATGTCACAAAATTAAGTTTGGAAAAGTGTATGGAAAATACTGTGAAAAGGATGACTTTTCTTGTCCATATCATCATGGAAATCTGTGTGCTGGTGAGTATAAATATGTACATGCAGTTATTTATATAGTTGTATATTAAGCTAGCATATATGTTAAAGTATCTTTAAATCACACCTTTATAATTACCAACCATGAATCTGAATCTGATATTTAAACTTTCAAAGTCTGTGAAATTAGGACATAGCCACAAATATACTGCACATAATTCTGATATTTATAGTTTAAATTATTTTGTACAGGAAATACTTAAAAATTAAAACCAAAAATTAGTTATTATTTTCAAGAATGCTGTGACCTTGTAAAGACATATACCAGAAAAGGAAATTACTGACAATGTCTGACAGATTTTCTATAATCTGGGTATTCTTCTAGAAGACTCTGATTTATCCTCATAAATGGTCACTCCCCTCATCTTGTTCAGAGGATAGTTAGCTATAAAAATATACTTTCACTGTAAAATTCTTAATGTGTTATTAGAGATGGCATTATAAATCTGTAGTATATAAACCTGTCTACTTTATTTTTGGAATACCAGCAACAGAATTGTCAAAGGACAGTACTCTTCAAGAAAATACAGGTTTTATAAAAAAATCAAGATTAGTCCAGAGGCCACATACAGACCAAAATTTAAAATGAAATAATTTAAAACAAAAAATATCAAAAGTATGTTTTGGCTAATTCAGTTTACTGCCACCTAGAGGTTAAATTCTAGAAAATATATGCAACATTTGAAAATTAATGCAAAATACTTATTTAATTACTTAATTTTTCTATGGTAGTGTACTAAATCCTTTTATTATTAAAGTACCTTTTTAATGTTTGCATTTTGGTAAGCAAATATTAAATTACTGATAACATGAAATATTTCATTGTAGTAAGCTTATGGAAAGTAATAAACATACACAAAATACGTTTTTATTCTTGTATAAATAAAAAATGTGCCCTATTTCACATAAACATGGGATGGAAAATTTCCTTTATATCTTATGCACATAATATTTTATATTCTAAAAAATTTATTCAGCTGTACTTGGCATCTAGGTAGAAGGGGTTATAGATGACTTTAGAATAAACCCATAATTATTGTCTTAAGTTTTTCAGTGCTAAAACTGATTGGGACAGGGAAGAGAAAGAATTCTGAGGTCATCATTTTCTATAGCTGTCAAGCTCTCAATGAAGTCTGAAATGTTGAGACACTGAGAATCCCAGTCTCTGTTAACAGTAAAATATTAAAAATCAATGTATTGGTCCTTCTACATGACTATGATAACTACTGTTACAGAGGAAATTGAGAATCTGCTTTGAATTATTTGTATATAAATTATAACCACAAACTGTAGGCTGACAAGTATTTTCTTCACTAAGGTCCTTTGAAAATAATAACACATGTTCACAGATCAGCGGGCTAGTATTAGGCATGTAGCCCGTATATAGAAAATTGAGTCTGGCAGGCATTTGCTTGGCCTGGATATCATTAATTTTACAGTTAACAAATTGAGCTGATCCAACAGTAGAGGCTATGGAACAGTTACACTGTAAGATGCTCCACAATAAAAGGAGAGAGGGCATAAGCCAGAAATTGAGGGAACAAAGAAAAGGAAGGGAAGGAGGAGGGAGGGAGAAGAAAGGAAGGAAAAAAGGAAGGAAGGAAAAGTCTTTGGTCAGATAAACTTGAAAAACATTATACAGCCCTGAAAATGTACCCTCTCTTGAAAATTTATAGTTCACATTAACATATTAAATTTTGGCTACTTTCTACAGGCTAAAACCCACTTAACTAAGTATAATCAGTGTTCTTCCTCAACTCCAACATGCACAAACATACCACCCTGATTTCTCTCTTGCTTTCTCTCATTTACCACCTAATAACATTTCACAACATACCTTATTAAGACATGCACCACTAACCTGCTACATAATGTGCTGAAGATGTGAAAGGATTATTTCAGCTTCCCTGGAGATCTCATCTTTAATCAAGGCACTAGCAGAACTGAAGCTCTTAGAAGAGTTTGCCCAATGGACATGCAAAGTTATCCCAGGCCCTTAGCAATAATGAGCGACTAGGAGAGAAAATTATGGAAGCTATTCATAAAATACTCCTTTCTTTCTAATTTCAAATCAGACAACATTACTTCAGCCTCTGTTACTTCTTTATATCTGTGTCTTTTTACTTTAGAACTGAATATACAGTGACCTTCAAGTAGCTGGGCAGCCACTGCAGCAGGGCAGAATTCACAACTGTCAGCACAATAGATTAGCATAGGGAGATTATCTACAATAGGACAGCTTTAAAAATAGTCAGTCCTAAGTCCTGGGATTGTTTATGTCAGACAAATAGAAAATGATGCTGCTTCCATTCACTTGACTGTCAGTGTGTTTCCATGGGATGGAAGGGAAATTCATGTTTGGAAATGCTTCACAAAGTCAGTGATCTCGGTAACTTAGATCTCGGAGTATCTTTGTTGCAGGGCATGGAGAGTGTGAGGCCGGCAGATGCCAGTGCTTCAGGGGCTGGGAAGGGGATCGCTGCCAGTGCCCATCTGCATCTGCCCAGCTCTGTGTCAGTCCAAAGGGCCAAGTGTGTAGTGGGAGAGGCACATGTGTATGTGGCAGGTGTGAGTGCACTGATCCCAGGAGCATCGGCCGTTTCTGTGAACATTGTCCCACATGTCACACAGGCTGCAGTGAAAACTGGTATGTGTTTTCTGGTTCCAAACCTACGTAAAACAGTCCTTCATTTAGCCATGTTGAATCTTTGCTGTTTTGCCTACCTTAACCAAAAAGTTGCTGGATCTTCTCCAGACAAATTATCATCATGCTAAAAAAGAACAGAATGAGGAATTTAGGAATTTGAAGACTTAGACTCCAATCTTGGATCATGCATGAGAATTTATCTAGGTATTCACTGCCTTTTTTGAAAGTTTTTTTTTTAAAGAATAATATTCAGTGTTAATAAAGATTCAGTGGGGCTGTCCCCCCAGCTTTCTTGAGATGTAATTGATGGATAATCTTGTGTAAGTTTAAGATGTACAATGTTATGATTTAGGAGCTGGCTGCTTCCCAGCTTACTATTAATTAGCTTTTTGATCTAGGACAAAATTGTTTAAATTCTCTGCGCCTTAGTTTCATGATATCAAAAATGCAGATAATAATAATACTGTGCTATAATTCTGTGAAATAATTAAATTAGATGTTCATGCAAAAAAGCCCTAAACTTTTGTACTTGGTGCACAGTAATCATAGAATAAATGTTACCTGTTATTATTGTTTTATTTTTATTCTTTTAAAGATAAAAGAGTAGTAGCTATGAAGCACTCTAGAAAGAAGTGATGGATAAGTAAAAGGTTATATTAAATAATGGCAGCATTGTTGTTTTGTGCCAGTAATTAACTGCTCAAAGACAACTACTCAAAATATAACTGGCTTACAATTTGTTTTTTTCATTTTTTAAAAGATATTCTCCAGTTTTCACAATTATGCATAAGAGGTTATGTAACTCATTAGGAAGATAATGATGGAGGTATTTCTAGTCAACTCAATCAGAATTTGAACTGTATATTCATTGCAAAATTTTTCTAGTAGTACCATAATATTCATTTTCTAAAACAGCTGTGCTGGCTGGTTTTGTTTTTGATTTTATAGTAAGACTATCTTATTCTTTTCCTAGAAATTTTATTTTCAATACAAAAAATATCATTATGTTGATTTTATACATTACAATATTTTAAGTGGCTAGAATGTAATTTTGCTTGGTATTAAATTCAGCCAAGATTACAAATAAATGTCACAGGTCTCTTTCCCAGTTTAACAAGTCTGCTGTCCTAAAAAAGTACCCTATTTGGACATTTTATTGTTTACAGAAAATACTACAAGCTACAACCTTTTAAAGAATTAAACGTTTTCACTTCTATTTCCCCTTATAGGAATTGTGTGCAATGCCTTCACCCTCACAATCTGTCTCAAGCTATACTTGATCGGTGTAAAACTTCATGTGCTCTCAAAGAACAGCATTATGTGGACCAAACATCAGGTAAACAAAAGTTTAATAATCAAAGTCCTGAAGTATCTGTAGAGAACCATGTTCTCCCAAAAAGCTCAACCATCCTAAAAAAAAGAAATAACTGCTTCAATGTTTACAGTCTCCCAGAAATGGTACTCTATAAAACCGTTTGAGGATATTTGCCATGGTATGACTAAACTGTTCGATCTCTCATCTCAACTACCCAGCTAAATTCACATGCTATGCAACTCCATGGAATTACACCAAACAGATTTTCTTGAGAGACCTCATGAGCCAAGAATAGGCGTTTCCTATGTAGAGTCCATTTCACCTTTAAAGACAAGGTCTCAGTTCAGTTCAGTTCCGTCGCTCAGTCGTGTCCAGCTCTTTGAGACCCCATGAATTGCAGCACGCCAGGCCTCCCTGCCCATCACCAACTCCCAGAGTTCACTCAGACTCACGTCCATCAAGTCAGTGATGCGTTCCAGCCATCTCATCCTCTGTCATCCCCTTCTCCTCCTGCCCCCAATCCCTCCCAGCATCAGAGTCTTTTCCAATGAGTTAACTCTTTGCATGAGGTGGCCAAAGTATTGGAGTTTCAGCTTTAGCATCAGTTCTTCCAAAGAACACCAGGATTGATCTCCTTTAGAATGGACTAGTTGGATCTCCTTGCAGTCCAAGGGACTCTCAAGAGTCTTCTCCAACACCACAGTTCGAAAGCATCAACTCTCCGGTCTATGGAGCCATAATTATCCTCCACAACCCAAACCTGCATCCAGTCATAAGCTTCCTCATGTGAAACTAACATTTACTTTCATGTTTCGGGTGATGCAAAAAAAAAAAAAAAATTCTAGGTAGTAATGATCTGCTTTTGAGAAGTATATAACTTCAAAAGGCAATTCCTTCCTTCAAAAGGCAATAATTTTCATTCTGATGCAAATATAATCTAGAGTTGAATGAGAGCTTCCCAGGTGGCCCTAGTGGTAAAGAATCTTCTAGCCAATGCAGGAGATGCAAGAGATATGGGTTCCATCCCTGGGTTGGGAAGATCCCCTGGAGTAAGAAATGGCAACCTGCTCCAGTACTCTTTCCTGGAAAATTCCATGGACAGAGGAGCCTGGTAGGCTACAGTCCATGGGGCTGCAGAGAGTCGGACACAACAGAGCAGAGCACAGCTTTTTTTCCACGGTGAATAAATATAAAGATGGAACAATGGAAATGGTATGGAAATTTTAGTCTGAAGACCTTGGCTTAAGCATGTTTACTGATACTCTTAATAGTAGCTAAGCAGTATTAACCATCTTACAAAATTTCCCTGAGCCTCAGTTTTCTCATCTATAAAATGAAAATAATATCAACCTCAAAGAGTTGTGTGAATTAAGCCAGTGAACATTAAAAAAATTTAAAAGATGATACATGAATGAAAGAAACATGTGAACTCTACATTCAAAGACCATTTTGGACAAAAGTTAACTAGAACCCAAATGCCAGTGCCTTCCTTTTGTTCAGGTTTAAGATGTTAAACTATATAAGAATTCGAAATGAAGCCTGAAATTATGTATTCATTGAGAACATTCCTACTGCTACTATTATTTCTGGTCTCTCTTCCAACCTGTAAGAATAATTCTAGGTCTTAGAGAGATTGCACAGAAGAATAAACTTTCTCCAGAGTTTTGTTTCCTCTCCCCTGATATCCATACTAACCTTAGCCCATAATAAATTTAGATTTGAAAAGAGCCCATGTGCTGCCAGATGGGGCTGCAACAATCACACCCAAAAGCCAAGTGCCTTTTCTAATAAATAGAGCACTGACTGTCAACATGTAATTTATTATGTTAAGTAAATAAACCTATTTTGACCTAAGTGTGGCTAACAAAATGTATTCCCTTAAAGCTCCTTAGGAAAATCCCTTGCTTGACCTAAACTAAGAAAAGAGGCATGGCTGGAGCTAAATTTTTGGTTCTCCAAAATTAAAAATTTTTAAATGCATACAGGTTTGAATCCTGAAAATGTCTTCCACCCTAAACCATTAGAAATATTTATAAAATGTATTAGTATTAATAGCTAGAGGGCTCCCCTCCCCTTCACAACTCTGGTGCAAGGAGAGGAAAAAGGGCATTTGTTAACCACCTCTATTATCTATCCACTTGATCACACTTAAAGGGTTATTTTGCTTTTCCTGGCTAAACTCCTACTAGGAAAGAAGCCAGAAAGTGAGATCAAGCCACGCGCCCCCTTAGCTGATTACTATTCTAAGTTGGCCAAGGGAAATGAAAGGCGTGCATGTCATGAACCTGGGCACTACCAAAGGTAACACCTTTTAATAGAGCATCTTGGATTCTCTCTATGTATGAGACCATAACACAGGGGGACTCACACTTGGGTTTGGTGCTTCTACTCCAATTAGTTGTCCTCCAGTCTCCTTTTAGCACTTCTTTCAAGGAACCTTAACATTATGATGAAAAAAAAAAAAAAAACTGGCTCTAAGTCTTCCCACTTGGAGATGAGCCCTTGCCCTTTTTACTGAATTCTTGGCTGTTTAAGAGCATGCTTGGTCATCCGGGGGAATTCAAACAGAAATCACTCATGACTGGGTGACTGCTTTTCTAAGTCTTGTTAGGTCGCCTCCCGAAAGGCCTTCTCAAGGAGACTTTCAGACAGTTAGATGAAGTCCCCAAAGTCTGGAGAATGTGCAGAAAAGCACATGGCACTTTAGGCTGGGAGGTAACTCTGTGAGTGTGGGGCAGCTGATGAGTTCTGTGGAATACTTGTGTATTATGCAACCATGTTCCTCTTAGATTAGGGTAATACCTCTGGCAGCCACAGAGGCTGTAGACTTTCCAACTAGAGCTTGCCAAAGGTCCAGTGCTAAAACAGGGACCTAGCCTGCCCCTCTTAATACAGCATTTCCTTTTCCAGCTAGTAATTATCTGCTCTTAAAAAACAAAAAGTGGTATTTTTAGAAGCAGAATATGATAGATTTAGTTAAAAGACAAGTAAAAAATAAATTAATAACAATCGAGGAAAGAGATTTGGGTATTGTCCCAAACTGTACACTCCCATTTCCTGGAGAAGCTACGTGTAATAATAATGAAAACTTACACTACAGTTTCAAAGGAAATATTTATTCATCTATGAGAGTAGTACTAATTTTAGCTTCTGCAGATGTTTACTTTATTTTCCATTACTGATGTGTAACAAATGAGGAGTAAGCATAACAAGAAAAACATATGTTAATGCATGGAGCTGTTAAATAATTCTTATATCCTATTTTCCACTTAGTGATCCACATCATACCACAAAAACTGTCCTTCTCTCTGTCGTGGTTGAAATCACATTTAGTTAAGGATTTGGAAATATTCTAGTTAGTACAAGAATCAAGCTGAAAAGAAATAATCTTATTGAATACCTTAATTGTGGCTATTCTCTGAAGGAGAGTTTTTTGTTAAAAATACTTGAATAATAAATGTGTAATAATAATTAGTTTACTTTTGAATCAACAACAATGGAAGTCCTTCGTTTTGAAAATGTAGATTTGCAAATATCTCTGATCCTATTAATTGAGATGATAAACATTATTTATTTCTAATACTACTGTTAGAATCCTTTGATTTACTCATTCCAGTTTTTTAAACCATGTATTATTTGCTTCTTTACAGAATGCCTCTCTAGTCCAAGCTACTTGAGAATATTTTTCATCATTTTCATTGTCACCTTCTTGATTGGGTTGCTTAAAGTCCTGATCATTAGACAGGTGATACTACAATGGAATAATAATAAAATTAAGTCCTCGGCAGATTACAGGGTGTCAGCCTCAAAAAAGGTCAGTGAATTCTAAAAATGAATTACTATCAGTGTGTTATTGTCTACTTTCAATATTTAGGCTCTTAATTAATGATAATATTTCTTCCTTATCAAGGACAAGTTGATTCTGCAAAGTGTTTGCACAAGAGCAGTAACCTACCGACGTGAAAAACCTGAAGAAATAAAAATGGACATTAGCAAATTAAATGCTCATGAAACTTTCAGGTGCAACTTCTAAAATGATAAAAAAAGAAAGTACCTTATGGGAAACTGGATTTTAAATAATTGCTCCTAAAATTTACTATTTTAGAAGTCACAGGAAGAGACAAACTTGCTAGATCATGCCAGTTGCTGGTTGTCTACTCGAATGAAGACTGACAAGCATCCTCATCATCATGTGACTCACACTGCTGCTGAATTTTTCAGAGAAAAATGTGTCTTACTACTGTTTGATACTAGTGTCATTGTAGCACTTTACTGTAATATATAACTTATTTAGATCAGCATAGAATGTAGATTATCTGAAGAGCACTGACTACACTTTACAGGTACCCACCATTTGTACACTTCCCAGAGAGACAATGCTGTGAGATAGTTTTGGCATTGTGTCACTACAAGGCTACCGTAATCCCTGCACCAAACATGCAGACAAACGAATAATGCAGTTATACTAATGTTGCCAAGCACTTCAACAACTGGCAGCAGTGAACAGATAAGACCAGACAGATGAATAAATGATTAGTGTTTCATTCGTTCAAGAGATAAACAGATAAAACCTTAATCTTGAGGGATATTGCTTTTGAAATAGTAGTTTTATGCATGTGTGTTTGTTTTCTTTGACAAGATGGATACTAATTCTAACATTCTTTCCTCTTTGCCTTTATATTTTGGTTTTCTTTCTTACAGGATAAGTTTATATATGTCACAGATGACTGGATTAATAAGTGCTAAGTTACTACTGCCATAAAAAACTAATAATAATACAATGTCACTTTATTAGAATATTTTTCAAAGTTCAATGTTTAATAAGGGACACTTCAAGTAACATCAAAATCTGAACAGCTTCATTGTTTGCTGATGTAGAGTTTTAGATCTTCTTACCTGGTAAACTGGATGGATTATTTTACCACTTCATTTGTCTAATCATCAGGTTGAAATTCACAAAATATTTAGAAACTTTGCCTCAAGCAAAGTGCCACAGTTTTGAATGTGATTTCTCCAATATTTATTCAAAGCAAATAGTAATATTTTTCAAGTTAAAACTAAATTAAGCTATATTACTTTTGCCCTTTGAAGCAGTCTAAGGATATTCTTTCCCTGAATCCCCTCAATCCAACTCACCAGAATTCTAAAAATACACAATTAGAGAAGAATAGACAATATCTTTAGAAATAAGCTAATTCACGCTTGTGGTTATTCAGGGGAACTGAGGCTCAGAAAGTTCAAATGATTTTTCAAAAACCCCTCAGTGACTAAGTGGCAGCACTCAAAGAGAACTATTTTACTGCCAGGCCAGTGCTCACTGAACAATGTCATACTACCTCTTGAATCTTTAAAATAGTCAATTGGCAAGTATTTTTAAATGTGATTTACTGAAGTCTTAAGTGAATGAGTATGACAATTCTAAAACAAAGCAGAAAAAAGTAATTCAAACCGAATTGTCCATGGTTGGCATCCAGTCTTTCTGCTAATCAGCTTCTAACAGACTGCAAAATGGCCTAACTAGCGGAGAAGGCAATGGCACCCCACTCCAGTACTCTTGCCTGGAAAATCCCTTGGACGGAGGAGCCTGGTGGGCTGCGGTCCATGGTGTCGAGAAGAGTCAGACACGATTGGGCGACTTCACTTTCACTTTTCACTTTATGCATTGGAGAAGGAAATGGCAACCCACTCCAGTTTTCTTGCCTGGAGAATCCCAGGGACGGGGGAGCCTGGTGGGCTGCCATCTATGGGGTCGCACAGAGTCGGACATGACTGAAGCGACTTAGCAGCAGCAGAGAGAAGTCTATTCACACAGGCTGTGTGAACAGCATTTCCCCTGGGGTCGTGCAGTGCTCAGTCCAAGAGCTTGATACAGAGGTGATGAACTTTTATCTTCCCTAACAGGAACTTCATCACAACTACCATATCCTTAGAGTTATTCACTCTGATTTTATTGGCTAGAAGTCAAATAGTCCTGTGTACAGCACAGAGCTTTGCATATGACAACAAAGGAAGTTGTTTTAAATTCCTTTTAAATGTCCTCTTACAATCAGCTTCCCCGATTTTCTGTCTTCCAGCACTTGAGTTAATCAAAGTGCCAGATGTCTACATTTCGATGAAGACTATATCCCATCCACCCTAAAGAAGATTCAAAAATGTATAATAAGTTGTTCCAGAACCAAAAGACACAGTAGTTCCATCAGCCATCCCCTGAAGCCAGGCAATTACGATGCTAAATTGAGCAGTATTTCCTTCCCCGAATGAGTGATCAGCGGCATTGACATAATTCAGTATTGTGACTCACTTATGTAAAATACCTTTGATCACCAAGGATAACATAATAATTGTTTTAGCAGCTTGCCTGTCACACATTACATTCTTTTAAAAAAGGAAATAAATGAATACCTGTCAGCCCCCAAAGGAAAAAGTGGAAAATATCCATTCATTGAAATACTGAAAACTTTGACACATTTAGAATTTTTAAAACATTACAAGGTTCATTAACTAATGTCTATGTGGGCTGAATTATCCAAAAGAGGATAATAAAATGAAATCCTTAAAAAAAAGGGATGGATATTTGGACACTCTCATTAGTTTGCACTAATTTATAATGAAACAAGTCTCTTCTCATAGGAAGGGACAAGCTTCCTGATAGGCAGTTTGATGCTAGATGGTGATTGCAGTTATGCTTGTGATGTCTTGTGCTTTCCTTTTTTATTTAAAGATCTAATTCTTAAAGATTTTAGAGCTTATATTTACTTGAATAATTGATATTTTCCTTGTGAGAGATAATTAATATTTGATTAGTTAGAATTAATGAAAAGTTAAGGGAAAACAGGGTATTCTTAGATTAAATAATTTATGTAAACAAAGCCTATTTCAACTAATATGACCAGAGGAGCCTTTTGAGATTCACTGATATTAAACACAAGTAGTGAAACTTTAAATGGTTAACGAAGTTAAGAACTTGAACAACTCTTTTGGTACGACAGCATTTCTGTGCCCTAAAGTACGTCATGATTTAGAAATAGGCCATATATACACTACAATATAACTGTATGAATTTTACTTCTCTGGGGATATCTTTATACTGCAATATGTGTGGATTTATAAGCATCTTTTTTTAATTTATTAATATTTATGTACAGACATTCTCTGAAAGACTCAAAAATTCACTAAAACTCTGATTATGTCCTAAACGTTCAATTTAGTTTGGTTTAAACAAATACAAAAATCTAAGATTACATAGAATAGATTTCTCTAGAGGCAAATTTGTCAAAACTCAAAATTAGTGGATGCATCAGATGCAATACTCCACTAAAGAATAAATTTCAAACATTTTGAATATACACTTAATCGCTATTGAAGATATTCTTATGCATGACAATGGACATCCATACAATGTTGAAATATAATTATGATGGATTATGAAAATTTTTCTCCATAGAATTATATTCCTTATGATACCTTTATAATAAGTTAAACTCAATGGCTTTTCCTTCCTTTTCTTACCCCTATTTTTTTTCTACTCACTTTTCCTAAGAGATTGCCCCCAAACTTCAAGTTCAATTAGCCTAATTGTGAAAAATAACTGCCTATAATAATATAATGAAGTTCTTCATTTCCAAATATCTCTTAATGATTTTAAAAGTCATTTGAATCTATGTACCTAAACAAAGACCCATTAAAAACTGAGAATTTTAAATGTTTACAACTGTTCAAGCTTATTTCAATTTTAAGGGATTTGAGATCCATATATTTTAATAAAAGTATCTAATGAAATACAGATACTTGGAAGTTCAATCTTGTGCATATTATATTATTTTATTTACTCTTAACATTTAATTTACAACTATCCTTATTTATACTGACCTTAAGAACTCCACTTAATGCAATGCAAGCTGAGACATATTTTCAAATAAATATGAAACTAGCATTCTTTCAGATCATTCCCCTTTTTTCTTATAATTCTTCAATGGCCAATTTATTATGGGTTATACATGTTCATATTTCATTAAGTCTAAGATATCTACTTTTCAATTTAACATCTCTGAAATATATCTTGTGATTATTGGCCTCTAAGATGCAGTTTTTATAATTTTACTTAAATAAATATTACACTAATTCATCTTTAACTAAATGTTCACGGGTATAGAGACATTCATTTCTATATAAATATTTAAGAACACACGTACGATAACACGTGAAGTCAGTTTTCAGTACATCCGAATCACATTACCACTTAACATGAAGCCTAACCATCTGATTATGAGTTTAGATCCTGCAGACCTTTATATAAAAGCTCTTTCAACTTTCTGTTTATGCTTCAGCAAACCCTAACCTAACTGACAAGAATGACTGAGTTTCTCCCAGGTTTGTTAACAAATGTTTATTCTATTACTCTCTAAAGAATACTTTCATGTGATCATCTCACTCTTAAACAGAATTAACTGGAAAAATATTACATAAAATCATCACATTTAGATTTAAATTTTTGCAATTTTAAGATTTTGAACCATTTTATGTGTCTTATGTCAATGATAGAAGAAAAGTATCATACAACCAATCAGTGTTGTAAGGAAATTTTCCCTTAAAGTCCTCTTACATTTTTATTTTTCTATGTCCTTTCTATTCTTTTGTTTGATTTTTCTCTTTGGCTTTCATAAACTCACCTTAAGCCCATGTAATGACTCATAAAACTGCATATTTAAATTATTTGACTTACATGAAACAATTGTTCAGCTATCTGGGCAGCTGTCAATGAAATACCTGAGAGTAACAACACTACTCCTTTATCTACCTGGATTACTTTCCCACAAAAATTTATCTTCATAAACTATCTCTATTAATCAGGTTTCTAAGCTCCACAGCCTATTTCAGTTAAAATCATCTATTCAACAATTAAAAAAAAAAAACTGCAGTCATCAAGGATGGAAATGTACGATTTGTGTAAAAAAGTCTTTACTAACTTTACACTGTACCACAGATAAATGTGATTTTGATAACAATTCCATACAATGACAAATATGGCACATAGATTTTCTTTAAAATACTGAATATAAAATATTTTAATTCTAAATTATAATAAAATATAAATTTGCACATATTAATATAGAAATTCATTTTGTATATATTTAACATAAGTTTAAAACTATTTTACATTTACCAGTTACTTCATTAAAGTTTTTTAAATCTGCAAAAAATTAGTAATGTTTTTAAATTATCAGTAATATACCTATGTGTTTCATTTAACAACTCCTGCCTCTGTAGAAAACATTTTAATATAGAGTGTATTTTTAAATTAAAGTATTTGAAATCAAAATAGTTCTAAGAAAGAAATTGTCATTAAACAAGTTTCTTACTATTTCTGACTTTGAATTATACAGAAATTTAAATTGCCTTAAATGACATAGAAAATTGGGGATACAATAATTTCACTTAGATACTATGAGCCTGTTCATATAATTCTGATTGACTACTAACTTTGGTTTATGTATTTATTAAAAAGCTGATACTGTAGTTTGTTGTGAGATGTTTATTTTTCTAACAGAGCTTATAACAGTTATGACAAGGCATTTAATTAATGCATCATTTTGTTTAAAAGTAGGTGTTAACCGATATGGAATTCTGTTTCAAAATAAAAATGTGAAGATCTAAGAATGCACAGGATGTTTCTTTATTTATCATTGTGTGCTACATGACCCTCAGCACTGCCAGGAAATAGCACACTGTCACACAAGGAAATGTAGTAACATTCATACATTGTCATCCATAGAGGACATCATATAATTCCAAAAAGCTCCTATTACTGGAAAACTGTAGAGTCAATAATAAAGATGTAAGGTCATTCTCATTGATCTATTTTCCTTCATAGCTGCCCAGTGGTGAGAGCAGAAGAAATATCCTAATTACAAAGAACTGAAAAATTAGCTAAAAAACAAATTGGGCTTTTTTTTTTTAGCAACCAAAGGCTTCTACCATCACCTTGATACAAACATAACATGTTCATAATCTTTAACTGCACATTCTCCAGAGCCACATTTAAACAAGCGAAATTTATGGAATACCCTTGTGTTGTGATTTTTCTTTGTTTAATCTAGTGGAGAAGGCTCTATTTATAATAGCCAGGACATGGAAACAACCTAAGTGTCCATCAGCAGAGGAATGAATAAAAAAGATGTGGTACACATACAATGGAATATTTGAGTGTGTGGGTGTGTGTGTGTGCTTAGTCGCTCAGTCATGTCCAACTCTTTGGAACCCCATGGATAGTCTCCTCTGTCTTTGAGATTTCCCAGGCAAGAATACTGAAACAGGTTGGCATTTCCTTCTCCACGAGATCTTCCTAACCCAGAGATCAAATCCACATCTCTTGTATCTCCCGCACTGGCAGGTGGATTCTTTACCACTGCACCACCTAGGAAGCCCTAGAATGGTATATTACTCAGCCATATAAAGGAAAGAAATGGATCATTTATAGACATGTAGATGGACCTGGAGACTGTCATATACTGTGAAGTAAGTCAGGAAGAGAAAAAAAAATCATATACTAACACATATATGTAGAATCTGAAAAAAAAAATGCTATAGATGATCTTACTTACAAAGCAGAAATACAGTCACAGAGGTAGAGAAGAAACCTATGGATACCAACTGGGGGTACAGGAATGGGATGAATTGGGAGACTGAGACTGACATGTATACATTATTGATACTATGTATAAAATACATGGGCTTTCCTGGTGGCTCAGATGGTCTCAGACAGGTAAAAAATCCACCTGCAATGTGGGAGAACTGGGTTTGATCCCTGGGTTGGGAATATCCTCTGGAGGAGGGCATGGCAACCCCCCCGCCAAGTATTCTTGCCTGGAGAATCCCCATGGACAGAGGAGCCTGGCAAGCTATGGTCCATGGGGTCGCAAACACCTGGACACAACTGAACGACTAGGCACACACATAAAATAGACAGCCAATGAGATGATGCTGTGTAACCCAGGGAACTCTACTCAATGCTCTGTGGTGACCTAGTAAAAGCAAAAGTGTTAGTCACTCAGTCGTGTCCAGCTCTTTGCAACCCTATGGACTGCAGCTCACCAGGGTTCTCTATCCATGGAAATCTCCAGACAAGAATACTACAGTGGGTACCATTCCCTTCTCCAGGGGTTCTTACTGACCCAGGGATCGAACCAAGATCTCCCACATTGCAGGCAGATTTTTTAAAGTCTGAGTACCAGGGAAGCCCTAAATCAGAAAGAAATCCAAAAAAGAGGGGATGCATTCGAACTGTGCTCCTGGAGAAGACTCTTGACAGTCTGTTGGACTGCAAGGAGATCAAACCAGTCAGTCCTAAAAGAAAATGAAAACCCTGACTATTCATTGGAAGGACTGATGCTGAAGCTCCAATACTTTGGCCACCTGATGTGAAGAGCTGACTCACTGGAAAAGACCCTGATGCTGGGAAAGATTGAGGGCAGGAGGAGAAGCAGGTGACAGAGGATGAGATGGTTGGACAGTACCATTGACTCAATGGACATGAATTTGAGCAAGCTCTGAGAGATACTGAAGGACAGGGAAGTGTGGCATGCTGCACTCCAAGGGGTCACAAAAAGCTGGATGCAACCAAACGACATAGGTATATGCATGGTTGATTCACTTTGCTGTACACTAAAAACTAATACAACATTGTAAAGCAACTATATTCCAATAAATTTTAAATAAAAAATAATAAAAGAAAGTAAAGCAGATGAGGGAATACACTGCCAGCTAAATAAGTTATGTTGACAAATTCCCTATCTTTAAAGAGTTGTAAGAATTTGAGGGAAAAGGTATGTGTAGCATGAAAGTGAAAGTCGCTCAGTCGTGTCTAGTTCTTTGTGACCCCATGGACTATACAGTATTCTCTAAGCCAGAATACTGAAGTGCATAGCCTTTCCCTTCTCCAGGGGATCTTCTCAACTCAGGGATCAAACCCAGGTCTCCCGCATTGCAGACAGATTCTTTACCAGCTGAGGCATCAGGGAAGCCCAAGAATACTGGCATGGGTAGCCTATCCCTTCTCCAGCAGATCTTTCCAACCCAGGAATTGAACCAGGGTCTCCTGCATTGCAGGCAGATTCTTTACCAGCTAAGCTACTAGGGAAGCATGTGTAGCATAGATAGACACGTTTCACTGGAGAGATCAAATGGGCCATCAGGTTTAACAAGGCCCTTGTTTTTGAGTATTCATCTCATTTGGCTTTGGGTTACAGTCTTTTAGGCTCAGAATACTGGTTTTGGTAGGAGTGCTATTTGGCCTCATTCTTTTCTTCCCTCCTTGGCAAAAGGACCCACCCCCTGAGTTTGAATAGAGCACACAGCTGAGACTTAACCATCCAGACTCCTTTGCAGCTAAATGTGGTTATAGGACTAAATGTTGGCCAGTGTGACAGATGGGAGAGGAACCTAGGATCTCACTTCATCTCATCTCACTTCATGTTTGTTATCTGGACAACTGGAGCTATCTTGGCAAAGGAAACCCTGTACTGAAATATTCAGAACTTCCTCTTCAGCCAACAACTGCTGTCCTCAACTGAACCCTAGTAGGGAAAACAATCTGTTTCAGCTAAACCATAACATTTGATGTTATAGCAGATAATTTGTATAAATAAATAATGTGCTATTTATAAAACTATCTCACTAATTCTTCAGCAATACTAAATATCATTTCTGTCAATTTTTCAAGGGAAATGAAGGCACACGAGGTTAAGCATCATGTCTAAATGCGCACAGCCTATAGGCGGCCAAGGCCAGATTCACAAACAGATTTGTTTTTCAGTCCATAAATTACTGACGATATGCTTTGTGAGAACAGATTTTATTAAATTAACTAGTTTTACTAGTTTAACTATGTCCTTATGAACCAAAAAACACGTGCAATAAATAAAGTTGAAAAGCTAATATATGCACAGAAAAACTACACAGAAAGAATTGAATGGAATCTAAAAATGAAAAACAAAATGTTAAGCGCACTCAGATGTTGTAATTAGACTAACATAGGTCCATGGAGATTAGCATTTGGCCTAGGCTTTGCAGAAAAGATGAGTGTAGACATGCAGAAAAGTTAAGGTCAGGGAGCGGTAAAGGAATGGTAAAGTAGAAAAGAGTGGGGATTCTATCCAAGGACATTGAAAGCTTGTTGAGATGCAGCATTGGATAATGAAAAACAGTGATCTGCAGGTAATGGTCTATGGAAAGCTTGCTTCCCTGGTTAAGCAATTCGAAATTCGGTTACAAGGAAAAAGCAAGCTCTAAAGTTTTTACACAGAAAAGTATTATTATTGGAATTACACATGGTTTGGCATATACTAACATAAATTAAATATAATCTTTAAACATTAATTTTATCCCTTCTAATACTAAATATAAATACTACATAATAATATTAAATATTGATTTTTTAATGCTATTCAACTTTTAAATGCTATTTAATAATCAATTTAAATACTATTTAGTACTAAAACTGAAGTATATAAAAGGAGAAAAAATTGAAAATCTAACTTCCTAACAGCAATCACTATTACGCATAGGCATATTTTCATTTTATTTTTCTATGCCCTTTATAACTTATTATGCATATAACACATATTTGTTGTAAAATATCCAAAAATACCTAGACATTAAAATTAAAATATTTTTCCAATCCAACCACCTAGAGTTGACCACTGACATATATTATGTGTGTGCGTTTGTAATCAAGAAAGAACTATGTCATAAATAGTATAGTATAAAGAGACTTTTTCTTCAAAAACATTTCAAACATTTTTCCATGTCAAGATTTAAACTATAGTTTTAATGGGTGGATATTATCCCATCCAAGAATGTGCCACAGTCATAGCTCTTATGTTCAATGAGAAAATGAATGACCAAGAAATGATACCAAACATGAAACAATGGTTAACAATTTTAGTATTCAATAGGAGGAGATTGGTTAAGTAAACTATTTTTGAATGTGAGAGATCTGCCATTTATAATGGCAGATGAGAAGGAGCCAACAAAATGAGAACTGTTTATATTGGGAAGGTTTGCATTGGTCTAAGGTAAAATAGGGGAGTATTTCAAATTATGACAAAGAGGAATCAGTGAAATGAGCTTGGAGAATTTTCATGAGGAAATAATGGTTTAGACAAAAGTAGACAAAAGGGAACAAGAGCTACTGTTATGAGGAAGATTAGCGAGAACATGGAGACTGACTAGATACAGCTGACAAGGAAAGAATTAAGTTGAAGAGAATTCTTATGTATAGTCTAAAAGTCACTACAGATGTCCACCAAAATTGGATAAAACCCCAAATCTGGTCTCACAAACCCATTGTTTTTGCCATTCCATGACTTTTAGACTAAATTCTAACTTTATCAAAATACTTGGCCAGACAAAACTAAAGCTGAAAAATTTTAAACCATGTCTGCGGTAATGCTTTCTATATTATCAAAATAAGCCCAAATGCAATATAGGCATATTTCCTTCTAATCTTGTTATTTATATATGAATATTTTGATCATAATTAGAAGCAGTGTCAGGCTGCACAAGAAAAACAAATGGCACCTTGACTTTCAACTTTGCAATCCTTCAGCACTTATTTGGACTGGTGCATTGTTTAGGGCACAGTGCTGTTTAGACTTCTTCCAATGAATTGCTTAAAGTTTGCTAAAGAAAAGAAAAAGAAAAGGAAAAAAGTCTGTCTATAATAGTGAGAGGAAAACACTTTCTTTATTGGGCTTTGTCATACTTCATGCTATTTTTCCATTGTTACGACTACAAAATACATTCTAACCATCATTAAAGTCATGAATAATAATTATCCACTAAAGAAAATCTTAATTTGCCATTAACAACATTTTTTTTAACATTCTGTTAAATTAAGGATAATCTTTATCAGTCCATGATTTTCAAAGAGTAGTTCCTTGACCAATAGCATCAGTGTCACATGAAAACTTGTTCGAAATGCAGATTTTTAGTCTCTACACCAAATCTTCTGAATCTGAAATGGCCCAGCAGTTTTAACAAATTCTCTAAGTAATCCTGATGCCTGCCAAAGTTTAAGAATCAATTTTCATAAACAGTATAAGTAAGCATCAGGAAACCAAAAGTTATAAATTATACTTTCTCTTGTACAGCAGTCAGTACCTGATACTGAAAACTCAGTCCAAGTACTTACTTACTAAATGCTGAGTGAGTCAGTAATGTTCTATTTTCTTTGAGCCCTTCAGAAATGCCCCTTTGAAAAGACTGTGCTTAAAATCTGTCTGTCATTTGTTACATTAATAGTTAAAATCAAAGTAATATTGCCTGGCATATTGTTTAAAAAACAAAATTGACCTCAATAACTCTTTCAAACAAGTCTAACATATTCAGTATATGTAGAGGAAGCCCACATTAGAAATTTCTATTACCTATTCCTGTTACCCATCTATAATTCTTTTTTGTTGTTGTTGTTGTCACTTAAACACTCGCTGGGCTTCCCTGGTAGCTCGACTGGTAAAGAACCTGCCTACAATGCAGGAGACCCCAGTTTGATTCCTGGGTTGGGAAGTTCTCCTGGAGAAGGGACAAGCTATTTACTCCAGTATTCTTGGGCTTCCCTGTTAGATCAGATGGTAAAGAATCCACCTGCAATGCAGGCGACCTGGGTTCGATCCCTAGGTTGGGAAGATCTCCTGGAGGAGGGCATGGCAACCCACTCCAGTTTCCTTGCCTGGAGAATCCCTGTGGACAGAGGAGCCTGGCAGGCTATATTCCATGGGGTCACAAGGAGTTGGACACAACTGAGCGACTAAGCACAGCAAACACTCTCTATTCTGCTCAAAAGTTAAAGGCATGTAGATATATGTGTGGGTATATGAGATAGCAGAGAATCTCTACCACAGCCCTAATTAATTGGAAAATTCCTAACATGGTCTGTGAAGTTGCATCTTGGTCAGAGGACTAAATCTTCTCCTCACATTATCATGTCCACCAAAGTATACAATTTCTCTTTTCCCTCTTTGTCCAGAGACACTTGCAAGTATCCAGGTCTGTTGGCTGTCTATCAAAGACAACTAGGTATAACATCCTTTCCCTTCCATTCCCTGGTCACTGGAGTAGAAAACCCTTCTGCTCCCTCTTACTTTGAGGAATCATATTTGTTTACGCTTTTCTGGAAAAATATCTATGTCACTCCTTTCTCCCTTATCCCAGATCTAGTTTTATCTCATCTTTAAAAAAAACAAAGTAGCTTTATAGTCATGTGTTCAAATTTATCTCTAGTCCTCTAAATTTTTCACTTAGTTCGGTAGTATTTCTGCTTTAGTGTTGACTTGGGCAAGGGAAAACAACCTGTACAGTAACAATGAATAGAAAAAAAGGAAAGAAAACACATATACATGTACATAGGAGTCAGATAAACCCAAGTATAAAAAAAGTGGTACTGAGAACATATTCTGGGACTCTGGACCCCTCAGGCCAAGTAGGATATAAGAGAAGGCAGAGACAGGAAGAAATGGTTATTGTTAAAAATAATTTCTGAGGGACCTGTATTTGAATCTCCACTTCAGCTCTCTTTGGGGGCTAGGATAGCATACTCCCTCCAACTAACAGCCTAGTGGGACTTCAAGAGAACCCTTAGGACCTTTTAAATGTAGTCCCTGTACCTGGGAGACACAGAAGTCTGATGCCTGGCTCATGCCAGAAAGAGGCTTCATCATAGATTAGTGCTCATAACACATAAGGCTATGGCCTGGGTCAGGAAAACCAGAGGGGATCAATGACTAGTACTAGGTATGTCTGTCTTAATTCGAACAAAGTGTGACTCTCACTCTAGAGAATACATATATATGTATACACACACACACATATGCATACATTTATATATATAATTTGAAACAGTGCCATTTTCTTTCCTCTCAAATATCAAAATACTATCAGACTCTTCTCAAAAATGATGTTATATGTAACTTAAACTCCCTCTCCCCTGACCAGAGAATCTGAAAACAACAAAAAAACATGTATTGAAAACATTTTCAACAATGTTTATTATATTTTATAACTATTTGAGTTCATTTTTAATACATTTAATATGTATGAGGTTACTGTGCATAAAAAATATTCACCTTAATCTAAAATTGATTTTGCAAATATTGGTTACTTTTTACTTGGCAAGTTTCTCACTTCCTTTGGTTTGACTAAGGTTTTTATTGTTTTCAAAATTACAAATACAGAATATTATTCAACATTTAAAGACCACAGTTCTCTCTTTTGTCTGTGGAGAATTTGTGAATAGGCCAATTATTAAGCTTTAAGATTTCATTATTTTGTCCTTTAATGACATTGACTCTATTTGGGTAAAGAAAAATATGTAGGGCTCTTTAAGTCAAAATTGTTTAACCAGAATGGTAGCTATTTATGTCAGCTTTTAAATTTCCTTTATTAATCAAAGAAATATATGCAATTTAAGCTTCTTCCTAGCTCTTTAGTCAGATAGTAATAATAAGCATATATCTTAACTCTCTATTCTGGTAATGAGTAGATAATGGCCTAATTAGTCAGTAAATCATTTGAAAACAAAAGCCAATAGAATGAAAAAACCCACATACTTCCAAGATATGAGGAGAAAGTAAATGCATTCTTTAAAATGATGGCGGGTAAAGATATCAGTGAGTTTTTATGATGGGTGTAGGTGGTTCAAGAATAAAAGAGAGACAAATGGTGAAGAAAAATCACAGCAGGAAAAATCTCCATCACTTACCTACCAGCCCTTACACACACACACATACACACACTTACTTAGGAGTAGAACTATCAGGTCAAATGGTTAGAGTACAGTTGTTTTCAGAAACAACCAATTTGGTTTGCAAAGCGGTTATACCACTTTACATTCCCAGCTGCAACAGATGAGTATTTCAGTTGCTCTGCGTCGATGTTAGGAGTTTGTAGTGTCAGGTGTTTCTTTCTTTTTTAAAAAAAAAAAAACTTAAAACTTTCCATTTTGAACTGGTATAGCCTATTAATAATGCTGAGGTAGTTTCAGCTGAACAGCAAAGGGACTCAGCATTGCATGTACATGTATCCATGTATTCATTCTCCCCTAAACCCTCCTTCCATCCAGGCCAGCATATAACATTGAGCAGAGTTCCATGTGCTATATAATAGGTCCTTGTTGGTTATCCATTTTAAATATTGCAGTGCATACAAGACCTTCCCAAAGTCCCTAACTATTCCATCCCCCAAAAAACCTTAAGTTTGTCTTCCAAATCTGTCTCCTTCTGTTTTGTAAGTTCATTTGTATCATTTCTTTTAAGATTCAATATATAAGGGATGTCATACACTATTTCTCCTTCTCTGTCTGACTTACTTCACTTGGTATGACACTCTACATCACCCATGTTGCTGAAAATGGCATTATTTTTCTTTTAAGTGGCTGAGTAATATTCCATTGTATACATGTACCACACCTTCTTTATCCATTTTTCTGTCAATGGACATTTAGGTTGCTTCCATGTCTTAGCTACTGCACACAGTGCTGTAATGAACACTGGGGTACATGTATCCTTTTGGATCATGTTTTTTCCCTGGATATATGCCCAGGAGTGGTATTGCAGGATCATACGTAGCTCTAGTTTTAGTTTTCTAAGGAACCTCCATACTGTCCTGGATAGTGGTTGTACCAATTTACATTCCCACCAACAGTGTAGGAGGGTTCCCTTTTCTCAACACCCTCTCTAGCATTTGTTGTCCATGGACTTTTTAATGATTCTGATCAGCGTAAAAGTGATATCTCACCATAGTTTTGATTTGCATTTCTCTAATAACTAGTGATGTTGAACATCTTTTCATGTGCCTATTTGTCATCTGTATGTCCTCTTTGGAGCAATGTCTATTCAGGTCTTCTGCCCATTTCGTGAGTGGGTTCTTTGTTTTGATGCTATTAAGCATCATAAGCTGTTTGTAAATTTTGAAGACTAATCCTTTATCAATCACATTATTTACAAATATTTTCTCTCGATTTGTGGGTTGTCTTTTCATTTTGTTTATTGTTTCCTTTGCTATGCAAAAGCTTTTGAGTTTACTTGGGACCCATTTGTTTATTTTTGTTTTTATTTCCATTATTCTGGAAGATGGATCAAAAAAAGATGTTGCTGTGGTTTATGTCAGAGAGTGTTCTGCCTGTGTTTTCCTCTAGGAGTTTTTAATTATTGGTATCACATTTAAGCCTTTAATCCACTTTGACCTTATTTTGGTGCATGGAGTTAAGGAATGATCTAATTTCATTTTTTTACATGTAACACAGGCCTTAAACGACACTTTAGATGAGTTGGACTTAACTGATATTTTATAGAGCATTCCATCCAAAAGCAGCAGACTGCATGCAGATCCTTCTCAAGTGCACACAGAACATTCTCCAGGACTGACCACATTCTGGGCCACAAGGCAAGCCCTGGTAAATTTACGAAAACTGAAACCATATCAAGCATCTTTTCTGATTACAAGGCTATCAGATTAGAAATAAACGCTATGAGATTAAAAGTAAATAAGAAAAAAAAAACCTCTAAGAAACACAAACATGTGGCAGCTAAACAACATGCTACTAAACAGCCACTGGATCACTGAAGAAATCAGAGGAAATGAAGAATAGCTAGAGACAAATAAAAACAAAAGTACAATGATCCAAAATGTACAGGATGCATAAAAAGCAGTTCTAAGAGGGAAGTTTATAGCAATATACTCTTACCTCAAGAAACAAGAAAAATCTCAAATAAACAACTTAACTTTACACTTAAAACAACTAGCTAAAGAAGAACAAATAGAACCTAAAGTTACTAGAAGGAAGAAAATCATAAATATTAGAGCAGAAATAAATAAAATAAAGACAAAGAAATCAATCACAAAGATCAATGAAACTATTGACAGAAAACAACAAAATTCTGTGAAGTAATTACCCTTCAATAAAAAATTAATTAATTTTAAAAAAGATCAATGAAACTAAAAGCTGGTTCTTTGGAAAAATAAACCAAATTGATAAACCTTTAGCCAGACTCATCAAGCAAAAAAAGGGAGAGGACTCAAATCAATAAAATTAGAAACGAAAAAAGAGAAGTTACAACTGACTCCATACAAATACCAAAGATCATAAGAGACTACTATGAACAACTGTATGCCAATAAAATGGACAACCTGGAAGAAATAGGCAAATTCTTAGATATAGTCTCCCTAGACTGAACAGGAAAGAAATAGAAAATATGAACAGACCAATCACAAGTACTGAAATTGAAACCATGATTAAAAATCTCCCAACAAATAAAAGTCCAGGGTCTGATGGCTTTACAGGCAAATTTCATCAAACATCTAAAGAAGAGTTAACATCTATCCTTCTGAAACTATTCCAAAAAGATTCAGATGAAGGAAAACTTCCAAACTCATGTTAATGAGGCCACAATCACCCTGTTACCAAAACCAAACAGATACCACATAAAAAGAAAACTACAGGCCAATATGACTGATGAACATAGAAGCAAAAATCCTCAACAAAATACTAGCAATCTGCATCCAACAATACATTAAAATATACAATGATCAAGTGGGATTCATCCCAGGGATGCAAGGATTTTTCGACATCCCCAATTCAATCAATGTGATATACCATATCAATAAAACTGAAGAATAAAAACCACATGATCATCTCAATAGATGCATTAAAAAAGCTTTTGACAAAATTTGGCACCTACTGATGATAAAAACTCTCCACAAAATGGGCATAGAGGGTACACACCTCAACATAATAAAGGCCATAAAAGACAAACATACAGCTAGCATCATACTCAATGGTGAAAAGCTGAAAGTATTCCAAGATTAGGAACAAGACAAGGATGTCCACTCTCACCACTTTTATCAACATAGTTTTTGAAGTTCTAGCTACAGCAATCAGAGAAGAAAAATAAGTAGAGGAAACTCAAATTGGAAAAAAAAAAAAGAAGTTAAACTGTCACTGTTTGCATATGACATGATACTATACATAGAAGATCCTAATGATGCTACTACTACTACTAGAACTCATCAATGAATTTGGTAAAGTTGCAGGTTATAAAATTAATGCACAGAAATCTATTGCATTTCTACACACAAACAACAAAATATCAGAAGAAATTCAAGAAGCAATTCCATTTAATAACACATCAAGAAAATAAAATACCGAGGAATAAGCCTACCTAAGAGACAAGAGAACTGTCCTTTGAAAACTGTAAGATGCTGATGAAAGATATAGAAGACAGAAACAGATGGAAAGATATACCATGTTTGTGAACTGGAAGAATCAATATTAGCAAAATGACTATACTACACAAGGCAATCTACAGATTCAATGCAATCCCTATCAAATTACAAATGGCATTTTTCACAGAACTAGAAAAACAAAAAAACTCAAAGTTTGTATGGAGATACAAAAGACCCCAAATAGTCAAAGCATTCTTTAGCGAGAAAAATGGAGCTAGAGGAATCAGGCTCCCTGACTTCCAACTATACTACAAAGCTGCAGTCATCAAAACTATGGTACTGGCACAAAAATAGACATATGGACCAAAGGAACAGGATAGAAAACTAGAAAACCCAGAAATAAGCCCATGCACCTATGGTTAAATAATCTATGACAAAGGAGGCAAAACTACACTATGTTGGAAAGACAAGTCTCTTCAACAAATGGTGCCGTAGTGTCAGGTTTTTCAAAACCCTTCTAGTAGTTGTGTACTGCTCTATCTTGGTGGTTTTAATTTGTGCTTCCCTAATGTTTAAAGGTGGAGAACTTCTTTCCAAGTGCTTCTTTGCTATCTGCAGTGGTCAGCACCCAAGTCGCCCCCCACCACAGGACCCTGAGATACTGGTATTCACATCTCTATGTACTTTTCTCCTAAATTCAATAGGGCTTTGTAGCAAATTTGATTTTCATGAATCAAATCATGAAAATGATTCAACGTGACTTCTGAGGCTAAGTCATAAATGCCACTGTTGCCTCCTCGATTGCTCTTAGCTAACAGACTTTGAGGTAAGCCAGCTGCCATATAATGAGGACATTCAGAAAACCCTGTGGAGGGACTGTATTTCCACTGCACATGCCAAAGGTTCAATCCCTGGTGGTGAAACTAAGTTCCCACATAGTGGACATAGAGGCTAAATTAAAAAAAGAAAAAAGAAAGCTTAAAGAGAAAACCCTATGGAGAGACCCACCTGATAAAGAACTCAGGCCTGCAGACACTAAATTACCCAGCACCAATTTGTCAGCCATGTGAGCCATTCTGAAGGCAGATCCTCAAACCCCAGTTAAGGTTTCAATTAACTGCAGCCCCAGTCAAAAAAAAAAAACACCACCAGTTAAACTGCGCCAGTTAAACACCAGTTAAACACCACCAGTTAAACTGACTCCTTGATCTACAAAAGCTGTGAGACAAATTTTTATTATTATTTTAAGAAATCAAGTTATTTAGTAAATTATTATGTGATAATAGATAATTAACACACCGTTCCTATATCTTTTCTTTGGTAAAATGTATGCTCATGCCTTCAGTCTATTGTTTTTAATGGGCTATCTTCTTGTTAATGAGTTAAAAGATTTCTTTATATATATCCTTTGGGTGTAAATCCTTTTTAAGATAGGTGTTTATCAAATGTTTTCTCCCAGCATTTTGGCTTGCTTTCTTTCATTTTCTTAACAGACTCTTTCAAGAAAATAAATTTCATATTTTGATGAAGCCTAATTTGTCTACATTTTTACTCTGTGGTTCATGTTTTTGGTCTCATAGCTAAGAAATCACCCTATGAAAGGTCAAAACAGTTTTATCATATTTCTTTTGGAATTTTTATAAACTTAGGTCTTACTTTTAGATATACAATCCATTTTTAAATTCTTAAAAAATACAGTGCTCATTTTTTTCAGGCTAATTATTCTAGCAACACTTCTTAGAAATACTATTCTTTATCCCTTAAATAAATTTGGTATCTTTGTAAAAAAAAAATAGTAATCAATTGACTGCAGTAGACTCTCAAACAATGCAGGGGTTGTGGGAACTGGTCAGTTGCACAGTCCAAAATTTGGGCATAATTTATAGTCAGCCCTCATTGTGCACGATTCTTTCTTGTCTGTGATTTGGTATCTGCATGTTCAACCAACCATGCATCATGAAACACTACAGTATTTACTATGGAAAAAAGTCTATGTATAAGTGGACCTGAGCAGTTCAAACTCAAATGTTGTTCTAGGGTCAACCATACATGGATGTGGTTCTATTTCTAGTCTCTATTCTATTTTGTTTGTCTATTTGTATATCCTTTACCAATATTTTATTACTCTAGCTTTAGAGTATAAATCTTGAAATCACTATGGATTTTCCAACTTTGTTTTTCTTTATCAAAAGTTCTTTGGCTATTTTTAGTACTTTGTTTTCCACATGCATTTTATAACATACATTTTTCAGTTTCTGTAAAAAAGCCTGATGAAGTTTTAATCAGGACTCTATTAAATATATAGATCAATGTGGGGTGAATTGAAATCTTTACAATCTTGATTCCTCTAGTACATGAACAATATACATCTCTCCACTTATTTAGATGGTCTTTGATTTTTCTCAATGATTTTTAGTTTTCAAAATAAAAATCCTACACATATTTTATTAGACTTATCCCTATGCATTTTTTATTTATTTTTTTATTATAAACTTATTTACTTAGTTGGAGGCTAATTACTTTACAATATTGTATTGGTTTTGCCATACATCAACATGAATTCATCACGGGTGTACACGTGTTCCCCATTCTGAACCCCCCTCCCACCTCCCTCCCCATACCATCCCTCTGGGTACTCTCAGTGCACCAGCCCTAGGCATCCAGTATCGTGCATAGAACCTGGACTGGCGAATCATTTCATATATGATATTATACATGTTTCAATGCCATGCTCTCAAATCATCCCACCCTCTCCCTGTCCCACAGAGTCCAAAAGACTGTTCTATACATCTGTGTCTCTTTTGCTGTCTCACATACAGGGTTATCTTTACCATCTTTCTAAATTCCATATATATGCATTAGTATACTGTATTGGTGTTTTTCTTTCTGGCTTACTTCACTCTGTATAATAGGCTCCAGTTTCATCCACCTCATTAGAACTGATTCAAATGTATTCTTTTTAATGGCTGAGTAATACTCCATGGTGTATATGTACCACTGCTTTCTTATCCATTCATCTGCTGATGGGCATCTAGGTTGCTTCCATGTCCTGGCTATTATAAACAGTGCTGCGATGAACATTGGGGTACACATGTCTCTTTCAATTCTGGTTTCCTCAGTGTGTATGCCCAGCAGTGGGATTGCTGGGTCATAAGGCAATTCTATTTCCAGTTTTTTAAGGAATCTCCACACTGTTCTCCATAGTGGCTGTACTAGTTTGCATTCCCACCAACAGTGTAAGAGGGTTCCCTTTTCTCCACACCCTCTCCAGCATTTATTGCTTGTAGACTTTTATCCCTATGCATTTTATATTTTAATTCAATTTAAAAAATTTTTTAAATTAGGTTTCAATTTTAATTTTCCATTCTCAGTCTAGAAAAATGCAATTGATTTTTGTGCATTCACCTTTTATCCTATGATTTTTCTAAACTTACTTCTTAGTTTTTGCACTTTTTTAGGTTTTTTGTGAGTTCCCATTTAGGCAATCATGTCACCTATAAATAAAGATAGTATTTCTTCCTTTCTAATTTGTATGGCTTTAATTTATTTATCTTACCCAACTGTACTGGCTTGGACCTTCAGTACGATATTGAATAAGAATAATGAGAATATGCACTTTGCTGTTTCCAACTCTTGGGTGAAGGCATTTGTCTTTCACTGTTAAGTAAGTTATGAGCTGTAGACTTTTATATTTATGCTCTTTATCAACTTGAGGAAATTCCCTTCTGTTCCACATTTGCTAAAGAGTTCCCTCTTGATGGTTGTTGACTTTTTCAAATGTCTTTACCTCATCTATTGACATGATCATATTTTCTTTCAGCTTGTTGATATGGTTATTTACATTTACTGATTTTTTGAATGTTAACTAACCCAGCTATTTGTAAAGACCCTCCACAATATAACCTTACTCTATATATATTCAGCCAAATTTTGCAGAAGCTGCAATCACAAACCCTAAGCTGTGGGACCTCCCTATCTTGATCAACTGATGCTCACCCCGACTCATAATCCTCTTTTTCCTTCACCTATCTGGATCCCTGTCTCCCTTCAAGGTCCAAGTCAATTCCACCTTCTCCGTGAGCCTTTCTCCAGTTACCTAAGCTCTCTCTCCATGGGCCAATTATTTGAACATGAGCACTCCTCCAAATATTTTATTGGCAAGAAGCAATATCAAGAAGAAAGAAAAACTGCTGGGGATCAGTAATGCAGATAAATGTCAGTAGAAGAGAGTAGGGTATAATAATATCTGAGTATCACAATTGGCATTTTTCTCCTAGTACAATAATACAGGGAATTTCTAGTTCTAGTTCTGGGGAGATTCCAGTCATCTTATGCTCATAGATAATCCTCCTCCCACCCTCACTGTTGTTGGAGAAATTCCGAAAGACTGTGCTCATTTGCTTTTTTTTTGGTAGAACTGTACAGACAAAGAAAACCTCCTGTTTCTCTGAAAATCCTCTGTAAAAATATGGATAAAATAAAGATAAAATACTGCATTTATTTATTCAATAAATGCCCAGCAGTACCTCGTATGAAACACTGTGTTAAATTTTGTAGGGGAAACAAAGATAAAAACTGTTTGACATCTCTGAATTTAAATTACACATGATGCAATTTATGTATACTTATGTTTACTTATTCTTTCTTGTGTTGAAATCTCTATTCCTCTGTAGTTCCCCCACCCCAGAAACACACAGCTTCCTTCCACCTATGAAAAACTACTATTCAGTATAAAAATACTAAAATATATTATCACATAAACACATTATTAACATCTATTTTGCATAGGTTTACAAAGCCAGTTTTATTATCAAACTATTGTGAAATATAATCCTTAAACTTTAAAAATCATTTTGAATATTTTGTCATAATCTTTGAGTAGAAAACCCACTTAAAACATAGCGAACTGTTTTTAATAAAAATTAAAAATAAAAAGAACCTTGTTTAAAGCCAGCTTTTAGAATTAAAACCATATGGGAGCTCTGATAGTGCAGCTTTTGGCTCTGTCAGGATTCCCTGTGATGAAACTGGCACCTGTTTTCATGAAAGTATTTTGCCACTTATGCTTTCGGACATTTGCGGTTCTGGCCTTAATAACAGTCTCCAGATGATTATTAAATTACCTGGATAAGGAACTGCAAATTGTTAAATATTTATTTTTTAAATTTATTTGTCTTAGTGTGACAAACATAGTACAGAGTAACTGCCTGAGCAAACAAATATTGCCAAATGCTGGATTAGCACTACCCCCTCAGATCAGAATCTCAAGACACAACAGTAAAACTTTGGTGATTTCCATGATCCAAGATGAAAAACAAAGAAGAAAGTCTGATACTGTAAATGATAGTGGGGATTTTTCTCCTTTATATTAAAACTCCACTAATTAAAGTTCAGCTGGAATTTACAGTACTCAATGGTCAAAATCAAATGCATGACTTGAACTACAAACAGAAGTCAACTGCATTGAGTCAGTTACAGACCAGGATACTGGATGAATCCCAGCTTTACACATTACTCACTATCAAATTCTGTGGGCAAGTCTTAATTCTACCTTGAATAATTTAGGAATCATCTGCATGAAAAGTCTGTGTGAACATACTTCCTGCTATCCCCTGACACTCTGATTTTCTGCCATGTTTTTCTAGTTAAGACTTACCAACTTAAAGTAAATAATTCATTAGTTACAGTTAAGATATGATGATAAAAGAAGAAATAACATAAAACAGTTTATAAAATGAATGGTTCAAAAGTCTAAGCTATGTAGAGTCTTCTTCAGTCACTATCTGTAAGTCATCCATGAAAACCGGTACAGGGAGTTCAGAGTATTTCACCTGAGAAGAAATATAGGAATCACCCACAAGAAAGAGAAATACCGGCAGGCGCACGGGCTGGGGACGCGCGCCACAGTTGAGCCGGGCGCGGTCTTTCCAGGTCCAGCCACGACATGGCCACCGCCCTCCTAAGGAGAGTGGCCTCCGCCGTGGGCCCGCTGCTGCAGCTGGGGGGCCGCCCGCTTTCCGCGCTCGCGCAGGGCCCCCCGCGCGCCGGCCCTGCCACTAAAAAAAAAAAAAGAAAGAGAAATACCGTATTCACCCTTTGCCAGCTCCTGCAGAGCCATATCACACTGAGGAGGAAATAATCTCCACAAATGCTGTCTTCCCTAAATATAACCTTTGATTCATTCCTGTAAGGTGTGTTTGTTAGGTATGTTTAGTGTATTATTTAAGAATATTCAATTCTTCTATGGAAGACAAGGAAAGCAAATGGAATCAGTGAAACTCATGAGAACTATTAAATATAAACAGTAAGTATAAAAGTAGCTGTGAGACACAGGATTAAGCATAGATTGTAAGTTAGTAACCTGTGAGATACATTAGACATAGATAAAATAAGAAGGACATAATGATAAATACAGGTAGAGATATAAAGAACAAAATACCAAATATTCATATGGCACATGAGACACTAAAACTTAATACTTTACCTAATATTTATGAGGCAAAAAAGAAACCAAATATTTATGAGATACTTAATGCTCATGGGCTTTAAAGTTGCTCCCCACCCACTGGTGACATTCATTCTGGCTCACAAGACCTCTGCAGATAAAATCTACAACTGCTCAGCCAGCTATTGGGCAAGTTACAGTTGTGGCCAGAAATATTTGCCCCTGTGTCTCTCCTATAACATAAGAATTTATTGACTTCAGGCACTTTTCATTGGCTGAGTTCCTTGCTCACTCTCAACTCTGGTCCTTGTAATTACGCTAACAGCTGACTGACAAGGCAGAGAGAAAGATAAGACATAGAAAAAAATGTATAGCACAGAATTCACATATAGTGGTCCTTCCAACTCTCTACCCTTTCCTTAATGTATAAACCTATCCAATCTCTTTCTCTCATTTCTCACTCTTCATTTTAAGTTGATTCAACACATCCTAAGCTTTGATGATTTGAGTTTAGTCTCCGAGTCTTTCTGCTATGTGACCTCTGGGAAAGCTTCTCTGGTTGTATACTTGCAGGCTTCCGTTGAATCAAGGTAACTTTCCCATATGACACTCCATCCCCACCACCTCCAATGTTGACTCTCAGCCTTGCTGTCCTGTTTGGTGTAGACTATGACAGGTATCTAAGGAGTCCAGGAAGTTCTTGTTGATGCTGTTGAGCTCTGGCCTTAGACCCTATTGCTGTCATCTGCACCTAAATAACAAAGCACTTCCCTATACTTGAGGCACTTTTTATCAAGTAGATTAATTTTCCTTACATAATCTCCCATTTCTTTCTGATGTTTAGGTTGCCCGTTTTCCATTTTATTAGTTTTGTCATAAATATTTTTTTATATTTTAGATCATTATTGGAAAAAAACTTTTATTAATTATTGAGTCTTCCTCCCACTCCTATTTCTAGTCACACAGTTTCCTCCTCCACAAAGACCAAATATTTTCAGTTTTTTGAGTAGGAGAAAGTAGACCAAAAAGAATGACCCAAGTCACTCAACCAAATTTAATTTTTACATTATTCCAAAGTCTAGAGAGGAAAAAAGGAAATAATTTAACCAATTTATACCAAAAAACATTTAAAGCATTTTATTATTATAGAAATAGTTAAAAGTGGCTTTTTGGTACTTTGCATCATGTAAAGGAATTTTCAAATTATGTTTTGATAATCATTGAAACTCCTTGAGATAGAAATATAGTAATACTAGATGTGTAATCAAGTTCCTTAACCCCTATGTGCCTCAGTTTCCTCATTTCTTAAAAATGAATATACTGATAGTACCTATCTCAAAAGGTTGTTATAAGTATTAAAATAACTAATGCATGTGAAGTGCTTAGAATAAATGCTTAGTACTTAATCATTTGAATCTTTTCTTTTGTAAATTGTTCCTATTCTTTTATGAGTTCTCTAGACATGTTTATTTTTTAAAATAACGCTGTAAACATTCACCATTTATAAAAGACATAAACCAGTTATAAAGATAATAATACTTAGAGTTAGACTTTATTGAACTCTTGCCATTTCCTAAGCATTCTGCAAAGTACTTTATCTAGGTAATCTTATTTAAAACTCAAAACAACCTTATGAGTAGATATGTTATTATGTCACTTTAACAGATAAGAAAATGGAGATTTATCATGTTTAATTAGTTTCCCCAAGGCCTCAAAACTGGAAAGCAAAGACATCTTACACCAATGAATTTATCAACTTCTGTCTCTAAAGTTCATAGTATTAATATTGTGTTTAGTGCCCTTTGTCAAAACATTTTCTTTTTTTCTTTTTTTTGTGGAGGCTCCGCATAGCATGTGGAATTCAGTTCCCTGAACAGGGATCAAACCCATGTCCCCTGCAGTACACTTAACCACTGAACCAACAGAGAGGTCCCTATCAAAACTTCTTAAATATTTCACACTCTATAATTTGCCTTTTAGCTTTCCTTAATTATGATACACAAATGTTTCATTTTATGTAGTAAGGTCTAACAATGTTTTGTAGTTTCTTTCATTGTTTTTATGATTAGAAAGTCACTTTCCACCCTAAGATAAGATATTCTGCAATATTTTCTAGTTGCTTTAGAGTGTTTTTAAACCACATTTAATTCATTGATCAATTGGTATTCATGTTTTTAATATGAGGTTAGGGATAACTTGATTTTCACCTCCAAATAATTAACCAACTGTCCCAGCACCATTTATCACATAATTCTTTCTTTTACTAATATGTGAATTCACTGTAATCACACAAACTGAAGGTACATTTTTCTTTATAAATTTGAATTACAGGAATATGAAAACATTAGCAAAGCATCATTTGAGCAGAAAATTCAATACCTACACTTTAAAATCTCAGAAGAATATGGTAATTGCAAAAAGAGAAGTAGGAAAAAACGATAGACCATCTATGTCCCCATGCTGCAGGGTGCCTATAGCACAGTGCTGTGTATTCTTAAATGATGACCCTGCCCTGTGCAACTCTGGTCTGTGAAGCCCTGTAAACAGCACCTGGTTAGTTTGGGCTTCCCCAGAAGACACCTCCCTCTCCCCTCAAAATTCAAATGGAGGTGGTTTATTTGAGAGGTAACCTGAAGAAACACTGGTAGGCAAATGGGGAATTAAAAGAGAAATGGAAAATGACCAAGGAAGAATGCCTTATAAAACTCTACTGCTATGGGCAAAGTTTAAGCCTAAGTCATGGTAGACCTCACTCCTTGGAAATGTCTACCCTAAGGATGAGGGACCTGGACATTTTATGCAGCAAGTCTCATCAGTCTGGGGTTAAAATCTACTGGCAGTGGTGTCACTTCTATAAGTCCAGATGACCTGGCTTCAGCAGCCAGATGACTGCAGAGAGAATGTAGGGTGCACTATAATAGTGAGCTCGGGGAATTGGGATAGGGACTTCGGGCTTCTTTCTGCTCCACTGCTAAATAAAAATGCCATTAGTCAGTGTTCATCTCAAATGAGTTACTGAATTATGAGAAACCTTTAGGAATGAGTCCCTTGTGATTGCAGTGATAGAAATATGACTACTTTTCAGTATGATCTATCCATCTACTTTACCCATTCTATCTATTCTAGGGTGATTACTTATTCTATCACTCTGTCAATCAACTCTCGTACTACTTTGATATTTTAACCGCAACAGTTAGGTATTTTAGGACAAATCCTTCTTTTTTATATTTTTCTTCAGAATGTTGTTAGTTAATCTCATTCTTCCAAATGAAAATCAGATTTTTTGCCTCAAGTCCCACACCCATCAAAGACAGAAATCCTGTTAGGGATTATATATTAGGATTTTTTAAAAAATGAATTTAGTAAGAATTAACCTCTTAAGGGACAAAATCAGTCTTCCTGTACAAATCTTCAAATTGAACTCTTTTTTTCTACCTCTTAATATATTGTTGTAGCTTTATTTATAGGACACAAAAATGTTTTGGAGGATTATTTCTGGATATGGTATATGGCTTTCTTTTTTGCTATTCAGTAAAGAATATCCCATACCCTCTCTTTATTATATCTTTTAGTTAGGTATAAAGCTGTATATAAGAAAGTCATTGATTTTTAAAACTTCCTCTTATTTTATCCAATCTATCTTTTTAATTCTAAGCATTATTTTCATGTGCTTCTCTAGGTTATAACCAAATCATATGTAAAAATTATCATCTTCCACCTACATAAAATTCTATCATTGTTTATTTCTTTGAATCAAAGCAGTGTCTCTAAGGAGTAATATCCTTCTGGGATAGTAAGAACTTATTCGGGTCTTATTAAAATCATTATCAGTTTATTAGTGTGAATTTACTAATCAGATCCTTTATAGGAGGATATTTAATTGAGATAATGTATTAAAGGAGAAAGAAGAAAATATACCAGCATTAAAAAAAGGCTGGGGTTGTTTTAAGCCCGTGGAGGTAAGATACAAACAAACCTATTAATGTTGGCTGGGGAAATACCAAACAAATCTGTTCTGTCTTCTACAATGATAATTAGGCAAGGCTCTGATCTCCAGTGGCCTCCCCACTTATCAACCTGGCCCCTGTCCAGGTCTCCATCTAGCTACTGCTTTCACTCCATTTGATGACAAGAAAGAACACAGCAAGAATTGCTTTCACAAGGAGCTTGGCTCAATACCCACGCATTTCTGAACTGCCTTTGGCTGCATGCTTGGGATATGAAGAGTATAAAATTCTGGATCTGATTATTACACAGCTAGATTATAAAGCATTTTGCTAAGCTTCTGGAGGAACGCTAGGCATAAAAAATAAAGAGATTAAAAAACAGCTTCATTATTTTTACTCAAGAATACTAAGTATTGAGTATTTTTTTCAAAAAGTACAGAAATTTAACTTACAAAGAAATACCTTTAGGTAGAATTTCAGCAGCATTTTAACTAACTGTAAATGACTAGAAGGAAGAAAGTCTCTATTTGCAAATTCAAAACTTCTCTTACTAAACACTATTTGATTGAAAATAAGGATGGAAGGAAAGGAGGGAGGGAAGGAAGAAAAAAAAATGGAAGAAATTCTTATATAACCAGTTATTCAAGTGATTTTTTTCAATGAAAAAATTAGATCTAATTCTCATTTTTGTATTTTATTTTCCTTTAATCATGCCTTTCTGTAAGACATCTTCCTGAATATCTTTGAGGGAAAATTACTTTGGGGATTCTCCAGATGGAAGTACCATTCTGAAAGCTAAAAAAGGTTTGAGAAAATTATCACCTTTAGAAAATGTAAAGCCTTTGTGTGTGAAATGACTGACATGCAAAACTTGTTTTTAGACCCAATAAACTAAGATTTTCCAAAATTATTCAGGACTAGTTTTAAGTCTTTGGTAAATGAAATAAGATTAACAGTCTAATGTTTTGGAAATCACTAAACAGAAAATAGAAAGTCCTAAAATGTAAAGGTAGAAGCACATATTTCTTAATTGGAACCAAATTAACACTGTCTGTATGTTTTTATTCAGCAAAGGCAAGCCCTTAAAATCCCATATATTAAAGAACAGTTTATTAGACAACAGTATATAAAATGTTTAATTACAGATATTTAAATATAAAACTCAGTGAATAAATATCATTAAATCATAATTTAAATATATTCATTTTTAATAACTTTCAATGGATCAGAGTTCTTATGCAAAATGTTGATGAACACAAAATAAGTCAGAGTTTGAATCCTGACTTGCTTTGAAAAAACTCAGATTAACTTACACAATGAAGCCAATTGCAAATCAAAAGCTCTTTTAAATATATTTTACTGAAAAAAATTTTCCATATTCTCTAATCACATAAAGGCATCTAACACTTTCAGTATTTTGTGCTATTTTAGTAATGCAAGTCACTCTTTGTATAATGAAAATGGACTTTGGACACTGGAAACTCTCAAAAATAACAGAGCTATTAAATTTTTTTTTTTCCTACCAGTCAGTGCAATAAATGCCTAGCAATACCTTCACCTTGTAGTTGAATTCATTAAGTGCTCCAGAATAATTTTCACAATTGTAATTATACAATTAATCTAAAAACTCAAGTGTAGTATCACATTTTAAAATCTTTTCTTTATAAGGCTACTATTCTATAATATTTTGGTTCCCTTTCATTTAACAATGAATTTGTCTGGCCTTCGTCCCTGGTAACTAGGAGGTATCCTCTAAAGCTTTGGATTTTTGCAGTTATGGGGTATTTTTGCTATTCATGGTGGGCCTTTAAAACCACACTCAAGTTTACACTAATTAGGTGACTCTTGGTAGATCCTTTGATAGTTTATGCCAGGATGACTTGGGTTGGTCATGCCAGAAAGACAAACAATGTGATTAGAGGATTAGTGCTTTTAGCCAGGTGACACCACCTCGGCCACTGAAGAAGAGAGAGGGACTAAAGACTAAGTTTAGTCATGTGAACAGTGGTGCAATCAATCATTCCTATGTACTGAAACTGGAATGAAAATACTAGACAAAACTGGGATGAACTTTGCTAAGTGGCAATACATATACTGTCATACGCTACTGTGCTGGTAAAGTAACATGTCCTGACTCCTCAGGCAAAGGACAACTGGAGTATTGTGTTTGAAAACCTCCCAGACTTTACCCTTCAGATCTCTCCCTTTGGTTGGATGTGATATGTATCCTTGTTGTAATAAAACTATAAGTATAGCACTTTCCCTGTGTTCTATAAGTCATTCTAGCAAATTATCAAATGCTGGGAGGAGAGAGGGAGTGAGAATCCCTAAATTGGTATCTAGCTGGTCAGAAGTGAAGGTGGTCTAGAATTCCTTTGTAGTCTATGTCTGAGATTAGGGTAGTTTTTAAAGAGGACTATGAGACCCACCCCACTCCAGTACTCTTGCTTGGAAAATCCCATGGACAGAGGAGCTTGGTACGCTGCTGTCCATGGGTGGCTAAGGGTCAGACACGACTGAACGACTTCACTTTCACCTTCATGCATTGGAGAAGGAACTGGCAACCCACTCCAGTGTTCTTGCCTGGAGGATCCCAGGGACGGGGAGCCTGGTGGGCTGCCATCTATGGGGTTGCACAGAGTCAGACACAACTGAAGCGACTTAGCAGCAGCAGCAGCATGCTCCTAATCTGTGAAGTTAGGCTTGGTTGGTATCAGAATCCATTGCAGTCCTTTTTAAATTAAAATCATGTCACATTCTACTTGTATACTAAATTCTTATGTCTTTTCTTCTTTGCTTTCTCTCTTCTATTAGTGATTAATAGCCAACTGTAAGACTGGATATAGTGGGTTGTTTTTTTTTTAAGTATAATTGGGTTAAGGAGGTCACAAATGGTACTGTTACTTTTCCCCGTTTTCTTCCTAGGTGGTGGGGTGATATTCTTACATCAGGATTAATTTATCTAAGCCATGTTTCTACACAGCATCTTACCTAAGTAACTATCTCAATCTCCTAAAGATAGCTTTTTAATCTTTATTTTTTAGAAACCCTTTACTTCTAAAAGAAGCTTCTAATCATGATTTCTTATGATGATTATCAAATAAACTGATTTTAAAATATTTTTCTTAAAAAAAAAATTTTGTTTTCTTATAATTTAGCATTCTTTTGCTAATTTATTAGATCAGCTCTATGTCAAAGGAGAAATTCTTCTGCCTGACAGCTAAAAGAAATGTTTAAGTATACTATTATCTTAATAAACAGATCTTAATTTGTATCAATAATATACAGTAATAAACAAATAGCAATAGTATAATGAACCTCTAGAATTACTCCATCTCTTTTCTCTGCTAGAACACTCAGATATTACCTAGGAAAGTATTCAGGTTACAATAGTCTCTGAGGTCCACATGAAATATCATATATGAACTCCTGGCTAAAAGAAGTAATTTGCCATTGATGGGAAATGCATGAGATTTGAAGTTCCTTAGGTTATATAAAAGGTTCCCTTATCAAATAGTGTTCTCAAGGAAGATTCTAACTGCAAGAATAAACAAAGAGATCCTGGCATTTCCCCCACCATTATCAAGGAAGTTCATTTCTCTGATTTTATTTTTTAAGACGAAATTTCAAAAAAGGAAAAGATCAAAAAGCCTTACCATGTATAATAGGATCAGAGAAAGTAACTGTCTTTGATATGGGCACAAGGAGCAGTCTATCAGGAATGTTAGCAGGAGCACACAGTTCACTTACCCAAGCCAAAACCCAGTGTCAAAAGTTGTTTTCTAAGAATCTAAAAATGATGAACCTATGTGATTCATGTAAATGAATTTAACAACTGTGTCAGGAAATGTTTGTTATTTAATTCTCACTCCATTTTTGTGTCTAGTAACTTCAGTTACACCAAGGGTTTGAAAAATGAGGAACTGAGAAGCAGAGTCATACCAACTTTATAGAAGCAATTTAACATTGCATATTGCTTCATTTCTCAGGAGATGAATCGCTTGAAGTAGTTATTTAAGGTTAACTGTCTAAGAGGAAGAGAATGTGGAAGATTGACTAAAGCATGGACCATGTGCCTTCTCATTCATGGCTAGCTTTTCTTTTTTCCCAGCTTGCTTCTTAGACAAGAGGTAAATTTTCAGGAAAAGACAAGTGCACTCACACCTTCTTTTTCTGCCCAGCTAACTTTTACTTCAAATAGTCATAACTGTAGCTCAGTTGGTAAAGAATCCGCCTGCAAGGCAGGAGACCCCAGTTCAATTCCTGGGTCAGGAAGATTGTTGGAGAAGGGATAGGCTATCCACTCCAGTATTCTTGGGCTTCCCTTGTGGCTCAGCTGGTAAAGAATCCACCTGCAATGCAGGAGACCTGGGTTCAATCCCTGGGTTGGGAAGATCCCCTGGAGAAGGGAAAGGGTACCCACTCCAGTATTCTGGCCTAGAAAATTTCATGGACTCTATCGTCCATGGGGTCACAAAGAGTCAGACACGACTGAGCGAATTTCACTTTCACTTTCAATTGCAGAATACTGGAGGGAAAACAAACAAGATGATCAATATTGGGGCATACTTATCTCCCTTTAGAGTAAGAAATTTCAACATGCCCTTGCTAAACCTAAATCTTTGTTCTTCATGTTTATTTCATCTTCCCAAAGACACTATTCCTATTTATTTGGTTTGTTTGCTCATGAAGTCCTGCCTTCTTCATCAAAGGAGTTGGAACACTTTAAAGCCAGAGTAAACCCAATAAAAATACCTATACAGTATGAATGAAAAGAAAAAATCTACACAAACAAGCATGCAAATAGACAATCTAGACCAATAAGCAATCTTAGTTCCCTTAGTTGGCTTCTGAGTTTCAAGGTAAAATAAAAGAAGAATATAATCACTCAGTTCTCACTTCAGAGAAAGAGAAGGTCACAAGTCAGGTTCTCTAGGAAGGAGACTTCCAGGCTAAGATTTGTATTTAGGAAGTTTAATGACAGGGGCAGGTGCTCCGGGGGAGTGAGGGAAGTCCAGTGGACAAAGACAGAAGTTGGACTATGAAGCCAACAAACATAGACCCTCCTGTGGGGAGCACTGAAGCTGGGGTGGCTCTTCAGAGTTCCAGTTGGATAACGCAGGCTTTATACCTCTCATTCCACCCCCTCAGATTGGGCTGTCACTGATGCAAGCTATTTCTGGGAAGTGGAGTAAAGTTAGGCCAGGTGGCTTGCTTCAACAGAGTGCAATGAGGGTAGATGGGAAGGGCCTTAGCTGCAAGTCATCAGCTGTCAATTCTCCCAGGAGATTTGTTATGTGGGCTTCAATCCTGAAGGTCATGGTTTTGGTTGCACCCGTACTGTTTACTTACAAAAGAAAGAAAACAGATTACTCTCTCTGGGAAAGCAAAGTTATTCCAAAACAGGATGAAAAATAAATTATTTTCATTACTTGGTATACAGAAAACAGAGTAATATGATGGAAAAAATTCTCACCAATTGCCCTACAGGAAACATGGTTAACAGATTTCATGGGATTGTTTTCCACAGTATCCTTGATAAGAGAATGACACTAATATACCTCTCCATGAGATTCTGTAAAGGTGAATCACAATCCTGGGACCAGCTGGTGATCCAGCTTCATTCATTCATTCACTTGTCCCTCTATTCAAGAAATATTTACTGAGTTCCCACTGTGTACAAAACACTTTGCTAGACACAAGAAAAATTATGAGATGGGGGAAAGATCCAAAATTGCAGACTTTAATCAAAGAATCACATAATGCTGCTGCTGCTGCTGCTAAGTCACTTCAGTTGTGTCCAACTCTGTGCGACCCCATAGACGGCAGCCCACCAGGCTCCCCCGTCCCTGGGATTCTCCAGGCAAGAATACTGGAGCGTGTTGCCATTTCCTTCTCCAATGCATGAAAGTGAAAAGTGAAAGTGAAGTCGCTCAGTCGGATCCGACTCTTAGCGACCCCATGGACTGCAGCCTACCAGGCTCCTCCGTCCATGAGATTTTCCAGGCAAGAGTGCTAGAGTGAGTACAAATGTGAAATCACATCTTTGAAAATTATACACAAGAGAGGTTCACTCTCCAGTGTTATCAAAGCTTCTAACAGTGAAAACTGACCTGGTTATGAAGGTCAGAGATGCCTCACTAAGGAAGTTGTTATTTTTCTGAAAGGTGAAGGCAGAGTAGGAGCTAGCCAATGTAGCAGAAAAGGGCAACAGACTCAGCATTAGAAGGGACCACAGAACACCAAGAAGGCTGGTTTGGCTACAAGCGCAGACAGATGCTGAGGGCAAACTTGAAAGAAGATAAAACGATAGCAGGAGGGAAAAGCAACCCAGGCAGAACCTTGTAAGTTACATTATGGAATGTGGTCTTCATCTTGAGAGCAATAGGAAAATCATTCAAGCGTTGGAGTATGTAGGTAGTGCTCATAAGATGTTGAGTGAGGAGAAACTGCTTGTAAGACTCATTTGGAGGATTATTAGTTCTCTATGGTTGCTATAATAAATTAGCACAAATTTGGTGCTTAAACCATACAAATTTATTACTTAAAATTTTGTTGTTCTGAAGTTTATAATGAGTCTCACTGGGCTAAAATCAAGTTGCCAAAGGGGTTCATTCCTCTCTGGGGGCTCTAGGATAGAATCTGTTTTCTTGCCTTTGCAAGCTTCTAGAGACTACCCACAATCCTTGGCTTACAGCCCTCTTCCATCTTCAAAGCTAGCAATGGCTAGTAGAGTCTCATATCACACTGCTCTGCCACAGACTAATGTGCATCCCTCTTTGACACATAAGTACCGTTTTGATCACACTGGGCTCACTCAGACTATCTAGGATAATCTCCCGAATCTCAATATTAGCTAATTAGAAAATTTAGGGCTTCTTTGGTGGCTCAGATGGTAAAGAATCTGCCTGCAATGCAGGAAACTTGGGTTCAATCCCTGAGTCAGTATGATGCCCACGTCTCCTGCATTAGCAGGCAGGTTCTTTACCACTACTGCCACCTGGGAAATAAGCAATTGTGTGATTCAAGCAAACACTGTCCTCAATTTGCCACAACTGAATTCTTCATCTCTCCAAGAGTGATGGAAATTTGCCATAAACCTGCTTCTTAATTCTGATTATCACATGGTATATGAAAGTCTTAAGAAAAAAGAGATGCCTTTTGATATTCAATAAGGGGCTCCACATTGGACCAGACTTCAGACTTTTTGTCTTAAAGGAGATATTTTGAACCTTATAGAACTTGTCCACTTTCATACAGAGTCTTTTCATAAGAAATATACAAATACCCCTCACAGATTTTAGAGTAAAAGGCAGGAAAAAATTATCTATTGTTGAAATATATGAAGCAAGACTAAGCATAGGCCTTCTGCAGTACTGAATGTCTTTTAGGTTATATAATGCCTGTATTTCATGTTGTGTGATTTAGTTCCTACCTACTGAAGCAGATATGGTATTACATATCACTAATCCTTTTCCTTTTAACTTAATAATTCTGTTATAAATTAAGATAAACACAATGTGCTTATAACATAAAGTTTCATGCTTGCATTTATTCAAGTTTTACAAACTAAAAGTATCTAACCAAGTAGTATTATTTAGCTTCTCTCCTTTTAAAAAAAAAAAAATATATATATTTTTTGGGAAATTGTCTAAATTTGTTTGGCTCTACCAGGTCTTAGTTGCCACATGCAAGATGTTTAGTTGTGGCATGTGGGATTTAATTCCCTGAGCACGGATTGAAGCTGGGCCATCTGCATTGGAAGCAGAGACTTAGCCACAGAACTGCCTGGGCAGTCCTTGAAAATCTTAAAGTTTAAATCACCTTTTGAAAGCAAGGAAGATTGGAGAGACAACTCTTACTTTTAAGGGCTTACCCTTAAATGCAATTTGAGATAGTTGCCAAAACTTTCAAACAGACTTGTTAGGACTAAAATTATTAAAAAACAAAAAACATTAACTTCCATGAAGTTGACTATGTCTTCTGCATGGGGTTTGCAATTCTCTGGTAATATATCTCTGAAAATTACTTTGTTAACTATAAATGATATAGGTAAACAATGATTATTCTTCAGTTATAACAATCTGGACAGAAACATGAAATTTGTTAAACAATTTCTACACACACTCACACACACACACACACACACACACCCCTCACACATCAGATGTTCTACTTCAAATATGCAACATGGAGAAGTAATTTTGGCAGATGGTCCTAAACATTCTCCTCCTTAGACGACCATCTGGCTTAAACATTCACCTCATGGTTTTCAATTTCTCATTTCTATTTTTCTTTTTTTTTTATATTTTTCAAAAGAAAATCAGTGTCTAAATTTACAACAAAACGGAAAATAATGAAACTGACTTTTACCTAGTTGGAGCACTGTTTTTTTGTGGAATCTTACAACTAGTGAGCCATATATAAGAATGAGTGTGAATGAATATATCAAGAGCAATACAGAGTTCAAATCAATGCAAAGCAATACAGAGCTCATGCCTCACCTTAAACATTATTTTTGTACCATGGAGGACAGAGTAGTATTGGTAGGATGTGGTACATGGCATGAAAAGAACCAGTATTCTTATAAAAATGGGAGAAATTCATTCTCTGGAGGAGAGAGAAGAAAGAATTAAAGAAGGCTTCATGTACACCATGTTACAGCAGCACTATTCACTATAGCCAAGACGTGAAAGAAATCCAAGTACCATCGACAGTTGAATGGATAAACAAAATGTGATAAATACATATTAGGGCTTAAAGAATCTGCCTGCAATGCAGGAGACCAGGGTTCAGTCTCTTGGTTGGGAAGGTCCTATGGAGAAGGAAATGGCAACCCACTTCAGTATTCTTGTCTGGAGAATCCCATGGACAGAGAAGCCTACAGTCTACGGTATCGCAAAGAGTCAGACATGACTGAGAGTCTAACACTTTCACTTTCTTTCAAATACATGTAGTGGAATATTTGTTGTTGTTGTTCAATTGTTAAGTCATGTCTGACTCCTTGAGACCCTATGGACTCTAGCATGCCAGGTCTCCCTGTCCTTCACTATCTCACGGAGCTTGCTCAAACTCATGTCCATCATGTTGGTGATGCCATCCAACCATCTCATTCTCTGTCGTCCCCTTCTCCTCTTGCCTTCAATCTTTCCCAGCATCAGGGTCTTTTTCAATGAGTTGGCTCTTTGCATCAAGTTGCCAAAGTATTGGAGCTTCAGCATCAGGTCTTTCAATGATATTCAGGGTTGATTTCCTTTAGGATTGACTGGTTTGACTTCCTTGCTGCTCCAGGGAGTCTCAAGAGTCTTCTGCAGCAACACAATTTGAAAGCATCAGTTGTTTGGCACTCAGCCTTCCTTATAATCCAACCCTCAAATCTGTACATGACTACTGGAAAAAACATAGCTTTGACTATATGGACCTTTGTTGGCAAAGTGATGCTTCTGCTTTTTACTTTGCTGTCTAGGTTTGTCACAGCTTTTCTTCCAAGGAGCAAGAATCTTCTAATTCCATGGCTGCAGTCACCATCTGCAGTGATTTTAAAAAGGAAGGAAATTCTATCACATGCTGCAACATGAATGAACCTTGAAGACATTAGGCTAGGAAAAACAAGCTGGTCACAAAAACCCAAACACTGTTATGACTCCATTTATATGAGATATCTAGAAAAGTCAAATCTTAAAAACAGAAAGTAGACTGCTGGCTGCCAGGGGCTGGGATCAGGGTGAAATGGGGAGTTGTTTAATACATAGAATTTATAGATAGATATATATATATATATATAGAGAGAGAGAGAGAGAATATATATAGAATATAGAATTTATTTATATATATAGATATAGAATTTTCTATTTACAAGATGTAAAAGTTCTGGAGATTGGTGCTTCACAACAATGCAAATACATTTATCACTACTGAACTGAACATGTAGATATGATTAAGAGGATACACTTCATGTTGTAAGAAATCTTCAGAGAGAAAGATCTTTTGAATTAAAAAATAACATGACTAATTACAATAAGCTGGTGGAAGGGGGGACAATTCTAGGGAATCTTAAACCAAGAGAACACCTTGGGAAAAGGATAGAATTGGGAAGACACAGAATAGTCACAGACCAGCAACTAGTTTAGGGTGGGTCATATTCCATTTACTAATAAACTGAATGATGCAACTGGAAATGAAGATTTGAGCCTATGGTGGACATTTATTTGTCTGCACAATACCACCTGTGCATGACTTGTCTGCACAATACCATTTGTGCATGACTCTCATCTGTGCATGACTTGCCCCCCTCTTTCATTTAATCTTCCTCAATCCATATGGTTTGGGTAGACTTAACCTCAGATTTCAATAATAAGGGCATCCCCTCCCTCAAATGTATATATACATATACAGAAATGGAGCATTTACATTCCTCTCTAGGATTCTGTAGGAACTATCAGGAAAGAGGACTTCCCTGGTGACTCAGGCAGTAAAGAATCTGCCTGCAATACAGGAGACACGGGTTCGACCCCTGGGTCAGGAAGATGCCCTGGAGTAGGGAATGGCTATCCACTCCAGTATTCTTGCCTGGAGAATTCCATAGACAGAGGAGTCCACAGGGTCACACAGAGTCAGACACGACCGAGCAACTAACATTGCATTACTGCTATCAGCAAAAAGACTCTGTCTTCCCTAGACATTTAAAATTTAAACATCATGTCAACCTATAGATGAACCCAGACATCTTTTCCCACAGAGAATCTTATTGAAAATTCAGAATAAATTAGAGTTGAAATGGAAAAGGAAATTGAGTAGGTAGAAGGAAGGAAGAGAAAAGAAGGAAGGAAGAAAGGAAAAGGGGAGAGAGAGAAGGAGGGAGGACTAAAGAGGGGAGGGGAGGAAGGAGAAAAAAGGCAAAAGGAGACAGAGGGAGATGGGGAAAGAGAGAGAAGGAATGAAGAAAGTGGAGGAGGAAAACTTGATACCTGAAAAGAATATTTAAACAGCTGAATCCATCTATGCCAGGGGAACAACCTTGAACTGTTCTATTCTATAGACCCCAAAATCCCTTGTTTGGCAAAGGCTGGTTTAAGAAGAGTTTTTGTCACTTTAAATCATAAGAGCTCTGAATAATCTAAGGCTAGATTATGGGGAGCCTATAATAAGGCAACTGAAAAATATTTTATGAGTATTCACTTTGTTAGACACAGTGCTAAGTCCTTCATTACAATCAACAAAAAAACTTTTGGTTCTGCCTTCACAGAGGTAACAATTTCTTAGGCCCCAAACAGATACCTGAGCCCTGACCCTCATTCCTGGTTATAGACATCTGTTTTTGTTTTTGTTTTTTTAAGCCCTATTTTGACAGTAAAGCTCAGATAGATTTGGTAACCACTAATCAAAAAGGAGTACATCAAGGCTGTATATTGTCACCTTGCTTATTTAACTTATATGCAGAGTACAACATGAGAAACACTGGGCTGGAAGAAACACAAGCTGGAATCAAGATTGCTGGGAGAAATATCAGTAACCTCAGATATGCAGATGACACCACCCTTATGGCAGAAAGTGAAGAGGAACTAAAGAGCCTCTTGATGAAAGTGAAGAGGAGAGTGAAAAAGTTGGCTTAAAGCTCAACATTCAGAAAACGAAGATCATGGCGTCTGGCCCCATCACTTCATGGGAAGTGGATGGGGAAACAGTGGAAGTAGTGTCAGACTTTGTTTTCTTGGGCTCCAAAATCACTGCAGATGGTGATTGCAGCCATGAAATTAAAAGACACTTACTCGTTGGAAGGAAAGTTATGACCAACCTAGATAGCATATTCAAAAGCAGAGACATTACTTTGCCAATAAAGGTTCGTCTAGTCAAGGCTATGGTTTTTCCTGTGGTCATGTATGGATGTGAGAGCTGGACTGTGAAGAAAGCTGAGCACTGAAGAATTTATGCTTTTGAACTGTGGTGTTGGAGAAAACTCTTGAGAGTCCCTTGGACTGCAAGGAGATCCAACCAGTCCATTCTGAAGGAGATCAGTCCTGGGTGTTCTTTGGAAGGACTGATGCTAAAGCTGAAACTCCAGTACTTTGGCCAACTCATGTGAAGAGTTGACTCACTAGAAAAGACTCTGATGCTGGGAGGGATTGAGGGCAGGAGGAGAAGAGGGTGACAGAGGATGAGATGGCTGGATGGCATCACCGACTTGATGGACATGAGTTTGAGTGAACTCCGGGAGTTGGTGATGGACAGGGAGGCCTGGTGTGCTGCGATTCATGGGGTCACAAAGAGTCGGACACGACTGAGCAACTGAACTGAACTGAACTGAATCTAGAAGGGCATATCCAAACTTTCCTGATGATAATTCATCACCAGTCTTGCCTACTAAAAAAGACTTAGGTCATCCCCAAGAACAACCTAATTAGAATCTCTAAGGGTGGAACTTGAGAACATTTTAAAACATTAGTTGCCCAGCTGATTCTTACCAGCAAAGAGCTTTGTGAAATGTGGGTTTTCAGTGTGGGTTCTGTTCAATGTGGGCTCCTTGGACCAGTGGTGGCTACATCCCCTGAGAACTTGTTTAAAAATGTAGTATCTCAGTCCCCTGCCTAGACCCAATGAATCTGCCTCTAATACTTTACTATGAACAGCTCGTATTATAAGAAAAATTGTACTCTGAAAATCAGACAGGAGGAAAAAGTCTAAAACAGTTCACTCAAAAGCACTTTCTAACAAAATCTTTTTATTTCAAAATCAAGATGATATTAATAAAAATGAGATTTTACTTTCACTGCTTTTGTTCTAAGCCCACTGCAGTGATGTCCCTCTTTGTGAATTGTATCAAAGGTTAAATACTATCTATATCACACAAAGGGGCTTCCCTGGTGGCTCAATGGTGAAGATTTCACCTGCCAGTGAAGGAAATGTGGGTTCAATCTTTGGGTCAGGAAGATTCCCGAAGAAGGAAATGGCAACCCACTTCAGTATTCTTGCCTGGGAAATCCCATGGACAGAGGAACCCTGTGGGCTACAGTCCAAGGGGTTACAAAAGAGTCAGACATGACTTAACAACTAAACAACAATGGTATCATACAACTCTAAAAAGGACCATTAATGTTGTGTGCATGTGAATGATGCCCTCAAGAATTATATACAGCAGCAGCCCTGGATCCAAGTGCAACCAGAGACTCCTTCTGAGTCAAACTCTGAAAATTGAACCTTGGGATTGCATCAAAGTAATAAGGAGACCCACCTCCATTTTTGATAACTGAGATACTGACAGTGACAATGTCCAAACAAAACTTCCTTTCTTTTTGAAGAGGGCTTCTTCTAGTCACTAACAGATACATTTATAGCAAGCATACGATAAAATAATACAAGATATTAAGATGATAGAATAGCACCTGCTTTTATCTTGCCCCCTTGTTTCTACATTTAATTTATCTTACAGGTATAGAGGGACCTATGACTTGCTTTTACAGGCTTTTATAGTGATAATTCGGAGAAGGCAATGGCACCCCACTCCAGTACTCTTGCCTGGAAAATCCCATGGATGGAAGAGCCTGGTAGGCTGCAGCCCATGGGGTCGCTAAGAGTCAGACACGACTGAGCGACTTCACTTTCACTTTTCACTTTCATGCATTGGAGAAGGAAACGGCAACCCACTCCAGTGTTCTTGCCTGGAGAATCCCAGGGATGGCAGAGTCTGGTGGGCTGCTGTCTATGGGGTCACACAGAGTCGGACATGACTAAAGTGACTTAGCAGCAGCATAGTGATAATTTGCCACATTCATATGTTTGCACATGAAGAAAGCACCATCATAAGGCAACTCTTAGGGGGTTCCCTGGTACTTAGCAGTTAAAGAATCTCCTGCAATGCAAGAGATCCCAGTTCGATTCTTGGGTTGGGAATATCTGCTGGAGAAGAGGTAGGCTACTGACTCCAGTATTCTTGAGCTTCCCTGGTAGCTCAGCTGGTAAAGAATCCACCTGAAATTCAGGAGATCTGGGTTCGATTCCTGGGTGGGGAAGATCCCCTTGAGAATGGAACAGCTACCCACTCCAGTATTCTGGTCTGGAGAATTCCATGTACTGTATAGTCCATGGGGTCACAAACAGTCAGACACGATTGAGCAACTTTCACTTTGCACAAACCACTCAGCCCTATTTTACAAGAGTGTCAACTATATAGGCAGTTAGTAAACATATGATCACTCAAAGTACCTGGCTTCAGCTGCTATAACGTGATAGTATAAGGTAGTAGTTAAGAGCCTGGACACTAGAGCCTATAGGTTCTCATTGACTTTACCACTTACTAGTTATATAAACTTAGTTCAGTTCAGTTCAGTCACTCGGTTATGTGTGACTCTTTGTGATCCCATGGACTGCAGCATGCCAGGCTTCCCTGTCCATCACCAACTCTCAGAGCTTGTTCAAATTCATAACCATGAGTCCGTGATGCCATCCAACCATCTTATCCTCTGTCGTCCCCTTCTCCTCCTGCTTTCAATCTTTCCCAGCATCAGGGTCTTTTCCAATAAGTCAGTTCTACCCATTAGGTGGCCAAAGTATTGGAGCTTCAGCTTCAGCATCAGTCCTTCCAAAGAACACCCAGGACTGATCTCCTTTAGGATGGACTGGTTGGATCTCCTTGCAGTCCAAGGAACTCTCAAGAGTCTTCTCCAACACCACAGTTCAAAAGCATCAATTCTTCGGCGTTCAGCCTTCTTCACAGTCCAACTCTCACATCCATACATGACCACTGGAAAAACCATAGCCTTGACTAGATGGACCTTTGTTGGCAAAGTAATGTCTCTGCTTCTTAATATGCTGTCTAGGTTGGTAATAGCTTTTCTTCCAAGGAGTAAGCATCTTTTAATTCCATGGCTGCAATCACCATCTGCAGTCATTTTGGAGCCCAAGAAAATAAAGTCTGTCACTGTTTGCATTGTTTCCCCACCTATTTGCCATGAAGTTATGGCAAAACCTTAAACTTAAGCCAGGTACTTAACCTGGGTCTCTCTTTCTTCATCTATATAATGCAGATAACGGAATTTTTTCAAGAACTATGAAAAGTCTTAGATTTTTACCACACCTGCAAGCTAACAAATTAACTTGCTAGTTTCACATATACTGACAGAAAACACAAGACTCCTGGATCTGAGACAGGACTTTACTCACAGGAAAAGCAGAGGCCAGAGTGTCAATATTGCTGTGTCAGTTTCCCAAAACAAAATTTCCAGTAGCACTGTAGGTTTGCGCAGATGGATGTTTGCACACACAGAGAACTGTGTTACAGAACAGGAATTCTGGGCCTGGGGAGATTCTGCTTCACAGCAGCCTATAAGCAAGTCTACTCTTTGTCTCAAAGCTGTATATTACCTCATCTCTCAAGCATTGCAAACACAATCCTGAAAAGTGACTCAGGTAAAAAGCTCTCAGGCCCTTGCATTCTTGGCATTTTCAGTAAGATGTGTAACAGTGCAAGAGTCCCATGGAGGACTGTGTCCAACAGGTTCTTGGAAGAGTTAAATGAGTCAACATATGCAAGGTGCTAAGATGAGTAATAACTCTGTGTAAGTGTTAGTAGTATTAGTAGTAGGGGCTTCCCTGGTGGCTCAGGAATAGTAGTAGTAGTATAAGGATGTTAGCTGCCTATTTCTTTAAAGTGGCCCCTCAATAATGTATATATGTATGTATCTATTGTGCAATATAATTAGACAATAGGTACACTGATAGATTGCCTGATGAACTATGGACAGAGGTTCGTGACATTGTACAGGACAGGGATCAAGACCATCCCCATGGAAAAGAAATGCAAAAAAGCAAAGTGGCTGTCTGGGGAGGCCTTACAAATAGTTGTGAAAAGAAGAGAAGCAAAAAGCAAAGGAGAAAAGGAAAGATATAAGCATCTGAATGCAGAGTTCCAAAGAATAGCAAGGAGAGATAAGAAACCCTTCCTCAGTGATCAATGCAAAGAAATAGAAGAAAACAACAGAATGGAAAAGACTAGAGATCTCTTCAAGAAAATTAGAGATATCAAAGGAACATTTCATGCAAAGATGGGCTTAATAAAGGACAGAAATGGTATAGACCTAACAGAAGCAGAAGATATTAAGAAGAGGTGGCAAGAATACACAGAAGAACTGTACAAAACAGATCTTCACCATCCAGATAATCATGATGGTATGATCACTCACCTAGAGCCAGACATCCTGGAATGTCAAGTCAAGTGGGCCTTAGAAAGAATCACTACAAACAAAGCTAGTGGAGGTGATGGAATTCCAGTTGAGCTATTTCAAATCCTGAAAGATGATGCTGTGAAAGTGCTGCACTCAATATGCCAGCAAATTAGGAAAACTCAGCAGTGGCCACAGGACTGGGAAAGGCAGTTTTCATTCCAATCCCAAAGAAAGGCAATGCCAAAGAATGCTCAAACTACCGCACACTTGCACTCATCTCACACACTAGTAAAGTAATGCTAAAAATTCTTCTCCAAGCCAGACTTCAGCAATACATGAATCGTGAACTTCCAGATGTTCAAGTTGGTTTTAGAAAAGGCAGAGGAACCAGAGATCAAATTGCCAACATCCACTGGATCATGGAAAAAAGAAGAGAGTTCCAGAAAAGCATCTATTTCTGCTTTATTGACTATGCCAAAGCCTTTGGTTGTGTGGATCACAATAAACTGTGGAAAATTCTGAAAGAGATGGGAATACCAGACCACCTAACCTGCCTCTTGAGAAACCTGTATGCAGGTCAGGAAGCAACAGTTAGAACTGGACATGGAACAACAGACTGGTTCCAAATAGGAAAAGGAGTACGTCAAGGCTGTATATTGTCACCCTGCTTATTTAACTTCTATGCAGAGCACATCATGAGAAACGCTGGGCTGGAAGAAGCACAAGCTGGAATCAAGATTGCCGGGAGAAATATCAATAACCTCAGATATGCAGATGACACCACCCTTATGGCAGAAAGTGAAGAGGAACTCAAAAGCCTCTTGATGAAAGTGAAAGAGGAGAGTGAAAAAGTTGGCTTAAAGCTCAACATTTAGAAAATTAAGATCATGGCGTCTGGTCCCATCACTTCATGGGAAATAGATGGGTAAACAGTGGAAACAGTGGCTGACTTTATTTTGGGGGGCTCCAAAATCACTGCAGATGGTGACTGCAGTCATGAAATTAAAAGACTCCTTGTAAGTAAAGTTATGACCAACCTAGATAGCATATTCAAAAGCAGAGACACTACTTTGCCATCAAAGGTCCGTCTAGTCAAGGCTATGGTTTTTCCAGTGGTCATGTATGGATGTGAGAGTTGGACTGTGAAGAAAGCTGAGCGCTGAAGAATTGATGCTTTTGAACTGTGGTGTTGGAGAAGACTCTTGAGAGTCCCTTGGACTGCAAGGAGATCCAACCAGTCCATTCTGAAGATCAGCCCTGGGATATCTTTGGAAGGATTGATCATAAAGCTGAAACTCCAATACTTTGGCCACCTGATGCGAAGAGTTGACTCATTGGAAAAGACTCTGATGCTGGGAGGGATTGGGGGCAGGAGGAGAAGGGGACGACAGAGGATGAGATGGCTGGATGGCATCACTGACTTGATGGACATGAGTTTGAGTGAAGTCCGGGTGTTGGTGATGGACAGGGAAGCCTGGCGTGCTGCAATTCATGGGGTCACAAAGAGTAGGACAGGACTGAGTGACTGAACTGAACTGACACATATACATTGTATAGATAAATCAGATAGATATAATAGCTATACAATATGTATTTTAGAAAGTTTGGGAAATGAAAATGAATATAAACTATTAAATCTCCATTAATGCCATGATCAAGGTTTATTCACTATTTTGTTTTACTTTTTGCTTTTCTGTGCATATATATGTTTATTTTCTTAAATTGATGTCCAAGTCCACACACCATTTTTATCTCACTTTTTCCACTTTCTATGACATCAGGAGCATTTTCCATTCACTAAATGTTAGTCTAAAACTAATTACTTTTAATAATATTCCAATGTATGTACACATCATAAATTTTCTACTCATTGTCTTACTGTTCGACATTTTGGCTATTTCTCATTTTCTGAAAGATGCTTAACTTCTACCACAAATGATTAAGCCAAGTGGAATTCCAATTAGAAGCAACCCAAAACAGAAAGTTATATAAATCTAATCCTGGACTCTCAATTCTAAGTCTTTCCTTAATTGGCAATAAGTTTGTTCTTTTTCTTCAAACCACATGTACTGAACTTAACATGTACACTTAATATCTAATTTATCCAAAGTTCCTTCATTTGAACTACACACTTTTTGCATTAATTGAGGTCACTGTGGTAGTGAGAGTCTTGGCAAGGGCACAATCTAATACTGTCATAGAAGCTTACTCAATTTAGGAAAACCTACTCTGAAAACTTTGTTATACTTTCCTATGGAAATATATTCCCTATCTTTCACCCATTTTCTAACTGAAAAAGTGAGCAATAAAAGAAAAGGGTGAAAAGAGGTATCAAAAAATATCTATGCATAAAAGTTATGTATTTTACCCATACAAGAACCATCAACATCAACCCTCAACATCATTTTACTCCAAATCCAATTGTAAACTGCTTCTCAGAAATTAAAATTTATTGAATCCCTTAGTGTACCAGGTGCATATGTTAGACCTGTTACATGTCACATTATAGCCTCTGCAAAGTGGGGAATATTGTAAATATTGGAGAGAAAACTAAAAAGAAAGAGGAGATCTGTAAAAGTAGAAATGAGTTCTAAAACCAAATCATCTTAGCGCATTTACTACAGTGGCTTCTCCTCAGGAACAGCTAAACAGAAAATTAGATTCATAAATATTCCCTCAAATTACTAAGAAAACATTCCGGGGATGTTTATACTATGATGAAGACACACGTATTCAAGATATATTTAATAAACATTTCCACTAATGTGCTTAAAACTGTTACCTTTAATTTTTTGAAAAATGTTTTATGTTAAACCAATTTTTTGTGAGATTAAATATGTGAACATTTTAGTCATTACTTTGCTGAAGGGGCCCACCTATGTCATTTCTTCTTTCCATTTTGCTTTCACATCATCTGATGATTAGTTTCCTTCTCTGGAACATTTACTTTCACCATAATGGAAGGCATAGCTTTAGCTAATCAAATAAAATGTAAAGAATAACAAGGAAGAATGAAAACATAAATCACAGTGACATTCTAACCAGAGGATACAGAAATGGAAAAAAGTGTGTGCTATGAGATGTCAACATATATTTCCTTTGTTTATAAGCCAGATAGAAATGTGCCAGCCATCCATAATTTTTGGAAAGAAAATTAAAATGATGGAATTGTGTTTGTCATTGGTTTTTTATCTTGTTTTTGTTGCTTTGTCTTCTCTTTTATCTCAGTTTTCTTTAGTGGTTTAGTGCCATAACCTTTCTGTTAGTAAAAACTCGCTGCTAATATAAAACATCAATTAATTCAACATTATTGCCATTCAAATTTGTCAAGACAAAAGAAGCTTAACTTTCTTTGGGTTCTATTAAACTTCTATTTATCTAGTTCTTGCTAGTAGAGGCAATTAATTAAAATCAAACAAGTTTGTAAAGAGGATCAAAGCAGAATAGCAGCTGTGAAGGGTGATACACAGTGTCTAAACTGATGCAGAAGCTGAAGGGTAAAGAGTCTAAATTCCTCCCAAAAAAGAGTAGTTTCTCTTTCCAAAAGTCTTAAAACCACAGCAAGATGAAGACAGATAGTGGTTTGATGGCTACAGAATGAGTCTCAGTGAAAGTGAAAGTCCCTCAGTTGTGTTCAACTCTTTGCAACCTCATGGACTATGGAGAAGTCCATGGAATTCTCTAGGACTTAATACCAGAGTGGGTAGCCATGCCCTTCTCCAGGCATGAGATCTTCCCAACCCAGGCATTGAACCCAGCTCTCCCACATTGCAGGCGGATTCTTTACCAGCTGAGGCCCAGTCTCTAGGGGGCTCCTCAGTTAGGAGGAAGGAAGTCAGGAAAAGAATGTTGCTGGTGATGAACCAATCAAGTCTTTGTGAGCAGGCCCCAGGGATCACCCTCCCCAGATTAGGTTCTGACAAACTATGGAGAGGACCAAGGCACAGTAGCAATAACAGGATTAGAATGTCCTCTAAAGACCACTTAAAATCTAAAATTCTGATTGATTTAAAAGGTATAATTTTTCCAGTTAAAGAAAATCTTTATCATAAATATCACTTGGCAAATAGAAATTACAATATCAAGACAGGTACTCTTTTCTGTTCTAATATAAATAAAGAACCCTCTGCTGCTGCTGCTGCTAAGTCACTTCAGTTGTGTCCGACTCTGTGAGACCCCATAGATGGCAGCCCACCAAGCTCCCTCATCCCTGGGACTCTCCAGGCAAGAACACTGGAGTGGGCTGCCATTTCCTTCTCCATAGGATCTTCCCAACCCAGGGGTCAAACCAGCCTCTCCTGCATTGGCAGGCAGATTCTTTACCACTAAGCCACCTGGGAAGGAAGCCCTATATATGCTAGCAGCTCACACAATAATATAAAAAAGTGGCCTAATTGACTTTTTCAGAATACTCTTCTAATGTTTAGCCAGGAAAATACAAGTACTCTGAGAATCTCTGATTTGGTTTCAATGTATGCCTTTCAATCTGGTTTTTCAATATAATCACTCAGTTCTATGATTACACATATCATTAAAATGATGCAGAAATTGTAAATGCCTTAAGAAAAAAAAAGGGATATGACTGAGTCCTACATAGAGGCACTGTATACAGGATATCTCATTTGATTCTCACAACAAATCAGAAAGCTTGAAAAATTTATCCTTTGTCCAGATCAATACAGTTTTATGGGAGAAAATCTTATTTTAAGATTATCTGACTTCATAGTTCATTTTCTGTTCATTACATCATACTATCCTTTACCACTTCCTTATATAGGAAGGTGAAGGACTGACCCAAAGATTATTTTCCTGAGTCAAATATACATTGTATTATTCAGAGACATTAGGAAGTACTTTAAAGGAAGTGAGAAAGGTTCTATCCACTGAGAAACTTTTCTGATATACTAAATATTTCCAAAATGCTGGGGCTTCCTTTACCAGTCAGCAGAGATCAGACACCAAAGAACTCATTGTACATATGAGAGGAGATTCCCTAACCTTCACCTTTATTTTCCTCAAGAAGACACCCACCACCTTCCTCATTATCTTCCTCTCAACACAGTTTTTTTAAATGTATATATAGGATATTTAAAACATATAAAATATGTATAAAACAAAACAGTATATAGCCAAATATTCCCCCCCCAACTTCAGTTCAGTTCAGTCACTTGGTCGTGTCCAACTCTTTGCAACCCCATGGACTGCAGCACACCAGGCCTCCCTGTCCATCACCAACTCCTGGAGTTTACTCAAACTAACGCCCATTGAGTTGGTGATGCCATCCAACCATCTTATCCTCTGTCGTCCCCTTCTCCTCCTGCCTTCAATCTTTCCCAGCATCAGGGTCTTTCCCGATGAGTCAGTTCTTCGCATCAGGTGGCCAAAGTATTGGAGTTTCAGCTTCAGCATCAGTTCTTCCAATGAATATTTAGGAGTGATTTCCTTTAGGATGAACTGGTTGGATCTCCTTGCTGTCCAAGGGACTCTCAAAGAGTATTCGCCAACACCACAGTTCAAAAGCATCAATTCATCAGCATTCAGCTATTCTTTATAGCATTTAGTCACATCAGATTTTAAGATGAATTATGACTAGGAGAAAGAAGTTCCAGCCTATGGCCATACCACCCTGAATGCTCCCGACCTCATCTGATCTTGGAAGCTAAGCAGGGTCGGGCCTGGTTAGTACTTGGATGGGAGAAAGAAGTTTCAAAGGAGAAGGGTTTCCTAACAACTTTTATTATACATAGTGTGAGGGAAACCCATTAACAATTTAAGATATATTTTTGTCCCAAAACACATAATTTATATTAAGCACTTAATATGTCTAAAAGCAAGTATGCATAATAGAAAATGTATAATAGAAGAATTAAAGGATTGTTTCTATGTAGAATTCAGTGGTATCAGAGATACAACTCTGAGGCTCAAGACTGTGCAAAATCAAAGCAAAGAGCAGACACAATACATTACATTACTCACAGGCTGTATAGCTTAATGGATCCCTTTCTACTGATCACAATTGGCATTAATCAAGAGCCATGAACAGAGTATCTTATTTTCTCAATGCTATTCTGATAAACTGCAATTTCATTTAACCTTGGATAGAAATTTTAATAGCTTACACAAGATACCTGTTGATACCTTCCTTGGTGTACAGTGATTAAATGACAACTCAAGGTGTATGCCATGAATTTTCTTCATTTGAAAGAAAATGTGATGACTATTTGCATCAAGTATGCTGAAAATACTGAGATATGTAAATATTTTCATTTACCTATGCCACATTACAGAACATTAATGTAATATTCATGAAAAAATAACACATTACCAAAACTTTGGTGGCTTCTGAAAACTAATCCCTGATCTCATGCCCATCACTGCCTCACAATATAACTAACATTCTAACTTTATGCTTATTTCCATATATTATCTATACTTTTACTCAATTTGCTGTTATTGTTCAGTTGCTCAGTTGTGTTCAACTCTTTGCAACCTCATGGATTGCAGCATGCGTGGATTCCCCATCCTTCACCATCTCTCAGAGGTTGCTCAACTCACATCCACTGAGTTGGTGATGCCAACCATCTCATTCTCTGTCATCACCTTCTCCTCCTGCCTTCAATCTTTCCCAGAATCAGGGTCTTTTCCAATGAGTCAGCTCTTTGCATCAAGTGGCCTAATATCGGAGCTTCAGCATCAGTCCTTCCAATGAATATCAAGGTTGATTTCCTTTAGGACTGACTGTTTTGATCTCCATGAAGTCCAAGGAACTTTCAAGAGTCTTCCCCAACACCACAGTTGGAAAGCATCAATTCTTCGGTGCTCAGCCTTCTTTATGGTCCAACTCATACATCCATACATGACTACTGGAAAAACCATACTTTGACTAGACAGACCTGTGTCAAGAAAGAGATGTCTCTGCTTTTTAGTATGCTGTCTAGGTTTGTCATGGCTTTCCTTCCAAGGAGTAAGCGTCTTTTAATTTCATGGCTGCAATCACCATCTGCAGTGATTTTGGAGTCCAAGAAAATAAAGTCTTTAACTGTTTCCATTGTTTCCCATCTATTTGCAATGAAGTGATGGGACCAGATGCCATGATCTTTGTTTTTGGAGTGTTGAGTTTTAAGCCAGTTTTTTCACTCTCCTCTTTCACCTTCATCAAGAGGCTCTTTAGTTCCTCTTTGCTTCCTGCCATAAGGGTGGTGTCATCTGCATATCTGAGGTTATTGATATTTCTCCTGGCAATCTTGATTCCAACTTGTGATTCATCCACCTCAGCATTTCGCATGATATACTCTGCATAGAAGTTAAGTAAACAGGGTGACAATATACAGCCTTGACATACTCCTTTCCCAGTTTGGAACCAGTCCATTGTTTGATGTTCAGTTCTAACTGTTGCTTCTTGACCTGCATACAGGTTTTTCAGGAGTCAGGTAAGGTGGTCTGGTACTCCAAAACTTGAAGAATTTTCCACAGTTTATTGTGATCCACACAGTCAAAGATTTTAGCATAGTCAATGAAGCACAAGTAGATGTTTTTCTGAAATTCTCTTGCTTTTTCTATGACCCAACATATGTTTGATCACCGTCTTTTCATATTTCCAAAACTGAATGCAAATGGTTTCATATAGCACAAACACTTCTGAAACTTTCTTTTGATGATCATATGTTCATGAGATTCACAAAGATGTTGATATAGAATCTTCAGTAATATTTCATCTGCATGATTCCACTATATCAATATATCAACTCTTTCCTATTGACAAACAAAATTGCTTTGCCATTATAAATACTGTCCTAAGTGTTTTTATATCTGTTTTCACACATGAGAGCTTCCCTAGGGCATAAATTAAAGTAAACTTCTGGATCAAAGATTATATGCATCTTCAAATAAACTAGATATTAAAACTATTCTGAAAGAAGTTCAACAAGTTCACAATCCCTCTATCCTTTCACCTTTCTAAATAGATATTATCAAACAAAATCTCAACTACAACAATGCTTGATTTTGGGCAAATCTTCATTCCATAAGAACATGAAAATGTTTGTTATTCTATCTATAATTAAGCTCCATGTTCTCAACACAAGTAATTAACTTAGTTAATCAGGTCACTGTCCAAAGTGATTGCCAGTGATTAAATGTGGTCTTTCTTAGAAGTGGATCAAGCTGATGAGGGAAAGGATGTGGAGCTCACCTCCTCCCATAAACACATCAAAGATACATCTACATATGGAACAATTCTTACTTAAAACTAACTAGAAACTGGCAGAACTCCTATACAAAAAAGATTGTAAGAAAGATACACATGTAATTGGGTAGGTAGAGAAGGAAAGTAAATGGATCAGAACCTATACCACTGGGAAGGGACTCAGAGGAAAAGAGAAATTACACAAGTGGACATCTACCAAGAGGAGTGAGTGTACTGAATCACAGATTGGGCATCCAGTCCTGGGGTCCACCATGGAGGAGACAAGCCCCATCGGCTGGGAGGGCTTCTGGGACATAATAAATAAAAGGTGGAGAAGCCTGGATTCCGCTCCTAAGGAAAGTGCATGCTGGGGAGCCCCTGAGACGGGGAGGAGAGAGGTCAGCCCTAGCGGCTGTCTGGTTTCCCTGGACCACATCGTCAACATGCCCCAGCTCGAACTGAGCAAATGTTCCAGCCCACTCATTCCATGACATAGTACAACACTGGATGTGTGCTGGCCATTACCAGGAGAAAGACTAGCCTTTGGGACACAGAAGTCACCTAGTCCTGGGGCAGAGCCCTGGGTGGGGCAGCAGCAGCCACTGTTGGTACTTACTCAAGCAGCTCCTGGGGAGCTCTCTAGATCTCAAACAGCAGCTGCTTCACCACAGCTGGCTTCCTGATACATACTGAGAGACCACACAGGCCTCCAACAGCCCTGTAGAGCAGTTCCACAGCAAGGTGAGGGGCAGCAGAGGTTGTAGGCTGATCAGATGTGAGAGACAGAGATTTGTGTCTGAGACTGTGTCTGGGTGGAGCCAGGAACACATGCACAGGCAGCATATCATATCTTTGTGTGCACACAGGCCCCACCTCCTCCAGCACTTCCTTCTCTGGGGCAAAGAACAGAATGTAGGGAGAGGGAAAACACACACACACTTAAAGGAAACAGAGCCAGCTCAAGCATGACCTGCATGGCTTCTGCTTTAGCAACTTAGGATCAAACCACATCCCTGATAAGGAAGTGACAGCCACTAAGCAGAAAGGAAGTCCTTCTTTACACCCAGGGCCAGTTCAAGCCCCTCTGTCTCCAGTTCAACCTCCTACCAAGTTGTTACCTGCCAGCACCATGAGGAGAACTATGACTTGCATCCATGTCAAATCCAGCTCTCTCACCTTAGGCACTAGGCACACACAGGCTGTACAGAAATGTTCTATGTAAGAACATTTGTTCAAGTTAGCATTAGGTAACTGTTTCACAGAAACCCATAGAGGCAGAGAAAGTTAAGCAAAATAAAAAGGCATAGGAAGTCCTCTCACTTGAAAGAGCAAGATAAAATCCCTAAAAAATAAAACAAATAATTTACCAAATAAAGCTTTAAAACATTACTAATAAAAATCTTGATTAGGGAAAAGAATTTATCTAAACAGTGAACATTTTAACACGGAACCAGGAAATATAAAAAGACCCAATCAAAAATGAAAGATTCAACAGCTGAAATAAAAAGCACACTTAGGAGACTAAGTAATACATAAGAACACATAAGTGATCTGAAAGATATAACAATAGAAATCACCAAATCAAACTAACTGAAAGAAGTAAAAAAAAAAAAAAACAAAAAACAGCAATTTAAGAGATCTCTGAGACAGCATTAAGCATTCCAACATTTGCATTATAGGTATTCCAGAAGGAGAAGAGCGAGATAAAGGAACAGAAAATAAATCTGAGGAAATTGTGGCTTCAAACTTCTAATACTTGAAGGAAACAGATAAGAAGGTAAAGGAGGAAGCTCAGATGGTCCCAAAAAAGATGAACCCAAACAGATCCACACTAACACATAATTTAAAATGGCAAAAGTTAAAAAGAATTCTAAAAGCAGCAAGATAAAAAAAAGAAAAATGTTACATATATGGGAATCCCCACAAGGCTATCAGCTAATTTCTGTGCAGAAACTTTGCAAGTCTGAAGGGAGTGGCATGATATAATCAAAATGTAAAAAGAAAAAAACCTTCAATCTATGATACCGTAGCCAGCAATATTATCATTAGAATAGAAGGAGAGACAAAGAACTTCTCAGACAAACAAAAACTAAGAGTTTTCATCAATGCTAAACTTACCCTAAAAAAGTGCTAAAGGCTCTTCTCTAAACAGAAAATAAGTAAGAAGCTAAGGGGAAGGGAAAATCCCACTGAGAAAGGCAAATATGTACAATAGTACAGTTTGATGATCAATCATTTAAATAAACCAGTACATAGATCAAAAGCCAAAAAATTTTAAAAAGCACCTATAACTATAATAAACAGTTAAGGAATAAGCATGAAGATGCAAAATATGATATCAAAAACAAAATGTGGGAGAGGAGAGTAAAAAAACAGATCTTTTTAAATGCTTGAACTTAAATGACTACCAGTTTAAAACAAAATATAATTATAGGTCAACATATATGAATCCCATAACAACCACAAACCAAAAACCTACAATAGATACACAAAAACTGAAAAGAAAGGGACACAAGAACACAACTAAAGAAACTCATCAAATCACAAAGAAACAAAAAGAAGAAATGAACAGACAAGAACTACAAAAACTGTCAGAAAAAAGTAGTAAAATGGCAGTAAGTACACATCTATCAATAATTACATTGCATGTCAATAGATTTAATGTTCAAAATACACAGAGTGACTGAATGGTAATGAAAACAAAACCCTTCAATATGCATCCTATAAGAAACTCACTTCATGAGGAAAGATACACAAAGATGGAAAAATATGAGATATAAAAAACTATTTCATGCAAACAGAAATTACAAAAAAAGTGAGAGTTGTAGTATTCATATACCATATAGACATGAAAACACAGGCTATAACAAAAGACAAAGATGGTCATTATATAATGATAAAGAAATCAATACAAGGAAAGGATGTTACACTCAGTAAGACATATGCACACAATATAGGAGCACCTAATATATAAAGCAAATACTAACAGATATAAAGGAAGAAATTAACAGTAAGACAATAATTGTAGGGAACGTTAACACCACACTGACATCAATGGACAAATCATCCAGGGAGGAAATCGATAAGACAAAATGATCTTAAATAGCACAATAGGTCAGTTAAATTTAACTTAAATCAAACACAATATTCCAGGCTTCCCAGGAGGTGCAGTGGTAAAAAAGTGCCAATGCAGGAGATGCAAGAGATACAGGTTTGATCCCTGGGTCGGCAAGATCCCCTGGAGAAGAAAATGGCAACCTACTCCAATATACTTGCCTGGAAAATTTCATGAACAGAGGAACCTGGAGGGCTACATTCCATGGGGTCGAAAAGAGTCAGACATGACTGAGAGTGCACACTCACACACATGCACACACAATGATACTCCATCCCAAAACAGCAGAATACCTATTCTTTTCAAGTGCACATGAAGTGTTCTCCAGAATAGATCACATGCTAAGCCATAAACAAGTCTCAAAATACTTCTGAGGAGAAAAATCATATCAAGCATTTTTCAGACCACAACAGTAGCAAACTAGAAGTCACTTAGAGAAAGAAAAATGGAAAAGAACAAACACATGGAGACTAAACAAATGATACTAGAAAACTATTGAGTCAACACAGAAATCAAAGAGGAAATCGGAAAATACGTTTAGACAAATGAAAATGGAAAAACAACACTCCAAAATATATGGGATTCAGCAAAAGCAATTCTAAGAGGGAAGTTTATAGAGAAACAGAACTACCTGAAGAAACAAACAAACCAAAAATCTCACATAAACAATTTAACATACCACCTAAAGGAATTAGAAAAAAAAAACGAATCCCAAAGTCAGCAGAAGGAAGGAAATAATAAAGATCAGAGAGGAAATAAATAAAGTAGAGGTCTAAAAGGCAATAGAAAAGATCAATGAAACCAAAAGCTGGCTTTCTAAAAAGATAAAATTGGTAAGTCTTTAGCCAGGCTCATCAAGAAGAAAAGAGAGATGACCTAAACAGTACTGTGCATAATACTGGCACATAGGTCAATGGAACAGAACAGAGAGCCAAAAATAAACCCACACACCCATGACTGATTAATCTATGACAAAGGAGGCAAGAATATATTACATGTAAAACAATGAGATTAGGCTTCTCTGATGGCTCAGACAGTAAAGAATCAGCCTGCAATGCAGAAGACTGCAGTTCAATCACTCGGTCAGGAAGATCCTCTGGAGAAGTGAATGTCTATCCACTCCAGTATTCTTGCCTGAAGAACTCTATGCACAGAGGAGCCTGGTGGGCTACAGTCCACGTAACTGCAAAGAGTCGAACATGACTGTGCAACTAACACTCAACAAGGGAAACTGGGAAAACTGGACAGCTACAAAAAGCTGGCTTAAAACTCAACATTCAAACAGCAAAGATCATGACATCCAGTCCCACCAGTCCATGGAAAATAGGTAGGAAAACAATGGAAACAGTTAAAGACTTTATTTTCTTGGACTCCAAAATCACTGTAGATGGTGACTGCAGCCATTAAATTAAAAGATGCTTGCTTCTTGGAAGAAAAGCCATGACAAACCTAGACAGCATATTAAAAAGCAGAAACATTACTTTGCCAGCAAATGTGCATATAGTCAAACCTATGGCTTTTCCTATAGTAATGTATGGATATGAGAGTTGGACCATAAAGAAGGCTGAGCACCAAAGAATTGATAACTTTTGAACTGTGGTATTGGAGAAGACTCTTGAGAGTCCCTTGGACTGCAAAGAGATCCAACCAGTCAATTCTAAAGGAAATCAACCCTGAATATTCATTGGAAAGACTGATAATGGCCACCTGATGCAAAAAGCTGACTCATTGGAAAAGACCCTGATGCTGAGAAAGATTGAAGGCAGGAAAAGAAGGGGATGACAGGATGAGATGGTTGGATAGCATCACCAACTCAATGGACATCAGTTTGAGCAAGCTCTGGGAGATAGTGAAGGACAGCGAAGTCTGGCATGCTGCAGTCCATGGGGTCACAAAGAGTCAGACACAACTGAGCAACTGCACAACAACAACAGATAAAACAATGCGATTAAATTATTTCCTCTCACCATCTGCTGCTGCTGCTGCTAAGTGGCTTCAGTCGTGTCCAACTCTGTGCGACCCCATAGACGGCAGCCCACCAGGCTCCCCCGTCCCTGGGATTCTCCAGGCAAGAACACTGGAGTGAGTTGCCATTTCCTTCTCCAATGCTTGAAAGTGAAAAGTCAAAGTGAAGTCACTCAGTCGTGTCCGACTCTTAGTGACCCCATGGACTGCAGCCTACCAGGCTCCTCCGTCCATGGGATTTTCCAGGCAAGAGTACTGGAGTGGGGTGCCATTGCCTTCTCTGTCTCACCATCTACAAACATAAATTCAAAATGGATTAAAGACATAAAGCTAAGACCTGAAATCTTAAAACTCCTAGAAGAGAACACAGGCAGAACACTCTCTGACATAAATCACAACAGTAGTTTTTATCAATCTATCTCCAAAGGCAAGAGAAGTAAAAGCAAAAAGAAACAAATGGACCTAATTAAACTTAAATACTTTAGTACAAAAAAGGAAACCACTGACAAAATGAAAGGGCAACCTAATTAATGGGAGAAAATATTTGCAAATGATATAATAAACAGGGGATTAATATCCAAAATATATAAACAGCTCATACATCTTAAGATCAGAAAAAAAAAAAAAAAAAAACAATCAAAACATGAGCAGAAGGCCTGAACAGCCACTTTTCCAAAGACAATATACAGATGGCTAATAAGCAAATGAAAAGATGCTCAACATCACTAAATATTAAATAATTGTAAAATAGCAAGATATCATCTCAAACATGTCAGAATGGCTATCATCAAAAAAATCTATTAGTAGAAATAACAAATCCTGGAGAGGATGTAGAGAAAAAAGAATCTTTATACATTGTTGGTAGGAATGTATACTGGCTCAGCCACTTAGGAAAACAGGATGGAGGTTTCTTAACAAACTACAAATAGTACTACCAGGTGATCCAGTCATTTCACTCCTGGGTATTTTTCAGAAAAAATGAAAACACTAAACCAAAAAGATACATGCACCACAATATTCACAGCAGCACTATTTACAACAGCTAAGATAGGAAGGCAACCATATTGCCACTAACAGACAAATGGTTAAAAAAACGTGAGGTCACACACATATGCACACAGTGCAGTATCTATCACTCAGTCATGAAGAAGAGTGAAATTATGTCATTTGCAGTGATAGATGGACCTACAGAATATTATGCTTTAGTTCAGTTCAGTCACTGCATCTTGTCTGACTCTGCGACCCCATGGACTGCAGCATACCAGGCTTCCTGTCCATCACCAACTCCTGGAGCCTACTCAAACTCATGTCCATCACGTCAGTGATGCCATCCAACTTAGAAAGAGAAAGACAAACACTTTATGATATCACTTACATGTGGCATCTAAAAAATAATACAAATGAGTACATTGACAAAACAGAAACACACAGATATATAAAACCAATGAGTGGTGACCAAATGGGAGAAGAAAGAAGGAGGGGCAAACGAGGGGTATAGGATTAAGAGATACAAACTACTATGTATAAAATAGATAAGCAACATGGATATATTGTACAGCACAGGGAACTACAGCCATTATCTCGTAATAGCTTTTAATGGAATTTAGTCTATGAAAGTGCTGAATCACTATGTTGTATATCTGAAACCAATATAATATTCTAAGTCAGCTATAGTTCAATTATTTTTAAATGTGGCCTTTCTTATCTTTGGTGTAGCCATTTTGAAAAAGGCCTCTTACCTCTTATTGAGAGCAATTTGGCAAAATCCATCTATAAAAGTAATTAGTCTTTGGTTCAGAGGTATCTGGAAATTTACAGACATATTCAGAAGTACACATGAAAATTTCTATGATAGGAAATTAACCTTAGTGTTAAATATGATGTCCATTGCAATGTTGTTGGTGTAACAAGCAAAATATCCACCAGGTAGCAACTAAATAGTTATATATTCTATATCATCCACACTTTGTATGAAAAATACACTTTGAAATTAGAAAAAAAAATGAAGAGGAAACAGAATGAACTCAAATCACTTGTCAAGTTTTCCTTATTCCTCATGCAAGTACTTCTAATTTATTGCAGCATTACTTTATCTATATTTTACATTACCTAACAGTAATAAAATTTTACCAGTGGCAAAGGGAAGATTTTATGTGCTAATCTGTTCAGAACCATGTTTCGCAATCTACTAAGATTATGAAGCAACTGGAAACTGTTTCATGATGATGGGTTTTTCCAAATATGCATTTTGGATTTCCCAAACTCAAATCCACATTTGCTAACTTATGAGGCACTTTCTGATGAAGCACTTTTCCAACCATTTACAGCTGTTATTATATCTTAACCATTCCATCATTTCTTTGATAGCAAGGAAAAGTTCATTACTTTTCTTCACTTTTTTTGAGAATAGATTATCATTCCTTCACAATGAATTGTGATCTGATATGATTTCTGGTGTGATTTCATAAATATTTTAAATGGACATCATTAATATAGCCTGGTCCCATTTAACTGAAGGATGTGCGATGGAAAAGTAAAGACCATTTCCCCTTTACTTTTTTAATAAGGAGAGAATTTTTAAAAATTAAACATTATGCTTTAAAATCTATTAACCATACTTCATGGAAACCTATTTAATTTAACCTGTTTATTATTACTATTTACACAAAACAAATTTAGATATTATTTACGAATACATATATTTGTGATAATGGCTCTTGCTGGGATTGGGGGAATACAAAGGGTTAGGGATGGAGATTTTTCTAGCTGTATCTATAACTTTTCATTAAAAAAAAACAGTGCAGGATGAAAGAATTATTAGATAATAAAATAATCATGTGTTATAGAATCTTCTGTAGGTTGAAGTATTTTGTAATTAAAACATTTTAATTAGATAAATAAAAAGAAATTTAAGTGCAGCTCATGCCGTCATCAGGATGGCTAAGTCAGAGTCATACACAATTAATGAGGTGATTCCTGAAATAAGCCAGGTCCAGAAAAGAATCAGATGCTCTGTAACCCAGCCACACCAGGGTTATTTTTAGGCCAAGAATTTAATCCAAGACATGTATACAACAGGACTGTACTTTCTTAATATGTTGTCTCTGGGGCAAAAAAATAAGGCCCCAGTTTTGGGAGCATGTGCCTGCTTTCTTCAGTCTCCTCTTGAAGACAGAACAGGTCTGAATTCAACTCTCTCCTGCTGTGGGGGCTAAAGCCTGAGCAATAGGGATCCTCAAGAAAATCCAGACATCTCCAGGTCTCGGAATTTGCTTGACAAAAGACCAAGTACCAAGAGGGGGACACTTTTCTCCCTATGCCAGAGTTAGCCTTTTCCAAAGATGGGGAAGAAACACCAACTAAAGATTTGAAGGAGAGGTCTATAAGAGTTTACATTCTAATCACAACAGACAACACAGAAATACAAAGGATCATAAGAGACTACTGTCAACAATTATATGCCAATAAAATGGACAACAAGGAAGAAATGGACAAATTCTTAGAAAAGTACAACTTTCCAAAACTCGACCAGGAAGAAACAGAATATCTTAACAGACCCATCACAAGCACAGAAATTGAAACTGTAATAAAAAATCTTCCAGCAAACAAAAGCCCAGGTCCAGACGGCTTCACAGCTGAATTCTACCAAAAATTTAGAGAAGAGCTAACACCTATCCTGCTCAAACTCTTCCAGAAAATTGCAGAGGAGGGTAAATTTCCAAACTCATTCTATGAGGCCACCATCACCCTAATACCAAAACCTGACAAAGATCCCACAAAAAAAGAAAACTACAGGCCAATATCACTGATGAACATAGATGCAAAAATCCTTAACAAAATTCTAGCAATCAGAATCCAACAACACATTAAAAAGATCATACACCATGACCAAGTGGGCTTTATCCCAGGGATGCAAGGATTCTTCAATATCCGCAAATCAATCAATGTAATACACCACATTAACAAATTGAAAAATAAAAACCATATGATTATCTCAATAGATGCAGAGAAAGCCTTTGACAAAATTCAACACCCATTTATGATAAAAACTCTCCAGAAAGCAGGAATAGAAGGAACATACCTCAACATAATAAAAGCTATATATGACAAACCCACAGCAAACATTATCCTCAATGGTGAAAAATTGAAAGCATTTCCTCTAAAGTCAGGAACAAGACAAGGGTGCCCACTTTCACCATTACTATTCAACATAGTTTTGGAAGTTTTGGCCACAGCAATCAGAGCAGAAAAAGAAATAAAAGGAATCCAAATTGGAAAAGAAGAAGTAAAACTCTCACTATTTGCAGATGACATGATCCTCTATATAGAAAACCCTAAAGACTCCACCAGAAAATTACTAGAGCTAATCAACGATTATAGTAAAGTTGCAGGATATAAAATCAACACACAGAAATCCCTTGCATTCCTATACATTAATAATGAGAAAACAGAAAGAGAAATTAAGGAAACAATTCCATTCACCATTGCAATGGAAAGAATAAAATACTTAGGAATATATCTACCTAAAGAAACTAAAGACCTATATATAGAAAACTATAAAACACTGGTGAAAGAAATCAAAGAGCACACTAATAGATGGAGAAATATACCATGTTCATGGATTGGAAGAATCAATATAGTGAAAATGAGTATACTACCCAAAGCAATTTATAGATTCAATGCAATCCCTATCAAGCTACCAACAGTATTCTTCACAGAGCTAGAACAAATAATTTCACAATTTGTATGGAAATACAAAAAACCTCGAATAGCCAAAGCGATCTTGAGAAAGAAGAATGGAACTGGAGGAATCAACCTACCTGACTTCAGGCTCTACTACAAAGCCACAGTCAAGACAGTATGGTACTGGCACAAAGACAGAAATATAGATCAATGGAACAAAATAGAAAGCCCAGAGATAAATCCATGCACATATGGACACCTTATCTTTGACAAAGGAGGCAAGAATATACAATGGAGAAAAGACAGTCTCTTTAACAAGTGGTGCTGGGAAATCTGGTCAACCATTTGTAAAACAATGAAACTAGAACACTTTCTAACACCATACACAAAAATAAACTCAAAATGGATTAAAGATCTAAATGTAAGACCAGAAACTATAAAATTCCTAGAGGAGAACATAGGCAAAACACTCTCTGACATACATCACAGCAGGATCCTCTATGACCCACCTCCCAGAATATTGGAAATAAAAGCAAAAATAAACAAATGGGACCTAATTAACCTTAAAAGCTTCTGCACATCAAAGGAAACTATTAGCAAGGTGAAAAGACAGCCTTCAGAATGGGAGAAAATAATAGCAAATGAAGCAACTGACAAAGAACTAATCTCAAAAATATACAAGCAACTCCTACAGCTCAACTCCAGAAAAATAAATGACCCAATCAAAAAATGGGCCAAAGAACTAAATAGACAGTTCTCCAAAGAAGACATACAGATGGCTAACAAACACATGAAAAGATGCTCAACATCACTCATTATCAGAGAAATGCAAATCAAAACCACAATGAGGTACCATTTCACACCAGTCAGAATGGCTGCGATCCAAAAGTCTACAAATAATAAATGCTGGAGAGGGTGTGGAGAAAAGGGAACCCTCTTACACTGTTGGTGGGAATGCAAACTAGTACAGCCACTATGGTGAACAGTGTGGAGATTCCTTAAAAAACTGGAAATAGAACTGCTTTTTGACCCAGCAATCCCACTGCTGGGCATACACATTGAGGAAACCAGAAGGGAAAGAGACACATGTACCCCAATGTTCCTCGCAGCACTGTGTATAATAGCCAGGACATGGAAGCAACCTAGATGTCCATCAGCAGATGAATGGATAAGAAAGCTGTGGTACATATACACCATGGAGTATTACTCAGCCATTAAAAAGAATACATTTGAATCAGTTCTAATGAGGTGGATGAAACTGGAGCCTATTATACAGAGTGAAGTAAGCCAGAAGGAAAAACACCAATACAGTATACTAACGCATATATATGGAATTTAGAAAGATGGTAACAATAACCCTGTGTACGAGACAGCAAAAGAGACACTGATGTATAGAACAGGCTTATGGACTCTGTGGGAGAGGGAGAGGGTGGGAAGATTTGGGAGAATGGCATTGAAACATGTAAAATATCATGTATGAAATGAGATGCCAGTCCAGGTTCGATGCACGATACTGGATGCTTGGGGCTGGTGCACTGGGACGACCCAGAGGGATGGTGTGGGGAGGGAGGAGGGAGGAGGGTTCAGGATGGGGAGCACGTGTATACCTGTGGTGGATTCATTTTGATATTTGGCAAAACTAATACAATTATGTAAAGTTTAAAAATAAAATTAAATTAAAAAAAAATAAAACAAATAAAAGAGTTTACATTCTAGGAAGTACAGAAATAATGCAACTTACATAAAATTACTACAGAGAATATGGTCACCATTCCTCTAGCCAAGTTCTCCAGATTTCCAAATTAACTGATCTTTCTATTGGATTAGTATCCAAATCTGGTAAGCAATTAAGATGTTCAGTCATTTTTTGAATATACAAAAGGCCTTGCTTCCATTCTCCTATCTCCATGCCTAATACTCACTTTTGAAACTTCAGCAATATGGCCCTGTCTTGTTTGAGGATGGGGTGGGGAGGGATGGTCATGTGTGTGGTGTTGTGTGTGGGGGGGGAAGGGAGGGCAGCAGTCTGTGTGTATGATGTGTGCATGTGGTATATATGTAGTGTATGTATTTTGTTTGTATGTATATTCTGTGTATGTAAGCTCCTGTGTGGTTCTGATGCATTCTGTCCTTGGACCCTGGATTGGAAAAATACTTCACTTAGGTTAAATTATTTATTACTGACTCAGTTTAGAGATTTACACCAAAAGCATTCTTCCATATTTTATGCAACAAGGCAGTTGCACATGACTAAGCAACTAAAAAACAACAGCATTTTCTGTAGCTAAAGATAGCATTTGTACCAAGCAGGTGAGCTGGGAAATTGCTATTAAGAGAATGATATGTATTTTCTGCATTTTAGAGTAGAAACACTGGACTTGGCTCATGGGGCCAACTCTCTGAAATATCTAGAAGGTATTACCATATTGAGTCTTTTATTTGTAAGAATGTAATTTTGTGAGTACAGGTGATATATGTTATTTACTAATGTATACCAAATACTTGTTGGTAGAGTGTCTGGCACATAGTATATACTCAATAAACATTTGTTCAATGAACAAAGTACAGGAATGGAGAGGTAGAATTTTTCTATCAGGAAAGCCCATCAGTAATGGAGTATCTAAACACAGATATTTCAGACTGAATCTTTAAACTATCTGTGCCACAATATAAAAGGAAGTCTTCATTTGAGGCTTAGTGGCAATGAAAATTATGGAACTGATGGTTCAAGATGTTTGTCTGTCTTTTCGTGTTGATATTTTCCTTCCTCTGGATTAGACTAAAGGCAGAAAAGTTTGGAGCTCTGATGGATAAGAAAGGAAAGAAGAGGAAATCTAAAGGACACTGTCCCTTTGAGGGAAGATAAGCTGTCCCCTATCAACCCACAGGACGTCAGGAGAAGCACAACCAGGAGGGGGCACTTCTGAAGAAGCCTGTCCTAGAGTCTGCAGAGACTACTGAGTCAGTGTTAAGTTCTTGTCTGCATTGTAACACCTTGGGTGTCCTTAAGCTTGAATGAAAGCTATGTTAAAACCACAGGACAATGTTAGTTTGGGAGTTAAGAATTAAACTCTTGAGAATGAGGAGCCATAGCAGCACAGAGGGGCTATTAGGTGGCAGCAAGATGCATTGAGCAAAAGAGTCCAGAACCATCACTGGAAATGGTCCTGGCAAGCACAAATCTCAGTGAATTTGAGAAACATGTATTCCTTAAAGCACTTATTGAATGCTGGTAGAAAGAATGCAAAAGAAGAGGAGGGTTTGAGGCAGGAATTTGGAAAGTAGTCTTAGAATAAATATTTGGGGCCTTAAAGGGAAAGGTGTCTTCTCCAGGCTGGAAAAGTTAAATTTGCAGTGAATTCCGTGGCTGATATGAGGACCTAAACCTACTCTGCTTCTTAGATTAATACTCTGATCTATAATGTTAGTGTTCAGTGATTCAATAAACATTCAGTGCTTTCTAGGAACAAGCACTATACTAGGTGAAAAGGAATAAAAATATATACGCTTATGTATATTGCTCTTTGTACATATGCAGACATTCTAGACACATACTAAATATATGTATATGTATATGCAAACATATACACATATATAAATGAAATCATAACTAACTCATCATTTTTAGAGTTCTAGTTCACTGTTATTAATGGCTGTAGTATTACACCATCGTAATGCTTTCTTACGGAGAAGGCAATGGGACCCCACTCCAGTACTCTTGCCTGGAAAATCCCATGGATGGAGGAGCCTGGTGGGCTGCAGTCCATGGGGTCGCTAAGAGTCAGATACGACTGAGTGACTTCACTTTCACTTTTCACTTTCATGCATTGGAGAAGGAAATGGCAACCCACTCCAGTGTTCTTGCCTGTAGAATCCCAGGGACGGGGGAGCCTGGTGGGCTGCCGTCTATGGGGTCGCACAGAGTCGGACACGACTGAAGCGACTTAGCAGCAGCAGCAGCAATGCTTTCTTAATCAGAGGGTCATTTAATACATATTTATTGAATGCCTATAAATCAGTTGGAATATATTCAACTGCAAGTAACAGAAAATCTCATAGTACAAGATCAGGATTGCCCCCAAATGACTAGAAGCTCAATCTAGACAACAAAGTATCTGAGAATGGGGATTCCCTTTGTCTCAACAGGAGGGGCTGCACCCCAGTTTGGACCCCACCCCCCACAAAACTCATGGCTTCCTCCATTTTATGACTCTCAAGGCAGCTCTCTTCCCAGAAGATTCATGTGCCACCTGACACCCTCAAAGTTAAGCAATCTACGTATTAATCCACTGACAAGGCTATTCTCAATGCTTGCACTCTAAGGAAAGGAAGACTATAAGCCTACACAGCATGTTCCAGAAATTGCCAGGCCCCTGGATGTTTCCCAGTGTGATGATGGGAAGATGGAAGATTGGTCATTCTCTTCATTTGCCAAGCTTGAGTATGTGGGGTGGTTGCTGGCATTGATTAGGTGGCTAGACTCTATCGGGGTCAATGTTCCTGCTATTTTCTTGGCCTTTTTCTTTTGCTTTTTGTCTAGCAGTCACAAGATACCAAGTATTCACTATCTTGATTAAAATGTAGATATATGGAGCGTGAGTTTCAAACTGGAGTTTTGTTGCAGACCCTGCAAAGGTTAAGGACAAGCCTGTTTGTCTCTATCCCCCACACTGAAACAATTTAATGAGGCAAACAAAGATTTCCACATTGCCTAACAGAATAATCCATAGTCTTCATTCCCTCCAATCAGTAAGATTTGACACTAATCTCTCCCTGGTTTTTAAAATGCCTTTTTTCACATGGCTTCTAGGTTATCAATCTTTGAGTCTTCTCTTTACTTACTGGCTACTTCTTTCCAACCTCCTTTGGGGGCCCCACCTAATCTCAGCTTTTAAATGTGAGAGGACAAGAAGACCCAGTCCCTAACAACTTCTCCCATTCTTTGGGTGATTTCATTCAGTTTCATGGCTTATTTCACTGACAATTTTATATCCTGTTCCCAAGTTCTTGAACCTCAGATTTATTTATCCATCTGCCTCTTGACTTCCCAGTTGATATTTTAATAACCACCTCAAACTTAGCATAATTAAAACCGAACTCCTCATTCCTCAAATCCATCCTTCAAAACTCTGCTCCTCCACAGACTTTCCCATTTCACCAGCAATGTTTTGTTGAGTTAATCAAAATAGAAATCTGTAGTTATGCTTAATTCCTCTTTTACTATCTCCCATTCAATCCATTAATCCTGGATCTTTCTTCAAAATAAATTTGGGATCTGTTACAGCCTCAAATGATATCACCCTAGTCTAAGGATCCATCAGTGCTCACTTGAGTCTAAGGATCCATTATTGCTCACCTGATTATTAGAAGAGCCCCTTGACTATATTTTCTCCTTCAGTTCTTATTCCCTATAATCTATTCCCAACACAGAGCCCAAAAACTTTTAAACATGTCAGATCATGAGTAAAAAGCAAAGTTCTCAAAATAGCCTAAAATTGTTACATAATTGTGCCTTCAATTTCTATCATGCTCTTATCCAGCTTATTTGCTTCTCCTTCCAAAACAGAAGATTTAAAGAGTTAGAAACTACCTATGAAGATAGCTCAAGTTCACTGGTTCCTAATATTTCACTGCATAATTCACTAATTGTAATATTTTGCCATCTACTCTTAGTCGAGATTAGCAAATGGAGCCCCTTCCTCCTGATACATTCAACTTACTAGCATTTATAAAATTTTAAGTCTCTTAATGACCAAGATAACCACAATGGTGTGGTCACTCACCCAGAGCCAGACATCCTGGAGTGTGAAGCCAAGTAGGCCTTATGAAGCATTACTATGAGCAAAGCTAGTGGAGGTGATGGAATTCTAACTGAGTTATTTCAAATCCTAAAAGATGATGCTGTTAAAGTGCTGCACTCCTTATGCCAGCAAATTTGGAAAACAGCAGTGGCCACAGGACTGGAAAAGGTCAGTTTTCATTCCAGTATCAAAGAAAGGCAATAACAAAGACTGTTCAAACTATCTCACAATTGTAGTCATTTCACATGCTAGCAAGGTAATGTTCAGGCTTCAACAGTATGTGAACCGAGAATTTCCAGATGCTCAAGCTGAGTTTTGAAAAGACAGAGGAACCAGAGATCAAATTGCCAACATATCCTGGATCATAGAAAAAGCAAGAGAAATCCAAAAAAGCATATAATTCTACTTCATTGACTACACTAAAGCCTTTGACTGTGTGAATCACAATAAACTGTAGAATATTCCTTAATGAGATGGGAATACCAGACCACCTCACCTGACTCCTGAGAAACTTGTATGCAAGACAAGAAGCAACAGTTAGAACCAGACATGGAACAACAGACTGGTTTCAAATTGGGAAAGGAGTACATCAAGGCTGTATATTGTTACCCTGCTTATTTAACTTCTATGCAGAGTACATCATGCAAAATGCTGGGTGGGTGACTCACAAGTTGGAATCAAGACTGCTGGGAGAAATATTAACAACCTCAGATATGCAGATGATGCCACTTTAATGGGCAGAAGGTGAAGAAGAACTAAAGAGCCTCTTGATGAAGGTGAAAGAGGAGAGTGAAAAAGCTGGCTTAAAACTCAACATTCAAAAAACAAAGATCATGGCATCTGGTCCTATCACTTCATTGCAAAGAGATGGGGAAAAAGTGAAAACAGTATCAGATTTCATTTTCTTGGACTCCAAAATCAATGCAGATAGTGACTGCAGCCACAAAATTAAAAGTCGCTTGCTCCTTGGAAGAACAGTTGTAACTAATCTATACAGTCTATTTGGAGAAGGAAATGGCAACCCACTCCAGTGTTCTTGCCTGGAGAATCCCAGGGACGGGGGAGCCTGGTGGGCTGCCGTCTATGGGGTCGCACAGAGTCGGACACGACTGAAGCGACTAAGCAGCAGCAAGCAGCAGACAGTCTATTAAAAAGCAGAAACATCACTTTTCCAACGAAGGTCCATAGAGTCAAAGCTATGGTTTTTCCAATAGTCACATAAGGATGTGAGAGTTGGACCATAAGGAAGGCTGAGTGCCAAACAATTGATGCTTTCGGAGTGTGTTACTGGAGAAGACTCTTGAGAGACCCTTGGACAGCAAGGAGATCAAACCAGTCAACGTTAAAAGAAATCAGCCCTGAATATTCATTGGAAAGACTGGTGCTGAAGCTAAAGCTCTAATACTTTGACCACCTGATGCGAAGAGCCTATTCACTGGAAAAGACCTTGATGCTGGGAAAGCCTGAGGGCAAGAGGAGAAGGGGGCAACAGATGGTTGTATGGCATCACCAACTCAATGGACATGAGTTTGAGCAAGCTCCGAGAGTGGTGATGGACCAGGAAGTCTGGCATACTGCAGTCCATGGGGTTGCAAAGAGTCAGACACGACTTAGAGACTGAACAACAACAACTAAGTATTAAAACCCTGGCAAAGTTTTCAGTTCCAAAAAGGTTTCTTCTATTCAGGAAACAGGTTATTATTATTGCTATTAATACTTCATGAATCGGCTGCCAAAAAGAGCATGCTTAATGAGGTGTATTTACTTTATACACCAGCTGACTATCTACTAGAAAGATAGCCAGACTTTTGTATATTAGTATGTGTGAGTGCTCAGCCACTTCAGTCATGTCTGACCCTTTGCGACCCTATGTACCATAGCCTGCCAGCCTCTTCTGTCCATGGGGATTCTCCAGGCAAGAATACTGGAGTGGGTTGCCATGCCCTCCTCCAGTGGATCTTCTTGACCCAGGGATGGAACCCACATCTCTTAAGTCGCCTACATTGGCAGGAGGTTTCTTTACCACTAGCGCCACCTGGGCAGCTGAGTCAGTCAGTCAGTTCAGTTGTTCAGTCGTGTCTGACTCTATGACCCCATGGACTGCAGCACGCCAGGCTTCTCTGTCCATCACCAACTCCCAGAGCTTGCTCAAACTGATGTCCATCAAGTGGGGAAGATCAAAACAGTATTAAATATACATAATTATATATATTTGCTGACCTTGAAGAATTAAAATTTATGTAAGGAGTTCAAATTTGGGAATATAAACAGCTTTGGTTATAAGCAGCTTGGTTACTGACTTAAAATCCATGTAATTTATTTCCTTTAAATACATTAGAAGAATATGCCTATCAATATGCTTATTTCCTAATTCAATGTGAAAGCAGTTGACCAAATTGAGGTTAAACAGTCTTTTCCAACTGTAAGCATAGTTATGTCTTTTTAACTCTATATGAACATTTTTCTTAATTTCCAAGGCTTTTTACTGTTTTTTCACTTCTAGAAGGCATTGCTTTGATCTAAGAACTAGAGGCAAAATTATTTACAAATTACTTAAAAAAGTGAAAGTGATGCATAAGAATATCAATGAAGTCCTAAATATACATTTACTAGGTGTTGGAAAATCCCATGGACGGAGGAGCCTGATAGGCTGCAGTCCATGGGGTCACTAGGAGTCGGACACAACTGAGCGACTTCGTTTTCACTTTTCACTTTCATGCATTGGAGAAGGAAATGGCAACCCACTCCAGTGTTCTTGCCTGGAGAATCCCAGGGATGGGGGAGCCTGGTAGGCTGCAGTCCATGGGGTCGCTAGGAGTTGTACACGACTGAGCAACTTCACTTTCACTTTTCACTTTCATGCATTGGAGAAGGAAATGGCAACCCACTCCAGTGTTCTTGCCTGGAGAATCCCAGGCACAGGGGAGCTGCCGTCTCTGGGGTCGCACAGAGTCGGACACCACTGAAGCGACTTAGCAGCAGCAGTGGGTGTTTTATAAACACCTAGTATCTCATTTCGTTCTTAGAATAATTCAATTATGTATTACAGTTCTTATTTTACAGAGGAGGAAATTGAGGTTCAAAAAGATTAAATAATTGACATATAGTCAGAACAAGAGTTGAGTCTTTCTGATTCCACTAATAGGCTGTTTCTACTGTAGCATACCAGTTCCTAGCATAAATGATGTCTAAATAACAAATTCCAGTATCTTCAGACAACTTTCTATCAAGGAATTCAAAATTTAAATGCACCATCAATTCTTTCTACACCAAATTCTATTCATTTTCATCTTTATTTCACTTTTTATTTTCCATAAAGATAAAGGAGACCAAGCCAAATCTCCAAATTCCTACCATAGATGGGAAATTACATCTTATTTTTCTTTCCTGCAGACCAAATACTGATCTCAATATTTATCAACTGTCAATAGCATTTAAGTCCATATTTTTTAATTTGCTGTTCATTTTCATTATATTTCTAAAACCTTTAAGTCATGGCCTTTAAGTCCTGCCTTTAACAATAATAGAATAATACCAACCAACCGAAGTATCTAATTTATATCACTCTTCTCTGGTATTGTCTGCAAAGCATGGTTCCAGTAGATTCCCATCACAAAAGAACCTTCTGGTTCATCTACTAGGATGCTAACATTTAGAATTCAATCTTTATTCCTTTTTCATTATATTCCAAGTTAACGTTCTCATATCCCAAGGAGAGGTTCTATACTGAGCTAACACAACAGTAGAGCAACCTTTCAGATTCTTTCTAAACTGTTATCCAGGCACTATAAGACTAAGGAAGAAGAAGTTGCCTTAAAGTGTCAGTAATAGGTCACCAAAGACGAAGCTCCATTTCATCACAATTTTGCTTCACTTCTCCTTTAACTGCCCAATAGCCTTGGAAATGAATCTCTATGGTGGTGTCATGATCCCTTTACCCTCCACCGTGGCTTTGCTCATGGATAAAGATCATTCCAACTTCTTGAAAAGAAATGCCTGCAACCAAATTTAGTTGCCCAACAGCATATGAGTCTGAATCATTTTCCTATCTCTGACACAAGTAATCTGGCATTATTACTTTTCCCCAGACTTTGCAATCAGAAGTCATTTAACCACAGAGCATTTAGTACCCAACAACCACATCCTAGACCCACACTCTAAACAGCTTTAGGGGGATCCTGGAGCTTCCCCAAAAAGGGCTGTGGGGAATGAGTGATCACCATGGTGTGACAGAAAGATCACTAGCCTCAAGTCAAAAAACCCTAAGTTTGAATCACAGCTCTGCCATTTACCATCTCCCTGGCTTGGGGCAAGACACTTAACCTCTCTGAACTTCAGTTGCTTCATCTAAAACCTGAACATAATATGGTCCACTTCACAGGACTTTTTCCAAGAATGACATGTGAGAACACTTAGGAGAAGGAACACTAACAAGAAGAAGTCACTCCATAAAAGTGTTTATTTTTAAGTTAGTCTGTTTTTCCTCTGTGGTCATGGACTGAAAAGCTTTGAATAATTTAGAGTTAACTCCTTTCCCCTAACAATCCCCTAGGATTCTGGATCCTGAAACCCTTATTTACATGAGTGTGCCTGAGAAGCTGTAATTGTCAAATACCAAAGACCTAATTTCAAGAGAACAAAACAATTTTTACCTCTAAAACCACATTCTATAACAAAGGAATTATAAAATTCCTCAATTCAAAATTATTTTATTAACTATTTTGATGGTACTTATTTACAGTATAAATGCCCCAACAGAAATAACACATTAACCTTATCAGTTATTTACATTTTAGTAGGAATGACTTTCTGAGGTAGTATTTTATGAGACTAAATATGCTCAAGAAGGATATAACATGCAAGTAAGGTTGCTTCCTAATTTTTCCAAGAAAGGAGTTATGTAGGAAGGTAACTGGAGGCTGTGAGGGTCAACTTATCTATCTCCATGATTTTGCACTGCACATAACTATGTGGAGGGAGTAGAACTCCTAATCAGGAACAAAGCCCTGAGATAACCTTTTGGGAAAGACAAAGCCTTCCTAGTACTATACAGAAAATAGCTTTACACTAGGGTTGCCAGCTTTAGCAAATGAAAATATAGGACAGTCAGTGAAATCTGAATTTCATATAAATATCATTTAAAAAATTAAAATGGAACACAACTATATTTTAATATTTCATATAAATATCATTTAAAAAATTAAAATGGAACACAACTATATTTTAATATACTTATTTATTGTTTTCCTGAAATTTATTTTATCAGACCACCCTATTTTATACCCTAGAAAGGCCAGGAACAGTGGTCAAATCCTCAAACTTTTCTAGAACTCATAACCAACACTGTCACTATGAACGAAGGGTTGTAGGATGAAGTTTTCCAACTGTGGAGAGAGAGGCACCTTCTGGGCCTTTTCTTCTCTGAAATGGACGATACACTAAAGCTGTGTTTCTTTGTTTTGTCTTGCATTCAATTACTGGGCAGTAACCATATTCCAGTACTGCGTTCATCATGGGAAAAATTGTTGAGCCAGACAAACAGTACTTGTGCCCTAATGAAACTCTCAGTCCACTGGGGACTTAGGCACAAAAGAGCAATCTTCACATTTAATATAACAATTACAACTATTACAAGCACTATGAGCTAACAAAATGTGTGACTTAAGCCAATTCATTCTATGTATGTGATTCTAGGCAATGTCAAGCATATAAAGATGAGTATGGATGGATAAGCCAAGATTACTTGTTTCTCTCCTTGAAGTTCAAGTGTCGTATGCATAATAGAAGTATTCAGGTCAGGTCAGTTCAGTTGCTCAGTCGTGTCCGACTATTTGCGACCCCATGAATCGCAGCACGCCAGGCCTCCCTGTGCATCACCAACTCCCGGAGTTCACTGAGACTCACGTCCATCGAGTCAGTGATGCCATCCAGCCATCTCATCCTCTGTCGTCCCCTTCTCCTCCTGCCCCCAATCCCTCCCAGCATCAGAGTCTTTTCCAATGAGTCAACTCTTCACATGAGGTGGCCAAAGTACTGAAGTTTCAGCTTTAGCATGATTCCTTCCAAAGAAATCCCAGGGCTGATCTCCTTCAGAATGGACTGGTTGGATCTCCTTGCAGTCCAAGGGACTCTCAAGAGTCTTCTCCAACACCACAGTTCAAAAGCATCAATTCTTCAGCGCTCAGCCTTCTTCACAGTCCAACTCTCACATCCACACATGACCACAGGAAAAACCATAGCCTTGACTAGACGAACCTTTGTTGGCAAAGTAATGTCTCTGCTTTTGAATATGCTATCTAGGTTGGTCATAACTTTCCTTCCAAGGAGTAAGCATCTTTTAATTTCATGGCTGCAGTCACCATCTGCAGTGATTTTGGAGCCCAGAAAAATAAAGTCTGACACTGTTTCCACTGTTGCCCCATCTATTTCCCATGAGGTGGTGGGACCGGATGCCATGATCTTCGTTTTCTGAATGTTGAGCTTTAAGCCAACTTTTTCACTCCCCACTTTCACTTTCATCAAGAGGCTTTTGAGTTCCTCTTCACTTTCTGCCATAAGGGTGGTGTCATCTGCATATCTGAGGTTATTGATATTTCTCCCGGCAATCTTGATTCCAGCTTGTGTTTCTTCCAGTCCAGTGTTTCTCATGATGTACTCTGCATAGAAGTTAAATAAACAGGGTAACAATATACAGCCCTGACGAACTCCCTTTCCTATTTGGAACCAGTCTGTTGTTCCATGTCCAGTTCTAACTGTTGCTTCCTGACCTGCATACAAATTTCTCAAGAGGCAGATCAGGTGGTCTGGTGTTTCCATCTCTGTCAGAATTTTCCACAGTTTATTGTGATCCACACAGTCAAAGGCTTTGGCATAGTCAATAAAGCAGAAATAGATGCTTTTCTGGAACTCTCTTGCTTTTTCCATGATCCAGCGGATGTTGGCAATTTGATCTCTGGTTCCTCTGCCTTTTCTAAAACCAGCTTGAACACCAGGAAGTTCACAGTTCACATATTGCTGAAGCCTGGCTTGGAGAATTTTGAGCATGACTTTACTAACATGTGAGATGAGTGCAACTGTGTGGTAGTTTGAGCATTCTTTGGCATTGCCTTTCTTTGGGATTGGAATGAAAACTGACCTTTTCCAGTCCTGTGGTCACTGCTGAGTTTTCCAAATTTGCTGGCATATTGAGTGCAGCACTTTCACAGCATCATCTTTCAGGATTTGGAATAGCTCAACTGGAATTCCATCACTCCACTAGCTTTGTTTGTAGTGATGCTTTCTAAGGCCCACTTGACTTCACATTTCAGGATGTCTGGCTCGAGGTCAGTGATCACACCATCGTGATTATCTGGATCGTGAAGATCTTTTTTGTACAGTTCTTCTGTGTATTCTTGCCATCTCTTCTTAATATCTTCTGCTTCTGTTAGGTCCATACCATTTCTGTCCTTTATAGAGCCAATCTTTGCATGAAATGTTCCTTTGGTACCTCTGATTTCCTTGAAGAGATCCCTAGTCTTTCCCATTCTGTTGTTTTCCTCTATTTCTTTGCATTGATCGCTGAAGAAGGCTTTCTTATCTCTTCTTGCTATTCTTTGGAACTCTGCATTCAGATGTTTATATCTTTCCTTTTCTCCTTTGCTTTTTGCTTCTTTTCTTTTCACAGCTATTTGTAAGGCCTCCCCAGATATAACATCCATCAAATAATCAAATAATCCTCTCTTTACTCAATCTGCTTGATTGAGGAAACATGCATAACAAGCCATTTCTGTGACTTCTGTGACTAATAAATGGGTGAAATACCCTTATTAGCATTTAAAATGAACGACTACAACTATGTTACAATTAATATTAATGTACTATGTTAAATTTCTGAGAAAAAATATTAAGCATTTGGAAAAGACTTTTTTTCATCCATCTATGACCCATGGTATACTGTAAAACACACAGGTTCCTCTCACTTTACAACACACGTGACAGTAACTCTAAGATTAATGCAGTTTGAAGAACGAAAACTATTCTTTGAGAATTCAGCCCATTTTAAAAAAATTCTTCATCAATCATACCAAAGCAGACTAGATGGCAAAACACTGTTCTGCAGCCAGTTGCCTTTTATACAACTGCATAAAAGTTAACAAAGGTAAACTTGGTCCTTTCCCCCAGGCCCCACTGTTCCCATCTTTTTTCCTCTTGGTATTAGCCTCCTTACTCATTTTCACCCATTTCTGAAGCCCTATTGCTCTCTTCACTGTCCCTATTCCTCTCCTATTTAAATAAACAACACAAAACAAAACAGGAGAAGTTCTGATGAACAGTTATAACTGCATATTGATTATTTATTACTTTAATGATTGATTTGTGATTATTCTTTAATTAAAGATGCATTCAAACCAATGCATCTTGGTTGAAATGTGATAGCTTTTCAACATTTACTTTTTCCAAGTTGTTAAAGGAGAAACTATGATCTCATCAAATTAGTCCTTTCAATACCAAAGAATACTAATTAAACTTTGTCCCCATCTGAAATAGCCAGAAACTTTCCTTCCTGGGGCAATTCTGAATTTCCATTTCTTCAAGTTAAGCCTCTCTTAGCTAACTGCCCTACTTGGCTAGCCTATCACTATGTCAGCGACCCAGAAATCATTCTTGAATAGTATCTCTCTTCTTCATTGTTTCTGTTATCTATTCCCGAGTAATAAAACTCCCCAAAACTTAGCAGCTGAAAGCAACAAAGATCTATGATTTATTATGACTCTGTGGGTTGGCTGGGCAGTTCCTCTGCTGATTTCTTCTGAACTCACTCATGAAGCTGCTTTCAGCAGAAAACTCAGTGGCAATGTTCCTCACTCTGGCAGATGATGCTGGCTATTGGCTGGAATGCCCAGGGTGTTCTCTTTCTCTGATCCTCACATCTGCTGGCCTGGCTTCCTTACAAGGCCATCTCTGGGTGCATTCCATAAGACAAAAGCAGAAGCGTCAAGCTCACAAGTCACATAACACCATTTCCACAACATGCTGCATTTTTCTTCATAGCATTTAGGTACCACATGATATGATGTGATGATATACACTAGAGGACTTATTTATTTTTGTCTCTCTCAATAGAATGCAAACATGTGAGAGCAGAGATTTTGTTTACAACAATGTCTGGCACAGAACAGAAGTTCTACAAATAATCACTGAATCAATGTAAGAATATACCTTCTTCTTCCTCAGTTACCAGGTCCTGCCAATTCAGTATTCTAAGCAGCCTATTACCAGATTTCCATCAACTCCCACGGGGATACTGTGATAGTCTCCTACGCTATGTTTCTTGTTCAGGCTCCTCCTCACCTCCAGCCTACTCTTCTATAAACTTGAGGGTTGTTTTCTGAAGAACAGGTTTAATCACAGCATTCCACTGCTTCAGAACTTCCATGGCTTCCTTGCTGCCAGTAAAATAAAGTCCCAAATCCTCGACATGGAATTCAGAACCTTCAAGAGATGTTCTGACTCTCCCTGTCCTGTCTCTGATACTCATCAATAACATTACACTCCCAAACCACAGATCTTGCTTCCAGTGTACACTGACCTCTATCTTATTTTCTCTTCATTGAGTGTCCCAAGCTCTTTAACATAATTGGAGCTCACCTTTTCTGGCTGACAAATTTCCTCCGTTTTTTGACAAATTCCTTATATTCAAGATCCAGCAATTGCATTACCTCTCCAGTGGAAACTTGCCCAACATCCCATTTACTCTGAATTTCCTAAGAATTCTGAATTTAGCTACTAACTAAATAATTATTTTATTATAATTGTTTTCTTATATGTCTGTCTCTCTGCCTCAACAAACCATTATCTCCTTGTGTTTTTTTTCTTTTTTTAAAATTTCTATACTACATCCAAATTAGGGCTTGGCATAAAGCATGTGTTAAACAAATGCGGATTGAATGAATACTCCCAAAGATAGATTTGGGAGGTATCAACATCAGGTCAGCATTAATAACTCAGTGAAGCTCACTACATCCCAGGATAATTCCAGACACAAGATCATACTGAATTCAGGTATTATGAACAAAGATATATGAACGATAACATACCTTTGTTATTTGGTTTAAATTTTCAGGTTTCTTCTCTTCTGGCAGCCTCATCAGAAGTCTAATTCACAAATGTTAACTATAAAGAATGTGATTTATTATAAACCCATATGGATAGGTAATTGCAGAGAAATCGGAGAGGCTGTTATTCCTACTTACTTGTTCAAGACATGGTAGGGCAATGAACTTGAATGGTCTGAAGGTAGGAATTGTGGCCAATGATTAATTGACCCTGTATCTGCTCAGCTTCACACTGTCTTCCCAACTGTTGGTAACAAGAGACTCCTAGAGTAAATAAACAATTTTTTCCCTAGAAAATTTTCCCCTAGTCAAGGATGATCAAATCCATGAAAAAACAGTATATACATTATTTTGTGCTCAGTGAAATACTGAAGCTTTCTTCTTCTACACTGATATTGAGAATGTTTTTAGAAATGTAAAAAACTAGCACTGACATTGTTTAATTCTCACCACCCATCATGACACTTTTAGCAGAGAGTGAGTCAAATATCCTGACCACCTACTCCATGACATTTCCAGCAAGAGGCAGAAGCCTGCCCTATGTAATAAAGTACACCAGCTTGTGGGCCTCAAGAAAGGCACTCCTACTGGTGATATTTCTGTCGTGTCCCATATCTCAAGGCCTTGCATTAGTAGGAAAGCTGAGTACAAATCATTCTACCCTTGACTTTTTTTTAGTCAAGGATGATCAGCTCCCAAGAGAGCAGTTTGTATATTTTTGCTCAACGAAATACTGAAACTTTTTTCCTGTACACTAATGTTAAAAACTTCTTTGGAAATGGATCAACTAGTATTGACCTTGTAAGTACTGAATTCCTTTTTTGCTCTAATTTGGTCTCCAGAGTTATAAGAGAAGGAACATTCTTTCTATATTTCTTGAACAATCATAAATTAAACATGGTAAATTAAATGTTTTTTGTTTTTCTAAAGAAAATATACTTAATTACCATGTCCTTTTGCATTTATTGATCAGTCATGAACATAAAAATGTTCAGAATAATACTAAGTGATGCCAACAAGATTCTTTCTATTCTAAAATTATACTATTTCTCCTCCTCCTGGACTGACAACTTTGGTGACTAACAATATCACCATTATCTGCAGATGTGATGTGGGCACAATGCTAATCTGTTCTCATTATTGCTTTAGCCCAGATATGGCAAATATGAGGTTCATGTACAGTCATGACCTGCTCCTGACCTCATACGAGGACAGTGTGGATACAAGTCCCCAGAGGCTAGTGACAGGTGCCAAAGAGAAAACCCGAACAGGTAGATCACTCCAGCAATGAATTAAATAATAATCATTTTGATGTGTTTTTCTAGCATGAATTACATATTGGCATACATTCTTAAGTATGCAATACATTGTACATAGCTTTAATATTTGTATAACAATCCAGCATCAGTCATTATTATGAGCATGAACTACTGTAGGATATGCTGAGTTATGATCAATGTACATAAAGATGTGCATTTGGGCCTCCGAATGAAACAAAATTTAACCAAGCATTTTGCACAAGTCATTTCACTTAATCCCTACAATCCACAAGTTAGATTACAGTATTTTCACCTTACATATGATAACACAGACAGAGAGAATATAGAGCTAATCAATAGACAACAAATGGAGATTTTTGCATGCAGGACTCTGTCAAAAAAAGGTCATACTCTCTATACTGCTGTCTTTCTAATGTTTGACATTACATGATTCTTTTTTTATTACTTTTTTTAAAAAGCTCTTCCTATGTTGAAATCCTGTTTCTTGCTAACAATGTATTTGTGTTTAGAAATACCACAAGCATTCCTTTTTAATATGCTCCTTCTAACAAGTAGTGAGCTAGGGAGAGCAAATAAACAGTTCTATTTTAGGTGTTAGGAGGAAATATGCTCTCACCAAAGACCTGGTGTACTTGTTTTATGGGCACAGGGATTTTAACACATGGACTCTCTTTTTGAAGTCTCTTTTTGAAGCATAAGGCTTTTATTTTCAAACTTTGTGGTTTTTGGGCAGGTTCTGAAGAGTGAAATTTAACAGAAATGCAAATTCCAGGTAACTAAATGTTTCCTTGGAATACTCGGAAGGACTGATGCTAAAGATGAAGCTCCAGTATTTTGGTCATCTGATGCTAAGAGCCAACTCATTGGAAAACTCCATGATGCTGAAAAAGATTGAGGGCAGAAGCGGAAGGGAGCATCAGAGGATGAGATGGTTGAATGGCAGCACCAATGCAATGGATATTAACTTGGGCAAATTTCGGGAGATGGTGAGAGACAAGGAGGCCTGGCATGTTGCAATCCATGGGATCGCAAAGAGTCAGACACGACTGGGCAACTGAACCACAACAAAATGTTCCATCCATATTTATATTTCTCTTCTTCTGCTTGGAATTTCCATGAATTTTTGTTGTTGCTATTTATGATTATAGGCTTAAAAATACAACAATGCTTTTAAAATATTTTACTTTTACAGATATGCTGTGTAAATGTGCTGAATTGAAATTAGTCATTTAATAATCAAATAGAATTGCTTTTAAGTTATTTTAATTTTTCCCTCATTACATTTCTTCAGTTAAATTAAAACTTTTTTCCAGTTGCTTTCTTACTCTTATTTCATTCCATCATTTTCATAAAACCTCTACTAATTAGGCTAAAATAAAATATTACTGCCTTTTTGTGGATCCTTTTGAGAATAGGACTAAAATATGAAATAGAGGCTTCCCTGGTGGCTCAGGGGTAGGGAATCTGCCTGCCAATTCAGGAGACACGGTTTGACCCCTAGTCCAGGAGGATCCCACATGCCACAGAGCAAATAAGCCCATGTTCCGCAGCTACTGAACCTGTGCTCTGGAGCCCAGGAACCACAACTAATGAGCCCACACAGGCCCGGTCTGCAACTACTGAAGCCCACATGCTCTAGAGTCCGTGCTCTGCAACAAGAGAATCCACTGCAATGAGAAGCCTGCACACCGGAACTACAGAGTAGTCCCCACTCACCACAACTAGAGAAAGCCTGCACTTAGTAAAGAAGACCCAGCACAGATAAAAATAAATAAATATAGTTGGTCAGTATCATCAACTATTGCTTTTATCAGAATGAAGTGACTATGCTGTTTGTGATTTCCTTTTGGATCTTTTTCTTCTCCTTAGTTTTTTATTAACTTTTTTCAGGTCACACATGTAAGTAATAATGAATAATTATTAAAATTTCAAATGCTTCATTTGAAGTTGCATTTGAATGCTGTTCTTCAAAGTAAGAACAAAGATCATCTTCCATTAATTTCAATTTTGTTCAAGCACTATCCCAGGTTCTAAAGATTCAAAAATAAATTAAAAGATGATTCCTTTCCTCCAGGCAAAAGGAAATAAAAGTAGGATAGTCAGATGGTTGATTTACAACCATGGGGTTAGACACATCTGACACAGAATTCTGACTCAATCACATGATGGTAGAGTATTTTTAGACAAGACACTCTTAAGCCTCAAATTCCTCAGGTATCAAATGAGAGCAACCAAATTAGAGCAGTAACAGCACATCCCTGAAGTTGGTAGTTTTATTGCCTCTATCACCTGAGATATGGCAGAAGGGAGGCAATATGACTATAGAGTCTTTGAATGCCAGAATTCAATTGCAATGATTCTTGCCCTGTCTTTCCCCACTCACTTCCACTTGAAAAGCTATAATATCCAAAGATCCTTCATTTGCAAAAGTAGGAATAGTCATAGGTGTATTATATACATTATTATGAAAAGGAACAAAGAAAGTGAATGTAAAACACTTAGCACAATGCCTGTCTGTATTTAGTTTGCTAAAGCTGCCACAATAAAATTCCACAGACTGGGTGGCGTAAATAACACAAATTGATTTTTTTTCTCACAGTTCTACAGGCTAGAAGTTCAAAAATCAAGGTTTTGGCAGGGTTGGTTTCTTTGAGATGTCTCTTCTTGACTTGTAGACAGTCGTCTTCCTCTGTGTCATCACCTGGTCTCCCCTCTAGGTCTGTGTCCCAATTTCCTCTTCTTACAATATGATTTCTTACCAGTCATAGTGTATTAGGGCTCACCTCAAAGACTTAACTTTAACGCCTCTTTAAAGACTATCTCAAACACAATGACATGCCGGGAACTAAGCATTAGGACTTCAACATATGACAGAGATGAGGGTGGGAGACATAATTCAGCCCATAAAACTGGCCCATAAGAAACACTCAACAATGTCAGCCATGCTAAAACTATTATCAGTATTATTAAACAATGTATTAATCTCAAAAGATAGTAAGCCACCAATACTGATTTAACAGTAAGCTCTTTTCTTATATTTTATTTCACAAACGGGGCATTTTAATCAAAATGATATATAAATAGTGTTATCTGCCATATCATGTGGTTCAGGAGAATTCAAAGTTCAAGCTTCTAGCAGTTTCCACATTAGTTAAAATACTAAAAGGGTCAATGTCAAAGGTTCAGTTCGTATTTAGGCCAATGGCTGTATTTTGTTCAGTCGTTGCAGAATGTATCCCAAGCCTGGTTGGTCACATCATAAAAGCCATTGTTTCACAATGAGAACAGGGCAAAAGGGTGTGCACAGATCAGCACAAATCTACTGGAGTGACCAAAAAGCAACCCAGAGTGCATGCCCTTCCTCTAAATAAATAAATGATTTCTTATTAGATCTTCATTTTAGAGTAAGATGCAAAAATGAATACGAAATGACCATTATCCCACCCACAGACAAATAAGTAGAAAATGAGATTTTACTTTGATTTACCCTTTTTAAAACACTTAAGCTAGAAAAATAAAATTGTTGACATCTACAGAAACACTTAACAGCTAAACAATTTACTTCTTATTCTTCTTAATAATTTCCTTAAAAGATATTGAAACAATTAGCCCTGAGAGGATTAAGCAGGGAAAAGACTCCATTTTCTTTTCAGATATGTATATACATACTTTGTTTTATAACTACAAGTGACAAGAAACCATCTCCATATTGAAAATGACTTGCTCTATAATAAATACAGATTATTGACTTATGTGTATTCAATAGTCATGGCTTAAAGCTCAACATTCAGAAAATGAAGATCATGGCATCTGGTCCCATCACTTCATGGCAGAAAGATGGGGAAACAGTGGAAACAGTGGCAGACTTTATTTTTGGGGGCTCCAAAATCACTGCAGATGGTGATTGCAGCCATGAAATTAAAAGACGCTTATTCCTTGGAAGGAAAGTTATGACCAACCTAGATAGCATATTCAAAAGCAGAGACATTACTTTGCTGACAAAGGTCTGTCTAGTCAAGGTTATGGTTTTTCCAGTGGTCATGTATGGATGTGAGCTGGACTGTGAAGAAAGCTGAGCGCCAAAGAATTGATGCTTTTGAACTATGGTGTTGGAGAAGACTATTGAGAGTCCCTTGGACTGCAAGGAGATCCAACCAGTCCATTCTGAAGGAGATCAGCCCTGGGATTTCTTTGGAAGGAATGATGCTAAAACTGAAACTCCGGTACTTTGGCCACCTCATGCAAAGAGTTGACTCATTGGAAAAGACTCTGATGCTGGGAGGGGTTGGGGGCAGGAAGAGAAGGGGACAACAGAGGATGAGATGGCTGATGGCATCACTGACTTGATGGATGTGAGTCTGAGTGAACTCCGGGAGTTGGTGATGGACAGGGAGGCTTGGAGTACTGAGATTCATGGGGTCACAAAGAGTCAGACACGACTGAGCGACTGAACTGAACTGAACTGAACTGAGAAGATTCTCAAACTACTATAATTTGTAATCACTGATATTTGCATGAAAATTTAGATGATAAAGTAAAGAAAATTTAAAAGATATGATTCTCTTCCTTTCCATCAAAAATAAACTGAGTATTTGAATTCACCTCCTCTGTCCTCATATACTTTTTTATGAAGCCACATTAAATCAAAGTAAGTATTTCTTGTAAAACAAGCCATAATGAAATGTTCCTAGCTTGATTCTGCCTCTAGCAGAAAAATACTGAGGTAAATTTGTGCAAGCTACAGTTTAATTGGACAATATTATTTTATTGAATATCTATTTTTATGACTGACTGATATCCAACACAAAAATCTCTGATTTGGGTCATGATGCATAATTTCTTTAGGTATGACTGCCCCTCTCTAGCCGAAAAAAGAAAAGAAAAAGAATCACTCACTAAAACAGAGCAAATGTCCTAAGGCCCTCTTGAGCTCAAAATCTGTCTGAGCCACAAAGAAACAGTCACCTGACTTCACCTCCATAGTAAAGCGTAATCCTCAGCACTGGATCCAAACCTGCATAGCTCTGCAATACATCCAGACCCAAATGATCATGAAATTTTCCCAGCTGGTAAAACTACATCAGAGGTGCGGAAATAATTAAGATACACTCCACTTCATATATTGGGGCGCCCTGGTTGCTCAGGCGGTAAAGAATCTACCTGCAATGTGAGAGACCTGGGTTCAATCACTGGGTTGGGAAGATCCCCTGGAGAAAGGAATGGCAACCCACTCCAGTATTCTTGCCTGTAAAATTCCATGGACAGAGGAACCTGGAGGTCTATAGTCCATGAGGTCACAAAGAGTCAGATACAACTGAGTGACTAAAGCTTTGCTTTCTATTTCATATTAAGGAAAGCAGGCCTAGCAAGACAATGGAACTATAGTCAAATTGTTTTTGCCTGTACATTATTAAAGCAACTTTTCAAGATGTCCTATTATAAGCAAATGTATTTTTTAAAGGACCTAAACAACTGTATAAATTCTACAGACACAAGGTTAACCATAGTCGCTGCCTGTATAACATCTCTCCGTATCTAGCATAAGAGTTTTAGATTTTTGCACCAACCATAATACTATTCATTCTTAATTCTTATCATTGGTAAATACGTTAAGAAAATAATCTCTTTGTTACAAGGTTGAAAGCAGATAAGGAAATGGAGGCCCAAGAAAATTAGGTAACTAGTCTGAGGTACCAGGATCAGTAAAAGGCAGGACAAGGACCTGAACACTAATCCACGCAATTCCACAGCCTGTGCTATTTCTGCCATGCTCACCTTCCAATGTTACTATCATCCTCAAATTCTTCAAGAGAGAACTTGAATAAAGACACAGAAGTTTAAAAAGTCAATGTTCTGATTGGGGTCTGCTTTAACCCATAGGCTTAGTTGTGCATACATTTGATAACATTAAGTGTTAGTCACTCAGTCATGTTCAACTCTTTGTAACACCATGGACTGTAGCCCACCAGGCTCCTCGGTCCATGGATTTTCAAGCAAGAATACTTGAGAGGGTTACCATTTCCTTCTCCAGGATAACATTAAATGTAGTTATAATTACAAGGCATATTTTAAAAGATATTTTATAATGAAACCAGCACTTCATTGGTTCCATCCAATATTCTCTTTCTTTCTAGTTTACTAATATCAGTTTATGACCTGGAAATTTTTTTTCTTTTTTTAAGAAATTACAAAGAAAATTTGGATATGTATTCCCAAAACGTATACATTATTTCTTAGAAGAGCAGTCTCTTTTGTCTTCTCCCTTCATCCCACATTTATTGAACCTTTTTATTTTGATAGTTCTTTGATTATACATTATTAAATATTAGGTGGCTAGAAGAAGAAGGGCCTAATGCCGTCAGTTACCATGTAACTTGGCTTGTATCTATTTTGATTATGTACAATTCTTTTCCACCCAGAGGAAAGCAATGAATGTAAGCCATAGATAAAATAGAATCTAAATATTTTTTTAAAAATGAAAGTACTATCTAAAGAAATTCTTAAAACTTCAGGTAGATCTCATTTTTCAAACCAGTAATATGTTTTCCATAATGTTTAGAAATGACTAACATGAAGAATAACTAGGTAAAAGTGAGAACTGCATTCTAAAGGAGTTATAAAGTTTGATTAAATTAATCTAAAAATACATTTTGATAAAACAAACTAGAACTTATTACCTAGTAAAAGGCACTCCAGAGAATTCCAAAAAATATACATTACAATCTTACCAAAAAACCTACTTTAAAACTAGGACACACTACTATAAATTTTCCAAATATCTATCTACCTAATTTTTTAATTCCCATGTAAATTTCATTCCTTTTCAGATATAAAGAACTACTAAAATTTATAGCTATAATAATAAATAAAAATACAAGAAGTCAGATATATACGCTAATAAAACAGGATAGAGTATCCAAACTTCCAGTCTCCAGAACTATGAGAAAATAAATTCATGTTTCTTTAAGCCATTTCTGTCTGCGGTATTTTGTTATGGCAGCCCCAGTGTATTCACAATCATAGCATCACTATTCATAATAGCTAAGAGGTAAAATGACCCAAGTGTCCACTGACAGATGAATGGATAAATAAAATGTGGTGTATGTATGCAATGGAGTAGTATTCACTCTTAAAAACAAAGGAAATACTGACACATTACAATATGGATGAACCTCAGGACTTTATGCTTAGTAAAATAAGCCAGTCACAAAAGACAAATACTATATGTTTCCATTTAAATGAGATATCTAGAGAAGTCACATTCACAGAGATCAAAAGTAGAACGGGGAGCCTTGGGAGAAGGAAATGGAAAGTTGTTGTTCAGTGGATACAGAATTTTGATTTTACAAGATTAAAAAGTTCTAGTGATCTATTGCCTAACCATGTGAATATACTAAATATCATTAAGCCACATACTTAGAAATGGTTAAGATGGTATTATGTCATGCATTTTTACTACAATAATAAAAAATACAAGAAATCCACAGGATCCTTTTCAAGCATAAAGTTAACATCTACCTCAAAAGTGTTGCAGGAAAAGCACATTGAAAAAGAGGGAAATCGCTATAAAAGACACCACTTCATGGTGAAATGGTCAGTGGTTTATCCTCCAGATATAGGTGGCTCAGAGAGTAAAGAATCTGCCTGCAATGCAGGAGACCTGGGTTCAATTTCTGGGATGGGAAGATTCCCTGAAGAAGGAAATGGCAAACCACCCCAGTATTCTTGCATGGAAAATCCCATGGACAGAGAAGCCTGGCAGGCTACAGTCCATGGGGTCGTAAAGAGTTGGACACAACTGAGCAACTAACACACTAACACACTAATGGATTATTCAGTCCCACTTTTATATAAGTTTAATACATTGGTAAATGCTTCTTTGCCTTGGTCAGAGGTGAGAAGAGAGAGAATTTAGACAAAGGAAATAATGGTTCATTCAGCACTGAAGGCAGTAAATGTTGGCCTCTCTCTCTCCCTCTCTTTTTTTCCCCTAAGATATTTAACAAAAGTGTGATGTCACATTGATCTTACTGAGCTGAATAACTTAACATTTGAATTCAGACTCCATTTCAATGAGTGGCTTTTTTTCAGAACAAAGGCTTTTTTTACATATTTGTTACAAAGCACAGCAAGATATCAGGGAAAGAATATTTGGCAGCTGAAGAGAATGACTACAAAAATTAATAATATGGCAACATATGAATGAAACACACATAAACACTGGCTGCATTGGCTATAATACATTAATAATTTCTAGCTAATTTCCAAGGAACAATGAATCATATGTGATTTGCAAATACTGGTCTTTTGTTTCATAAAAACCAAATATGTTGCTATCTGGCATGTGAATATGACTGTATGATAATTATTCCTTAGTCTGAAGACAGTGCTGGTAGGTCAAGAGAAGATTGAAGACACAGGCAGATATACCCAATGGGGATGTGACCTTGAAAAGGAGGAAGAATAATGCACACAGCTGCTTTCCTTTTTTTTTTTTTTTTAAAAGAAAAGTTATTACCATCACTTACAGAGTTCAAAGGACTCCACTGGATTTTATGAAGACTTACTATTTGCTGTGTCAGAGCAGGACCCAAACTCTAGCTGCTCACAGTGTAGAATGGAGTCTGGCTCTCAGAGTGTTTCTGCTACCTAGGGAAGCAGACAGGAATGTACATAACTGTAAAACTAAAGTGCTGGAAACCAGTCAGCTTAGCTCTTTCACAAATGTTAAGTTCTTTTTGGTAAAAACTGGAAACCTCTCATATTTAAAGGTGGAAGGCGAGGCAAGAGTCCTGGCCTCATCCCTCACTTCCAAAAGGTCTTTTTCAATAAAAGATATCCCAGACCACCTTTTGCCAAATGCAAAGACACTTATTAGAAAGTACCTGTGACCACTCTGAAGCTGTGGAGTTCTTCTCTCTGACCTAAAAAACAGCCAGCAGCCCCTTCTTTGGAATGCCTACTCCAAAGGGGACCTAAAGTTGGATCCTGTAGTCTGATCCCCATCTGCTAGGGCAAGGAGGTCTGCAGGTCCACCACAGCACAAACCTGGAGTTCTGCTCCACTGACACACACTTCTGGGCTAGAGGGTGTCTTCTCTTATATACTAGTATTTGTTCAGGCCAAGGTAATGAGTCCTGTATCACCCTTCCAACCAACCCTATAACCTAAATATCATTCATTTCAATTTCACCAAAAACATTTTATTAATTAGATAATGTTAAGGCATTTATTTTGAATAAGGAACTCATCTACTAAGTTGCTGACTATGGGGATTCCCAGGTGGCTCAGTGGTAAAAGAATCCACCTGCAATTCAGGAGATACAGGAGATGCAGGTTCAATCCCCAGGTCAGGAAGAACTCCTGAAGGAGGGCATGGCAACCCACTCCAGCAGCCTTGCTTGGAGAATCCCAGAGACAGAGGAGCCTGGCGGGCTAGAGTCCATAGTGTAGCAAAGAGTCGGACATGACTAAAGTGATGGAGTATGCCCACACAAGGTGTTGACTATAGGTAACGTGTACTTATCATGTAGTACAGTATTTGGCAAGAATTACCCCACAGACAGTACAACCAGAGGATGAAGCACTGGAGCTGGGACTTGAATCCAGGCTAAACTGAAGGCTTTCTAATTGCTAAGTCCTCCAGTTTTAAGATATATAAGAAAAGAAAAGGAAAAAAGAGTAAAAAAAGTAAAGGAGAGAGAAAAGAAAAAAGAGCATGATTTTCTTTTTTCCATGGTTTTAGCATCTAATCATGAAATGATAAACAGGATGATTGTTTTATTTTGTGTAAGTTGGTAGCGTAGGTACAAATGGGAAAATATTTCAAGCTAACAATAAATGATTTCTACAGAAGCTTTTATGTGACTTATTTTTAAATAACCTATATATATTTGGCAATTAAACAAGAATAACTGAAAATTTTAGGAAAAAATTTTCTTTCCTTCTTTTCTTCTTCCCTTCCTTCCTACCTTCCATTTTCAGTTAGAAAACTACATGTGGCCATAAACACAGACACATAAGTAAAAGTTGAAACTAAAGAGCAAAAGAATTTCTAATTGATCTGAAGGAATCTGATCTGTGACTCTTTGTGGATAGGAATATTTTTTAATAATAGACTCTTTACCTTGTACACAGTGCCTAGGTCTAACACTATCTCATCTCACCTGAAACAGTCTCCAAAATTTGAAAGAAATCCTCTGGTAGACAAGATATCAAACTCAAATCATAACACAATTAGGCAAATAAACTGATGCAAAAGTGATATTTCTAAGAAGAAGGTACTACTGCCCCCAGCCCCACAGGCCACCACAAGATTGGTGACATCAGCAGAGGGCCCCCTTACCATCCCGACACAATGTACAGGATTTCTAGGGGACATGCATGCTTGGGCCCCAGGCTGGAGTCATCAAACTAGAAAATATCAAGTGACCTCTTGTCCTCCACGTGAGATCTTGGGAACACTGACAAGAAATAACTTCATTTTTGGTCACTGTCTAATCTTAACCTTCTTAAATGTGAACACCTCCCAGAAAATTGGGTTGCTAACTTTTGCCTCAGATGAGCTGAATAAATCCCAAATTGGTAACATTTCAGCACCAGCAGAGGGTGATATTAACAAAACCTGTATGCAGGTCAGGAAGCAATAGTTAGAACTGGACATAGAACAACAGACTGGTTCCAAATAGGAAAAGGAGTATGTCAAGACTGTATACTGGCAACCTGCTTATTTAACTTATATGCAGAGTACATCATGAGAAACGCTGGGCTGGAAGAAGTACAAGCTGGAATCAAGATTGCCAGGAGAAATATCAATAACCTCAGATATGCAGATGACACCACCCTTATGGCAGAAAGTGAAGAGGAACTAAAAATCCTCTTGATGAAAGTGAAAGAGGAGAGTGAAAAAGTTGGCTTAAAGCTCAACATCCAGAAAACTACGATCATGGCATCTGGTCCCATCACTTCATGGGAAATAGATAGGGAAACAGTGTAAACAGTGTCAGACTTTACTTTTGGGGGCTCCAAAATCATTGCAGATGGTGATTGCAGCCATGAAATTAAAAGACACTTACTCCTTGGAAGGAAAGTTATGACCAACCTAGATAGCATATTAAAAAGCAGAGACATTATTTTGCTGACAAAGGTCTGTCTAGTTAAGGCTATGGTTTTTCCAGTGGTCATGTATGGATGTGAGTTGGACTGTGAAGAAAGTTGAGCGCTGAAGAATTGATGATTTTGAACTGTGGTGTTGCAGAAGACTCTTGAGAGTCCCTTGGACTGCAAGGAAATCCAACCAGTCCATTCTAAAGGAGATCAGTCCTAGGTGTTCATTGGAAGGACAGACGCTGAAGCTGAAACTCCAGTACTTTGGCCACCTCCTGTGAAGAGTTGACTCATTGGAAAAGACTCTGATGCTGGGACAGATTGGGGGCAGGAGGAGAAGGGGACAACAGAGGATGAGATGGCTGGATGGCATCACCGACTTGATGGACATGAGTTTGAGTGAAGTCCGGGTGTTGGTGATGGACAGGGAGGCCTGGCGTGCTGCAATTCATGGGGTTGCAAAGAGTTGGACACGACTGAGTGACTGAACTGAACTGAAGGAACAGACAATTTCCTGTTGGAGGCAAAACCCAGAACTTGGTGAAACACTATAGGCTGTCATCCTATGTTTGATAAATTTTTATGTTGTGTCTACTTTGGGCCCCAGAATAAATTCTTGGTACTCAAAACAATGATAGAACAAAGAGAAACCGCAAGCCAGATCTGATATTAAGGGATATCCGATCACCTCCCCAGCCAAAATATAGACAATGCTTTAAAAATGTAAGGAAAAAAACACAGGAATAGAATGCTACCACAGCTAACACTCTGCCTGTAAAATATAGAAACAGCTTTTTTCAAGTCAGGAGATGGAACTATCTGCTTTAAAACCTAGGTGACAAGCAGATGGAATTATAATGCTCCTTTAACCCGCAACTAGCTGACTCATTGCAGAGGGGTATGGTAATGTCAGTTTATAACAGAGCCACCTACTAACAAAGAAGTTAGAAAGGAATGCTGATTTTGTAGGAAGTGAAATTACAGATATAAGAGTCTTCATCTAAAATTTAATTTCTACCACCGTCAGATACTCTGAACTAAACTCTGCATAAAATCAGCTGAAATGACAAACATATATGTATAGTTTTAATTTTTAAATGTACTGCTGAGATAAAAACTAATGAGCAAAAGGATTTGTGGAGCCCCCATACAGCTGCCCAGAAATCCTGGGAGACAAGTCATATAGTTTTTCTCTCTGAGAATTTCTGCCCAAACCTGGTCACCAGAGTTTTCTCTAAAGACTAACAAGCATGTGACCACAGATGGTAATTGCTTAAAGGAGGAAATCCAACAAGGTTTCCATATCAGTAGTATAAAGGTGAAAAAGAGTTAAAACCTGTTGCCCATAATCCGGTACCAAAGAAATTCACTTGTCTTAAGCCAGGACATAGATGAAGATAAGGTAGGAGGTGTCAGGAGAGGTGGATCTCTCCTGAAAATTCATAACCACAAAGTAACCCTGATGGTTCTAAAGCTGAATTTATAACACCTCTGTTGTCTGAAAAATCTTAGGTAGAGAATAAAATTTAAATAGTTTATTAAATGCAAATTTGTCTGAAAGAAGTAAGCAAAAGTCTAAGGAGAGGACTGGTGAACTGAAATAAATATCCAAAGACACTATCCAAAATGTAAAGAAAGAAAACTATGGTAAATAAAATGAGAAGTTAAGATGACATATGCCTAAGGGATTCAAAGTAAATAACAGAAGAAACTAGAATGAATGACATAAAGTAAATAAATGAAATAAAAGCCAAGAATTTTCCAGAAATGTTGAATAACATCATGAGAATGACAAATAGCAACTATGAATTCAAAAAAAGTGTTAGTTGCTCAGTCATGTCTGACTTTTTGAGATCCCATGGACTGTAGTCCATCAGGCTCCTCTGTCCTGAAATTCTCCAGGCAAGAATACTGAAATGGGTAGCCATTCCTTTCTCTAGGGGATCTTCCCAACCCAGGATTGAACCCTGGTCTGCCACACTGCAGGCAGATTCTTCACTGTCTATGCCAGCAGGGAGGTACAATTCTAAAATCTGTTAAATTTAATAAATAAAAATTTAAAACTTTGGTATGGGCAAAAAAATTAAGCCAAATGAAAAAATAACAATAGACTATCAAGAAAGGCATTAGGGAGAAACAAAAGCGGAGGCAAATAGGCAGCCCATAATAAAATGATACAACCAATCAAAAGATATCAGTGATCATTGATTATAAGCAAAAAGTAATGCTTCATTAAAAACAAAATTCACCATACTAAATCTAAAAAAAAATTTAAGATCATGTTACTTTTGCTTATAGGATCCATATATCATAAAGAAATAAAATATGGAGAACTAAAAGAATGGAAAAGATATAATAGGCAAATATCAAGCAAAAGAAAGCTGGGGAAACTGTATTAAAACCAGTAAAGTAAATATAAAGGCAAAAAATATTATTAAAGATAAATATGGTCACTATAAAACAATATTTAACTTGAAAGTAAAGTATAATAATTTCTAATTTATATGCACCTAGTGGAATAACTTAAATTTTTTTAAATAACATAAGTGTGAGAAGAAATTAACAAATTATCCATTACTAGATGAAATTTTATATATTTCTTTCAGTAAACAGTAGATTAAGCAGACAAAAAAATTAGAAAATATATAGAGATTTGAAAACAAACTTGATCTAATAGATCATACTGAATGTTTTACCCCCAATGTGGAAATACGTATCTTCTTCACTGAGTTTATATAAAATACTTCTGAAGCTTCCTAACAAAGATTGACATCATACAAATCATATTCTCTAGCAAAATACAACAGAAATCAACTTCAATATGAAAAACACTACATGTTGTGATATTTTAAAATGCACTTCCAGATGATTTACTAATAAAATAAGGAATAATAAAACATCATAAAATACTTAGCACAAAACAATATTCAGAAAAATATCTATCTAAAAGTAAGACATGTGAGAGACTCTTGCTTCTGGGAAGATAAGAGTACATGTGTGTGCATGCATGCTCAGTCACTCAAGTCATATCCAACCCTGCAACCTCATGGATTGTAGCCCACCAGGCTTTTCTGTGCATGTTTTTTTCTTTTTTTTTTAAATATTGTGATAAAAACATATAATGTGTGATACGCCCTCTTAACAAATTTTAGAGTGAATAGTACATTATTGTTAACTACAATCACAGTGCTGTACAGAAGATTTCTAGGACTTTTCCATCTGCGTGACTGAAATTTTATACCCAATGAAGAGCAACTCCCCAGCTCCCCTTTCTGCCAGCCCCTGGGAACCACCATTTTACTTTCTGCTCTGATGAGCTTGACTATGTTACACATCTCCTATAAATGAAATCACATAGTATATGTTCTTATGACTGGATTATGTCCCTCAGCATAATGTTCTCAAGGTGTATGCATGTTGCAGCAGGTGGCAGGATCCCCTCCCTTTTTATGGCTGAATGGTACGCCACTGTACGCATGTACCCCATTTTCTCCATTCATCTGTTGGTGAGTATTTGGGTTGTTTCCACCCTTTGGTTGTTGTAATGCTGCAGTAAATGTGGGAGATCAGCCAAGATCCTGATTTCAGTTCTTTTGGATAAATTTTCATAAGTAAGAATGCTGGATCATATGGTGGCTCTATTCTTCATTTCCTGAGGGAGAGCCACACTGTTTTCCATAAAGGCTGAACCATTTTACATTCTTGCCAGTAGTGTACCAGGGTTCCAGTTTATCCATATCCTCACCAACAGTGGTTCTTTCTTTTCTTTTGTAATAGTCATTCTAACAAGCATGCAGTGATACCTCACTGTGTTTTGACTTGCCTTTTCCTGATGATTAAGTATGTTGAGCACTTTTCATGTGCCTGGTGGCCATTTGTGTGTTTTCCTTGAAGAAACATCCATTAATTTCATTTGTTCATTTTTAAAATTTGGGTTATTTTGGGTAATTATTTTTAACTGGGTTCCTTCCAGTCTCGAGTTGTTAGAGTTCTTTATATATTTCAGATATTAATCCCTTTTTGGTATATGATTTATACATGTTTTGTCCCATAGGCTGCCTTTGAGGGATCCATGATTTCAATGAAAGAAAACTTAGATTTAGTTAAGAATGGTGTTATTACCCATTTTGGCAAAAATGGAGACTGAGACAACAGACATTAAAGGCTTGACTATCCACAAGCTTTTAAAGAATAAAAAAAAAAAAATCTAAGTTTTCTTTCATTGTGCATGGGTTTTTCAGGCAAGAATACTTCTCCAGAAGATCGTCCCAATCTAGGAATTGAATGTGCATTTCCTCCTTGGCAGGTTGAATGGCATCATTAATTTAACGGACATGTACTTGGGCAAACTCAGGAGATGGTGAAGGGAAGCCTGGCATTCTGCGGTCCATGGGATCACAAAGAGTTGGACATGACTTGGCAACTGAACAATAACAACAACAACATGATAAAAACTCTCAAGAAACTAGGAATAGGATGGAACTTCTTTCACTTGATATAGGACAAGTATCAGATACTGTGCTAAATGCTTTACCATTATTATTCCATTTGAAACACACAGCAATTCTATGAAGGAGATAATGTTATGCTTTTCATTTTGTTAGCTGAAGGAGCCACGTTGTAGAGAGGTTAAGTAATCTACCCAAAATTACATTTTTAGAAAGTGGTCACTGATTCAAACACAGACTTGTCTGCCTCTCGAGCTTAAACTATTAATAAGCTCTGCTTTCATGGATTTCACACTCTTCACATGGGAAAATCCAAGAATTTTAAATAGATGATATGCAATATTAATTTCTGCTCTAATGATCTAATAATTTCAAGATATCTCTCAATAACATTTCTCTAAGTGATCCAATCATTTCATACATCTGATTGCTCTAATCCTCTGCTATTGGACTTCAGGGTTAGGGTATGGGAGAAGGAACACATCTTCAAAAACATACCCTGAAAACACTATTCCACGTATTTCACACATTAAGTTATTCAGTCTTCACAGTAGCTCTTTGAAGTGAGTGCTTTTGTTTTTCCCCAATTTATACTGGAGGTAACTGATCCACAGGGAGAATTAAGTAATCAGCTCAAGGTCATACAGCTAGTAAGTGGCACAGCTAGATTTTGAACCCAGGCATTTTGGCTTCAGAGTTTATTCATTTAAGAGCACACTTAATCTCTGTGCTCTTCATCTCAATCAACAACATGTATCATTAAAATAAATAAACTAAAACTTAATATGTTCCTCCTCCCATAATAAGACTTAAATGAATAATTAACATTTTTCACATGTGAGTTCAATTTCATTAGGACTACATAAGTACTTATGTAGTACTTTTTTATGTAGTAGTAGTAGTATTTTGGTTTACAGGGACTTCAGTAGGCTTATTCTGGGTCTTAGCATCTTTATTTTATTATCTAAACAAGGAATCTTGGGAAGGTATCAGTTCAGTTCAGTTCAGTTGCTCAGTCATGTCCGACTCTTTGCAACCCCATGAATCGCAGCACGCCAGGCCTCCCTGTCCATCACCAACTCCTAGAGTTCACTCAGACTCAAGTCCATCGAGTCAATGATGCCATCCAGCCATCTCATCCTCTGTCGTCCCCTTCTCCTCCTGCCCCCAATCCCTCCCAGCATCAGAGTCTTTTCCAATGAGTCAACTCTTTGCATGAGGTGGCCGAAGTACTGGAGTTTCAGTTTTAGCATCATTCCTTCCAAAGAAATCCCAGGGCTGATCTCCTTCAGAATAGACTGGTTGGATCTCCTTGCAGTCCACGGGACTCTCAAGAGTCTACTCCAACACCATAGTTCAAAAGCATCAATTCTTCAGCGCTCAGCCTTCTTCACAGTCCAACTCTCACATCCATACATGACCACTGGAAAAACCATAACCTTGACTAGACGGACCTTTGTTGGCAAAGTAATGTCTCTGCGTTTGAATATGCTATCTAGGTTGGTCATAACTTTCCTTCCAAGGAGTAAGCATCTTTTAATTTCATGGCTGCAGGCACCATCTGCAGTGATTTTGGAGCCCAAAAAAATAAAGTCTGACACTGTTTCCACTGTTTCCCCATCTATTTCCCATGAAGTGATGGGACCAGATGCCATGATCTTCGTTTTAAAACATACCAAATAGAAACTAGTGAAAGAAGGCAATGGCACCCCACTCCAGTACTCTTGCCTGGAAAATCCCATGGATGGAAGAGCCTGGTAGGCTGCAGTCCATGGGGTCGCTAAGAGTGGGACACGACTGAGCGACTTCACTTTCACTTTTCACTTTCATGCATTGGAGAAGGAAATGGCAACCCACTCCAGTGTTGTTGCCTGGAGAATCCCAGGGACGGGGGAGCCTGGTGCGCCACCGTCTATGGGGTCACACAGAGTCGGACACGACTGAAGTGACTTAGCAGTAGCAGTAGCAGCAAGATATTCCTATATTCAGGTTAAATAATTCTTCATGGGCACTAGATCTTTCTAAATCATATGCAATCAAAGAAATTTTTGTTCCAAATAATATATGTCATCTAAACTGTAAAACAACTTCCCTGAATTATCATGGAGTAGCTCAGACCTTGTCTCATTGCTGCCTTCAAATTTTGGTGCCACGGATTTGACTTCACTCATTCTGGCGAATGAAATTCCTCCTTAATGGTGTTATATGCTAAATTGTGTTTCCTCAAAAGTCATTATGTTGAAGCTCTAAGTCCTGTTACCCCCAAATGTGACTGTATATAGAGACAGAGTCTTTAAGGAGGTAATCAAGTTAGAAGGGATTATTAGAGTTACCCTTAACCTAATCTGACTGGTATCCTTATAAAAAGAGAAAATTTGGACACACAATGTAATACCAGAGGTGCAGATGCCCAGAGAAAAGACCATGCAAAGATTTGGCAAGAATATGGCCACCTATAAGCCAAGGAAAGAGGACTCAGAAGAAACGATCATGCTGCCACCTTGAACTTGGACTTTTATCCTCCAGAACTGTCAAAAGATAAATCTCTGCTGTTTAAGTCACCCAGTCCGTGGTATTTTGTTATGGCAGCCCTAGCAAACTAATGCACAAGGTTTTCATGGGTATTCCTGCAATCATTCTACTTCTTTAAACAGATAAAAACATGTGGTACTATTGACTTTGCCCATATAATTCCTTCCTTTCCCCAACCCAAACAACTTTACCACGATAATTCATCTCCAGTTGAACTTTCTAATTTCTGCCACTAAAATAAACCTATGGGATTCCCTGGTGGCTCAGTGGTAAAGAATCTGCCTGCCAATACAGAAGGCATAATATCAGTCTCTGAGTCAGGAAGATCCCCTGGAGAAGGCAATGGCACCCCACTCCAGTACTGTTGCCCAGAAAATCCCATGGATGGAGGAGCCTGGTAGACTGCAGTCCACGGGGTCGCTAAGAGTCAGACACGACTGAATGACTTCACTTTCACTTTCCACTTTCATGCATTGGAGAAGGAAATGGCAACCCACTCCAGTGTTCTTGCCTGGAGAATCCCATGGTCGGAGAAGCCTGGTAGGCTGCAGTCCATGGGGCCGCACAGAGTTGGACACGACTGAAGCGACTTGGCAGCAGATGGGAAGGGGGTTCAGGAGGGAGGGGATAAATGCATATAACTATGGAGATTCATGTTGAGGTTTGACAGAAAACAACAAAATTCTGTAAAGCAATTATCCTTCAATAAAAAATAAATTAATTTTAAAAAACTTCATGTATACCTAAAACAAAAGAAATTTTAGGCCTTTTCCAGATACTACAGTAACTTTGAGAAATAAGCAGTATCTACAAAACCTTTGTGTTTAAAAAATTAAAATAGTGCAATTATTATATTACATTAGAAATCTGTGTGTTGATATTTTGATAGAGGGTGAAGTTATGTATAGCTAATTCAGAAAAGCATAGTATTAATAAAACAGAAACACAAATAAATTTGGTTAGCATGAAAAATAAATTTCATAAACAATTTGTTGGATGTTGTCATCCTAAATTATTTTGTTCAAATAGAACCAGACAATATGTTTATAGATTATCTTTCATATGTATCACTTACAGAAACCCAGACCCTCAATACCATCCTCATCTCCTTCCCACATCACTTAAATACAATCAGAAATTAAGTCCCAAGCCCAAGACAAAAATCAGACCTATTTAGGAAAAAGAAAGAGATGTGTGATTTTTACCAATTCCAAAAGGTAGCTTTAAATGCTCATATTATTGCTTTATGCTAACTATTTCCTTATCCTCTCATATGTTCAGTTGGCTTCAAATTCACTATATGGAAGGCAACCACATAATTTATCATTCAATCTAGGATATGTATAAGCGTGAAAAGAGGAACTATTTAATTATGCTAGAAACACAAGTGAAAGACAGATCTATCTTGCGAAAATTTGAACCTATGGACACACATACATATTGCCATAATAACAATTTATCACTTAAGGGCTAAAAAAATTGGTTTTCTGTTCAGTAAAACAATAGAATAGACTAAATTAAAGATTGTATTCACAAGGTGAAAAGTTGAACATACAGTGATTATTCAGCAGTCAACACCATTACCAAAATAAGTATGTGTGTATGTACATATATATAATCATCTACAAGTTGAGGAATCATGGGGTAAAAAGAAAACCAAATACATTCATCTTCTTTTGTCAAGAGTAAATACTGGAAAAGTATATTATGTTTTGAAATTTATGATTATCTCTTCTACCTTAAAACTTTTATTTTAGGGATTATATTTGCATTTGTACTAGAATAAGACCTGACGTATTTTTCCTGTCTCCCAAAGGTTTATGTAGAGTTGGGTGAGTAATCAGAAAACTGAAGTACATTTCTCCTAATCAAAAGGCTACTTATGGAGACTGCCACAGCACAAATCAAGGTTTTGCTTGTTTCTCTGTTTAACTGCACATACAACTAAAGTTGCCGTTCTCCCCTATTTTGAGCCATTTCTAAACTACATGAAGAATGTACAAAATTTTTAAATATGGCATCAAGTCAACATAGGTGCCTCACTGCTTTAATAGCCTAAGGCCATCACTGGATACCCCTTTTTGTATGCCCCCACGCACCCACTTAGCATTCTCATCTCACTACATTGCCTGCTTCCTCTGCTGCCCCAATATGACAGTTTGCCCTCACAGTTTAGAGGCTCTTGAGCGACTGATCTGATCTGATCTGATCTTGTTCAACATTGTTCTTTTAACATCTAGAGTGTTGGCTCTGAATGAACTGTGTGCTTGACAGACTTTTCAAATGAACTGGAAGGAAGAAGCCTCCTCTTCTTGACTTTACAATAAATACCTTCAGATATTCTTTCAGCACCTAAAATTATGAAGACTCTAAAAGAAACCTGAGAAAATAAATAGGAAAACAGGTTCTATAAGAAAAGTGTACAACTGTCTCTGGTTTTTTTTTCCCTGTATTTTTTAATCTTGCAAAGAGTAGACCGAAGGGTTATATAAATGCTTTTAAGTTCATGAAGGATAGTAACCAGTGAACACCTGCCAAAAACTGAAAAGGAATTTGGTTTAATTATTAACAAAGGGGTGAAGCAGTGTTCACACTCTTAAGAAAGAACATCATATCCACTGTATGAGCAATTAAGTACTTCAAACCAGGTAAGGCTGTGGTCACTCTGTCTTCAGAAGAGATTCAAATGAAAGTGTCAATTTAGGTAAGTTTGGCTTGTACAGGTCTAAGGCAATAATAGAACCAATGACACTATAAAGTCCCTTCCAGCTCTTTGATTTGAATCCTTAGAGAGTCAATTTGAATTGACTTATCCTTTGAATTGACAATCCTTTGATTTACCCTTAGAGAGAGTCAATTTGAAACCACAAACTAAACATTGAAAAACAATAGCAACTTTGAACCAGGTGGCACATTAACATTTTTATTGAGCTTTACTGAAATCATGTCTCTGGTTAATCAAAGTATCGCAAAAAAAAAGTCATGTGCAAAAATATTAGCAGGAAAAAATATGTAGGGGCACACTCATCTCCAAGCTGCCGTTGAAGTTGTAACCATGGTGTAAAAATTAGTTTGTGATGTGAAAAGCAAATGGTTATAGATAGAATTTGTCAGTATTTTTAGCCACAATCTCCAACAGAAATTAAGTTCTAAAACAACATAACTCATTATTTCTATAAACATACCAAAAATAAACTCTTAAAAGTCTTTAAATAATAATGTTTAATATTTGCACACCGCATGAGATACTAAAATTCTTGCATGATGCATTGTGTTGAAAACCTTGGTTTTAATGTACCTCTATCCCAGGAAACCCTCCTTTTCTTCATGTATTTTGTTGGTACAAATAATCTGGAGCTAGTGAGAGACAGGGATATTTGGAGGCAAGGGATGAATGAAAATGGCTTTCCCCCCCTAAAGATCTTATACCAAATACTAGGGGAGAGGGGTGCACAATAGTGAGGAACTGGGAAAGGTACAGCAAAAAAATCTAGAGTATAGTCTATCACAATTCTGCTATTGTACAATTCTGCTACAATATCTACTATTGTAGATAGTAACCTCCCAAGCACTCTGCTACACTTTGACTTTATAAAAAGTAATTATTTGAATCAATCCTTACAGTCAGGAAAGACGTAAGATATCAAGTACAAGTCACCTCTTTTTTTGTCTCCGAAATAAATAGAGGGGCTTCTCAAGTGGTACAATGGTGAACAATCCACCCTGCCAATGCAGGAGGTGTGGGTTTAATCCCTGGGTCAAGAAAATCCCCTGGAGTAGGAAATGGCAACTCACTGTAGTATTGCTGCCTGGAAAATTTCAGGAACATAAGAGTCTTGAGGGCTACAGTCCATGGGGTTGCAAAAATTGGACAAGACTTAGGGACTGAGCATACACACAAATAGAACACTACAGTAACAGATACAACAGAAGAAAACTAGTTCAAGATTATTCTTCTCCCATATTTCATTTGTGGTTTGATATTAAGTTAAATAGACACACATAAAATTTTTGCATTTTTGAATGAACCATGAAAAATTAATTTGTTCATTACTTCAATCAATCATGTTTATTGAGTGCCTACTACATGCAGAAAGCTGCACAAAGCATTGGAAAATCAATAGCGAACAAGCAAAACAAAATCTCTATGTTGATAACAAGAACTACAGACATTTTCTTAATTAAAAATGAGTCAGTATCTAATTAGAATGATAGGCACTACAAAGAAGAAGAGCAGGATGCAATCAGACATATTTCACTGAGATTTGAACTAGTCTGGAGAATCAGGCAAGACTTATTTCAGGATGTGTCTTTTGAAATGAGCTCTGAAAGATGATTAAGATTTAATGCAGTGAAAAATTCCATAAGAACTCATCAGACAGAGGGAACAGCTTGTCAAAGGCACTGAGGTGGGAGCAAGCACAGTATATTCAAGAAAATGAAAAATCCAAATACGGCTCAGTGAAATATGAGGAAAGTGGCCAAGGATGTGCTTGATCAGGCTAAAAAGGATCAGATTTTGTAGAATTCTGCATATCAGATCAAGGATTTGGTTTTATAGTGTACTGGTTAGTCTTCAAATTATCTGCCCAACTCTGTTCGCCTTTAGACTGACCCTTGCAAACTAAATTACTCAGGTTCGTTGCCCTCCTGTTTCCAGTTAGATCTGACCCGTGGGAGACAATGACAGGAGAGTTGACAATGAAGAAGAAATGAAAATCAAGGTACTTCCTCCGTGTTTTACCACAGTATCACCGGTGGCATTCTGTCTCTCCATAATTACAGTTCGTGCTGTGTGTAGCTTCCTTCTTGGTCTAGCTCACAGTGAGCTTTGGTAATGTATCTTCTTCCCCTTGATCCTTCAATCTGAGGGATGGTAAACAACTTCTACTTAAGTCTATCTTTATGTTCCTTATTATCTCCTATCAATCCCCCTAACTGTGACCATTGCGTAAAGTCACAATGGTCTTTATTATAATCTCTACAGTTGAACTCAACTAATACTCAACAGAACAGCTAAAATTCACTTGCATTTTTCCTTTGACGATTTTGCTGCAAGAAAAATGGATTGTGTTGAGATGGTCAAGAGTGATGTGAGGAGATGTGTTAGGAGACTACTTTATAGATCCAATACTTTGGCCACCTGATGCAAAGAACCGACTCAGTTGAAAAGACCTGATGCTGGGAAAGACTGAAGGCAGGAGGAGAAGGGGATGACAGAGGATGAGATGGTTGGATGGCATCACCAACTCAGCAGACATGAGTTTGTGTAAACTCCAGGAGTTGGTGATGGACAGGAAGGCCTGGCGTGCTGCAGCCCATGTAGTCGCAAAGAGTTGGACATGACTGAGCGATTGAACTGAACTGAACTGAACTATGCGTTCAAGGACATGATATTGGCAGCTTTAACTAGGATCCTGGTGATGGAGATGGAGAAACAGGACAGACTGAGAGCTGCTGAGAAAATAAAAAACAACATTTGGTCACTGATAGGATTTGTGTGTAAGAAAAAGGGAGGGTTCACTGATGACTCTTATGAGTAACCAAAAGAAATAAAATGTTGGTTGAATAAATAAATAAAATCTACATTAGCAAGCACACACATGCAATAAAAATTCTAATGACATTAATAAGGATAAATAGAAGATTCTGAATTCTACAAAATTTTAAAATAGGGAAAAGAAAAAAGCCAATACTTTAGCATCAACCAACATTTACAGAGTGTCTATGTGCAAGGCACTGTGAAAGGTAGTCAAAAGAGTCAGCATAGAACAGCAGGTTGGAAGCTGGGCTCTGAAAGCAGACTACCTAGGTTTAGTTCATAACTGTGGATTTACAGGACAGAAGGAGGGAAAGAAAGGAGAAAGGAGTAAGCAATAGGGAGAAAGAAGGAGAAGTAGTTAAATATAGCAACCTAACTCACTGGGATATATTTTATATGTAAAGTTGTAGTCCAAATTGTAAGTGACCGAGAGGGGTTTTTTTAGGTGACATCATAAGAACAAGTTTTTGAATTTGAGGCCCATGAAGGGTTCTCAAATGATTTTCTAATAGCTAAAGTTAATTAACTTTTTGAGCTCTCTTTTTGTATCAAGCACTATGCTAAGTACTTTACAAATATAGAATATTAATTATCTCATTATGCTTCTATTAACTCCATCTCCTATACCAGAAAGGAAATTCTGCAGATACCAAGGTACCTGAAATATTTCTGGTTTAGTCCTGCCTAACAAAAGAGAGGTTTCCACTATACTCTTCAGTACACATGACATTTAAAGCCTTCCTTTATTCTGAAATACCTTTCAAACTTTCCCTGGTGGCTCAGCTGGTAAAGAATCCGCCTGCAATGTGGGAAACCTGCATTCGATCCCTGGAGAAGGGAACAGCTACCGATACCCACTCCAGTATTCTGGCCAGGAGAATTCCATGGACTGTTTAATCCATGGGGTTGCAAAGAGTCAGACACAACTGAGCGACTTTACTTTCACTGTTCAAACCTTTAGTTAGAAAGGGCGTTAGGAATTAATTAATCCAAATTCTCAAACCCTTCCATACTTCAAAGATATAGAAACTAAGTCTCAGAATAATAAGTAATGGGACTTCTCTGGTGGTCCAATGATTAAGAGTCCACCTTCAAATACAGGTGACTTGGGTTCAATTTCTCAAACTAAAGGAACTAAGACCCCACAAGCTCCCTCTGTAACTACTGAGTCTGTGCACCACAATAAAAGATCCCTCATGCCATAAAAAAGACTCTGGTGTCTCAACTAAGACCCAATGCAGCCAAGAATAAATAAATAAATATTTAAATATTAAAAAAAAAAGAAGTAACTTACATAAGGTTAAGCAACTGGAAAGTGTCTGAGGTGGCACTTTAATTAAATATCCCACCAATCCCTTAGTAAAATGCTTAATATCTTTCAATTTTCTAGTATCACATTTTGAAACTAATTATATCCAAGTTTAAATCAAATTATATTTTGTTAAATTAGTTTTCTTTCATTAACATTCTTTTTTGAGATTACCTAGATGGCTATGATATTTGAACATTTAATTTAAAACAGCTAAGTAAAACACATTTTAAGCCATGGGCCTACATTATTTGCTATATCAAAAACACATAATATTCTGCTTGGAAAAGTAAATGCAACTAAAGCTGAAATTAACTTAGTATCCAGGAAAACCAATGCATTTATTTTTTATGAGTCACCACAGATAAATTTGTAATCTTTATAAACTTCAGTTTTTACTGTTCTTTTAGTGTTATTAAAATTGTTAATATTTGCTCTCAGAGAGTAGGCTTGAGATAAATCATTTTCCAAACCATATGTTACTTGCATCCTCTGTGGTAGAGACAGCTGCATATTAACTAAATCACCTTTCATTTTCATTGTGGGCACTCTGCTCTCAAGGTACATTTCCCAGTTTCCTTGCCTCTGTGGGGGAAGGTACAAGTAACTGAGCTCTACATAAAATAATTCGGGAATTTTTTAGTTTTGAATCTCTCATTTTCCTACCTCCAAATTATTTTTAGGCCATTGACAGAAAATGTTACAAGTTGAAAGTCCTATTTTAGAAGGATACTTTGCTTCTGTCTTTTTAACTATTAGCTGCTGTAAGAGCTCCAAACAGCTTCATATTCTGTCTCACACTGCCCTCCTTTTCCTCTCTCATCTCTTCACCTTTTTTATTGTTCACAAGCAACTTTATAATCTGTCTCCACTGTAACAGGCATTAAGGCTGGCCCAGAGTCAAATGGGAAAGAAACAGCTTGTATCTTTGATGTCTCTCCATTTCTGCTTTGTTCATCTCTACCCATTTAGCCTCTCAGTTTATCAAGATCACCCTGCACCTTTTCCTCACACCCAAACATCCCCATTATAGATCTTGTTTATCAGAAATCAAGCTTTTCTTCAAAACATTTCTTTTCAAACAAGATTTTATTGTCTGCTGTTAGATTTCTTCAGATTTGCCATGTAGTTCTCAGAATTACAATGATGTAAACTCATCTCTGCTATAGTATTAATGGATACTTACAATTTTATTCTCTTTAGAGGGGTTATCCTTTAGGACTAGACTCTAGATTTGAACATAAGAAAGAATGTGTAATGGTGAAATTCCAGTGTAATGGCTGGGATGAGAGATAGGGCATTTAATCATATTATCACCCACTAGTTTTTTTAATTAATCTATTTTTTATTGAAGGATAACTGCTTTACACAATTTTGTTGTATTCTGTCAAACCTCAGCATGAATCAGCCATAGGTATACATATATATCCCCTCCCTTTTGAAGCTCCCTCCCATCTCCCTCCCCATGTCCCTCCTCTAGGTTGATACAGAGCCCCTGTTTGAGTTTCCTGAGCCATATAGCAAATTCACGTTAGCCATCTATTTTACATATGGTAATGTAAGTTTCCATGTTATTCTTTCCATACATCTCACCCTCTCTTCCCCTCTCCCCATGTCCATAAGTATATTCTCTATGTCTGCTTCTCCACTGCAGCCCTTTAAGTAAATTGTTCAGTACCATTTTTCCAGATTCCATATCCATGGGATTCTCCAGGCAAGAGTACTAGAGTGGGGTGCCATTGCCTTCTCCGATACATGTGTTAGAATACAGTATTTATCTTTCTCTTTCTGACTCACTTCATTCTGTATAATAGGTTCTAGGTTCATCCACCTCATTAGAACTAATTCAAATGCATTCCTTTTTATGACTGAGTAATATTCCCTTGTGTATATATAACATGACTTCTTTATCCATTCATCTGTCAGTGGACATCTAGGTTGCTTCCATGTTCTAGCTATTGTAAATAGTGCTGCAGTGAACAATGGGATCCATGTGTCTCTTTCAATTTTGGTTTCCTCAGGGTATATGCCTAGGAGTGGGATTGCTGGGTCATATAGTGGTTTTATTCCTAGTTTTTTTAAGGACTCGCCATACTGTCATCCCTAGTGGATGCATCAATTTACATTCCCACCAACAGTGCAGGGGTGTTCCCTTTTCTCCACACCCTTTCCAGCATTTACTGTTTGTGGACTTTTTGATGAGGGCCATTCTGACCAGTAGGAGAAGGCAATGGCACCCCACTCCAGTACTCTTGCCTGGAAAATCCCATGGACGGAGGAGCCTGGAAGGCTGCAGTCCGTGGGGTTGCTGAGGGTCGGGCATGACTGACCGACTTCATTTTCACTTTTCACTTTCATGCATTGGAGAAGGAAATGGCAACCCACTCAAGTGTTCTTGCCTGGAAAATCCCAGGGACAGGGGAGCCTGGTGGGCTGCCGTCTATGGGGTCACACAGAGTCGGACGTGACTGAAGTGACTTAGCAGCAGCAGCAGCATTCTGACCAGTGTGAGGTGATATCTCATGGTAGTTTTGATTTGCATTTCTCTAATAATGAGTGATGTTGAGCATCTTTTCATGTGTTTGTTAGCCATCTGTATGTGTTCTTTGGAGAAATGTCTATTTAGGTCTTCTTCCCAATTTTTGCTTGGGTTGTTTGTTTTTCTGGTATTAAGTTGTATTAGTTGCTTGTATATTTTGGAAATTAATCCTTTATCAGTTGTTTCATTTGCTATTATTTTCTCCCATTCTAGGGGTTGTCTTTTCACCTTGCTTGGAGTTTCCTTTGCTGTGCAAAAGTTTTAAGTTTAATCAGGTCCTACTTGTTTACTTTGGTTTTTATTTCCTTACTCTAGGAGGTGGGTCATAGAGGATCTTGCTTTGATTTATGTCATCAAGTGTTCTATGTTTTCCTCTAAAGATTTTTATAGTTTCTGGTCTTACATTTAGGTCTTTAATCCATTCTGAGTTTATCTTTGTGTATGGTGTTAGAAAGTGTTCTAATTTCATTCTTTTACATGCAGCTGTCCAGTTTTCCCAGCATCATTTATTGAAGAGGCTGTCTTTGCCCCATTGTATATTCTTGACTCCTTTGTCAAAAATAAGGCACCCATAGGTGCATGGGTTTATTCTGGGCTTTCTATCTTGTCCCATTGGTCTATATTTCTGTTTTTGTGCCAGTACCATATTGTCTTAATGACTGTAGCTTTGTAGTATAACCTGAAGTCAGGAAGCCTGATTCCTCCAGTTTCATTCTTCTTGCTCAAGACTGCTTTGGCTATTTGGGGTCTTTTGTGTTTCCGTATGAATTCTGAAATTTTTTGTTCTAGTTCTGTGAAAAATGCCATTGGTAATTTGATAGGTAGTGCATTAAATCTGCAGATTACATTTGGTAGTATAGTCATTTTCACAATATTGATTATTCCTACCCAGGAACATGGAACTTCTCTCCATCTGTTTATGTCATCTTTGATTTCTTTCATTAGTGTCATAATTTTCTCTGTACAGTTCTTTTGTCTCCTTAGGTAAGTTTATTCCTGGATATTTCTTTTTGTTGCAATGGTGAAAGGGATTGATTCCCTAATTTCTCTTTCTGATTTTACATTGCTAGTATATAAAAATGCAAGTGATTTCTGTGTATTGATTTTGTGCCCTGCAACTTTGCTAAATTCACTGATTAGCTCTAGTAATTTTCTGATACTATCTTTAGGGTTTTCTTTGTACAGTATCATGTCATCTGCAAATAGTGAGAGCTTTATTTCTTCTTTTCTGATCTGGATTCCTTTTATTTATTTTTCTTTTCTGATTGCTGAAGCTAGGACTTCCAGAACTATGTTGAATAATAGTGGCAAAACTGGACACCCATGTCTTGTTCCTGATCTTAGGGGAATGCTTTCAGTTTTTCACCACTGAGAATAATGTTTGCTGTAGGTTTATCATATATGGCTTTTATTATGTTGAGGTATGTTCCTTCCATGCCCATTATTTGAAGAGTTTTAATGATAAATAGGTGCTGAATTTTGTCAAATGCTTTTTCTGCATCATTGAGATGATCATATGGTTTTTATCTTTCAATTTGTTGATATGGTGTATCACATTGATTGATTTGCATATATTGAAGAATCCTTGCATCCCTGGAATAAACCCAACTTGATCATGGTGTATAAACCTTTTGATGTGTTACTGAATTCTGTTTGCTAAAGTTTTGTTGAGGATTTTTCCATCTATGTTCATCAATGATACTCATCTGTAGTTTTCTTTTTTTGTGTTGTCTTTATCTGGTTTTGGTATCAGAGTGATGGTGACCTCGTAGAATGAGTTTGGAAGTGTTCCTTCTGAAATTTTTTTGAAAGAGTGTTAGAAGGATAGGCATTAGCTCTTCTCTAAATGTTTGACATTACTATCCTGTGAAGCCATCTGGTCTTGGGCTTTTGTTTTTTGGGACATTTTTTATCACAGCTTCTATTTCAGTGCTTGTGATTGGTTTATTCATAATTTCTATATCTTCCTGGTTCAGTCTTGGAACATTGAACTTTTCTAAGTATCTGTCCATTTCTTCCAGGTTATCCATTTTATTGCCCTATAGTTCTTAATAGTCTCTTATAATCCTTTGTATTTCTGCATTGTCGGTTGTAAGCTCTCCTTTTTCATTTCTAATTCTGTTGATTTGATTTTTCTTTCTTTTGTTCTTGATGAGTCTGGCTAAAATTTGTCAATTTTGTTTATCTTCTCAAAGAACCAGTTTTTAGTATTGTTAATCTTTTCTATTGTTTCTTTCTTTTTCATTTATTTCTGCTCAGATCATCATGATTACTTTCCTTCTACTAATTTTGGGGTTTTATTTCCTTCTTTTTCCAGTTGCTTTAGCTATAAAGTTAGGTTGTCTATTCGATGTTTTTCTTGTTTCTTGAGGTAGGATTGTACTGCTATAAACTTTCTTCTTAGAACTGCTTTTCCTGCATCCCATAGGTTTTGACTTGTCGTGTTTTCATTGTCATTTACTTCTAGTGATTTTTCTCATTTCCCTTTTGATTTCTTCAGTAACCTGTTGGTAAATGTGCTGTTTAATCTCCATGTGTTTGTGTCTTTTACAGATTTTTCTTATAATTTATATCTAGTCTCATAGCATTGTGGTCAGAAAAGATGCTTGATGTGATTTCAATTTCTTTAAATTTCCTGAGGTTTGATTTGTGACCCAGGATGTGGTCTATCCTAGAAAATGTTCCATGTGCTCTTGAGAAAAAGGTGTATTCTTGTCCATTTAGATGGAATGTCCTGAAGATATCAGTAAGATCCATCTCATCTAATGGATCATTTAAGACTTGTGTTTGCTTATTAATTTTCTGTTTTGATGATCTGTCCATTGGTGTGAGTGGGGTGTTAAAGTCTCCTACTATTCTTGTGTTACTGTCAATTTCTCTTTTTATGTGTGTTAGTGTTTTTCCTAGGTATTGAGGTGCTCCTCTGTTGGGTGCATAGATATTTACAATTGTTAGGTCTTCCTCTTGGATTGATCCCTTGATCATTATGTAGTGTCCTTCCTTATCTCTTGTAATCGTCTTTATTTTAAGGTCTGTTTTTTCTGATATGAGGATTGCTACTCCAGCTTTCTTTTGCTTCCCATTTGCATGGAATACATTTTTCCATCCTCTCCCTTTCAGTCTATATGTGTCTGGAGGTCTGAAGTGGGCTTCTTGTAGACAGCATATATACGGGTCTTGTTTTTTATCCATTCAGCCAGTCTGTGTCTCTTGGTTGGAGCATTTAATCCATTTACATTTAAAGCAATTATTGATATACCTGTTTCTATTGCCATTTTCTAATTGTTTGGGGTTGATTTTGTAGATCTTTTTTCTTCTGTTGTATTTCTTGACTATATAAGTCCCTATAACATTTGTTGTAGAGCTGGTTTGGTGGTCCTGAATTCTCTGAACTTTTGCTTGTCTGAAAAGGTTTTTATTTCTCCATCAATTTTGATTGAGATCTTTGCTGGCTATAGTAATCTTAGTTGTAGATTATTCCCTTTCAATACTTTAAATCAGATCAGATCAGATCAGTCGCTCAGTCATGTCCGACTCTTTGTGACCCCATGAATCGCAGCACATCAGGCCTCCCTGTCCATCACCAACTCCTAGAGTTCACCCAGACTCACGTCCATCGAGTCAGTGATGACATCTAGCCATCTCATCCTCTGTCGTCCCCTTCTCCTCCTGCCCCCAATCCCTCCCAGCATCAGAGTCTTTTCCAATGAGTCAACTCTTCGCATGAGGTGGCCAAAGTACTGGAGTTTCAGCTTTAGCATCATTCCTTCCAAAGAAATCCCAGGGCTGATCTCCTTCAGAATGGACTGGTTGGATCTCCTTGCAGTCCAAGGGACTCTCAAGAGTCTTCTCCAACACCACAGTTCAAAAGCATCAATTCTTCAGCGCTCAGCCTTCTTCACAGTCCAACTCTCACATCCATACATGACCACAGGAAAAACCATAGCCTTGACTAGACGAACCTTTGTTGGCAAAGTAATGTCTCTGCTTTTGAATATGCTATCTAGGTTGGTCATAACTTTCCTTCCTAGGAGTAAGCGTCTTTTAATTTCATGGCTGCGGTCACCATCTGCAGTGATTTTGGAGCCCAGAAAAATAAAGTCTGACACTGTTTCCACTGTTGCCCCATCTATTTGCCATGAAGTGGTGGGACCGGATGCCATGATCTTCGTTTTCTGAATGTTGAGCTTTAAGCCAACATTTTTACTCTCCACTTTCACTTTCATCAAGAGGCTTTTGAGTTCCTCTTCACTTTCTGCCATAAGGGTGGTGTCATCTGCATATCTGAGGTTACTGATATTTCTCCCGGCAATCTTGATTCCAGCTTGTGCTTCTTCCAGTCCAGCGTTTCTCATGATGCACTCTGTATAGAAGTTAAATAAGCAGGGTGACAATATACAGCCTTGACGAACTCCTTTTCCTATTTGGAACCGGTCTGTTGTTCCATGTCCAGTTCTAACTGTTGCTTCCTGACCTGCATACAAATTTCTCAAGAGGCAGATCAGGTGGTCTGGTATTCCCATCTCTTTCAGAATTTTCCACAGTTTATTGTGATCCACATAGTCAAAGGCTTTGGCATAGTCAATAAAGCAGAAATAGATGTTTTTATGGAACTCTCTTGCTTTTTCCATGATCCAGCGGATGTTGGCAATTTGATCTCTGGTTCCTCTGCCTTTTCTAAAACCAGCTTGAACATCAGGAAGTTCACAGTTCACATATTGCTGAAGCCTGGCTTGGAGAATTTTGAGCATGACTTTACTAGCGTGTGAGATGACTGCAATTGTGTGGTAGTTTGAGCATTCTTTGGCATTGCCTTTCTTTGGGATTGGAATGAAAACTGACCTTTTCCAGTCCTGTGGCCAATGCTGAGTTTTCCAAATTTGCTGGCATATTGAGTGCAGCACTTTCACAGCATCATCTTTCAGGATTTCTTATGTCTTCCTCTTGGATTAATCCCTTGATCATTATTTAGTATCCTTCCTTATCTCTTGTAATCTTCTTTATTTTAAGGTCTGTTTTTTCTGATATGAGGATTGCTACTCCAGCTTTCATTGGCTTCCCATTTGCATGGAATACATTTTTCCATCTTCTCCCTTTCAGTCTATATGTGTCTTGAGGTCTGAAGTGGGCTTCTTGTCGACAGCATATATACAGGTCCTGTTTTTTATCCATTCAGCCAGTCTGTGTCTCTTGGTTGGAGCATTTAATCCATTTACATTTAAAGCAATTATTGATATACATGTTCCTATTGCCATTTCTAATTGTTTGGGGTTGATTTTGTAGATCTTTTTTCTTCTGTTGTATTTCTTGACTATATAAGTCCCTATAACATTTGTTGTAAAGCTGGTTTGGTGGTACTGAATTCTCTGAACTTTTGCTTGTTTGAAAAGGTTTTTATTTCTCCATCAATTTTGATTGAGATCTTTGCTGGCTATAGTAATCTTAGTTGTAGATTATTCCATTTCAATACTTTAAATATATCCTGCCATTTCCTTCTGGCCTGCAAAGTTTCTGCTGAAAGATCAGCTGTTAAGCATATGGGATTTCCCTTGAATGTTACTTGCTGCTTATAACATTGTTCTTGTTACTTGTTATGTAACTTGTTACTTGAATGTTACTTTTTATCCCTTGCTGCTTTTAACAGAGAAGGCAATGGCAAGCCACTCCAGTACTCTTGCTTGGAAAATCCCATGGATGGAGGAGCCTGGTAGGCTGCAGTCCATGGGGTCGCTAGGAGTCCGACGCGACTGAGCGACTTCACTTTCACTTTTCACTTTCACACAACGGAGAAGGCAATGGCAACCAACTCCAGTGTTCTTGCCTGGAGAATCCCAGGGACAGCAGAGCCTGGTGGGCTGCCGTCTATGGGGTCTCACAGAGTCGGACAGGACTGAAGCAACTTAGCAGCAGAAGCAGCAGCTGCTTTTAAAATTCTTTCTTTGGTTTAGTCTTTGTTACCTTGATTATTATGTGTCTTGGTGTGTTTCTCCTTGGGTTTATTCTGTATGGGACTCTTTGTGCCCCTTGATTGACTATTTCCTTCTCCAAATTGGGGAAATTTTCAACTATAATCTCTTCTAAAATTTTCTCATACCAACTCTTCTTCTTCTGGGACCCCTATAATTCGAGTATTGGTGCATTTGATATGGTCCCAGAGGTCTCTGAAACTGTCCTCAGTTCTTTTCATTCTTTTTACTTTATTCTGCTCTTCAGAAGTTATTTCCACCATTTTGTCTTCCAGCTCACTGATTCGTTCTTCTGTTTCAGATAGTCTGCTATTGATTCCTTCTAGAGTATTTTAATTTCAGTAATTGTGTTATTTGTCTCTGTATGCTTATTCTTTAATTCTTCTAGGTCTTTGTTAATTGATTCTTGCATTTTCTCCATTTTGTTTTCAAGGTTTTTGATCATCTTTACTATCATTATTCTGAATTCTTTTTCAGGTAATTTTCCTATTTCCTCTTCATTTATTTGGACTTATTTGTTTCTAGTTTGTTCCTTCATTTGTGTAGTATTTGTCTGCCTTTTCATTTTTTTTTTAAGTTATTGTGTTATGCTTCCCTGGTGGCTCAGAGGTTAAAGCGTCTGCCTGCAATTCGGGAGACCTGGGTTCAATCCCTGGGTCAGGAAGATCCCCTGGAAAAGGAAATGGCAACCCACCCTAGTATTCTTGCCTGGAGAATCCCATGGACGGAGGAGCCTGTGGACTACAGTCCACGGGGTCACAAAGAGTTGGACACGACTGAGCGACAACAAGTTCAAGTTTCCTAGGCTTCAAGGAAAGTTGAATTCTTTCCTTGAAGAAAGTTGAATTCTTTCTTCCTTTTGGCTTCTGCCCTCCTAAGGTTGGTCCAGTGGTTTGTGTGAGCTTCGTATAGGATGAAATTTGTGCTGAGTTTTTGTTTGTTTGTTTGTTTTTCCTCTAATGGGCAAGGCTGAGTGAGGTGGTACTCCTGTCTGCTGATGCTGGTTTTGTATTTTTGTTTGTTGTTTAGATGAGGTGTCCTGCACAGGGTGCTACAGGTGGTTGGATGATGCCAGGTCTTGTATTCAAGTGGTTTCCTTTGTGTGAGTTCTCCCTATTTGATACTCCCTGGGGTTAGTTCTCTGGTATTCTAGGGTCCTGGAGTCAATTCTCCCTTTCCAAAGGCTCAGGGATTGATCTCTGTTCAGGAACAGGGATTCCACAAGTGGTTTGTTATGGAATTATGGGATAGTAAAACAAATATCCAAAAACAAGAAACCAAAAATGAACCCCAGACAAATGGCATTACAAAATCAGGCAAAGAATAATTAAAATAATGGAATATACACATATACATATATACCCATAAGCAAAGTGAAAACAGTCCAATAAAACTAAAGTACAGTAGTTTGATCTGGTGAACAAAGGAAATCAAACCAGTTAAGAACAACACTAACTTAAGCACATACTGGAAAACAAAACTAAAGTAAGGTGCCAAGTGGGGAATAAAGCAACAAAAACAAAACTAACAAATATCTTGCAAAGAAAGGAAAGAAAGAAAAGAAAGAAAGAATAGGTATGAAAAGTTAAATAGAGGCCGATGAAGAAAATTTATCTACATTAAAGATTAACTGAAAGGGGAAAAGAACAGTAGGAAAGGCAAATGAAGGGATAAATGTAGAAAACATAATAGGTTTAAAAAATTAAAATTATAAAAAAAGATAAAAGAGAAAAAAAAAAAAACAGAAGAAGAAAGAAAAAAGTGGGGAAGAAAAGGAAAACTTCACAGAACTGCAAAAGCCCAGTGTAGAGGCAGAGGTTTATAACAACAATAGAAAGTGTGACTAAATATACATATATGCATATACACCCAATGCAAAATCAAAACAGTCCAACAAAAATTAAGTACAATAGATTGAACCAGCAAAGAAACCAAAAATTATATCTAGCAGAAAAAAACTAATTAAAACACAAAACGGAAAACAAAACTAAAGCAAGGTGCCAATTGGGGAATAAAGCAATGAAAATAAAACTAACAAATATGTTAAGAGGAGAGAAAGAACAGAAAGAAAGAATAGATATGCAAAGTTAAATAGAGGTAGATAAAGAAGACTTATATATGTTAAAGATTAACCACAAGGGGAAAAGAACAGTAGGATACTGGTTGCTTGGGGCAGGTGCACTGGGACGACCCAGAGGGATGGTTCAGGGAGGGAGGAGGGAGGCGGGTTTGGGATGGGGAACATGTGTACACCCGTGGCGGATTCATGTTGATGTATAGCAAAACCAATACAATATTGTAAAGTAATTAACCTCCAATTAAAATAAATAAATTAATATTTTTTAAAAAAGGAACAAAAGTAGAAAAAATAATAATAAGTTTGAAAAGTTAAAATTAAAAAAAGAGAAAAGAAGAAAAGAAAGAGGAAAACTCCACAGAACTGCAAAAGCCCAATGTAAAGGCAGTGGTTTAAGACAACAATGAAAAATGTGACAGGAAAAAAAAAAATGCTCAAAAGCTTAATTGGATTTCTTAGCACCAATAGAATCAACAACTACAACAGAAAGGGGAAAAAGGAGGGAAAAAAAGAAAAAAAAATCCAAAAGAGTCTACAGAACAAGCCAAAAAATAAGAAAAATAACTGTTTTTCTTGAGTCTCTGCTGTCAGAGTCCTTTCGTGTGCTGGAATCACAGTTCACCTTATCTCCTTAGATGCTCTCAACACTGTACTGATCTCTGGACCTGCTGTTGGGGCTGCTCAGATTCTATCTGGTCCTACTCCTGCGTGTTCTTGCCTCCAATGTCCACAGCTATTAGAGCTAGTGTGTTTTCTTTTGTGGGAGCTCTCAATGCCCTTTTATATATTCCACAGACATAGAGTCTGCTTTAGTTGATTCTATGGATTTAATCTGCAACTTGTACAGCTGGTGGGAAGGTTTTGGGTCTTCTTCCTTAGCCCCCCTGCCCCTGGGTTTCTATTGTGGTTTTATTTCCACCTCTACATGTGGGTCGCCTGCTGCGGTTTAGCTCCTGGAGCTGCCCTGGAGGGCTTGGGTTTGCCCCTGTGGGGGCCAGGTGTGGAAGTGGTGAAGCTGCTTGGGTCACAGTGATTCTGGCAGCACCAGGTACTCAGGGGGGTCGGCAGCTAAGGCAGCAGGAAATACAGTGCTCTAGAAGGGTATGGCAACCAGTATTGGCCAATAATCTCCAGTATTCTTGCCTGGAGAACCTCCTCTCTGACAGAGAAGCTTGGCAGGCCATAGTCTGAAAAGTGAAAGTGAAGTTGCTCAGTCATGTCTGACTTTTTGGCACCCCATGGACTGTAGCCTACAAGGCTCCTCAGTCCATGGGATTCTCCAGGCAAGAATACTGGAGTGGGTTGCCATTTCCTTCTCCAGGGGATCTTTCTGACCCAGGGATTGAACCCAGGTCTCCTGCATTGCAAGCAGACACTTTACCCTCTGAGCCACCAGGGAACGTCACACAGTCTACAGGGTCGCAAAGAGTCAGACAGGACCGAAGTGACCCTGTGTGCATACACAAAAGACTTTTTTTTTTTTTTTTTTGCTTGTGGCACCTTTTCCCCAGTAAGAATTGAGCGTGAAGGCCGTGCAGCTGCTTGGTTTGCACGGACGGTGGCGGTGCCAAGAGTTCAGGGATACAAACTGCCTCTGCAGCAGGAATTATGGCCCTATCACAGTCTTTTTTTCAAGTTTCTTGTAGCTGGTGATCAGAAGGCCTCTTTGGCCAGTCTTTCTCCAGAGCTCCGCCCGTTCAGACACTTAGACGGATCCCCTGCCTGGGGTCCTTCTTTGTTTTTTTGCATGTCAGGCACATAGAGGGGCCCCCCCGATTGGGGTCCTACTCTGTACTTTGTTGCCTCAGTCACTTAATGGCGCACCCTGGGTGCGGTCCTACTCTGTCATTCAGTGAGTCAGGCAAGTTGATGGGCCAGCCTTTCTATTGTTCAGCTGCTGGTGCTGGCCTGTGGAGACACAGAGGCTATGGTGATGCCTCCACCCCCTACAGGTGACTCAGCATTATCGCCTTGCTTCCATGGCTGCCTGGTTTTCCTCCACAGGCATTTCCCACCACGATCTCCTCCTTCACATCCCCTCGATCTGTCTCTCCACAGTCAACAGCAGCCCTCACACTGGGATTGCTCCACAATCCCTAAATTCCAGCTCCCAGCCGGTGCCCCTTCCAGAAGACCCATGTTCCTGCCTAGCATATGTATGGCTGTGACAAGGGCTGTCTGATTCTCATTCCATTTAGGCTGCCACAGATCAGCTGTTTCACCCTCAGCCTTCAGTGTTTCTCCTCTGACTCAGACAATTGCCCTGCTGTGGGGATCGGACCTCTGCTTCAGTTCTCCCACCCACTGAGGGCAGGTCCAGTCCTACTAACACTCCTGTTTTTCCCCTAGTTCCTTCATCCTACCGAGTTTTGCATGGTTCTATATATTCTTTTCAGCTGGTCAGGTACTCCTGTGTGCTCTCGGCTGGTGTTATGCATGCACTTCTGTGTCTGAAGGTGTATTCCTGATGTATCCATGGAGAGAGATATACTCCACATCCTCCTACTTCTCTGCCATCTTGTTCTCAGATCCACCCACTAGTTTTGACTACCTGTAAATATAACTGGGCTTCCCAGGTACTTCCCAGGCACTACTGGTAAAGGACCTGCCTGCCAATGCAGGAGACATGAGCCGCGGGTTTGATCTCTGGGTTTAGAAAATCCCCTGGAGGAGGACATGGCAACCCACTCCAGTATTCTTCCCAGGAGAATCCCATGAACAGAGGGGCCTGGTGGGCTACAGTCCATAGGGTCATAAAGAGTCAGACATGACTGAAGCAATTTAGCACATATGCACAATATAACAAGTAGACAGCACTGGTTTGCTTTACATTGCTGCTTATGTTTTTAATTCTGATATACTCTATACCAGTGTTTCTCAACCTTTAGCATTTATCAAAATTTCCTAGAGGTCTTGTTAAAACCCAGATTTATAGGTGCCAACTCCACTGATTCTGATTCAGTAGTTCAGGGGTAAAGTGTATTAATATGTGTTTCTAAAGAAAGATCCCAAATATATTGATGGTGCTGGTATAAAAAAGATCACACTTTAAGAACCACTGGTATACAGAGTAACTTGAAGATTATAGGAGACTTGGGAAGAAAAGTTTCATAAAATTCCAGTTGAAATAGACATGATAAAATCTGGTTCCATTTTCAATATGAACTTTTTCAACAGAAGAATTATTGTATTATTTAATCCTACAGCTAGAAGGGAATTTAGTGATTATCATGTCTATCGCGTGCTTGCATGCTGTCTAGTCGTGTCCGACCCACTGCAACCTTATGGACTGTAGCCCATCAGGATCCTCTGCCCATGGGATTCTCCAGGCAAGAATACTGGAGTGGGTTGCCATACCCTCCTCCGGGGTATCTTCCTGACTCAGGGATCAAACCCACATCTCCTGCAGCTCCTGAATTGCAGGCAGATTCCAAACCACTGAGCCACCAGGGAAGCACATCAAATCTAGAACTATCATTAAACAGATGAGAAAACTGAGACCCAGGAAAACATTTCACATCTAAGGAGAAACACAAATATAATAAAGATGTATATGTGAAGTGATGAAGTGATATAACTTTACTACTTCATCTTGAATTATTCAAATATATCAAGATATTTGGGGAATTTTGTGGCATTAATTTCCCCAATACTATAGAAAATATGTGAGTATAGAATGTGTACATTTGTATATTTACCTTTTTTGCATCACTGAATAAAATGATTATTTTCTATAAAAAGAATTTTAGAAGAAAAGAATACATATTTCCCCTCATTTTCTCAAAATTTCTGCCTCCAAAAACTTACTCAGAAATCAGAGCTTTATGTGCCAGTATCATTCACTTATATCATGGGTCAATGGACAAAATGAAATTATTGTGGAACATTTATTCATTCTATCATCGGAAATGGATAATCAAAATTCCCTTGAATAGTTTAAAATATAGGAAGGTTCTTAATTGTTTCAGGCTCCATTGCAAACCACAGAAACCTGTTAATGAGAAATAGATATATTATAGCTACTTTATGGTGTAAAAACTGCTGGATGATCTAGAGAACCAGAAGAAGCCCCAGGTATAATGTCTAAAAAATTTCCCAGCCCTAAGAATCATTCTACTTTTGCTGTTTCCAGGTATGCTGCACCTGCCACCAGAAAAAAGTTGCTGATCAATAAACTGGTTACATAAACCAGTGCTTGCCTCTGACATTATCTGAATGGTAGAATTATGGTCTCTATCCCATGGGTACATGATAAGTCACTTCAACATAAGTGTCCAACTCTTTGTAATCCTATAGACTTAGCCCATCAGACTCCTCTGTCCATGGGATTATCAGCCAAGAATACTGGAGTGGGTTGCTATGCCCTCCTCCAGGAGATATTCCTGGCCCAGTGATCAAATCCAGATCTTCCTTGTCTCCTGCACTGGCACATGGTTTTTTACAAGCACCACCTCGGTAGTCCAGTCTCTATTCCAGTTAGTTTCAAATTCAAATCTCCCATGAATGTACCAGATTGGAAGAACCCAAATGATACCTGGAACCTTATCAATAACAACAAATGGGAAATGTTTTGTTTTGCTCAATCTTTAACCTTCAGACAGTGTAGTACTGGAAATCACAAAAGTAAGAAGGCTAAATCCATCTTTATAAAAACAATCCAGAGAATCCACCACAAAGGCTTACTATGATTTCACCAGATGAATAAAGAATTCAAATTATAGACAGAAGAGGTTATATTCTTCCCACTCAGCAATGAATGTTGACTTATCTGCTATGTTAAAGAAGATCACATGTAGGAACCATATCCAAAATCACTAGAACTAAGAGAAATAGGCTTTTAATTAAGTCAAAACTGTTTGTTAAAAATTACAAATATGATCCTTGAAAATATTTACACGAGGACATGTTATATTTCTTTAAAGGTAATACAATGCTTCACTCACTAACTTATTTATATTCAAACAAATTTCTTTTCATTATAAAATCTGAGTCTATTCTGTTCTGTGTTTGCCAGAGAAATATTTAAATTCCTGTTTGCTGCTGTTACTTTGTAGTTCATACTTTTAATTAATGTATTGTTGAAGCTTAGCTGAAAAAACTAAACCAAGTGCTAGTACTTGGTATTGTGAAATAAAAAGTTAGCAAGGCTAGAAAATGCCATGTTAAAAAAAAAAGAAATCAGCGACCTACCACCATGCTTCATGTTAGTAAACCAATTTTCTAGGGGCCTTCAAGTGACCTTCTGAATTTTTTTTTAATGGAGAACCATAAATTAAATCCTAAATTACCTGTGACTAACTTGAATAACCTGGGAAATGAGTCATCAACTAGACTGCTTATATTTTCACCAAAAACCAATCCCCCACATCCTACCTGACAGAGCATACAAGAGTCTTATTCAAAGGTCAAACTGATTTCATAATATACAATGTTTTCATTAATGTATAATGTTTTGATAATATACACTTATTTCAATTTTTAATTTTTAAAATAAAATATTTATGAGAAATTGACAAAAGCATATATTTTAGCTTTTTTATTTCTTGGCTTGAACCATTTTCTCTAATAATGTGCTCAAGTAACATGGAACAATGGAAGATGAAATTATGTCCATAAATATTCCAAAAATCGTAAAACTTAACTTGGGCTTATTAACATTTAGGGAAAAAATTCTGGAATAGGACATGATGGAGAAGTTTTTCTGCATAAAAAGTCATTTTGAACATGAATAATTTCTCTGAAAATATAAAAAAGATATTTTCCCAAGGAAAGTATATATTTCCTACATGTGAATCCTAGTAAGTATTAAAAATGGTTTATTTTCTCACAGTCTAATATACTTTGAATAATGATTTCTTCAGATCTATGAATTTTAAGTTTCAGTCACTTAGAAAACTGAAAAGTTGACATTTTATCAAAAGATTAGCTGAGACGACAGGAAGCTCTGCGGTTCAATGAAAAGTCAGATGTTATTAACAAGCATGGACTGCAGCTGTAACATATGAATCATTATAAGGAGCTGACAGTCTCGCTGTTCAGTGCACAAAACTATTAGTCTAATTCAACCTCAGTTAAGTGGTAAAGAGTTGACAATAAGCCACCTGCAGAGTTGGATGTAGTGACAGTGATAAATTTTTTCTTAATGAAACACAGGCAGCTCAGGCTTATTCCCACAAGGACAGACAAACTGTACTAAATACAAGGACCAAAGATATAGGATTGGAAATGTCTAAATAAAAATTTTGCCACCATTTTCTACTGTCTTCAAAAACACAGATCTGAACAGTCACAAAATCAAAAAGCCTTCCACCATGTCTACATGTCAGCACCATGGAAAGGATCAGTTTCATACACCCCAACCCCAAATACCACCTTACGTATAATTACAGGTTACTGTTGTTTTTAAATAATGGGGCTATGTGTAATTTTAATAAAATTTTGCTTACCTCTATTTTCCACAATGAACAAATATTTCTTTTTTTTTTTTTTTGGAGGCTAATTACTTTACAACATTGTATTGGTTTTGCCATATATTGACATGAATCTGCCACGGGTGTACATGTGTTCCCCACCCTGAAATATCTCTTTTACAAAGAGTAATCTACAAAGTACAAAATAGCTATTTGCTCATGATTGCCAGAGGGAAGGAAGTGGGGAAGGAATAGTTAATGAGTTTGGGATGGACAAGTACACACTGCTATATTTAAAATGGATAACTAACAAGGACCAACTGTATAGTACAGGGACTCTGCTCAATATTATGTGACAGCCTGGATGGGACAAGAGTTTGGGGGAGAATGGATACATGTATATCTATGGCTGAATCCCTCTGTTGTCCACCTGAAATTATCACAACATTGTTAATCAGCTATAATCTAATATAAAACAAAATGTTTAAGAAAAATAAAAACAGCTATTTGAAACCTCTTTCAAAAATGCAAGTTTTAAAATACAAGTGATAAAACAGAACAAAAACATTGAAGAAACAGTACTTTTCTAATTTGGATTGTAATAAAAGAGAAAAAAAAAAAAAAAAAACCTCTTGAGAGCCCCCTGAACTGATGGAGATCAAACCATTCATTAGAAGGACTGATGCTGAAGATGAAGCTCCAGTACTTCCTGATGTGAAGAGTTGACTCATAAAAAAGAACCTGACGCTTGGAAACATTGAAGGCAAAAGGAGAAGGAGGTGACAGAGGATGGGATGGTTAGATAGCATCACCAACTCAATAGAGATGAATTCAAGCAAAATTCTGGAAATAGTGAAGGACAGGGAAGCCTGGCATGCTGCAGTTCGTGGGGTCACAAAGAGTCAGACACAGCTTAGTGACTGAAAACAACAAAATTGTTTCAATATAAATACAACAGATTTTCTCTTAGAAAGAAAATAAGGAGCACTTTTCTTCACAACATATCACTTGACTATAAAAATCTTATCAAATATGTGAAGTGCTACTTTTTTCATTTTACAAAACAAATCATAAAAGCTCTAAGAGAATAAATGTTCTGTCAAGGATAGAACAACTAGTAAACGGCAAATACAAGATTTCCAAAGTTCACTCTATGCAATTTATGCTAAAATAAACCAATGTTAAATAAAAAGCAATCTCAATACTCTCCCCCACAATAAACAAAAATAAATAAAGATTTTTAAAAATTTTCCTTGAAATCACATAATATAACAAGAAATGCTTTATGTATTACCAGACACACTCTATCCATTCAGTTCAGTAACTCAGTCGTGTCCAACTCATTGCAACCCCATGCTGCGGCACCCTGTCCATCACCAGCTTACAGAGCTTGTTCAAACTCATATCCATCCAGTTGGTGATTCCATCCAAAAATCTCATCCTCTGTCATCCCCTTCTCCTCCTGCCTTCAATCTTTCCCAGCATCAGGGTATTTTCAAATGAGTCAGCTCTTCGCATCAGGTGGCCAAAGTTGAAGTTTCACTGAAGTTTCAGCTTCAGCACTGAATTGATGCTTTTGAACTGTGGTGTTGGAGAAGACTCTTGAGAGTCTGTTGGACTGAAAGGAGATCCAACCAGTCCATTCTGAAGGAGATCAGCCCTGGGATTTCTTTGGAAGGAATGATGAAACTCCAGTACTTCGGCCACCTCATGTGAAGAGTTGACTCATTGGAAAAGACTCTGATGCTGGGAGGGATTGGGAGCAGGAGAAGGGGATGACAGAGGACGAAATGGCTGGATGGCATCACTGACTCGATGGACGTGAGTCTGGGTGAACTCCGGGAGTTGGTGATGGACAGGGAGGCCTGGCGTGCTGCGATTCATGGGGTCGAAAAGAGTCGGACGCGACTGAGCGACTGAACTGAACTGAACTGAATATGGTAATAGGTTTGTGAATGACTGAAATGTGATGCCTAAGATCCCTTCCATGGCAAATAGACGGGGAAACAGTGGCAACAGTGGCTGACTTTATTTTGGGGGGCTCCAGAATCGCTGCAGATGGTGATTGCAGCCATGAAATTTAAAGATGCTTGCTCCTTGGAAGGAAAGTTATGACCAACCTGGACAGCATATTAAAAAGCAAAGACATTACTTTGTCAACAAAGAAAAGTCCATCTAGTCAAGGCTATGGTTTTTCCAGTGGTCATGTATGGATGTGAGAGTTGGACTGTGAAGAAGGCTGAGCGCCGAAGAATTGACACTTTTGAACTGTGGTGTTGGAGAAGACTCTTGAGAGTCCCTTGGACAGCAAGGAGATCCAACAAGTCCATCCTAAAGGAGATCAGTCCTGGGTGTTCATTGGAAGGACGGATGTTGAAGCTGAAACTCCAATACCTTGGCCACCTGATGAGAAGAGCTGACTCATCTGAAAAGACCCTGAGGCTGGGAAAGATTGAAGGCAGGAGGAGAAGGGGAGAACAAAGGATGAGATGGCTGGATGGCATCACTGACTCAATGGACATGGGTTTGGGTAGACTCGGGCAGTTGGTGATGGATAGGGAGGCCTGGTGTGCTGCGATTCATGGGGTCGCAAAGAGTCGGACACAACTGAGCAACTGAACTGAACTAATCTGAAGATAACTTCCAAGTAAAAATTCTACTATTCTATGACATGAGTCTGGTTTCCCTCATGTTCTTCAGTTTCAGGTAATCATTTACAATTAAATCAATGTATGTGATACATGCTTTTGCTGAGGAAAAAGTTATGGGTATGTTGAGATGACTCCCTTAGGCTTCAGCAGTCACAGGCACTTGTTATATCAATCCCAGTGTAAAAACCAATATTACCGTTTCCTATACGTGCCCTGAGTTTGAAATAGTGATAACTACAAAGATAAATATACAAATACTTAGACCTGTTTTCCTGTGTTTTAACTTTCTTACAGCACAGATGACAGTTCCCTTTTTTACAGATCAATTCTGCAAATATGTAGAGCAATTCATAGGAAAGCAACATGAGGCTTTGCTTTTATCCATGGCCATGAAATTCTGCAATATTTTTCCTATGATATTTTGTCTGTCTGTGAAATGTTCCTAATACGTTTAACCTAATAAAATACATTCAAAAGACTGCTACTAATCAAGGATTATTCATTGTTATGGGATGAATAATGTCTCCCTAAAAGTCATATGTTGAAGTCCTAACCCCCGAGTATCTCAGAATATGACTATACTTAGAGACAGATTCTTTTGCAGAATTAAACTAATTAATTAGCATTAAATTAGATCATTCAGTTCAGTTCAGTCGCTCAGTTGCATCCAACTCTTTGCGACCCCATGGACTGCAGCACACCAGGCCTTCTAGTCCATCACCAACTCCTGGAATTTACCCAAACTCATGTCCACTGAGTCAGTGATGCCATCCAACTTTCTCATCCTCAGCCATCCCCTTCTCCTCCTGCCTTCAATCTTTCCCAGCATCAGGGTCTTTTCCAATGAGTCAGTTCTTCATATTAGGTAGCCAAAGTATTAGAGCATTCAGTTCAGTTCAGTCGCTCAGTCGTGTCCGACTCTTTGCGACCCCATGAATTGCACCACGCCAGGCCTCCCTGTCCATCACCAACTCCCGGAGTTCACTCAAACTCACGTCCATTGAGTCGGTGATGCCATCCAGCCATCTCATCCTCTGTCATCCCCTTCTCCTCCTGCCCCCAATCCCTCCCAGCATCAGTCTTTTCCAATGAGTCAACTCTTCGCATGAGGTGGCCAAAGTATTGGAGTTTTAGCTTTAGCATCATTCCTTCCAAAGAACACCCAGGACGGATCTCCTTTAGAATGGACTGGTTGGATATTCTTGCAGTCCAAGGGACTCTCAAGAGTCTTCTCCAACACCACAGTTCCAAAGCATCAGTTCTTCAACACTCAGCTTTCTTCACAGTCCAACTCTCACATCCATACATGACTACTGGAAAAACCATAGCCTTGACTAGACGGACCTTTGTTGGCAAAGTAATGTCTCTGCTTTTGAATATGCTATCTAGGTTGGTCATAACTTTCGTTCCAAGGAGCAAGCATCTTTTAATTTCATGGCTGCAGTCACCATCTGCGTGATTTTGGAGCTCAAAAAAATATAAAGTCTGACACTGTTTCCATTGTTTCCCCATCTTTTTCCCATGAAGTGATGGGACCATATGCCACAAGCTTCATTTTCTGAAAGTTGAGCTTTAAGCCAACTTTTTCACTCTCCTCTTTCACTTTCATCAAGAGGCTTTTTAGTTTCTCTTCACTTTCACCACCATACGGGTGGTGTCATCTGCATATCTGAGGTTATTGATATTTCTCCCGGCAATCTTGATTCCAGCTAATGCTTCTTCCAGTCCAGCTTTTCTCATGATGTACTCTGCATGTAAGTTAAATAAGCAGGGTGACAATATACAGCCTTGACATACTCCTTTTCCTATTTGGAACCAGTCTGTTGTTCCATGTCCAGTTCTAACTGTTGCTTCCTGACCTGCATACAGGTTTCTCAAGAAGCAGGTCAGGTGGTCTGGTATTCCCATCTCTTTCAGAATTTTCCACAGTTTATCATGATCCACACAGTCAAAGGCTTTGGCATAGGTAGACCCTAATGTCATATGACTGGTGTCCTTATAAAAAGAAGAGATCAGGACAGAGACATGCACAGAAGAAAGACCATGTGAAGATACAGGAAGAACATGACCATCTACAAGCTAAGAAGAGAAAACTCAGAAGAAATCAATGCTGCCAATACAGTGCTCTCAGACTTTTAGCATTCTGAACTCTGAGAAAATTAATCTCTGTTGTTTAAGCCACCTAGTCTGTGCCACTTCATCATGGTAGCCCTAGCAAGCTAACATACTCATGTTTACCTGAAATCTTGCACTTCAGTGTTCTTAAACACATGCTCTCCCAACTCCTAGGATAACTTTGGCTTTCTCTAGAGAGGATTAAGGAAACTTATTATGAATGAAGATAGCCATCTTATCCAATGGACTTTTTCATGGCTTAAAATTATAAATGATTTATAGTAGGGCCTATAGTTTCTCAACTAAGACGACAGTCTTTCAGGCATGGAGAATCAACCCCCTAAAGCAGGCTCTAAAACAGAAGACAAAATTCCCGTTTAGAAAGCATTTGTACCAGTAGCCTCTTCCATTGAGAAGGCCTCCTTTAAGAGACTTGATTTCAGGGCAATACTTGGTCTAGTCTTACGTTAGGGATCCAAACAATTTGCAATTTTGAATAATAGAGACTGCTTCCCAAGGAGAGACTTTTTGGGCAAAATGTACCAAAGCACAATTTGGTAAATCACACTGTCCACCAAGAATATCACTATCAACACTGCTCATTATAAACAGAGAAATGAGGAAGACCACTTTGGCTGGAAGACTTTCAATCTGCATCCTTTAAAAAAGGATAATTTGTCTTCAGATCAGATCAGATCAGATCAGTCGCTCAGTCCTGTCCGACTCTTTTCGACCCCATGAATCGCAGCACGCCAGGCCTCCCTGTCCATCACCAACTCCCGGAGTTCACCCAGACTCACGTCCATCGAGTCAGTGATGACATCCAGTCATCTCATTCTCTGTCATCCCCTTCTCCTCCTGCCCCCAATCCCTCCCAGCATCAGAGTCTTTTCCAATGAGTCAACTCTTCACATGAGGTGGCCAAAGTACTGGAGTTTCAGCTTTAGCATCATTCCTTCCAAAGAAATCCCAGGGCTGATCTCCTTCAGAATGAACTGGTTGGATCTCCTTGCAGTCCAAGGGACTCTCAAGAGTCTTCTCCAACACCACAGTTCAAAAGCATCAATTCTTCAGCGCTCAGCCTTCTTCACAGTCCAACTCTCACATCCATACATGACCACAGGAAAAACCATAGCCTTGATTAGACGAACCTTTGTTGGCAAAGTAATGTCTCTGCTTTCAATATGCTATCTAGGTTGGTCATAACTTTCCTTCCTAGGAGTAAGCGTCTTTTAATTTCATGGCTGCAGTCACCATCTGTAGTGATTTTGGAGCCCAGAAAAATAAAGTCTGACACTGTTTCTACTGTTTCCCCATCTATTTCCCATGAAATGGTGGGATCGGATGCCATGATCTTCGTTTTCTGAATGTTGAGCTTTAAGCCAACTTTTTCACTCTCCACTTTCACTTTCATCAAGAGGCTTTTGAGTTCCTCTTCACTTTCTGCCATAAGGGTGATGTCATCTGCATATCTGAGGTTATTGATATTTCTCCCGGCAATCTTGATTCCAGCTTGTGCTTCTTCCAGTCCAGCGTTTCTCATGATGCACTCTGCATATAAGTTAAATAAACAGGGTGACAATATACAGCCTTGACGAACTCCTTTTCCTATTTGGAACCAGTCTGTTGTTCCATGTCCAGTTCTAACTGTTGCTTCCTGACCTGCATACAAATTTCTCAAGAGGCAGATCAGGTGGTCTGGTATTCCCATCTCTTGAAGAATTTTCCACAGTTTATTGTGATCCACACAGTCAAAGACTTTGGCATAGTCAATAAAGCAGAAATAGATGTTTTTATGGAACTCTCTTGCTTTTTCCATGATCCAGCGGATGTTGGCAATTTGATCTCTGGTTCCTCTGCCTTTTCTAAAACCAGCTTGAACATCAGGAAGTTCACGGTTCACATATTGCTGAAGCCTGGCTTGGAGAATTTTGAGCATGACTTTACTAGCGTGTGAGATGACTGCAATTGTGTGGTAGTTTGAGCATTCTTTGGCATTGCCTTTCTTTGGGATTGGAATGAAAATTGACCTTTTCCAGTCCTGTGGCCACTGCTGAGTTTTCCAAATTTGCTGGCATATTGAGTGCAGCACTTTCACAGCATCATCTTTCAGGATTTGGAATAGCTCAACTGGAATTCCATCACCTCCACTAGCTTTGTTCGTAGTGATGCTTCCTAAGGCCCACTTGACTTCACATTCCAGGATGTCTGGCTCTAGGTCAGTGATCACACCATTGTGATTATCTGGATCGTGAAGATCTTTTTTGTACATTTCTTCTGTGTATTCTTGCCATCTCTTCTTAATATCTTCTGGCTTCTGTTAGGTAGGTCCATACCATTTCTGTCCTTTATCGAGCTCATCTTTGCAGGAAATGTTCCTTTGGTATCTCTGATTTTCTTGAAGAGATCCCCAGTCTTTCCCATTCTGTTGTTTTCCTCTATTTTTTGCATTGATCCCTGAAAAGTCTTTATTATCTCTTCTTGCTATTCTTTGGAACTCTGCATTCAGATGTTTATATCTTTCCTTTTCTCCTTTGCTTTCACTTCTCTTCTTTTCACAGCTATTTGTAAGGCCTCCCCAGACAGCCATTTTGCTTTTTTGCATTTCTTTTCTATGGGAATGGTCTAATCCCTGTCTCCTGTACAATGTCACGAACCTCATTCCATAGTTCATCAGGCACTCTATCTATCAGATCTAGGCCCTTAAATCTATTTCTCACTTCCACTGTATAATCATAAGGGATTTGATTGAGGTCATACCTGAATGGTCTAGTGGTTTTCCCTACTTTCTTCATTTAAGTCTAAATTTGGCAATAAGGAGTTCATGGTCTGAGCCACAGTCAGCCCCTGGTCTTGTTTTTGCTGACTGTATAGAGCTTCTCCATCTTTGGCTGCAAAGAATATAATCAATCTGATTTCGGTGTTGACCATCTGGTGATGTCCATGTATAGAGTCTTCTCTTGTGTTGTTGGAAGAGAGTGTTTGTTATGACCAGTGTCCTACTGCTATTCAAAAAATGAAAAAAAAAATAATAGAAAAAAGGAGTTAAGTCCTGAATGGGAAGCTTTTTCAATGTGTTCTTGTGGAACACAGCAGTGTCTCCCAGAGCAATCCTCTTAGAATTCTAGCTTAAGTAGATGCTCATTATAAGAGTTTCATGATGAAGTGGATTTTGAAAATACTGTACTCTCAATCACACACTTAGGGACTCACAATTTACAGAAATATATATAAGACCTTAAAAACCTTGCAAGCAAAATATAGAAACAACCATTCAAGTCTGTTAAACCCAGAATTTCTCAAACCTACCTAACCAATCAACCTTTATGAGAATTATTAACACACACCCTGTGATACAGTTTGGGACTAAGTTTTGAACAGGGTGTTAAGATGAAACCCTGCTATAAAGTGATGAACCAGATGAATAAACATACAGTAGAGTTAGAATGTCAGATGAATTGAAATTTCTTTTCTTTAATAATACATAGTTGTTTGGAGCAAATCAATATATTTCCATCACAACCTCTCACTTCTTAAAATGCCTATTTGATTATATATTTCTTTAATGGCATACACTATACTAAATGCTAAAACAAATACACAAGTTTATAATTCAGCCTTCCTTTTTATTTCCAAAGAATGTTTGGCATTTATTTATAGTGGAATAATAGCCACTCTGAACTGGGTTAAGAGGCAGCATGAAGAACAAAGAAAAAACCTTCTGTAAGCATGACTTGACTCGAATCACTTCTAACTGAGTAACCTCAGTAGTTCTATAAATATCTTTCAAAAATATGACTGGCTCAGAGAGGCTTGGCCCTAATCCCTTGGCAACCATTTTAGCTTTGTGATTATTTATGCCAAAACAGCCCAAATTGTACACATTTCAGATGGGGGGAAAAATATTATCCAAAATGGTATGAAGTGAAGTGTTAACCTTTTCATATAAATTGATAATTTTACAGTTTTACATGGAATATTTTTCTACCAGCCTTGACTCCAAAGGGTAGCAAAGCAGGCAATCTATGTTTAAGATACAAAGTTAATATTGGGTTGATTTTGTTTAACTTTAAAATATTTAGCTTGCATTCTTTAAAAAGAACCTGGCATTTGGAAATTTATTCACATTCGTCTGAAAAAAAATCAGGTATTGTCAAACCTAGGAAATATACCCAGGGTGACTCATTACAGTGGAGTAGTTGAATGCTAATAATTTCTGACTAGCAAAGACCAAATTATTTCATTACTCCCAATTAATTCCAAAGATTCACAAGCAAATGAGCTAATTTCCACCATTTGTTACATGAGGTTTTAAGATGATTCAGAGACAAACTGAGCCTGGCCTATTTCTAGATAAACATGTCCCAATATATATAACTCAATCAAAGGAATTTCTCCAATATCTATCATTGCTGAGAAATAAGCATTCCACCTAAAAATTCAATTAATTCTAGCTACTAATTACAACATTATTATTATTGTTGTTATAACATTTTTAAGAAACAATATCAGTTATAAAATATAAAATCAACATGAACATTAAATAATATATGTTCCTTTTTCACAAGAAAATCTTATAATTGATGACATCTTAAAGGAAGAGTTCCATTAATATTTTTTTCTCTATAGAAATCTTTTGGACAGAATTGGATTAGTATTGTACGCTGGTTCATGAGACAAACTCATTAGCCTGTAGATGTACCTAGCAACAGAACACCAAAATGCATGAATCAAAATTGATAGCAATGAAAGACAAAAGTGAAAATTCAACAGTAAGAGTCAGAAATTTCAATAACTCACTATCAATACTGGACAGAAGAGTTAATAAAATCAACAAAGAGACAAAAGACTTGAATAAAACTCTAAATCAAATGGGCCTAATCGACATCCATAGAATATTCAATATAACAACAACAATAACAGAATATATATTCTTCTCAAGTACACATGGAACATTCCTCAGGACAGACCACATGTTAGGCCTTAAAGCAAACCTCAGTAATCTGAAAAGATTAAAACAATACAGAGTATGTTGTTTGACCACAATGGAATGAAATTACAACTCAATAACAGAAAAAACATATTTGGTAAAATCAAACATATGTGAAAATTAAACACTTCACTCCTAAATAACGAGTGGCTCAAAGAAGAAATGAAAAAGGAAATAATATATATTGAGACAAAACACAACAAAACTTAGAGGGAAACTTGTAACTATAAATGCTTACATTAAATAATAAAGATTATAAACTAATAACTCAGTCTTCCTTCTTAAAACACTGAAAAAGAGTAAATTAAAACTAAAACAAGTAGAAACAAAGTGAAATTGTTAGTCACTCAGTGATGTCCAGCTCTTTGTAACCCCATGGACTGTAGCCTGTCAGGCTCCTCAAGCAGAAGGAAGGGAATAATAAAGATTAGAGCCAAAACAAATAAAATAGAAAAACAATAGAGAGTATCAATGAAACTAAAAGCTAGTTCTTAGAAAAGATCAACAATGTTGGAAAGTATTTAGCTATATAGACCTAGAAAAAAATACAATACTCAAATTACTAAATAGTAGTGAAAGAAGGTACATTACTGCTGACATTAGAGAAATAAAAAGAATTACAAAGGAATATAATAAGTAATTAAATGCCAACATATTAGATAACTTAGAGGAAGTGAAAAAATCCTGGAAAGACACAAAGTAACAAAATTTACTCAAGAATACTCTAAAATGTGAAAAATACTGCTGAAAAATATTAAATATGATCAAATAATTCTCTGAAAGAGACTCGCAAAGTAGAAGAACTCATACTTCCTGACTGTAAAATTTAACTACAAAGCAACAGTAATCAAAACAATGTGAGACTGGTACATGGACAGACATATAAACCAATGGAATAAAACTGAGAGTTCTGAAATGAGAACATTGTATCTGTAGTCAACTGAATTTTTAATAGGATGCCAAGATCATTCAGTGGGGAAAGAATAGTCTTTTCAGCAAATGGTGCTGGGACAACTGAATAGCCACATGCAAAATAATGAAGATGAATCTTTACCTCACACATTCACAGAAATTAACTCAAGATGGATCAAACACATAAACATATGAGCTAAAATTATAAAACTTTTAGAAATAAGCATGGGATAAATCTTAATGACCTTGGATTTGGCATTAGATTCTCAGCTTTGACATCAAAGCCATGAGCTTAAAAACAGATACATTGGACTTGATCAAACGTAAAAACTTCATGCTCTGAAGAACACAAAAAAGAACATAAAAAACCCACATGATTTTAAATATGTATACATATACACATATTGTATATATGCCTGATATCTGACAAAGTCTTATATCTAGAACATGTTAAAAAAAAAAAACTCTTACAACTAAATAAAGATAATCTAATTTAAGCAATGGACAAAGTATCCAAACAGGCATTTCTTAAAAAAAATTATGGAAATGGCCAGCAGGCACATCAAAAGATGCTCAGCATCATTATTCATTAGAAAAATGCAAATCAAAACCATAGCAAGATAGCACTTCATACACACTAGGATGGCTCAAATAAAAAAGTCAGATAATAATAAGTGTCAATGAAGATATGAAGAAATTGGAATCCTCATACACTGAGAGTAGGAATGTAAAATGATGCAACCATTTTGGAAAATAGTCTGGCATTTCCTCAAACAATTAAACATAGAGTCATCATAAGACCCAGCAGTTCAACTCCTAACTATATATTGAAGAAATACAAATAAGCATGAACACACAAAATAGTACACGAGTATTTACAGCAGCAGTATTCATAATATCTACACGATTTTTAAGACTCCAAGATGGTGGAGTAGAAGGACGTGTGCTCAGCTTCTCCTGCAAGAACTCCAAAATTGCAACTTCTGAGCAATAGTCAAATGTTGGATCCCACCAAAAAAAAAGATACCCCATATCCAAGGGCAAAGGAGAAGCCCCAACAAGATGGTCAAAGGGGCAAAATCACATTTAGAATCAAACCCCATACCTGCCAGAGACACACAGAGGGCTCAAACAAACCTTGTGCCCACCAAGATGCAGAGACCCCACAGAGACTGAGCCAGAACTGTGTTTGAGTGTCTCCTGTGGAGATACGGGTCAACAGTGGACTGCTGTAGGGGCAGGGTTCTGGGTGCAGGAGACCTGGGTATGGCATAAGCCCTCTTGGAGGAGGTTGCCATTAACCCCACTAGAGAGCCATCAGAACTTACACAGGACTGGGTAAACAGACTCTTGGAGGGCACAAACAGAACCTTGTGTACACCAGGACCCGAGGAAAGGAGCAGTGACCCCACAAGAGACTGACCCAGACTTGCCTATGAGTGTTCAGGAGTCTCCGGCAGAGGGGTGGGTCAGCGGTGGCCTAATGCAGGTTGGGGGCACAGAGTGCAGAAACTCCTGGGACCTTTTGAAGGAGGTCAAATTATCTTCAAATTATCTTCATTACCTCCACCATAGTTTGGCCTCACAACAAAAAACAGGGATGGAACACAGCACTGCCCATCAACAGAAAATTGGAATAAAGATTTACTAGCATGGCCCCATCCATCAGAACAAGACCCAGTTTCCCCCTCAGTCAGTCTCTCCTACCCGAAAGCGTGCATAAACCTCATCCATCTCCAACAGAAGGCAGACAGAATAAAAACCACAATCATAGAAAACTAACCAATCTGATCACATGGACCAAGCCTTGTCTAACTCAATGAAACTATGAGCCATGCCATAAGAGCCACCCAAGATGGACAGGTCATGGTGGAGAGTTCTGACAAAACAACGTCCACTGGAGAAGGGAATGGCAAACCACCTCAGTATGCTTGCCTTGAGAATCCCATGAACAGTATGAAAAGGCAAAAAGATAGGAATCTGAAAGATGAACTCACCAGGTCAGTAGATGCCCAATATGCTACTGGAGATCAGTGAAGAAATAACTCCAGAAAGAATGAAGAGACTGAGGCAAAGCAAAAACAACGCCTAATTGTGGATGTGACTGATGATGGAAGTAAAGTAAAGCATCAGACTTTACTTACAATATTGTTCCTATGCAACAATATTGCATAGGAACCTGGAATGTTAGGTCCATGAATCAAGGTAAATTAGAAGTGTTCAAATAGGAGATGGCAAGAGTGAACATCAACATTTTAGGAATCAGAACTAAAATGGACTGGAATGGGTGAATTTAACTCAAATGACCATTATATCTACTACTGTGGGCAAGAATCCCTTAGAAGAAATGGAGTAGCCCTCACAGTCAACAAAAGAGTCTGAATGCAGTACTTGGATACAATCTGAAAAATGACAGAATGATCTCTGTCCATTTCCAAGGCAAACCATTCAACATCACAGTAATTCAAATCTATGCCCCGACCAGTAATGCTGAAGAAGCTAAAGTTGAACAGTTCTATGAAGACCTGTAAGACCTAGAACTAACACCCAAAAAGGATGTCCTTTTAATCATAGGGGACTGGAATGCAAAAGTCAAGAAATACCTGGAGTAACAAGCAAATTTGCCCTTGGAGTTATAAAATAAAGCAGGGCAAAGGCTAACAGAGTTTAGCCAAGAGAACACACTGGTCATAGCACCCTCTTCCAACAACACAAAAGATGACATCTGGTGATGTCACAAATGGTCAATAACTGAAATCAGATTGATTATACTCTTTGTGGCTAAAGATGGAGAAGCTATATACAGTTAGCAAAAACAAGACCAGGAGCTGACTGTGGCTCAGATCATGAACTCCTATTGCAAAATTCATGCTTAAATTGAAGAAAGTAGGGAAAACCACTAGACCGTTCAGGTATCACCTATATCAAATCCCTAACGATTATAAAACAATGGAAGTGACAAATAGATTCAAGGGATTAGATCTGATAGACAGAGTGCCTGAAGAACTGTGGATGGAGGTTCTTGACACTGTGCAGGAGGCAGTGATCAAGAAAATCCCCAAGAAAAAGAAATGCAAAAAGGCAAAATGGTTGTCTGAGGAGGCCTTACAAATAGCTGAGAAAAGAAGAGAAGTGAAAGGCAAAGGAGAAAAGGAAAGATATATCCATTTGAATGCAGAGTTCCAAAGAATACCAAGGAGAGATAAGAAAGCCTTCTTCAGTGATTAATGCAAAGAAACAGAGGAAAACAATAGAATGGGAAAGACTAGAGATCTCTTCAAGAAAATTAGAGATACCAGAAGAACATTTCATTCAAAGATGGGCTCAATAAAGACAGATATGGTATGGACCTAACAGAAGCAGAAGATATTAAGAAGAGGTGGCAAGAATACACTGAAGACCTATACAAAAATGATCTTCATGACCCAGACAACCACGATGGTGTGATCACTGACCTAGAGCCAGACATCCTGGAATGTGAAGTCAAGTGGGCCTTAGGAAGCATCACTACGAACAAAGCTAGTAGACGTGATGGAATTCCAGTTGAGCTATTTCAAATCCTGAAAGATGATGCTGTGAAAGTGCTGCACTCAATATGCCAGAAAATTTGGAAAACAGCAGTGGTCACAGGACTGAAAAGGGACAGTTGTCATTCTAATCCCAAAGAAAGGCAATGCCAAAGAATGCTCAAAATACCACACAATTGCACTCATCTCACATGCTGGCAAAGTAATGCTCAAAATTCACCTTGCTAGGTTTCAACAGCATGTGAAGTGGTAACTTCCAGATGTTCAAGCTGGATTTATAAAAGGCAGGGGAACCAGAGATCAAATTGCCAACATCTGCTGGATTACTGAAAAAGCAAGAGAGTTCCAGAAAAACATCTACTTCTACTTTATTCATTATGCCAAAGACTTTCACTGTGTGGATCACAACAAACTGTGGGAAATTCTTACAGAGATGGGAATACCAGACCACTTGATCTGCTTCCTGCGAAAACTGTATGCAGATCAACAAGCAACAGTTATAACTGGACATGAAACAACAGACTGGTTCCAAATCAGGAGAGGAGTATGTCAAGGCTGTATATGGTCACCATGCTTATTTAACTAATAGGCAGAGTACATCATAAGAAATGCTGGGCTGGCTGAAGCACAAGCTAGAATCAAGATTGCCAGGAGAAATATCAATAACCTCAGAAACACAGATAATACCACCCTTACAGGGAAAGCAAAGAAGAACTAAAGAGCCTCATGTAAGTGAAAGAGGAGAGTCAAAAAGCAGGCTTAAAACCCAACATTCATAAAACTAAGATCATGGCATCTGGTCCCATTACTTCCTGGCAAATAGATGGGGAAACAATGTAAACAGTGACACATTCTACTTTGGGGGGCTCCAAAATCACTGCAGATGGTGACTACAGCTACAACATTAAAAGATGCTTGCTCCTTGGAAGAAAAGCTATGACCAACCTGCTGCTGCTGCTAAGTCACTTCAGTCGTGTCTGACTCTGTGCGACCCCATAGACAGCAGCCCACCAGTCTTCCCCATCCCTGGGATTCTCCAGGCAAGAACACTGGAGTGGGTTGCCATTTCCTTCTCCAATGCATGAAAGTGAAAAGTGAAAGTGAAGTCGCTCAGTCGTGTCCGACTCTTAGCGACCCCATGGACTGCCGCCTACCAGGCTCCTCCATCCATGGGATTTTCCAGGCAAGAGTACTGGAGTGGGGTGCCATTGCCTTCTCTGATGACCAACCTAGGCACCATATTAACAAGCAGAGACATTACTTTGCCAACAAAGGTCCGTCTAGTCAAAGTTATGTTTTTCCAGTAGTCATGAATGGATGTGAGAGTTGGACTATAAAGAAAGCTGAGTGCCAAAGAATTGATGCTTTTGAACTGTGGTGTTGGAGAAGACTCTTGAGAGTCCCTTGGACAGCAAAAAGATCCAACCAGTCCATCCTAAAGGAAATCAGTCATGAATATTCATTGGAAGGACTGATGCTGAAGCAGAAACTCCAATACTTTGGCCACCTGATGTGAAGAACTGACTCATTTGAAAAGATCTGATGCTGGGAAAGATTGAATGCGGAAGGCAAAGGGGACAAAAGAGGGTGAGATGGTTGGATGGCATCACGGACTCTATGGACATGAGTTTGAGTGAACTCTGGGAGTTGGTGATGGACAAGGAAGTCTGGCGTGCTGCAGTCCATGAGGTTGCAAAAGTCGGACATAACCGAGCAATTGAACTGAACTGAACTGAAGTGTTCATCAGTGGACAATGCATAAACAAAATGTCATAAATTCAGTTCTGCTGACCACCACCAAGGACAGACCCTCAAGTCAACTGTTGCAATCCAAGGAGGCCTGTCCACATGGCAGGCAATACTGAGTTTCAGTTGAGTCAGAGATCTCTGTTGTGTTCTTGTGCACTGGGTTTTCAAGCTCAAATAAAGGCACTTTCATTTTGGGTGAATTTCCTCTTGGTAGATTGGATATAGGCTGACCTTTGGAGAGAGATCAAGTCCTGAGCCTTTGGAGTGAGAGCACTGACTCAAAGACCCAAGACTACAGAGAACTACCTTAGGGAGTATCAAATAGGGAGAACTCACCCAAAGGAAGCCACCTGGATACAAGACCTGGATCACCCAACCACCAGTAGCACCCTGTGCATGACACCTTATCTAAACAACAAACAAAACAAAAATACAAACCCAATCACCAGCAAACAGGATTACCACCTCACTCAGCCTTGCTCATCAGAGGAAAAACAAACAAACAAACAAAAAATCATCACAATCTCACCCTATACAGGTCTTACAAAAACAACTGGACCAACCTTAGGAGGGCAGAAACCAAAAGAAAGAAAGAATTCAACCTTCTTCAAGGAAAGAATTCAACTTTCTTTGAGCCTGGGAAAAGAAGACTTCAAGCACAATAAGTTAAAAAAATATAATAGAAAGACAGAGAAATACTGCACAAATGAAGGAACAAATGAGAAACACAGAAGTCCAAATAAATGAAGAGGAAATAGGCAAACTACCTGAAAAAGAATTCAGAATAATGATGGTAAAGATGATCAAAAATCTTGAAAACAAAATGGAGAAAATGCAAGAATCAATTAACAAAGACCTAGAAGAAATAAAGAATAAGCATACAAAGAAAAACAACACAATTACTGAAATTAAAAACACTCTAGAAGGAATCAATAGCACAATATCTGAAGCAGAAAAACAAACCAGTAAGCTGGAAGATAAAATTGTGGAAATAACTTCTGAAGAGCAGAACAAAGCAAAAAGAATGAAGAGATCTGACAATAGTCTTAGAGACCTCTGGGACAATATCAAAGACACCAACATTAGAATAATAGGGGAAGGAAACAATTCCATTCACCATTGCAACAAAAAAAATAAAATACTTAGGAATATATCTACCTAAAGAAACTAAAGACCTATATATGGAAAACTATAAAACACTGGTGAAAGAAATCAAAGAGGACACTAATAGATGGAGAAATATATCATGTTCATGGATCAGAAGAATCAATATCATGAAAATGAGCATATTAGCCAAAGCAATCTATAGATTCAATGCAATCCCTATCAAGCTACCAACGGTATTTTTCACAGAGCTAGGATAAATAATTTCACAATTTGTATGGAAATACAAAAAAACCTCAAATAGTCAAAGCAATCTTGAGAAAGAAGAATGGAACTGGAGGAATCAACCCGCCTGACTTCAGGCTCTACTACAAAGCCACAGTCATCAAGACAGTATGGTACTGGCACAAAGACAGAAATATAGATCAATGGAACAAAATAGAAAACCCAGAGATAAATCCATGCACCTATGGACACCTTCTCTTTGACAAAGGAGGCAAGAATATACAATGGAGAAAAGACAATCTCTTTAACAAGTGGTGCTGGGAAAACTGGTCAACCACCTTTAAAGGAATGAAACTAGAACACTTTCTAACACCATACACAAAAATAAACTCAAAATGGATTAAAGATCTAAATGTAAGACCAGAAACTATAAAACTCCTAGAGGAGAACATAGGCAAAACACTCTCCAACATACATCACAGCAGGATCCTTTATAACCCACCTCCCAGAATACTGGAAATAAAAGCAAAAATAAACAAATGGGACCTAATTAACCTTAAAAGCTTCTGCACAACAAAGGAAACTATTAGCAAGGTGAAAAGACAGCATTCAGAATGGGAGAAAATAATAGCAAATGAAGCAACTGACAAAGAACTAATCTCAAAAATATACAAGTAAATCCTGCAGCTCAATTCCAAAAAAATAAACGACCCAATCAAAAAAATGGGCCAAAGAACTAAACAGACATTCCTCCAAAGAAGACATACAGATGGCTAACAAACACATGAAAAGATGCTCAAATCACTCATTATCAGAGAAATGCAAATCAAAACCACAATGAGGTACCATTTCACACCAGTCAGAATGGCTGCGATCCAAAAGTCTACAAGCAATAAATGCTGGAGAGGGTGTGGAGAAAAGGGAACCCTCTTACACTGTTGGTGGGAATGCAAACTAGTACAGCCACTACGGAGAACACTGTGGAGATTCCTTTAAAAACTGGAAATGGAACTGCCTTATGACCCAGCAATCCCACTGCTGGGCATACACACCGAGGAAACCAGAATTGAAAGAAGACACGTATACCCCAGTGTTCATCGCAGCACTGTTTATAATAGCCAGGACATGGAAGCAACCTAGATGTCCATCAGCAGAAGAATGGATAAGAAAGCTGTGGTACATATACACAATGGAGTATTACTCAGCCATTAAAAAGAATACATTTGAATCAGTTCTAATGAGGTGGATGAAACTGGAGCCTATTATACAGAGTGAAGTAAGCCAGAAAGAAAAACACCAATACAGTATACTAACGCATATATATGGAATTTAGAAAGATGGTAACGATAACCCTGTATGCGAGACAGCAAAAGAGACACAGATGTATAGAACAGTCTTTTGGACTCTGTGGGAGAGGGAGAGGGTGGGATGATTTGGGAGAATGGCATTGAAACATGTATAATATCATATAAGAAACGAATCGCCAGTCCAGGTTCGTTGCAGGATATAGGATGCTTGGGGTTGGTGCACTGGGATGACCCAGAGGGATGGTACAGGGAGGTGGGAGGGGGTTTCAGGATGGGGAACACATGTACACCCGTGGCGGATTCATGTTGATGTATGGCAAAACCAATACAATATTGTAAATAATTAGCCTCCAATTAAAATAAATAAATTAAAAAAAAAGAAGAAGAATAGGGGACCCAGAAGAAGAGGAGAAAAAGAAAGGGTATGAGAAAATTTTAGAAGAGATTATAGTTAAAAATTTCCCCAACATAGAGAAGGAAATAGTCAATCATGTCCAAGAGACACAAAGAGTCCCATACAGGATAAACCCAAGGAGAAACACGCCAAGACACATACTAATCCAACTAACAAAGACTAAACAAATGAAAGAATATTAAAAGCAGCAAGGGAGAAACAACAAGTAACATGCAAGGGAAACACCATATGCTTAACAGAGTTTCAGAAGAAACTCTGCAGGCCAGAAGGAAATGGCAGGATATATTTAAAGTATTGAAATGGAAAAAAATCTACAATCAAGATTACTGTGCCCAGCAAGGATCTCATTCAAAATTGATGGAGAAATAAAAAGCTTTTCAGTCAAGCAAAAGTTAAGAGAATTCAGTACCACCAAACCAGCCTTACTACAAATGTTATAGGGACTTATATAGTCAAGAAATACAACAGAAGAAAAAAGATCTACAAAATCAACCCCAAACAATTTGAAAATGGCAATAGGAATATGTATATCAATAGTTACTTTAAATGTAAATGGATTAACTGCTCCAACCAAAAGACACAGACTGGCTGAATGGATACAAAAACAAGACCCATATATATGCTATCTACAAGAAGCCCACTTCAGACCTCAAGACACATATAGACTGAAAGGGAGAGAATGGAAAAATGCAAATGGGAAGCAAAAGAAAGCTGGAGTAGCAATCCTCATATCAGAAAAAATAGACCTTAAAATAAAGATTACAAGAGATAAGGAAGGACACTGCATAATGATCAAGGGATCAATCCAAGAGGAAGACCTAACAATTGTAAATATCTATGCACCCAACAGAGGAGCACCTCAATACCTAGGAAAAACATTAACACACATAAAAAGAGAAATTGAGAGTAACACAAGAATAGTAGGAGACTTTAACACCCCACTCACACCAATGGACAGATCATCAAAACAGAAAATTAATAAGCAAACACAAGTCTTAAATGATCCATTAGATGAGATGGATCTTACTGATATCTTCAGGACATTCCATCCAAATGGACAAGAATACACCTTTTTCTCAAGGGCACATGGAACATTCTCTAGGATAGACCACATCTTGGGTCACAAATCAAACCTCAGGAAATTTAAGAAAATTGAAATCGTATCAACCATCTTTTACGACCACAACACTATGAGACTAGATAACAATTACAAGGAAAAAAAACTGTAAGAAACGAAACTCATGGAGATTCAACAACATGTTTCTAAATAAGCAACAGGTTACTGATGAAAACAAAAGGGAAATCAAAAAATCTCTATAAACAAATGACAATTAAAACAAAACAACTCAAAACCTATGGGATGCAACAAAAGCAGTTCTAGGAGGGAAGTTTATAGCAATAAAATCCTACCTTAAGAAACAAGAAAAACACTGAATAGACAATCTAACTTTATACCTAAAACAACTAGATAAAGAACAAAAAAAAAATTAGTAGAAAAAGAAATCATAAAGATCTGAGCAGAAATAAATGAAAAAGCAATGAAAGAAACAATAGAAAAGATTAATAAAACTAAAAGCTGGTTATTTGAGATGATAAAATTGACAAACCTTTAGTCAGATTCATCAAGGAAAAAAGAGGGAAGAATATCAAACCAACAAAATTAGAAATGAAAAAGGAGAGGTTACAACAGACAATGCAGAAATACAAAGGAAGTGAAGAGGAACTCAAAAGCCTCTTGATGAAAGTGAAAGTGGAGAGTGAAAAAGTTGGCTTAAAACTCAACATTCAGAAAACGAAGATCATGGCATCCGGTCCCACCACTTCATGGCAGATAGATGGGGAACAGTGGAAACAGTGTCAGACTTTATTTTTCTGGGCTCCAAAATCACTACAGATGGTGACTGCAGCCATGAAATTAAAAGACGCTTACTCCTTGGAAGGAAAGTTATGACCAACCTAGATAGCATATTCAAAAGCAGAGACATTACTTTGCCAACAAAGGTTCGTCTAGTCAAGGCTATGGTTTTTCCTGTGGTCATGTATGGATGTGAGAGTTGGACTGTGAAGAAGGCTGAGCGCCGAAGAATTGATGCTTTTGAACTGTGGTGTTGGAGAAGACTCTTGAGAGTCCCTTGGACTGCAAGGAGATCCAACCAGTTCATTCTGAAGGAGATCAGCCCTGGGATTTCTTTGGAAGGAATGATGCTAAAGCTGAAACTCCAGTACTTTGGCCACCTCATGCGAAGAGCTGACTCCCTGGAAAAGACTCTGATGCTGGGAGGGATTGAGGGCAGGAGGAGAAGGGGATGACAGAGGATGAGATGGCGGGATGGCATCACTGACCCGATGGATGTGAGTCTCAATGAACTCCGGGAGTTGGTGATGGACAGGGAGGCCTGGCGTGCTGCGATTCATGGGGTCGCAAAGAGTCGGACATGACTGAGCAACTGATCTGATCTGATCTGATCTGATTATGAACAACCATAGGGCAATAAAACGGATAACCTGGAAGAAATGGACAGATACTTAGAAAAGTTCAATCTTCCAAGACTGAACCAGGAAGAAATAGAAATTATGAACAAACCAATTATAGGCACTGATATTGAAGCTGTGATCAAAAAATCTCCCAAAAAACAAAAGCCCAGGACCAGATGGCTTCACAGGAGAGTTCTATCAAACATTAGACAAGAGTTACAGCCTATCCTTCTAAAACTCTTTCAAAAAATTGTAGAGGAAGGAATACTTCCAAACTCATTCTACAAAGCCACCATCACCCTGATACCAAAACCAGACAAAGACAACACAAAAAAGAAAACTACAGGCCAATATCATTGATGAACATAGATGCAAAAAATCCTCAACAAAACTTTAGCATCAGAATTCAGTAACACATCAAAAATCTCATACACCATGATCAAGTCTTCAATATACACAAATCAATGTGATACACTATAATAATGAATTGAAAATTAAAACCATATGATCATCTCAATAGATGCAGAAAAAGCCTTGACAGAATTCAGCACCCATTTATGATTACAACTCTTAAAACAATGGGCACAGAAGGAAGCTACCTCAACATAGTAAAGACCATATATGTTAAGCCTACAGCAAACATTATTCTCAATGGTGAAAAACTGAAAACATTCTCCCTAAGATCAGGAACAAGACAAGGGTGTCCACTTTCGCCACTATTATTCAACATAGTTCTGAAAGTCCTAGCTTCAGCAATCAGAAAAGAAAAAGAAATAAAAGGAATCCAGATCAGAAAAGAAAAAGTAAAGCTCTCACTGTCTGCAAATGACATGATTCCCTAAAGATTGTATCAGAAAATTACTAGAGCTCATCAGTGAATTTAGCAAAGTTGCAGGACAAAACATCAATACACAGAAATCACTTGCATTTCTATATACTAACAATGAAAAATCAGAAAGACCAATTAATTGCTCAGAAAGCAATTCCTTTCACCACTGCAACAAAAAGAATTAAATATCTAGGAATAAACTTACCTAAGGAGACAAAAGAACTGTACACAGAAAATCATAAGGCACTGATGAAAGAAATCAAAGATGACATAAACAGATGGAGAGATATTCTATGTTCCTGGCTAGGAAGAATCAATATTGTGAAAATGACTATATTACCAAATGCAATCTACAGATTCAAAGTGATCCCTATCAAATTACCAATGTCATTTTTCACAGAACTAGAACAAAAAATTTCAGAATTCATATGGAAACACAAAAAGTCCCGAACAGCCAAAGCAGTCTTGAGAAAGAAGAATGGAGCTGGAGGAATCAACCTTCCTGACTTCAGATTATACTACAAAGCTATGGTCATCAAGATAGTATGGTACTGGCTAAAAAACAGAAATATAGACCAGTGGAACAAGGTATAAAGCCCAGAATAAACCCATGAACTTATGGGTACCTTATTTTTGACAAAGGAGGCAAGAATATACAATGGGGCAAAGACAGCCTCTTCAATAAATGGTCCTGGGAAAACTAGACAGCTACATGTAAAAGACTGAAATTAGAACACTTCCTAACACTACACACAAAGATAAACTTAAAATGGATTAAAGACCTAAATGTAAGACCAGAAACTATAAAACTCTTAGAGGAAAACATAGGCAGAACACTCGATGACATAAATCAAAGCAAGATCCTCTTAATACCCACCTCCTAGAGTAATGGAAATAAAAACCAAAGTAAACAAGTGGGACCTGATTAAACTTAAAAGCTTTTGCACAGCAAAGGAAACTATAAGCAAGGTGAAAAGATAACCCTCAGAATGGGAGGACAACAGCAAATGAAACAACTGATAAAGGATTAATTTCCAAAATATACAAGCAGCTTATACAACTCAATACCAGAAAAACAAACAACACAGTCAAAAAGTGGGGTAAAGATTTAAACAAACATTTCTCCAAAGAAGAAATACAGATGGCTAACAAACACATGAAAAGATGCTCAACATCACTCATTATTGGAGAAATGCAAATCAAAACTACAGTGAAATATCACCTCACACCAGTCAGAATGGCCATCATCAAAAAGTCTACAAACAATACATGCTGGAGAGGGTGTGGAGAAAAGGGAATGCTCTTGCACCATTGGTGGGAATGTAAATTGATACTTGGAAGACTATGGAAGTCTTCTATGGAAGACTGTATGGAGATTCCTTAAAAAACTAGGAATAAAACCACCACATGACCCAGCAATCCCCCTTCTAGGCATATACCCTGAGGAAACCAAAATTTAAAAAGACACATGTATCTCATTGTTCACTGCAGCACTATTTACAATAGTTAGAACATGGAAGCAACCTAGATGTCCATCAACAGATGAATGGATAAAGAAGTTGTGGTACATATACACAATGGAATATTACTCAGCCATAAAAAGGAATGCATTTGAGTCAGTTCTGATGAGGTGGATGAATACAGAACCTATTGCACAGAGTGAAGCGAGTCAGAAAGAGAAAGAGAAATATTGTATTCTAATGCATATATATGGACTCTAGAAAAAAGGTATTGAAGAATTTACTTACAGGGCTGCAATGCAGAAACATAGAGAATAGACTTATGGACATGGGGAGAGGGGAGGAGAGGGTGAGATGTATGGAAAGAGTAACATGGAAACTTACATTACCATATGTAAAATAGATAGCCAACGGGAATTTGCTATATGGCTCAGGAAACTCAAACAGGGGCTCTGTATCAATCTAGAGGGGTAGCATGGGGTGGCAGATGGGAAGGAGTTTCAAAAGGGAGGGGATATATGTATACCTATGGCTGATTCTTGTTGAGGTTTGACAGAATACAACAAAATTCTGTAAAGTAATTATCCTTCAATAAAAAAATAAGTTTATAAAATGTGGTAAATTCAGTCAACAGAATACTATTTGTCCATAAGAAGGAATGAATACTAGTACATGTTACAATACAAATAAACCTTGAAAACATTATTCTAAGTGAAAGAAGCTAGTTATAAAAATGCACAAATTATATGATTTCATTCATATGAAAGTTCAGAAGGGAATTTCATAGAAATAGAAAATAAATTAGCAGCTATTAGGACAAGAAGGAAGAGTTGAATGATGGTCAGGTGACAATCAAACAGTACAGGGTATCTTTGTGAGATGATGAAAATGTTCTAAAATGAGAGTAACAATGGTCACATATATCTGTGAATATACTGCTGCTGCTGCTGCTAAGTCGCTTCAGTCATGTCCGACTCTATGCGACCCCAGAAACAACAGCCCACCAGGCTCCCCGGTCCCTGGGATTCTCCATGCAAGAACACTGGAGTGGGTTGCCATTTCCTTCTCCAGTGAATATACTAAAAACCATTAAATTAAATTTTACACTTTAAGTGGGTGAATTATATGATTTTATGTATGGTTTCCTGGAGAAGGAAATGGCAACCCACTCTGGTACTCTTGCCTGGAGAACCCCATGGATGGAGGAGCCCAGTGCATGGGGTTGATAAACAGTCGGACACGACTGAGTGATTTCACTTCACTTTATGTATGATACAATTGTATGATACATGGATTGTATTTCTAGAAGACTATTTTAAAATTGATAATACAGCAAAAATAGTTAATAATAAGGCAAATTGATAAAACCTGACAACACAGAAAAAAATATTAATGGAAGTATTAGACCACTTCACCAGCATAATGAGCGATTTGAACATATCTCTTCCAACTATTGACAAATCAAGCCTCAGTAAAGAATCAGCTTACTAAAGAAAATCTCAACATTACTAAATAATATGGAACGAATGATCCCAAATATTAAGAGTATATATTTTTATGAAACACATGGAATATTTACAAAATCAATCTTGTATAATGCCATAAAATACTTCCTAAACTTGAAAAAATTGTCACACAAAATCTCATTCTTTGAATAGAATGTAACTTAGCAATTAATAACAAAAAGAAGTTTTAAGCTTACATATTTAGAAACTAACTCCTTGGTCAAAGGAGAAATCATAATAGAAATTTTTAAAATATTTCCACATATTTTTATCCATTTTTGAGAAATCTAAAATATAAGGCTGCAAATACTACCTATAACACAATAAAATTTTTCACAAATAAGTATATTAGAACTTTGCAGTTTCTCAAGGACTGCTGGGCTTATAAGCAGCAGTACCAAAACACAAGTAAGAATAAATTTTAGCCAATAGGAAAGATTACTCAGATATACACAAGAAATTGGATATTGCTGAAAGACTCCTCTATGCATGGTCCTATAAGTAAAAGCTAACAAAGCTAAACTTTTTTAGCTATTCTTATAAACATAATTCTCAGTATCTATTTCCATGGGAGAAGTGTCAGAGAGTTTCCGATTTTTGAGGTCACTCTCCCAACAAAAATTATTTCAATCAAAAAGATATTCAGATAGGAAGAGTCTGAGTAAATAAAGCTTTATAAATAAATTCTTTCCTAAGATTTTCCTTTCCCCACCTAAATCCAGTCAAAGTTTAAATACATCTATTTTAACAGGCTTCCCAGAAACAACATCAGAACTTCAACAAGCAAAAACAAAACCATATTTTTGTTTCATGGGGCACTAGTTGACATAATAATTGCTTAGATGTGATAGATATTTTATTGACCAGCTTAAAATGTATTTTCCCTGGTAAAAATGGTATGTTACATACAGAAAAAGGTTGTACAGCACTAATACTTGAGTGAAGATAGTGAGGAATACCATGAAATTAAAATGCACTATTTTCTATGTTATATAAATACAACTTCCAATTTATTTTTAGAAAAAAAGTAGTTGGCTAAAATATGTCAATCATATTTCTGGTACATATGTACAAGTTTAGGTACCAAATTGACATTTCTGGAATCTAAATTGTCTTTTGGCATTTAGAACAAAACTCAAAAATCTCGATGCTAAAACTGTAGCCACAGAACATGGTAGGATTTTTGTTCTATACATGTATCAGAAACTCGAAGTATTATCAGGAATAAAAAGCTAAGAAAAGTTTCAAAAATATTGTTACTATGTAAAATTCTCAGTAATGTTTCAAGACATATGATGATAAAGTTATTTATAGAATGTGTTGGTTTCCTCTGGACCGCTGTCAAAATCAAAGTCTCTCTTTTCAATGCTTTACCATCATATACACTAGAGCTGATTCTCCTTTTTTTTTTTTTTTTTTTGAGCTGATTCTGTTAAATAGCATACATGTTATGAGCATGCCTATGTGCGTGCTCCCTATGGACTGTAGCCCACCAGGCTCCTCTGTCTGTGGGATTCTCCAGCCAAGAATACTGGAGTGGGTTACCCTGCCCTCCTCCAGGGGATCATCCTTACCCAGGGATTGAACCCATATCCCCTTGGGCTCCTGCATTGCAGGTGGATCCATTACCTACTAAGCCACTGGGAAGCCCTGTTATGGCACATTTCACTTCTATTCACTCTCTATTTAATGAATGTCACTAATAAAAATGATGACATATGTTACCATTAACTATTTTCTTTATACCAGGCTTTGTGTCATGTACTTACCATGTTTTATCTCTAATTCTCATGATAACATAACAAAGCATTAGTTGTTATTATTGTTATTTCATTTTAAAGAAATCACATCTGAGACTACAGAAGTTTAGTTAGATCATCTACCCAAGAAACAATCCCTAATTTGTAGTTCTCAAGGGTCCAGAATCTTTCCTCCATTTCATGATTTAATTTGCATTTCCCTGTTGATCAGTCAGTTATAAAACCAAATTCATGGAGTATTACTCAGCCATTAAAAAGAATTCATTTGAATCAGTTCTAATGAGGTGGATGAAACTGGAGCCTATTATACAGAGTGAAGTAAGCCAGAAGGAAAAACACCAATATAGTATACTAACGCATATATATGGAATTTAGAAAGATGATAACAATAACCCTGTGTACGAGACAGCAAAAGAGACACTGATGTATGGAACAGTCTTATGGACTCTGTGGGAGAGGGAGAGGGTGGGAAGATTTGGGAGAATGGCATTGAAACATGTAAAATATCATGTATGAAACGAGATGCCAGTCCAGGTTCAATGCACGATACTGGATGCTTGGGGCTAGTGCACTGGGACGACCCAGAGTGATGGTATGGGGAGGGAGGAGGGAGGAGGGTTCAGGATGGGGGGCACATGTATACCTGTGATAGATTCATTTTGATATTTGGCAAAACTAATACAATTATGTAAAGTTTAAAAATAAAATTAAAAATAAAATAAAATAAAATTCATAACCTCAAAAAAAAAAAACAAATTCAAATAGGTATGTCTATACTCCAGGCTGTGAAAAATACACTTGACAATATACTATTACAAAAACATACACTTCTTTTAGACTTTAGAATAAAACACAAGAATTCTATTAACCTTGGATTAGAGACTCCTTTTTCCTGCTTTTGGCTGTCTGTACCTACCAGTGAATATCCATGTATCCCTTAGGCTTCCTTTATGGGGTTGGGGCTGTTGATTTAGTTTCTCATTTTTAGGAACTTGTGTGTTACGTATGGTTTCGAATAACTTTAAAAGCTGAAATGGTGCATGTATCATTTTCAAGTTATGTTTTTCCAGCTTTCAATACCCTCTTCTAAAGCAGCAGCTCTCAAATTTTAATGTACATAATAAAGTGTGTTATGGGACTTGTTATAATTGCCATATCCCAGACCCTCCTCCAAGATTCTGGCTCTGTAGGTCTGGAATGAAACTGGGGATTTCCAAATAATTCCTTTTTTTCCCAAATGATTCTGATGCAGGTGGTGTTCAGATGACAAAAGGACTGGATGTTATCCTTCTCCAAGATAAACTAAATATGATTATAATCATATTTAAATAAGAGGGGCAGGAAGATGAGCTCCAGGTTTAGATTAACCTGTGGTTATGTTCTACTTCTGCAGCTTTCTATCTCTGAACTATGACAAATCTCTTAAACTCTATGAGCCCCAGTTTTGGGAAGATTTAATAAGATAAAATGTAAAAGCCCTTAACCCAGTGCCTATTGCTCACCAAAGTCCTAAAAAAACATTTGTTCCCTGTCATTCACTCTCCCCTTTTAAAGCTCAAATCTTCATATTCCCAACCTTCCTTTCTTTCTTCTCCACAAATGTGACTAAGAGCAAAATGCTGCCTGCTAGAACCGCTACAGCCCAAAAATGCTGCCTGTCTTTTTAAATTCCTATGCATTAAACCAAGGCTACTAATCATTTCCTCGATGATTAATCTTCTAGTCATCACTAGATGAATTTTCCACTGGCACCAGTTTGTTTTGACATTTCGAGCCTTCTGTGAACAATAATGCCATTTATTTGCAGAAAATAAAATGATGATGGAAATTCAAAACTTGAAAAAAAAAAAAACCCATTTATAAGGTACTATGTTCCAGGCAGTAGGAATTCACCTGAATTTTGTCAGAGACCTATTACTTTTCTGGTTTCCTTGTGAATATGGCTGGCAGATAGCTTCAGTCATCATGGCCTGTCCAGCTTTTACTCTGGCTAAATAGACATAAATTACCTTCTATTATTGGACACACTTCAGGAGACATAAGTGGCTTGGAAGACGTTAAAAGAATACATTCTTTACACTATATAATAGCTGTGCTATGGAAGAGGACAGAAAAGTCGTGTAAAAAGTTGGGTAATTGATACTTCAATCTTCATGTATATAGATCTTTGATATAAATTGCAGGTTCAGGTTGGTGAAATATGAATATTCTCTCATTTTTAACTTCTCACAGTCTATGGACATTTTATCTTAGAGAAGTTCTTAATTTAAAATGATTTTCTAATAAAAAGTAAATGGTAGTAAAGGTTAAGAAAGAACAGAATGGTATAGTCATTAAAACATTATTGAAGGAATATGAAATACTTATTTGAAATGACTACTGGCATAGCCAGAAAGGATTTTTAACCTTTCAGTTAACTTTATAGCTCTGATTCTTGTTTCCAAATTTAGATTTCACCAGTGCCAACAGAAAATACAAAACAGTATCCTCACTGTAGGTTTGGTATAGGATTTGTTTTGATCATCTTTCACTTATAGTTCTAAAGATAAAAAAATAAACATTTGGAAACAAAAATGAGATACAATTATATTTATTAGTACTTTATTTGTAGCTTATTTCTTTCAGACAATAAACTACTATCAGGAGTCTAATTCTCAATACTTATTTCATCCAGTACTAAATCTGGCTGTTTTTAAGCTGTGCTGCTTAAAAACTGGCTCTGCTGCTTTTAAGCTGTGTGCCATTGGTAATGTTACTCAGCTTCTTTGATCCTTCATTTTCTTATGTGTAATACAGAAATAACATTAATTTGCTATAGAGTCATTGTGAGGATTAAATTAAGCATCTATAACCAATGCTGAAACATAGTAGGCAATCAACAAATAAGAATTTTTAACATACTCTGGATATTTAAAAATAAATTAAAATGCAGACCAATTAAAACTACAAAAGAAGACAGGCAGAGCATTTTCACACAATATCTACTTGTTTGAGGACTAGAATAAAAAAAATTTAATTGCCAAAGGAAACTTAGGAAGTCTAAATGTATGTATTTCTTTAGAACTGAAAGTTTGAGCTTTTGCTATTTTAAGATTGGGTCATCACAATTAATCTTTGGTTTTAATGAATTAATTAGTGCTTATTACTATAATCATTGTGTCTGAAACTCTCTGCAGCATACCTACCTCTTCATTAATGTGGAGGTCTACAGATAGAGAATATAGTCTACTATACAGTGATACCTAGGATTTGAAAGCACATTTATTTAATTTATTATTATAACTATAATAAACTAAGGATACAATTTTCAAAATTTTAATTGTGCATAGGCAAAATTACTGAAGCCCTGAGATATGCAACAGCTTGAAGTTTAATTGCAACTGGAAAACTATGCTTTGGAAAGTGTATGTGGATGGAAATATTTATAAGTTAGCACCAAGAGCTGGCACAGTATATTTGCTATGGAATAATTTTAACTGTTAACCTTGTTTTACAAGCTGGATTTTATCTGGCACCTTTATGGGGGAGCTGAACAAGGCTATTATATGTACTTTAAGTGCTGAGATTTCTGTTTTTGTTTCAATTCCAGATATGCTTGAGAAGGTTTTAGTAAACTTTTTACAGAAAAATGATCAAATGAAACAAACTGGAAACATTTTCCATATAAGAATGACATGATATTTCACGTGCTCTACTGTTTCATACATCATCAATTTTGCACGAGATTTTGGCAAAGGAAAAGATCCTGCCTCCAAGAATTTTTATTTCTTGGACCACAAATAAAAATCCAAAAGTAAACAAAGACCAAACCAAAGAAGAAGGCATAAAACAATGAAAATCAGAACCATGATTTGCATGTAAACTGGAAAAAGAAATCATTAAAGTTGTTATTTAAAAAATGAAAATAAACATCACCTAAAAATAAAAAAAATAAGCTTTCTGCTCATTCTGATTATAATTAACGCTTATCAAAACAGAGCAGTCTTGCTCACAAAAGATTCAAAATCCTTGTTTACTCTTAAATATGAAAATAGCCCCACTTTGGAAATAATACTTCGTGTTCACCTCTGAATGCATACCTCAAAAATACTAAATTTTAGGAATATATCTTATGGAAATACCATGAGTCTACCAAATCTGTATACACAAAGATGTCCATTCAATATTATTAAAATATAAAAAATATTTAAAATCTATATTTTTCTAAAGTAAGGAGCTGATGAAGGACATACATTCACAGTACATTATTCTGCAGTCATTGAAAAATTATATGTAAGAAAATATAATGAGGTGGAGAACTGGCATTTGATCTCAAGTGGAAAAAAGTAAGGTGATTGATTCTATTTTAGTTGGAAAAAAATGTGCTTATGCATCAGAAAAGTTTTTAGTTTTATTCACCAGCATTTATCTCAATGTGACATAAAATTTCAGCAGTTTATTTGCATTGAAATTAAATATATTTTCTAAAATTTCTAGCAATGTATATACTATCTATATGATAAGAAAGCATTTGTTACAATAAATAAAAATCTGTATAAATAGTGGGAATTATCTTTTTACCAATAGGAAGACTACTTCTTAATTGATATTTCTGTTTCCAAACTCATGTCAGAATGTTCAGGTATGTCTAACTAGGACAAATCACCATCAAGGAAAAAACTGAACAAAGGACAAAAGCAGGTTAAGAACTAGAGAACCAGAGCAAGGGTGGAAGCCAGGGAACTTGAGAAGGCTACACAGGTCATCCCAGTGATCAAAGGGCCAGATGCTGAAACCCAACAGGTCAAAAGCAATTGTTTCCTGCCCAGATCCATCTTCCACATTAAACAGTCTCTCTCTTTCTCTCAGATTTTAATAGAGTTCTAGGATAGTCCTAATATCCCTGAAAATACATTAGGAAAGGCAACTTTAAAATAAATGCATAAATTATGGTTTTCTCTGAATATCTGTCCAGGAATAGGATTGCAAGATTATATGGTAGCTCTATTCTTAGTTTTTTAAGGAACTTCCATACTGTTATCCATAGTGATTGTATCAATTTACATTCCCACCAACAGTTTAGGAGTCCCCTATTCTCCACATCCTCTCCAGCATTTACTGTTTGTAGATTTTTTTATTATGATCATTCTGGTTGGTGTGATGTGATACCTCATTGGAGTTTTGATTTGCATTTTTCTAATAATTAGTGATGTTGAGCATTTTTTCATGTGCATCTTGGTCATCTGTATGTCCTCTTTGAAGAAATATCTCTTTAAGTCTTTCTCCCATTTTTTTGTTTGGGTTTTGTATGTTGAGTTGCATAAACTGTTTATATATTTTGGAGATTAATCCCTTGCTGGTTGCTGTCCATTATTGTTGTTTAGTCACTAAGTTGTATCTGACTTTTTTTGACCCCATGAACTGCAGCACGCCAGGCTTCCCTGTCCTTCATCATCTCCTGGCGTTTGCTCAAACTCATGTCCACTCAGTTAGTAATGCCATCTAATCATCTCATCCTCTGTTGCTCCCTTCTCTCCTTTCACTCAATCTTTCCAAACATCAGGTCTTTTCCAACGAGTAGGGTCTTTTCCAATGAGTCAATTCTTTGCATCAGGTAGCCAAAGTATTGTCCAGCATCAGTCCTTCCAATGAATATTGAAGATTGGTTTATTTGTTTGCAAATATTTTCTCCCGTTCTGTGGGCTATCTTTTCATTTTGTTTACATTTTCCTTTGCAGTGCAAAAGCTTTGAAGTTTAATTAGGTCCCATTTGTTTATTTTTGTTTTTATTTTCATTACCCTCTATGAGGTGGACCCCAAAAGTTCTTCTGTAATTTATGTCAGAGAGTGCATTACTTGTGTTCCTTTAAGAGTTTTATAGTTTTGATGTTTGATTTAGATCTTTAATACATGTTGAGTTTATCTTTGTATATGGTGTTAGGGAGTGTTCTAATTTCATTCTTTTACATGGCACTGTCCAATTTTCCCAGCACCACTTATCAAAGACACTGTCTTTTCTCCATTGTATATTCTTGCCTCCTTGGTCATAGATTAGGTGACCACAGGTATGTGAGTTTATCTCTGATCTTCCGATCCTGTTCCACTGATCTATATTTCTTTTTTTGTTTGTGAGCACCATATTGTATTGATGACTCTAGCTTTGGAGTATAGTCTGAAGTCAGGGAGCCTGATTCCTCCAGCTCCATTTTTCTTTCTCAAGATTTCTTTGGCTATTTGAGTGTTCTGTGCATCCATACAAATTGCAAAATTTTTTTGCTCTAATTCTGTGAAAAACACTATTGGTATCTTGATAAGGATTACACTGAATCTAGGTTGCTTTAGATAGTACAGTCATTTTGACAAGACTGAGTTTTCCAATATAAGAACATGGTATATCTCTCCATCTGCTTGTGTCACCTTTCATTTCTTTTATCAGTATCTTATAAGATACACATATCCCAATGTTCACTGCAGCATGATTTAAAATAGCCAAGATGTAGAAGCAACCTAAATGTCCATCAACAGAGGAATGGATAAAGAAGATATGGTCCATACATACAATGGACTATTGTGTGCTAAGTCACTTCGGTTGTGTCCAACTCTGTGACCCTGTGAACTATAGCCCGCCAGGCTCCTCTGTCCATGGGATTCTCCAGGCAAGAATACTGGAGTATTTTCAGTACTGAAATGGGTTGCTGTGCCCTCCCCCAGGGTATCTTCCCGACCCAGGGATCATACCTGCATCTCCTGTGGCTCCTGCATTGCAGGCAGATTACCGCTAAGCCACCAGGTAAGCCACAAAGGAATATTATGCTATGCTATGCTATGCTAAGTCACTTCAGTCGTGTCCGACTCTGTGCGACCCCATAGACGGTAGCCCACCAGGCTCCCCCGTCCCTGGGATTCTCCAGGCAAGAATACTGGAGCGGGTTGCCATTTCCTTCTCCAATGCATGAAAGTGAAAAGTGAAAGTGAAGTCGCTCAGTCGGGTCTGACTCTTAGCGACCCCATGGACTGCAGCCTACCAGGCTCCTCCATCCATGGGATTTTCCAGGCAAGAGTACTGGAGTGGGGTGCCATTACTCAGTCATAAAAAGAATGAAATAACACCATTTTCACAGACATGGATGGGCCTAGAGATAGTCATACTGCATAAAGTAAGTCAGAGAAAGACAAATATCGTATGATATCACTTACATGTGGAATGTAAAAAAAAAAGTTACAAATGAACCTATCTACAAAACAGAAATAGAGTCACAGATGTAGAAAACAAACTTATGGTTACCAGGTGAGAAAGGAGAGGGAATAGAATGGGAGCCTGGGAGTAACATATACATACTACTATATGTGTGTGTGTGTGTGTGTGATATGCATATATATATATATAAAACATATATGTATATACACACATACACACAAAAGATAACTAGTAAGAACCTTTTGTATACTACAGTGAACTCTACTCAATACTCTGTAATGGCCTATATGGGTAAATGATTTAAAAAAGAGTGGATATATGTATATGTATGCGCTTTCCCTGGTACTTCACCTGGTAAAGAATCTGTCAACAATGTGGGAGACCCCAGTTTGATTCCTGGGTCAGGAAGATCCCCTGGAGAAGGGATAGGCTACCCACTCCAGTATTCTTTGGCTTCCCTGGTGGATCAGCTGACAAAGAATCCAACTGAAATGCAGGAGACCTAGGTTCCATTCCTGGGTTGGGAGGATGCCCTGGAGGAGGGCATGGCAACCCACTCCAGTATTCTTGCCTGGAGAACCTCCATGAACAGAGGAGCCTGTCGGTCTACAGTCCATGCAGTCACAAAGAGTCAGACATGACTGACCGACTAAGGGCAGCACAGCACAGCACATGTATATGTATAACTGATTCACCTTGCTGTACAGCAGAAACTAATAGAACATTGTAAATCAACTATACTCCAAAAAAATGTAAATAAAATAAATACATTATATTCTACAGGAAACCAATACCCTAAATATAAATTCTACACTCTAAAGCAAAACTTCAGTCTCCAATTCCACAGTGGTTTTGGTGTGCACATTATGAAGAGACGATGAGGCTGTACGCTGCTTGGGAATGTACCTGCTAATGTGTCCCCAAATTATAAAGACCATGCCAATATTACTGATTGCTATAATGGGAGATAACTACTTAATGGATTTTAAATTTTTATCTCTAGATTAAAATAATATTGATTTAACTGAATTTTCTTTAAAAGCTGACAAATGCTGTTCTTTCTTCAACTGGTCCCTGAACGTCTCAAATTTTTTTCTGAAAAAAATGTCCAAAATTGAAGCTAGACCTGCTGCATTGAATATCATAGGATTCCATGCCAAGCATTTCTATGATATTTAATCTCATATTATGAATAGACAACAACTTTTAGAACAACCTGTTCAGTTCAGTTCAGTTGCTCAGTCATATCCTACTATTTGCGACCCCATGAACCACAGAATGCCAGGCTTCTCTATCCATCCCAAACTTCCAGAGTTTACCCAAACTCATGTCCATTGAGTCAGTGATGCCATCCAACCATCTCATCCTCTGTTGCCCCCATCTCCTCCTGCCCTCAATCGTTCCAAGCATCAGGGTATTTTCAAATGAGTCAGCTCTTTGCATCAGGTGGCCAAAGTATTGGAGTTTCAGCTTTAGCATCACTCCTTTCAAAGAAAACTCAGGGATGATCTCCTTTAGAATGGACTGGTTGGATCTCCTTCCAGTCCAAGGGACTCTCAAGAGTCTTCTCCAACACCATATTTCAAAAGCATCAATCCTTCAGCGCTCAGCTTTCTTTAAAGTCCAACTCTCACATGCATACACGACTACTGGAAAAACCATAGCCTTGACTAGACGGACCTTTGTTGGCAAAGTGATGTCTCTGCTTTTTAATATGCTGTCTAGGTTGGTCATAACTTTCCTTCCAAGGAGTAAGCATCTTTTAATTTCATGGCTGCAGTCACCATCTGCAGTGATATTGGAGCCCAAAAAATAAAATCAGCCACTGTTTCCCCATCAATTTGCCATGAAGTGATGGGACCAGATGCCATGATCTTCGTTTTCTGAATGTTGAGCTTTAAGCCAACTTTTTCACTCTCCACTTTCACTTTCATCAAGAGGCTCTTTAGTTCTTCTTCAATTTCTGCCGTAAGGGTGGTGTCATCTGCATATCTGAGGTTATTGATATTTCTCCCAGCAATCTCGATTCCAGCTTGTGCTTCATCCAGCCCAGTGTTTCTCATGATGTACTCTGCATAGAAGTTAAATAAGCACGGTGACAATACACAGCCTTGACATACTCCTTTTCCTATTTTGAACCAGTCTGTTGTCCCATGTCCACTTCTAACTGTTGCTTCTAGACCTGTATACAGGTTTCTCAAGACGCAGGTCAGGTGGTCTGGTACCCATCTCTATCAGAATTTTCCACAGTTTATTGTGATCCACACAGTCAAAGGCTTTGGCATAGTCAATAAAGCAGAAATAGATGTTTTTCTGGAACTCTCTTGCTTTTTCCATGATCCAGCGGATGTTGGCAATTTGATCTCTGGCTCCTCTGCCTTTTCTAAAACCAGCTTGAACATCTGGACGTTCACGGTTCATGTATTGCTGAACCCTGGCTTGGAGAATTTTGAATATTACTTTACTAGCATGTGAGATGAATACAATTGTGCGGTAGTTTGAGCATTCTTTGGCATTGCCTTTCTTTGGGATTGGAATGAAAACTGACCCTCTCCAGTCCTGTGGCCACTCCTGAGTTTTCCAGTTTTGCTGGCATACTGAGTGCAGCACTTTCACAGCATCGTCTTTCAGGATTTGGAATAACTCAACTGGAATTCCATCACCTCCACTAGCTTTGTTCATAGTGATACTTCCTAAAGCCCACTTGACTTCACATTCCAGGATGTCTGGCTCTAGATGACTGGTCACACCATCATGATTATCTGGGTTTCAAAGATATTTTTTGTATAGTTCTTCTGTGTATTCTTGTCACCTCTTCTTAGTATCTTCTTCTTCTGTTAGGTCCATACCATTTCTGTTTTTTATTGAGCCCATCTTTGCATGAAATGTTCCCTTGATATCTCTAATTTTCTTGAAGAGATCTCTAGTCTTTCCCATTCTATTGTTTTCCTCTAGTTCTTTGCATTGATCACTGAGGAAGGCTTTCTTATCTCTCCTTGCTATTCTTTGGAACTCTGCATTCAAATGGGTGTATCTTTTCTTTCCTCCTTTGCTTTTTGCCTCTCTTCTTTTCACAGCTATTTGTAAGGCCTCCTCAGACAGCCATTTTGCTTTTTTTCATTTCTTTTTCTTGGGGATGGTCTTGATCCCTGTCTCCTGTACAATGTCACAAACCTCTGACCATAGTCCTTCAGGCATTCTGTCTATCAGATCTAGGCCCTTAAATCTATTTCTCACTTCCACCGTATAATTGTTAGGGATTTGATTTAGGTGATACCTGAATGGTCTAGTTGTTTTCCCTACTTTCTTCAATTTAAGTCTGAATTTGGCAATAAGAAGTTCACGGTATGAGCCACAGTCAGCTCCCGGTCATGTTTTTGCTGATTGTATAGAGCTTCTCCATCTTTGGCTGCAAAGAACATAAACAATCTGATTTCGGTGTTAGCCATCTGGTGATGTCCATGTGTAGAGTCTTCTCTTGTGTTGTTGGAAGAGGGTGTTTGCTATGACCAGTGCATTCTCTTGGCAAAATTCTATTAGCCTTTGCCCTGCTTCATTCTCTACTTCAAGGCCAAATTTGCCTGTTACTCCAGATGTTTCTTGACTTCCTACTTTTGCATTCCAGTCCCCTATAATGAAAAGGACATCTTTTTGGGGTGTTAGTCCTAAAAGGTCTTGTAGGTCTTCACAGAACCTTTCAACTTCAGATTCTTTAGCATTACTGGTCCGGGCATAGACTTGATTACCGTGATATCGAATGGTTGTCTTTGAAAACAAACAGAGATCATGCTGCTGTTTTTGAGATTGCATCCAAGTACTGCATTTTGGACTCTTTTGTTGACTACAATGGCTACTCCATTTCTTCTAAGGGATTCCTGCCCTCAGTAGTAGATATAATGGACATCTGAGTTAAATTCACCCATTCCAGTCCATTTTAATTTGCTGATTCCTCAAATGTCAACATTCACTCTTTCCATCTCCTGTTTGACCACTGTCAATTTGCCTTGATTCAAGGACCTAACATGTTCTAAAATCATCCGATGATAATTTCAATTAGTTATTGTTATTTATTAAGTTGGTAATAGTAATGACAGTGATAACATAGTTTTACTTCATTACACCTGTGATAAAAATATGACCCAAAGACTGGCTCTTCAAGCAGAAGTTCTCCAGCTGGCTTCTCAGATATTCCCAGCTTTCCATAGAGTCCCATTATCTCCCACTGGCAAACCTCAAGGGTCAGTTTCTTCTTCAAGCACTTGACCACTGGTCCAAAGGGTCTTTCCTTGCACTTCTTATGAGACCTCCTTCACAGCTAATTTCAGTAGAGCTATCCAGAACAGCTACTTAAAGTGCAAAATCCACCTCTCCCTCTCTGTGGATATCTCAGTGTACAATACATTTCACCAAGTACAGGCTGGCTACTCAATGTATCTTAGTTTAGGTTAACATATAAAGCCAGGATTTACAGCCATCTCCAACTCCAATTATACTCTGCGTTCACTTAGTGTGACATCTGAACATTTGTGCTTAACCACACACCTTACTGAGCCAACTGATTTCATACAGTCCACTAGGTCATACAGTCCACTAGGCAACAGAGGTGTTTACAAGGAATTGAAGATGAACAATGCCCAAAGTGAAAATGTGTGTTAGTCGCTCAGTCGTGTGGGACTCTTTGCAACCCCATGGACTGTAGCCCACCAGGATACTCTGTCCATGGAATTCTCCAGGCAAGAATATTGGAGTGAATAGCCATTCCCTTTTCCAGAGGATCTTCCCGATCAATGGATTCAACCCAGGTCTCCTGAATTGCAGATTCTTTACTGCCTGAGCCATCAGACGATGCCCAAGGCTCCTTGAAGAGATCAGCAAGGAGAAAATGAAAGACAACCTAATTAGAGTAATATATGGTATTTATAAGTTATATAATACATATGTGAAAGTGCAAGTGAAAGCCACTCAGTCATGTCCAACGCTTTGCGACCCCATGGACTATCCAGTCCATGGAATTCTCCAGGCTCTGGCCTGAAGAATACTGGAATGGTTAGCCATTCCCTTCTCCAGGGGATCTTCCCAACCCAGGGATAAACCCAGGTCTCCTACATTGCAGGCAGATTCTATACCAGCTGAGCCAATAGGGAAGCCAAAAAAATACTGGAGTAGGTTACCCTGCCCTCCTCCAGGGTATCTTCTCAACCCAGGGCTCAAATCCAGGTCTCCAGCATTCAGGTGGATTCTTTGCCAACTGAGCCACCAGGGAAGCCCAAAGAAAGTGAAACTCGCTCAGTCGTGTCTGACTCCTTGTGACCCCATGGACTATACAGTCAATGGAATTCTCCAGGTCAGAATACTGGCGTGGGTAGCTGTTCCTTCTTCAGGGGAACTTCCCAACCCAAGGATCAAACCCAGGTCTTCCACATTGCAGGTGGATTCTTTAACCACCTGAACCACCAGCGAAGCCCAAGAATACTGGAGTGGGAAGCCTATCCCTTCTCCAGCAGATCTTCCTGACCCAGGAATCAAACCAGGGTCTCCTTCAGGGCAGGTGGATTCTTTACCAGCTGAGCTACCAGGAAAGCCCTATGTATCATATACGTATCACATATGTATCAAACTGTAAAATCACACACACATACACACAAATTTGAATTTTAAACAAGATTCAACATCTACCACAAATAGCAAAAGTTACCTAGCTAGCTAACACTGCTTGTATTTAATAATTATTTAAATAAAATGTGCCTCTTTTTATAATTCTTAAAAAAAGCTGACATTAAGAGGCTAAATGGGCACTGTCTAAGGTCCCACTTTGGCACTGATTCTGACTACATCATTGCTCAAAACATTAATGATGGGAATGTTATAAAGATCATTAACCAGGAAGGGGATAAAGAGGCAGATAAAATAAAATATGCATGCTTCATTGACACTGGCCTAAGGCACCATGGAACCTTTTCTTTGTTATTCTTTTTCATTATATAAACTGTATATCCTAATTCCTAATTCTGCATGACCTGTCATTATGGAGAAATAATAGAGAATATATCCAGAGTGAGTTGTGGCTTCCCTTAAAAATGAAAATCCCATTTAAAAAGAAGGATGAGGGCTTCCCTGGTGGCTCGGTGCTAAAGAATCTGCCTGCTAATGCAGAAGAAATGGGTTCGATCCCCGGTTCAGAAGGATACCATGTGCTGCATTGAGCCTGCGCTCTAAATCCCAGGAACCACAACATTGGGCCCACATGATGCAACTACTGGAGCCCATGTGCCCTAGGGCCCATGCTCCACAACAAGAGAAGCCACAGCAATGAGAATCCCTGCACTACAACTAGAGAGTAGTCCCCACGTGCCACAGCTAGAGAAAAGCCTGCACAGCAACAGATGCAGCACAATGAAAAATAAATAAATAAATAGATTTTTTAAATAATAAGAATGAAACATAAAGAATGAGCAGAAACAGAGTTAAATACAATGGCTACTCTGACGACACAGAATAGGAACTTTAGATTTCAACATTCAGAAGGTTGGGGTGGCCAATGTAAAGGAAATAATCACAGAGATATGGGCAAAAACTGAACCCAAAAAACCTGCATCCAGAGAGATACAACTCTTTTCTTAGCACACAAAGTAGGTCTTTTGAGGTTTCTTGCAGTACAAGTTGAGAGTACCAGTAATAGGTATGTATCATACTTCGATTTTAGAAATGAATCAATATTCAAAGTGACAGTTTTTAAAAGCATTCTAAATGGAAAAACACTCAGAACCATAGTGTGAAAAACATAACTTATATCATAACAACCAAAATGTCGTATATTAAACTATAATATTATGCAAATCATATAAAATCACAATATTATTAAAGCTCAAGTATTGTCATTGGCAATTAGAGAGCAGCTTGTATATCGGAGTTTTCAATTGGAAAAAATATTGGGTCTTTTAAAATGCAATTTAGAAAACACAAATGGAGGGAATGACCAAGGATGTCTATATAAGGTCTAGTTATAATATAGTCACTATAATTAAGAGATCTTGTAAACCTTAAAAGGAATTCTACTGCTTGAAGTGATAGGGTAAACTCAAGTAGAAATTAGTTTACTTTGCTGAAGTTATTTCAGTCCTCTGCCCATCATTTTAGCCAATTTTTCTAATGAATATTACCAACCCTCATTTTACCTGGCACAATTCATACAAGCTAACAACACAACTGCAGCTTCCCCAGGTGCCTACAACTTAGCGAGCATGCATACAACAACACAATGATCCTATTTTCTGACTTACACTCTGAAAGGGATTTTTTCCTAATTTTTGATAGTCTTGAATGGCATAAGAATTAAATATGTTTATGAAAGCATGTAAGAAGTTGTTTTGTTGAAAAACGTGAAATAAAGACTAGGAAAAACTGAGACAGTTAAACACAGTTAATGTTATCTTTTTTTTTTTTTAAGTAACGATCAAGATTTAATCACACGGTTAATCTTATATTTGAAGTCAAATAATTGATGTGTAACCAACCAAAGGTGTGTGACAACATCTTAATGTAATACAAAATCTTAATGCAATGCAATACTTTTGTATTAATATTTCATGTTTAAGGTGTTCAACTTATTTATTCCTTAAAATTATAACTCTGTGTGAATAAATTTGATTAGCACATCACATAATTGATTTCTTATTAAAAGGAAGAAACTAGAAATAAATAAAACTCCTACCTTTTCCCCCCCATGCAGAGTGGAAGAGGCAGTTCTCCAAGGGCACTTGTTTTCGGTCCTGACAGGAAGGAAGCACTCAGAGAATCCATTTCCTGCAGTTGCTATTATCAGTCTCCACAGCCATAATAAGTCTCTCACTCTTCCTTGCTTTCAGATGTCCTAAAAAGTCATAGATATGCTTTCTCATTATTTTAAAAATACAAAAATAAAATATACCAATTAAAAAGAAGGGAGTATGGTGGCCAGAAATATGTATTCACTTTTGCTTAACTCTTAATTTGAAGGCACATTTTATCTTTTTTTCTGAAATAATTTCAAACTTACAGAAATGTTGCAAGAATTATACAAAGGAGCCTGTACCCTTCACTCAGATTCATCGACTGTTAATTTTTGGCCTCACTAGCACTCTCTCTCTCTCTCACACACTTTCTATATATATGTATCTTTACATACACATAAAAAAATTTCCAAAACAAATTGAGAGGAAATCTTAGACACTGTACTTCATTATTCCTTTAGCATTTCAGTGTCATCTGTTGAGAAAAGGACATTCTCTTACAAAGTTCCAGTATAATGAAAAATTTTAAGAAATGAACAATGATGCTGTTATTTAATCCACAGTCCATATTCAAAATTCACCAATTATTTAGCCACATCAATGCAACAAGTAGTCTTCACAAATAAATTGGACATTCTATCTTCATTAAAATACAACGGATAACCAGAAGTTGTAAAAAGCCATTTTTTTCCCAGAAGGCATAGGTACTAACATATATTTATAACTATGAACAAACATAACAGAATGTCTTCTGCTGTCTACATAGAAAAATATATATATTGAACTATGGTAACATAGCCTAGCTACCTACTAGAAATGGGCAACTAGGAGAATATACAAATAAGAGAATTAACATTTAATCAACTGGCACCCCACTCCAGTACTCTTGCCTGGAAAATCCCATAGACAGAGGAGCCCGGAGAACTGCAGTCCATGGGGTCGCTAAGAGTCGGACACAACTGAGCGTCTTCACTTTCACTTTTCACTTTCATGCATTGGAGAAGGAAATGGCAACCCACTCCAGTATTCTTGCCTGGAGAATCCCAGGGACGGGGGAGCCTGGTGGGCTGCCATCTATGGGGTCACACAGAGTCGGACATGACTGAAGCAACTTAGCAGCACCAGCAACTCTTTTATTATATGATAATAATGGAAGAAAAATAGAATTCAAACACAATTACAGTCTGTAGAATCCTGATCTCACAGATTCATAAAGTTAATTCGCCTACTGCCATTTTACAAGTTTAACAGTGTGAAGATCTTCCAATAAGATAGCAAAAGCTAAAGAACAAGTGTTTTTTCAAAGTTTGAGTTCAGTATTTGTGGGAAAAGAAGATTCCCTTCTGCTGAGGCATTCTTAGGGCTTAAAGTAAAACCTAACCTTCATACCATGACAGTTTACAATGAAATTATCAATATGAGAGAAATGGGATTAATAATTCAATCAATAAGGGGACTGCTGGAGCAATCTATTTAAAAAAAAAAAAAAAAACAATATCCTTTACATCACTGTACACACTGCTCAGGAAACCTTGGAAGACGTCCCAAAAGATAAAAGTACTAAAGTGAAGTGAAGTGAAGTCACTCAGTCGTGTCTGACTCTTTGTGACCCCATGGACTGTAGCCCACCAGGCTTCTCCATCCATGGGATTTTCCAGGCCTGAGTACTGGAGTGGGTTGCCATTTCCTTCTCCCGGGGATCTTCCCAACCCAGGGATTGAACCCAGGTCTCCCACATTGCAGGCAGAGGCTTTACCATCTGAGCCACCAGGGAATCTGTTAAGGCTAATTCCAGGACAACTATACAAGATGAAGACATCAGGGACACCTCCCTGAACAGACCAGTGAGATAGGAAATTCCAGCAGTTTTCAGTAAAAGATAGTCAATATTTGACTTTGTAAATGCATAAACACCTCATTTAATGAACACTCTTATTAAAGCTAGAGCATTATAGTCTAACAAATAATACTAGAATGAAGATTAACTTAATGTACCACAGTACTGTAAGGAGGCACAGGCCTGTAAGAGGCAAATATGAGTGGAAATCTCAGCTCTCTTACTTATTTACCTAAATAAAATCTTTTTCTGTTTAAACTTTCAGAATTCCAGCCACCCCAATAACAAACTTCTCTGTATCTGCAACAGACTCTCTTAAATGTTAATAAAGAAAAGTAATTGAGTCGTATTCTACTGACTGTATCACAACTGTATTGTACAGTATATATGCTGTGTAGCTTAATATGCTTTATACACAACGAGCTCTCAAGTATTTTTAAGAAAACTAATAAAGAATTTATGCTCAATGGGCATTTACATCTACCCAAGGAATTAGGGGGGCTTCCCTGAAGGCTCGACTTCCTGGTGGCTCAGATGGTAAAAGTGTCTGCCTACAGTGTGCGAGACCCAGGTTCGATCCCTGGGTCCGGAAGATCCCTTGGAGAAGGAAATGGCAACCCACTCCAGTATTCTTGCCTGGAAAATCCCATGGATGGAGAAACTTGGTAGGCTACAATCCATGCGGTCACAAAGAGTTGGACACGACTGAGCGACTTCACTTTCCCTGAAGGCTCAAATGATAAAGAATCTGCCTGCAATGCAGGCGACTGGGTTCCATCCCTGGGTTAGGAAGATCCCCTGAAGAAGGGACTGGCAACCCACTCCAGTATTCTTGCCTGGAGAACTCCAGAGACATTCTGGTGGGCTACAGACCATGGGGTGTGCTATAGTCCATGCAGTTGTGTATCACTGATCCTATTCGTGATGCCAATTGTCTTGCTGTTCACACTCTTCCCACAGTTCACTGAACCAAGGGTAGGCAAGGCATGAGCTAACAGGCTGGAAGAAGACTCCAGGAGCTGTAGGAACTGCAGACATGTTTATTCTCTCCTGGCTGGCACGGCAGCCATAACACAACCTCTCTCCTGACTGACAGAGCAGCCTCAGCAGCAGCCACAACAAAACCATAATATAGCCATAATGGAGCCATAACATAACCTCATATAACATTCTCGTGATGTCGCTCCAATGTAGCCCCAATGCAGCAGCAGCCAGGGCTTCCATGATGAAGTTCATACAGGCTTACCATACACAGTAGCCCATGACCATGCAAGTACCTTGTGACATACATGCACAGTGCTGTAAGTGATCAGAGTTGTTACATTATCTTGCTAAGTCACTGTTTACAGAACATGGGGCTAGAAGTGTGAGAGCATGGGACAAGAGAGCCTGATTGCTGCCATCTTGTTAATTTTCCCACAGGTCACAAAGAGTGAGGCATGACTGAATGACTAACACACACACACAGAAGGAATTTTTACCATAACTGCTTCTGTACTTTAGAACTAAAATGTATATAAACTTTTCTGTCAATTCAAAGTTTAAAAGAGTAATTTTTAAAGATATGCCTTGCTCTCCTTTTAAAAGGAAATTATGTATTTCAGGGTTATTTAATATAATAAGAAAAGTTTTAACAATTACTTAGGGTTTTGCTTCTTGTTTTTTTCATTTAGAGACCATGTTTAAAAACTGCTAGTTGGAAATTTTGTAAACAATATTCATAATCATTTCAATCCCCTCAGTGTGCCTCTGTAAGCAAGTCTTCTATTTTGTGCAATTAAATTATATATATATAATTGAAAATATATATTGAATATATATTATATAATTGAAAATATATATTATATATAATTGAAAATATTTTGTGTTTAACAAAAGTAAATTTAGCTAAATTACAGATAAAAATAAAAACTTAAGGGTGCTTGGCAGATAATTCAATTATAATGTTCAGCTTACAGAAAAGGAAACAAATAAAGCAAGACAAAAAAAAGTTCAAACAAAATCAAATTTGATATCTCATTTGTGCACCATGTTCACATGAATAATGTGAAAGAAGAAATTACTTCCTCACTTTACATAAATTCATTCTTAGCTTCATTTTTAAGGATAATTAGGTTTTAATTTGAAAAATTCTTTTAAAATGTATTGTCTGCTGATGCTATTACTAACAACCCCGAGTACAATATTCTTGGAGCCATGCCACCCCTGACAGTCCATCTGACACCCTCCCTGCATAAATCATCCAACTAATTCACATCTTTAAATTGTAATATTTAATCCCCAAATCAAAATTTTGAAAAGAATGGCCAACTAGGGGTAAAAAAAAAAAAAAAAATCAAAGTTCCTTGGAATAGGGAATGTGAAAACATGGTAACAGCTGCTAGGCACTGATGAAGAATTTTTTTTATTTTTCATCCAAAATAGAAATCATTAAATTCTCCAAGAAGAGTTAGAGACAGCCTTGACTTTCTGTGCTGTTTTTAAAAGCTTTACTACATCTCCAAAGAAGGGAGTGGCTACCTTTAACATTTATTTGGTAGCTATTTACTTGGAGCAAAAACTGAGGGCACCGGGATGGAGCCAAAGCAAAAACAATACCCAGCTGTAGATGTGACTGGTGATAGAAGCAAGGTCTAATGCTGTAAAGAGCAATATTGCATAGGAACCTGGAATGTCAGGTCCATGAATCAAGGCAAATTGGAAGTGGTCAAACAAGAGATGGCAAGAGTGAATGTCGACATTCTAGGAATCAGCGAACTGAAATGGACTGGAATGGGTGAATTTAACTCAGATGTCCATTATATCTACTACTGTGGGCAGGAATCCCTCAGAAGAAATGGAGTGGCCATCATGGTCAACAAAAGAGTCTGAAATGCAATACTTGGATGCAATCTCAAAAACGACAGAATGATCTCTGTTCGTTTCCAAGGCAAACCATTCAATATCACAGTAATACAAGTTTATGCCCCAACCAGTAATGCTGAAGAAGCTGAAGTTGAATGGTTCTATGAAGACCTACAAGACCTTTTAGAACTAACACCCAAAAAAGATGTCCTTTTCATTATAGGGGACTGGAATGCAAAAGTAGGAAGTCAAGAAACACCTGGAGTAACAGGCAAATTTGGCCTTGGAATACGGAGTGAAGCAGGGCAAAGACTAATAGAGTTTTGCCAAGAAAATGCACTGGTCATAACAAACACCCTCTTCCAACAACACAAGAGAAGACTCTATACATGGACATCACCAGATGGTCAACACCGAAATCAGAATGATTATATTCTTTGCAGTCAAAGATGGAGAAGCTCTATACAGTCAGCAAAAACAAGACCAGGAGCTGACTGTGGCTCAGACCATGAACTCCTTATTGCCAAATTCAGACTTAAATTGAAGAAAGTAGGGAAAACCACTAGACCATTCAGGTATGACCTCAATCAAATCCCTTATGATTTTACAGTGGAAGTGAGAAATAGATTTAAGGGCCTAGATCTGATAGATAGAGTGCCTGATGAACTATGGAATGAGGTTCGTGACATTGTACAGGAGACAGGGATCAAGACCATTCCCATAGAAAAGAAATGCAAAAAAGCAAAATGGCTGTCTGGGGAGGCCTTACAAATAGCTGTGAAAAGAAGAGAAGTGAAAGCAAAGGAGAAAAGGAAAGATATAAACATCTGAATGCAGAGTTCCAAAGAATAGCCTTTGGAACTATTCTCTGGAAGAGTTCCAAAGAAGAGATAAGAAAGCCTTCTTCAGTGATCAATGCAAAGAAATAGAGGAAAACAACAAAATGGGAAAGACTACGGATCTCTTCAAGAAAATCAGAGATACCAAAGGAACATTTCCTGCAAAGATGAGCTCGATAAAGGACAGAAATGGTATGGACCTAACAGAAGCAGAAGATATTAAGAAAAGATGGCAAGAATACACAGAAGAACTGTACAAAAAAGATCTTCATGACCCAGATAAACACGGTGGTGTGATCACTGACCTCGAGCCAGACATCCTGGAATGTGAAGTCAAGTGGGCCTTAGAAAGCATCACTATGAACAAAGCTAGTGGAGGTGATGGAATTCCAGTTGAGCTATTCCAAATCCTGAAAGATGATGCTGTGAAAGTGCTGCACTCAATATGCCAGCAAATTTGGAAAACTCAGCAGTGGCCACAGGACTGGAAAAGGTCAGTTTTCATTCCAATCCCAAAGAAAGGCAATGCCAAAGAATGCTCAAACTACCACACAATTATACTCATCTCACACGCTAGTAAAGTCATGCTCAAAATTCTCCAAGCCAGGCTTCAGCAATATGTGAACCGTGAACTTCCTGATGTTCAAGCTGGTTTTAGAAAAGGCAGAGGAACCAGAGATCAAATTGCCAACATCCGCTGGATCATGGAAAAAGCAAGAGAGTTCCATAAAAACATCTATTCCTGCTTTATTGACTATGCCAAAGCCTTTAACTGTGTGGATCACAATAAACTGTGGGAAATTCTGAAAAAGATGGGAATACCAGACACCTGATCTGCCTCTTGAGAAATTTGTATGCAGGTCAGGAAGCAACAGTTAGAACTGGACATGGAACAACAGACTGGTTCCAAATAGGAAAAGGAGTTCGTCAAGGCTGTATATTGTCACCCTGTTTATTTAACTTACATGCAGAGTACATCATGAGAAATGCTGGACTGGAAGAAACACAAGCTGGAATCAAGATTGCTGGGAGAAATATCAAGAACCTCAGATATGCAGATGACATCACCCTTATGGCAGAAAGTGAAGAGGAACTCAAAAGCCTCTTGATGAAAGTGAAAGTGGAGAGTGAAAAAGTTGGCTTAAAGCTCAACATTCAGAAAACGAAGATCATGGCATCCGGTCCCACCACTTCATGGCAAATAGATGGGGCAACAGTGCAAACACTGGAAACAGTGTCAGACTTTATTTTTCTGGGCTCCAAAATCACTACAGATGGTGACTGCAGCCATGAAATTAAAAGACGCTTACTCCTTGGAAGGAAAGTTATGACCAACCTAGATAGCATATTCAAAAGCAGAGACATTACTTTGCCAACAAAGGTTCGTCTAGTCAAGGCTATGGTTTTTCCTGTGGTCATGTATGGATGTGAGAGTTGGACTGTGAAGAAGGCTGAGTGCCAAAGAATTGATGCTTTTGAACTGTGGTGTTGGAGAAGACTCTTGAGAGTCCCTTGGACTGCAAGGAGATCCAACCAGTCCATTCTGAAGGAGATCAGCCCTGGGATTTCTTTGGAAGGAATGATGCTAAAGCTGAAACTCCAGTACTTTGGCCACCTCATGCGAAGAGTTGACTCATTGGAAAAGACTCTGATGCTGGGAGGGATTGGGGGCAGGAGCAGAAAGGGACAACAGAGGATGAGATGGCTGGATGGCATCACTGACTCGATGGACGTGAGTCAGAGTGAAATCCGGGAGTTGGTGATGGACAGAGAGGCCTGGCATGCTGCGATTCATGGGGTCGCAAAGAGTCGAACACGACTGAGCGACTCATCTGATCTGAACGAGCCAAATAAACTATAAGTACCACATTTTCTTAGATTCATCTCCTTGGGTTTCAAATACCCACTTCTTCCTTCTGCTTTTCAAACCTGAGTCAGGAAGAAGCACTTGGGGTAGGGGTTCGCTTCACTACAACTAGAGGGGCTTATAAGCAAACAATATAAATAAAACAAGTTGAGTTGTCTGCTTACCATGCTTTCTTAAGCTGCTCTGACCAAAGTATATATTTCATAAATGTGGGTAGCTTTGTCATGGAACCATTTAGGGAGGAAAATCCAATGAAGGGAGTTCTACTGCATCTAGACTCCAAAACATACAATGTTTGTATGAATTCCATGAGGGTATTTATCAGCATTATATGCTAGAATCTGACAACTTGATTTTGAATTCCAACACAATACATGAGGGGAAGATCCCTTGGAGAAGGAAATGGCAACCCAGTCCAGTACCCTTGCCTGGAAAATCCCATGGACAGAGGAGCCTGGTAGGCTACAGTCCATGGGGTCGCAAAGAGTCGGACATGACTAAGCGACTTCACTCACTTCAATGCAGGAACGATCACAGAAGAGCAAATGAATTAACCTCTCCTCATCTCTTTACTTCATTCATACATAATAGCTGGGAAGATCCCCTGCAGGAGGGCATGGCAACCCACTCCAGTCCTCTTGCCTGGAGAATTCCATGGACAGAAGAGCCTGGTGGGCTACAGTCCATAGGGTCGCACAGAGTCAGACACAATTGAAGTGACTAAGCAGCAGCAGCAGCAGCAGTTAGCTCATCACATGGTAAGAGTGAAATTTAATAGAATGTGTATAACTTTCACAGCATATAATATTTAACCATGCTTTGGGCTCCAAGTACCAGACTTCTAGAGTAGCAACATCTTGAACTCATATACCAAGTTGCTGAAGGTGGGCACCTGCACACATGTGCTCAATGACTCAACACTATGAGGGTCACATCTCTATTAGACTCATAGCCTTTTTCTTATGATAATAAACTCATGGTTACAAGACGGCTTCCTTAGATCTGATCATCACATTAATGTTTTCTAGCCAGCCTCACCCCCAGGTTTCATTAACTGAAAATATGCAATCTCTATCAAATTCCTAATGGCATTTTTCACAGAAATAGAGTAAAAAAATTCACAATTTGTATGGAAACACAAAAGACCTCAAATAGCCAAAGTGATCCTGAGAAAGAAAAATGGAACTGGAGGAATCAGGCTCCCTAACTTCAGACTATACCAAAGCCACCATCATCAAAACAGCATGGTACTGGCACAAATACAGATCAATGGAATAGAACAGGAAGTCCAGAAATAAAGCCAGACACCTATGGTCACCTAATCTATGACAAAGAAGGCAAGAATATACAATGGAGAAAAGACAGTCTCCTTGATAAGTGGTGCTGAGAAAATTGGACAGCTACATATAAAAGAATGAAATCGAAACACTCCCTAACACCATACACAAAGATAAATTGAAAGTGGATTAAAGACCTAAATATAAGGCCAAACACTATATAAACCTAAGAAGAAAACACAGGCAGACTATTCTTTGACATAAATCACAGCAAGATCTTGTTTAACTCACCTCCTAGAACAATGCAAATAAAAACCAAAATAAACAAATTAGACCTAAGCAAACTTCAAAGCTTTTGCACAGCAAAGGAAACCATAACAATATGAAAACACAATACTCAGAATGGGAGAAAATACTGGCAAATGAAGCAACTGACAAGGTATTAATCTCCAAAATATACAAACAGCTCATGCAGTTCAATATCAAAAATAATTGGAAATAGATGCTTAGCTTCAAGAAAGTACCCAAGGGAGAGAGCAAGGGAAATGGCTGTTAGAAAAAATAATTAACAGTACCTGCCACATAATTTCCTTTGAATAACTATAAAAAGTATGTTAGTAATGTTAATAAATCCCCATAAAAATATTTTATTTTTACTCTACATAGTGTACATTTATATTTGTCCTAGGGTTGCTTACTTCATCAAACCCCATAAGCCTCCCTCACTCTGATCTCAACAGTACATGATAACATGTGTTTTTCACAAAAGGTGATTAATATGCCTTCTGTAAAACCTGGCACAGTCATCAGAACAACAGAGGGGACATATCATGGGATCACCCTAAGGAATAAAAGATCAAATATATCCAATTATTTTATTTAATCAATTTACTAAAATTATATTTTTAATAACTAAAATATCAAATTGTGCAATTTAAACACAATGCTTCCTTTAAACAATTACTCTGTAATTAGTCCAGGGAGGTAAGATGTCCTGTCTGAAGTTGCAAAACCTGACTCTATACTTTGCACATTGGTTCTGCTAGCTTACACATGCTTAAATCTTTATTGCCATCTTCTGGAGGATGTGCTTCTATATGCAAATAAGTAATACTGGGCCAATACATTTCCTCTGAAACTGAGATCTGGAAACTCATGCCCTTTTGGGTGACTCAAATTAAAATAAAGGTCAAACGCCATAATCACAGAGCATCTTAACCTGGGCCATGGAGACAAGTCACTTTAGAGTGCATTTCAAAAATAACAAGAAAGCCTGCTGCTGCTGCTAAGTCGCTTCAGTCGTGTCCGACTCTGTGCGACCCCATAGACAGCAGCCCATCAGGCTCCCCCGTCCCTGGGATTCTCCAGGCAAGAACACTGGAGTGGGTTGCCATTTCCTTCTCCAATGCAGGAAAGTGAAAAGTGAAAGTGAAGTCGCTCAGCCGTGTCCAACTCTTAGCGACCCCATGGACTGAAGCCTACCAGGCTCCTCCATCCATGGGATTTTCCAGGCAAGAGTACTAAAGTGGGGTGCCATTGCCTTGCCTAGAAAAACAAGAGCCCATTTATAAGCAAAGGCTTGTATATCCACTATTATAGTTTCATATTAGTTTCAATAGATAAACGAACCATGGCAAAAAACAGGTACTACTGGAAATATTGATCTTTTAAATGTATCAGTCGCCTCCACATTAGTGTAAATGAGTTTGGAGTGCTTTCTTTTTATGACAGATGATGAATGAGGTGCAGGGGTGAAGAATACAATTCATGAATGACATGAATATCATTTCTCTAAACATCACATAGTTCAGCCCTGCTGCCAAATAGGTACACACAAGAAGTCACAGTTTGAATCTGGAATTGCTTACAGAGGGAAAGACCAAGCTGTGAAAGAAACAATGATTTTATTTGGCAGCCAAGGCATGGCATCCAAGGGAGTATGGCACCACAGTTTTCTGACCTCAATTCATTAATCAACTACAAGGCAAGGTGAGCAGTCATAGGAAGCAGCTTAGGTAGAGAGGCTGACAGCTAAAACTGGAGAAATCCATCAGCATAGAGTAGCAACTCAGTCACCTAGCCATGGCTCAAGATTAAATTCCAGTCTCTGAGTCCATGGCTATGAAAAGTAGCACAACAATTCAGTACTAGAGTTACTGGGGTATTGAAAGTGTATTACGACAAGAAACACTAGTACAGTGCATTTTACCCTCCTTGCTTCTAGGTTTACAAAGAAAATGGATGCAAGTGCTCACAGAAGAGGCTCTGGGCACTCAGCACTTCTGTAATCCTTCATTTCCACATACCAGAAGGGACAATCCAGTGGGGAGAAGAGACTAAAGACTGGTTCTCTGAATCACACCCACGGGCAAAGCCAGAAGGAAGAAAATAAGAGGAACTTGAAGCCCAAACTCAGGTCAGGAAGGTACCTAGGGTTGTGGCTGAGCTCTGAATAGAAAGCAGATGGCTCTTGCCATGCAAGTAGAAGATACAGTACCTATAGTGTCCTTTATTTAAAGGATATACTCATATTGTTCAAACATTCATTCATGAAACAAGTATTTACTGAATCTGTACTATAGGAGGAGCATAATGTTAAGCACTACAGATACACCATGAAAAAAATACATACAGTCTGCTCTTTAAAATATTACTGACATTAAGTAACAAACTCAAATCTTTTCTTACATATTTCAGTAAGTATCATATGGGAAAAGAACACAAGACTTGTTCTAAGAAAGAACAATAGAGCCAAGTGGCCAACTACTTTTTGAGTTAAGAGATCAAAAATGATCTTTCTAAGGAAGGTATGTTCCAAGAACAAGCAACAGAGAAACAAATTCTAACAGTTTAAATAAATTTAAACTTTAATATCATTATACATGTGATATTATATAGTGATATATAATAATATATACAGATATATTACTATAGAGGGATTATTGTCCAATGATTAATGGCAAACAACTAAAATCAACTTTCAAAAGACTGGTTTTACTATGAAATATAACATTACTGCTGGATTCTTAACGACCTGTCCTTTCAGGTAAGAGAAGAGTTTAACCTTTCATGAGAGACCAGAAGATGAAGAGAGAAGAGCATATCCCATATACTAGTTATATATAGGTATATCTACTTCTAAAACAGCATTATTTAATCTTGGTTATTATTTATGCAATCTAAATATAACAGCTGAAATTTGGGCAAACAAGCAAACTCAAATGGGTATCTGCGTTCAAGATCAGAGGCTTCCAAGTTGATAGAAGAATCTTGAGCACTAGTGGGTACACCTAGTTCTAGGAAAAATATCAGAGTAATTTCAAGCAGTATTTATAGAATAAGCAGACAAACTTATTGGGGCAAATTGTACAATCAAATTCGCAATGCTATCAATTTCCAAAGGAGGGTAAAAATTCTAAACTTTGAATGACTCAACTGGAGATTAATGGGCCTACAAATTTTGCTTTTATATACAAAAGTTTGTGAGCATATAGTAGGAAATATGAAGGGGTCCTCCAGGGGTATATTTTATATGGTGTCTTAAATGTGTGAAATTTTCATCAAGTATATGCTTATAATTTGCAGAAACTTTTTTGTTGGTATATAATATGAAAATGCCAATTAAAATTTGTTTGGCATTTTTTAGTTTGAGAAGAAAAAAATCAAGTCCAGGAAAATTCAGATATACTTTTATGGGACACAAGAGAACAATATTTTAAAAGGAAAATTTAGAGCAGCTTTTACAGAATTGTGAATCAGTTAGGAAGCCATTCCCAAGCATGCTACTTATTTTAAATAATAGGAGGATTTTCAAGAAGTACATGAAAGCCAATAAAATCAGAAATCATTGTGTTTACCTAAAATAAAATTTCACCTTAACTGCAGATTTTGAAAATCAGTGTCATCCTTTAATCTGTATTTTAATCATAACTTTATCTTCACATATGGTCTTAATTTACACACACCTGGAAAGTTTTATATTTGCTCTTTTGCAATTTCAATCAATGCCTAAGGCAAGTGCTCATAAAACTATAAACAATGTGTTTGCATCTTTCATCTATCAAGCAAAAAATAAAAGGAGCAGGATGCTTACTCTATAAGAACAATGGAGAAAAATCTGAAGTTGTACTTAATAGTTATGAAATAATCTAAGCTAAAGTAAAAATATTTCTCTTTGGAGACTCATTTTGCTGTGCTTTTCTCTACTCTTTGTATTTTAGATACTTTCAGACATGAAACAACTTGTTCCAAATGTTCATCCTAATTCTTCTGGGTATTTCCCATTTACTATAAAAATATATTATATTTTTTATACTGATAGCCACTTGAAATGTTGGATTTCTAAATCGCAAGTAATTATACAAGGATAAGGTTCTCTTCCATTCTATCCTCATGGATTTTTCTTAGATAACATACAATTGATAACGATTATCCCCTCTACATATATAATAGCAATAAAGCTCTTAAAGAGAATTGGGGTCAATTTGTATATTGTACTTGTACTTCTGTATCATTACTCTTAGAGAGTTCTACATCATTTACTCTTAGAGAACTGGTCAGACAAAAACCTAGGATATGTTATACAGACTCATGACAGTCATTTATTTGTGAGCAAATGACAAAAGGAAAGAAAAGAGCAGTTTGAATTCAGTGAAAAATTACAATTTTCCGTATCTGTGATTTTCTTAACAAATGAAACCTTAAATTCACTGGAGAAAAAAAATCCCTGAACACTTGCTAATGCTGTGGTTTATTCCAACAGTTGCTTCACATCAGATCATACAATCCTTCATTCACTTTGTGAAACCAGTTACTCATGGTCACTCAATTTCATTTTCTTTCTTATTGGACTCTAACAGAGGCATTCACCAGGCCTTTTGTTTTCAAAGGTTAAAATACCCCATGAACCACTACATCACTTTTAAAGTATGTCCCAGTCATAGGAACAAACTCAGCAACATAACTCCAGGGAAGGGAATGGGGAAACCTTAATTTTAATCTGATTTCTGCTACTAAATAGATGAGGAAAAACTCAGCTGATTTTCCACCTCAAGTCTCTGCCTCAGATATAATTTTTTAATAAAAAAACAGTTGTCTAGTGCAGAAGTTCATAAGATATATTCCAAAGCACTAAAATGCTTCACAAAAAGTTTGGGCAAGACTATATATATAGAGAGAGAGAGACTATATAATAGACTATATAGCTCGCTTGGAAATCCACAAGGAGCGTTAACACAGTAAAGTTCCTGAGGATTCCTGCAGCTCTGTTTAATTGTGTTCAACCTATACAGACTATTTTTTATGACCTAACATCCCTAAACATCTATGGAACCTGTATTGAGAAATGCTGCACTGGTGGTTTTCAAACTATGCTCTGCAAAATGGAGGTGAAGATCAGGAAGCACTCAGCAAGAAGGACATTGGGTCCTCCACTCCCACTTCAATCAGTTTACTTTTAAGCCTCAAAATACAATATTACTTTGAATTAAAGAATTTGTTACTTTAAAATTCTTTTGTGTTTCAAATATTTTATGACTTAGAAATGATTTATTTGTAGTCTGAATCAACAAGTTGAGCTTATTATGGGATTGCACAGAAAGAATCCACAGTAATTCCAAGAGAAGTTCTTATGATAGGCTGAATTATTATTCATGTCACTACCTTCACATCCTTACTGTGCTTTCCTGGAGGCTGAGTTCACTTCTCTGCCTCTATGATTTGGGGCTAGGTGACATGCCCTGCTTTGGTCAATGGATTATGAGGGTCCAATGTACTCACATGGTTTACTCCCTTGATCTCTCTTCATCATGAGAAGAGAATGGCCAGACATTAGAAGAGACATGAAGTCCACCTGATACCAACAAAGCCAACAACCAACCCACAGGCCTCATGTAAACATGAACAAGAAATAAATGTTTACTGTTGTAAGCCTCAGGTTTTTGGGGGTTACTTGTTGACATAGCAGAAGCTGAAACTGTAAATCAAATCTACACTGATTTGACTCTAAATCATATCCCTGCAATATTACCCTTGAATAGCTTTGGATTAGAAAATAAACTTAAAGGTAGGAATTGTTAAAGCCACTAATAGTCTTGCAATACGTCTGTATAACTTTGAAAAAGTACAATAATGCTATGTTTCCTCACTCTATAACCAATTTCCTTTCTTCACTCTCCAAAGGTAAATGCTTTACCCACCATGATTCATAGGGACAATCAGTGGTTAACATCAATGTCAATAAAATTCACTATATAGTGTTTAGTCATGAGAATCAAGTGATTTTCCCTTTGTTCATGAAGCCAAATTCTGCTTTTGAGTTGAGATTTAATAAGAAAAAATCTAGTATGCTTTATCCATGCCTATAATTATTTTCAGACAGCTAATTATGTCAAAATTAAAACTCAGCTATATTTAATCAAGCTGTAACTCAAACAAGAGCTTTCCCAACCAACAGGCATGAAAAGCAATCCAGAAATAATAATAAAAAAAGCTATGTTCATTTTCATTCTAAAAACTGAAACCACAACTACTAAAAACGGGTACACAGGGAATGAATAAGCTTTCACTTTACTCAAGTTCTTTAAATTTACAGGAGAGTTATATATGAAAATAGGTCCCATATTATATGGAATGACCATGGAACTACTCTATTTAATAGAAAATACAGTTGGAAAAACACTTAACTCTGAGAAAAAATTCTACCAGTAAGGTATCAACCCATGGTTATGCATAAGTAAATGCAAAATGAAAACCTTCTAGAAGCAGTCTGTCTTCATGGAGTTAAACATGTGCACAGAAGGGCCTTACAATTAAAAGGAGAATTATATAGGAATGATAAAAGACAAAAAGCAGAAAGATTTAAAATTACTAAGCAGTGAATACTAATGATACACGTGAACTTACAGTTCATGATTCTTTTGAAAAAGAATGAGAAAGGGATTTGTGATCTATAGGAGGAGAGGAATCCCTCTTTTACTTAAATAATTTAAAATAATAGCCAAGTCTCCCCCATTGCAGGCAGACACTTTACCCTCTGAGCTACCAGGGAAGCCCATTTATTAAGCACCAGGAATGTGACAGTAAAGAGTTTAATGTAAGTAGGAAACAACAAATTGACACAGTAATGATATGCTCATTTTAAGGTGAACAGATGAAAACTTCCACAGTTTAAGTGACATACATGTATGCATGCTCAGTAGCTTCAGTTGTGTCCAACTCTGCAACTCTATGGACGATAAACTGCCAGGCTCTCCTCTTCATGGGCTTTTCCGGGCAAGAATACTGAAGTGGGTTGCCATGCCCTCCTCAAGGGGATCTTCCTGACCCAGGGATTGAACCCACATCCCACGCATCTACTGCACTGCAAGCAGATTCTTTACGGTTGAGCCACCGGGGAAGCCCTTAGGTAGTACGTTTCCCAACTATTAAAAATGGGTGTGCTTAAATAGAAATTAAAGTGATAAACACAAGACAAGATTAGATAAAAAGAGAGAAGACAACTAAAATCAGAAATGAAACAGAAGATATTATAACTAATACCACAGAAATAAAAAAAGGTCACAGGGGACTATTATGAACAATTGTACCTAAAAACTGCACAATCCAGGAGAAATAGGTAATTTCTAAAAACATACAAAGCACCAAGACTGAATATGAAGAAACAGAAAATATGAACAGATTTATAACTAGTAAGAGGGTGACAGGAAGAAACACAAACTGGAATCAAGATTGCCAGGAGAAATATCAATAACCTCAGATATGCAGATGACACCACCCTTATGGCAGAGAGTGAAGAGGAACTCAAAAGCCTCTCGATGAAAGTGAAAGTGGAGAGTGAAAAAGTTGGCTTAAAGCTCAACATTCAGAAAACGAAGATCATGGCATCTGGTCCCATCACTTCATGGGAAATAGATGGGGAAACAGTGGAAACAATGTCAGACTTTATTTTTCTGGGCTCCAAAATCACTACAGATGGTGACTGCAGCCATGAAATTAAAAGACGCTTACTCCTTGGAAGGAAAGTTATGACCAACCTAGATAGCATATTCAAAAGCAGAGACATTACTTTGCCAACAAAGGTTCGTCTAGTCAAGACTATGGTTTTTCCTGTGGTCATGTATGGTTGTGAGAGTTGGACTGTGAAGAAGGCTGAGTGCCAAAGAATTGATGCTTTTGAACTGTGGTGTTGGAGAATACTCTTGAGAGTCCCTTGGACTGCAAGGAGATCCAACCAGTCCATTCTGAAGGAGATCAGCCCTGGGATTTCTTTGGAAGGAATGATGCTAAAGCTGAAACTCCAGTACTTTGGCCACCTCATGGGAAGAGTTGACTCATTGGAAAAGACTCTGATGCTGGGAGGGATTGGGGGCAGGAGGAAAAGGGGACGACAGAGGATGAGATGGCTGGATGGCATCACTGACTCGATGGACCTGAGTCTGGGTGAACTCCGGGAGTTGGTGATGGACAGGGAGGCCTGGCATGCTGCGATTCATGGGGTCGCAAAGAGTCGGACATGACTGAGCAACTGACCTGATCTGATCTGAAGGAGGATGAATCAGTAATTTAAAAATCTCCCAATAAGAGAAGAACCAAGGGCCAGAGCTTCACAGGTGAATTCTACCAAACATTTAAAGAATTAATATCAACCCTATTTAAACTCTTCCAAAAAAGAAGGAAAACTTCTAAACTCATTTTATAATGTCAGAATAACCCTTGATACCAAAGCCAGAAAACACACTACCAAAAAAAACCCTAAAAATCATGATCTCCAGTTAATACTGATGCAAAAATCCTCAACAAAACACTAGCAAACCAAATTCAATGATGCATTAAAAAACTTATACATCATTTCCACCAAGTGGAATCTGGTTTATTTATTCTTACAATGCAAAGATAGTTCAACATACAAAAATCAATTAAATGTAATCACCACAAGACAAAATGAAGGGCAAAAAATTATCTCAATTGATGCAGAAAAAGAATTTGACAAAATTCAACACCTTTTCACAATTAAAAAACTCAACAAACTTAGAAATAGAGGGAAATGATATCAAAATAACTAAGTTCAGTTCAGTTTAGTCGCTCAGTCGTGTCCGACTCTTTGCGACCCCATGAATTGCAGCATGCCAGGCCTCCCTGTCCATCACCAACTCCCGGAGTTCACTCAGACTCACATCTATCGAGTCAGCAACGCCATCCAGCCATCTCATCCTCTGTCGTCCCCTTCTCCTCCTGCCCCTAATCCCTCCCAGCATCAGAATCTTTTCCAATGAGTCAACTCTTCCCATGAGGTGGCCAAAGTACTGGAGTTTCAGCTTTAGCATCATTCCTTCCAAAGAAATCCCAGGGCTGATCTCCTTCAGAATGGACTGGTTGGATCTCCTTGCAGTCCAAGGGACTCTCAAGAGTATTCTCCAACACCACAGTTCAAAAGCATCAATTCTTTGGCACTCAGCCTTCTTCACAGTCCAACTCTCACATCCATACATGACCACAGGAAAAACCATAGCCTTGACTAGACGAACCTTTGTTGGCAAAGTAATGTCTCTGCTTTTGAATATGCTATCTAGGTTGGTCATAACTTTCCTTCCAAGGAGTAAGCGTCTTTTAATTTCATGGCTGCAGTCACCATCTGTAGTGATTTTGGAGCCCCAAAAAACAAAGTCTGACACTGTTTCCACTGTTTCCCCATCTATTTCCCATGAAGTGGTGGGACCGGATGCCATGATCTTCGTTTTCTGAATGTTGAGCTTTAAGCCAACTTTTTCACTCTCCACTTTCACTTTCATCAAGAGGCTTTTGAGTTCCTCTTCACTTTCTGCCATAAGGGTGGTGTCATCTGCATATCTGAGGTAATTGATATTTCTCCCAGCAATCTTGATTCCAGTTTGTGTTTCTTCCAGTCCAACGTTTCTCATGATGTACTCTGCATATAAGTTAAATAAGCAGGGTGACAATATACAGCCTTGACATACTCCTTTTCCTATTTGGAACCAGTCTGTTGTTCCATGTCCAGTTCTAACTGTTGCTTCCTGACCTGCATACAGATTTCTCAAGAGGCAGGTCAGGTGGTCTGGTATTCCCATCTCTACCAGAATTTTCCACAGTTTATTGTGATCCACACAGTCAAAGGCTTTGGCATAGTCAATAAAGCAAGAATAGATGTTTTTCTGGAACTCTCTTGCTTTTTCCATGATCCAGTGGATGTTGGCAATTTGGCCATATATTAAAATTTCTGCAGATCCATTGCACAATAATGTGAATACACCTAACACTACTGAACTATACATTTAAAAATGGTTAAGATGATGAATTTTACATCATGTGTTTTTTATAACAATTTTTAAGAAGTGAAGAGAGAACACGTATCTAGATTTTTTCATATGTTTTTACTGAAACATGTACCTGGAGGAGATTGAAAGGAACAAACAGTAAGCAATCCAGGTGGAATGAAGTGGTGAGATGAACAAGTATTGATAGTAATATGTGTTAAATGATAATAACATGGTAAGAAACCAGAACTGTTATATAAGCACCAATATACACAGTAGCCTGTAGTTCAAATGTCAGGATATGTACCTTTATAAGAGATTTAAATGGCAGTAATTTTCTTTAAAGATTAGGACCTACTTCATTATTATCACTGTATCAGTTGCTAAGATAGCCATAACAAAAAAACACAGATTTTTTTCTTACAATTCTTAAGGCTGAAAGCCCAAGATCAAGATGCAACAGGTCTGCTTTCTCCTCAGTTCTCTCTCCTTGGCTTCCAGGCGGACTTTTCTCAGTGCACATGCCTCCCTGATGTGGTTCTCTATCTGTCCTAATCTTTTCTTATAAGGATACCAGTCAGATTGGATTACGGCTCACCATAATAGCCTCACTTAATCATAATTAACTCTTTAAAAGCCCTATCTCCAAACACAGTAATAGTCTTTAAGGTAACAGGGTTTAAGGCTTCAACATACAAATATAGAAGGAACACAATTCAGTCCATAACAATCACACTGTTTAATGTCTTCGTTAATTGTACATGTGGCTTTTGCTAAAGAAAAACAGAACTTATGGGTGAATGGTTCAGGTCATATGCTATCAGCCAGGGATAATAAACTCAATGGACAAGAGTTTGAGCAAGCTCTGGGAGTTGATGATGGACAGGGAAGCCTGGTGTGCTGCAGTCCATGGGGTCACAAAGAGTCAGACATGACTGAACTGAGGGAAAATAAGAGAATGTAATTCTTTCATGTTCTCAGCATCACCAGCCACTTATGATTTCACAAATTATACATTTCTACAGATGTAGCTTTTTTTTGTTTGGTTGGTTAGTTGGACGATTGGTTAACTATTCTATATTTTACTCAGTAGCAGGGAAAATAAAAACATCAAAAACCAGGCTGTCAGGGCCAAGTGAAAGTTTGGAAGAACATCTCTATAATTCTTCAAGATTGTTCCCAAGAGATTTCACAACATTTCCTTGGGGAAGTCTGAGAGCAAAACTTTTCTTCAAAAGGTTTTAATATTCTGGCCTCCAGACTTACCCTGGACTGGGACATCCCCAAGTATTTTTAAAAGAAATTTTTAAAAAACTGTAGGACTATTTCAGAAGTTTTTATTTTAATATTGTAAATTAAAAGGTGACTTAATTTTGACCCCTGGAAACCAGGTATGTTTTCTCTTTTCCTTGTTCATTTTATAGTCACTTCTGTAATACACTTAATAGCCATTTATTTTCTCTTCTGAATTTTTAACTGATTTAAATTCTTAAGAAAATTATATGCTTGAACACACTAATTTTCTCAGTATCATTAACATTCAGTAAATATTTATGAAGGCCAGCTGCATTAATTGTGCATAACATACACATATATTCTTAACAAAAGACAGCACAAGAGCTATTTTTAAGTTAAGAGCCTAAATAAATGTGTTTATTTGTTGGTTTAGTTTCTGTTAATGGAATTTGACAGAATTAAGGAAAACAACCCAATTCATAAATTTCTATAATTTATGAAGAGCTATGTAGCAGAGACATTACTTTTCCATCTAGTCAAGGCTACGGTTTCTCCAGTGGTCATGTATGGATGTGAGAGTTGGACTATAAAGAAAATTGAGCGCTGAAAAATTGATGCTTTTGAACTGTGGTGTTGGAGAAGACTCTTGAGAGTACCTTGGACAGCAAGGAGATCCAACCAGTCCATCCTAAAGGAAATCAATCCTGAATATTCACTGGAAGGATTGATGCTGAAGCTGAAACTCCAATACTTTGGCCACCTGATGTGAAGAACTGACTCACTTGAAAATACCCTGATGCTGGGAAAGACTGAAGGCGGGAGGAGAAGGGGACAACAGAGGATGAGATGGTTGAATGGCATCCCTGACTCAATGGACATGACTTTGAGTAAACTCCGGCAGTTGGTGATGGACAGGGAGGCCTGGCGTGCTGCAGTCCATGGGGCAGCAAAGAGTTGGACACAACTGAGAGACTGAACTGAAGTGATGTACCAAATATATTCCCTTTTCAATAATATGAGATTCGGCACATTTTTAAATCCATAAAATAGAAAAATACAAGACAATAATTCAGAACAATTTCTAAATGGATGAGAAAATAAGATTGCTCAACTTTAAACATAATTTGAGACCAGTTTACCATTTAATAAGCACATCTCTGTTCACACATATTTGATGTTCCCAACTATCGTATTTTTAAATGTAGAAGCAAATTCATGAACTTTACACGCCAAATACTGTTTACAAAGGCCCAAGTTTTTCCCCTTGATTATCTTACAAATATTGATCTACATGAAACATTATTTTAAAAGTAATGTATTTCTGTTTGTAGGTTAGAATGATGATTAAATATTTAATCTTTCTGCTACTGCTGCTGCTGCTAAGTCACGTCAGTCGTGTCCGACTCTGTGTGACCCCATAGACGGCAGTCCACCAGGCTCCGCCATCCCTGGGATTCTCCAAGCAAGAACCCTGGAGTGGGTTGCCATTTCCTTCTCCAATACATGAAAGTGAAAAGTGAAAGCGAAGTCGCTCAGTCGTGTCTGACTCTTAGCGACCCCATGGACTGCAGTCTACCAGGCTCCTCCGTCCATGGGATTTTCCAGGCAAGAGTGCTGGAGTGGGGTGCCATTGCCTTCTCCGATTTAATCTCTCTACTACACTAATAATATTCTTACATACAGCTTACTGAAGAAAAAAAGTCATTCTAGTTCAATAGGAATATCAGCTAGAATACTGAGTACCAAAAGCAGGCATACAACATTCAAATGCAGTGACTAAATGTTAAATTTTAAATAGATTGATATATTAAAATTTCCTCTATAAACCTAGATATATAGACACAAAATACTCTTCTACTTCCCTGAAAAGTGCAAGAAACAAAGCAACGTCATGTTAGTATTTAAAATATTAACATCAAAGAAATAGTGATGATGATTTATATACTGCTCCCCTTTTTTTAAATTTCTTTGAAGACACAGAAAAACCAATTTTTTGTAACTCCTGGATTAGACTGGACCCTGGTGTACATTAATATAGCAATAAAGGGCTTCCCTGGCGGTACAGTAGCTAAGATACACCTTGCAATGTGGTGGACATGGGTTCAATCCCTGGTCCAAGAAGATTCCACGTGCTGCAGGGCAACTAAGCTCATGTGCCATAACTACTAAGCCTTCACTCTAGAGCTTGCAAGCCACAACTACTGAGCCCAACTTTGCTGCAACTACTGAAAACTGAACACCCTAGATCTTGTGCTCCGCAACAGGAGAAGCCACCACATGAGGCAATGAGAAGTCCATGAACCACGAGAGTAGTCGCTGCTTGCCACACTAGGGAAAGCCAGCTTGTAGCAGCAAAGACCCAGCACAGCCAAAAATAAAAAATAATTAAGTAATTAGCATAAAACAGGGGATAGGATGAGTTGACAATAGATCATATTTAAATATTAACTTCCATCTAACTGTCAGAGCACTGATGTCTTCTTGGCTTCTGAGATCATCCTAACAAAGTAACTATGAGAGCATGAATACCAAGCAATATTCCTTCCAGACAGTCAAAAAACATGAGAAGACAAGTCTGTGACAGCCATTTAGAATAAGCCTTCACTCTCTACATAAGACTTACATAAGGCAAACATTCTCATCTTCTAATTATCTGCAACCCAGTGCACTTCTGGACTATCCTTTACCATTAATTTTTCAGCCTAATGGAACAAATTAATTATAGTACCATTTTCTTTTTACTTTTTATTGAAATATAGTTAATTTGCAATGCTATGTTAATTTCAGGTGTACAGCAAAGTGATTTAGTTATAAATGTACATTATATATATTCTTTTCTTACATTTTCTTCCATTATAAGTTATTATAAGATATTGAATATATTTCCCTATGATATACAGTAGGTCCTTTTTGGTTATCTACTTTATATATATTCATGTGCATATTTTAATCCCAAACTGCTAATTTATCCTTCCCTTTGACAGAGTCAATTCCTAGGCAGGTTGATAAGAAGTCCAGGGGCCCCTAAAGAGAGAGGGGTCTGGGGTTCTCGAGGAGGAGGAAAAGATAAACTTTTTTTTTCTCTCTACATTCCTTCGTCTTAGTCACATAAAACTTTTTTTTTTTTTTTCTTTAAGCCTGGAACTGATGATTACACAACAACTTAAACTCTGTACTAAGGATTATACCACAACAATGTATCCTGCTTGAGGACAGTTTCTCCTTCCTGAAAACCTTCTGGCTAATTCTGTTATCTTAAAATGTAAATTATGGGAGTGGGTCTCAGTTCAGTACAGTCGCTCAGTCCTGTCTGACTCTTTGCGACCCCATGAATCACAGCACGCCAGGCCTCCCTGTCCATCACCAACTCCCGGAGTTCACCCAAACTCATGTCCATCGATTCCGTGATGCTATCCAGCCATCTCATCCTCTTTCGTCCCCTTCTCCTCCTGCCCCGAGTCCCTCCCAGCATCAGGGTCTTTTCCAATGAGTCAACTCTTCGCATGAGGTGGCCAAAGTATTGGAGTTTCAGCTTCAGCATCAGTCCTTCCAATAAACACCCAGGACTGATCTCCTTTAGAATGGACTGGTTGGATCTCCTTGCAGTCCAAGAGACTCTCAAGGGTCTTCTCCAACACCACAGTTCAAAAGCATCAATTCTTCAGCACTCAGCTTTCTTCACAGTCCAACGCTCACATCCATACATGACCACTGGAAAAACCATAGCCTTGACTAGACAGACCTTTGTTGGCAAAGTAATATCTCTGTTTTTCAATATACTATCCTGTTTCGTCATAACCTTCCTTCCAAGAAGTAAGCGTCTTTTAATTTCATGGCTTCAATCACCATCTGCAGTGATTCTGGAGCCCAAAAAAATAAAGTCTGACACTGTTTCCACTGTTTCCCCATCTATTTCCCATGAAGTAACAGGAGTGGGTCTAGTAAGATCTTTACAACCTTGAGACATTCTTTTGATCTATTGTAATAACCAATCAAAAAAGTAGATATGCTAGAAATGTGGAATCTTAGCTCCCCAATGATCAAACCTGCATCCACTACATTGGAAGGCAAAGTCATAACCACTGGATCACCAGGAAAGTCCCATCCCTTCTTACTTTTCTGTTTCCTATTTGCCATTATTATCTGTCCCCCATCTTTGAAATCATAGTATGGGTCCTTCATCCATGTAGATGCTACATCAGCCTGTCTTTACCAAGCTAAGCTCCTATTTTTGTGTCTACTATTGTTAAAGCCTTCAGTCCCTCCTTGAAGCAACTGGTCCTATAATCTGCTATAAGATGCATCCCCCTTCAGCACACCTGTCCCAAGCTACTACTAGCCCATTTGATGCTTTCGTATAAATCAGAAAAGACATCCTACCTTCAATACATTTGACTTATCTGTCAGGAAACTTATCATAACATATTTACAATGACTGAAACACGGTCACAAAAAATATAGAAATGTAAAGAGTTTCCATGTGAATGGCACCATCTAAGATTTTCAGTGGAAAATCTGCATACAACACTGGGCAGCCCTATGACCCTAGTGTTCCTCAACTCTATACATTTTAACAACTCCATCACCTGTGAAAATAAACGCACACCTGTCAGCTTAGTACAGGAAGCTCATCATACTTGGCATCAGCCTGCATCTTCTGTATTATTTCCTATTTCCTACCTTTTTACATACCTATGCACCACTCTAGTTAGCACATTTTTCCAGAAACAACTCTCACTTGCCTGTCATCTTGCTTTTAATCCTTTGTCTCCTTGGTATGCCCTCTATCCCTTTTTTCACCTGTAAACATCCCATCTGTTTTTCAAATGTCATTTCTTCCATGAAGACATATATCTTTTACCTACCCCAAATAGAAATGAGTATTCTCTTTGAATCTCACTGAACTTTGTTTACACCCCTATTGGTTCATTTGATTGATCCTGTACTAGATTGTAAACTTCGTGAAGCTCTGGGTATTATGTTTGATTTTACATCTTCTTTAGGGTCAAAATGACTTCCCTGGTGGCTCAGATGGTAAAGCGTCTGCTTACAATGAGGGAGACCCAGGTTCAATCCCTGGGTCAGGAAGATCTCCTGGAGAAGGAAATGGCAACCCACTCCAGTAAGTATTCTTGCCTGGCAAGTCCCATGGATGGTGGAACCTGGTAGGCTTTAGTCCATGGGGTCTCAAAGAGTCAGACACGACTGAGCGACTTCACTTTCTTTCACATAGGGTAAAAATGAGGATTTCATGCAGAATATTTTTAATTTTTTTAGTTGAACTAAATTAGTAGGCCTTACTCTCAAAAAATATGTACTATATTTTTGTGGTTAAAAACCTTCCTTATTCCTTAGGAACATTATCAAGGAACTTTTTCTTTACTATTGAATTGGCAAAAAAATAGAATAAATAACTATGTTTCTAGTCTTATCTATATCACATTTCATTTGATTTCTCCATTAGCTGAATAACAGGCAATTGCTATAAAATGTATAACCCATAAGATATATGCTCACTATTTTATTTTGTTCAACCAAGCAGTGTTAAATATAATTCCTTCTTGCCTATAGACTAACTATAAAGTCAGTCTATCCCTGATTATATAGATCTCATTCCTCTGACATTTTCACTGCAAATAAATAAGTCTTTCAAAGAGAGTGGGCAACAAAGTATTTTCTTATTTAAAAAGGACCAGATCCAGCTCACGAACAATTATGGGACAGGAAGCATCTTCAATCTTTCACCTGCTGTGACTACTATGCCACTATGGATTTTAAAGAGCTCAAGAGCTCAACTGAGCTGAGCACTAGTCATTCATATTATCACTTTGTTGTTGTTGTTGTTGTTTCCTTTATTTACTTTACAATATTGTACTGTTTTTGCCATACATTGACTTGAATATGCCATTCATGTACATGTGTTCCCCATCCTGAACCCTCCTCCCACCTCCCTCCCCATCCCATTCCTCTGGTTCATCCTAGTGCACCAGCCCCAAGCACCCTGTATCATGCATCAAACCTGGACTGGCGATTCATTTCACATATGATAATTTACATGTTTCAGTGCCATTCTCCCATATCATCCCGACCTCGCCCTCTCCCACAGAGTCCATAAGACTGTTCTATACATCTGTGTCTCTTTTGCTGTCTTGCATACAGGGTTATCATTACCACCTTTCTAAATTCCATATTTATGCATTAGTATACTGTATTGGTGTTTTTCTTTCTGGCTTACTTCACTCTGTATAATAGGCTCCAGTTTCATCCACTTCATTAGAACAGATTCAAATGTATTCTTTTTAATGGCTGAGTAACGTTCCATTGTGTATATGTACCACAGTTTTCTTATCCATTCATCTGCTGATGGGCATCTAGGTTGCTTCCATGTCCTGCCTATTATAAACAGTGCTGCGATGAACACTGGGGTACACATGTCTCTTTCAATTCTGGTTTCCTTGGTGTGTATGCCCAGCAATGGGACTGCTGGGTCATATGGCAGTTCTATTTCCAGTTTTTTAAGGAATCTCCACATTGTTCTCCATAGTGGCATCCTAGTTTGCATTCCCACCAACAGTGTAAGAGGGTTCCCTTTTCTCCACACCCTCTCCAGCATTCATTGCTTGTAGACTTTTGGATAGCAGCCATTCTGACTGACATGAAATGGTATGTCATTGTGGTTTCGATTTGCATTTCTCTGATAATGAGTATCACTTTGTTGTTAAAGTTATACAGATAGTGCTAATGAGACATCATTTATTTGAGTCAATTTATTTAACTTGTAAATATTTGATAAATATATGATTTTTAAAGAATATGTTTCTCAGGCCCTGAGACATACTGAATAAGCATGTGTCAGAAATTGGGCCCTAGACGTCAATCAAAAATGGTGATCAATGACACAAGGATACAAATGCAAACAAGGCTGACAACATTTATAATTTAAAATAATTTAAAAATCGCTGTTATTCCATACTTCTTTCATTGATTAAGACACTTCACATTCAACTGCCCTCTGAGATTCAGTTCAGTCGTGTCCGAATCTTTGCGACCCGTGGAATGCAGCACACCAGGTTTCCCTGTCCATCGCCAACTCGCAGAGCTTACTCAAACTCATGTCCATCTAGTCGGTGATGCCATTCAACCATCGCATCCTCTGTCATACCCTTCTCCTCCTGTCTTCAATCATTCCCAGCATCAGGGTCTTTTCAAATGAGTCAGTTCATCACATCAGGTGGCCAAAGTATTGGAGCTTCAGCATCAGTCCTTCCAATGAATATTCAGGACTGATTTCCTTTAGGATAGACTGGTTGGATCTCCTTTCAGTCCAAGGGACTCTCAAGAGTCTTCTCTAACACAACAGCTCAAAAGCATCAATTCTTCGGCATTCAGCTTTTTTTATAGTCCAAATCTCACATCCATACATGACTACTGGAAAAACCATAGCTTTGACTAGATGGACCTTTGTCTCTGCTTTTTAATATGCTATCTAGGTTGGTCATAACTTTTCTTCCAAGGAGCAAGTGTCTTTTAATTTCATGGCTGCAGTCACCATCTGCAGTGATTTTGGAGCCCAAAAATATAAAGTCTCTCACTGTTTCCATTGTTTCCCCATCTATTTGCCATGAAGTGATGGGACCAGATGCCATGATCTTAGCTTTCTGAATGTTGAATTTTAAGCCAGCTTTTCACTCTCCTTTTTCACTGTCATCAAGAAGCTCTTCAGTTCTTCTTCAGTTTCTGTCATAAGAATGGAGTCATCTGCATATCTGAGGTTATTGATATTTCTCCCAGCAATCTTGATTCCAGCTTGTGCTTCATCTAGCCCAGCATTTCTCATGATGTACTCTGCATATAAATTAAATAAGCAGGGTGACAGTATATAGCCTTGATGTACTCCTTTCCCAATGTGGAACCAGTCTGTTGTTCCATGTCCAGTTCTAACTGTTGCTTCTTGGCCTGAATGCAGATTTCTCAAGAGGCAGGTCAGATGGTCTGGTATTCCCATCTCTTTAAGAATTTTTCCACAATTTGTTGTGATCCACACAGTCAAAGGCTTTGGCATAGTCAATAAAGCAGAAATAGATGTTTTAGGGTGAAGAAAAGGTTCACTTGCATTGATAAACTAAATTTCTGTTTATCAACTTGAGAATGCATTTGCCCTTTTTGTTTTTTCTCTCAGGAAAATCAGGATTAGACTTGACTTTAAACTCTTACTTTCTAGGCCCCAAAATGCATATGAACTCTGGCATTTAGGAGCTCTCAAGGGTGATAATTTTCAATCTCAAGGAGTGAAGTTCACCTAGTCTGCCATCCCCACTCATACCTGAAATTCCTCTACAGCTTCTCTAACATATGGCCATCTCAAATGCTCACTTTAACATGTCTAGTATTATAACAGGAAGCTTAGCTTCACAAAGACTCCTTTTACTAGAATTAATTCAAATTTTAGAAAACCTTTCCTTATGATGCACTGAAATATACTTTTTTGTCTAATTTCCCTTTCATTCCTATCTGTACCTCTTCTACCCTCCAGGGCTACAAATATTTTTTAAACTCCCTTTTAAGTTATGTTCCTCCTTCGAAATTTTAGTGAAAATTGCCTTGCTCTTCATTATATTTTTATCCTAGCTCTGCTACTTGCCAGCTTTGTCATTCTAGCTTTATAAGTCTAAAAACATTAAAGACCCTGGAAAAGTTACTTAGTATCTTTAATTGTCAATGTTTTCTTCTATAACATGGAAATAAAAATATGATCTGTCTCATATGGTTTATCTAAAGGATATCATGAGAAAAACACAGAAGTGCTTCACACATTTTAAGACTCCCTTTGACTATTACAAAGACCCCATTTTTAAGTGTCCTCTCTCATCTATCTGGAAAGCCCTCTTTTTCTCAGTCCATCACCATCCCTCCTTTTTATTTTTGTTCAAATTGCTCTTTTCAGTGCCTTTCTACCTGCCTGGCAAACAAAGAGAAAGTGGCAGTGATGTTGCTGTGGCTTCACACAGTTCTAGTGACTCCTGATAATATATTCAAGTCTCATTTGTTCCTTTGAGGTGTACCTTCTCTATAGCTTGGAGCTCAGCGCAGTGTTAAAGAAGGCCACAATGCTGACTGGCATTGCCTGCTTTCCTCTTGAAATTTCCACCTGAGAACACGTTCCCAAGTGATGCAAGTGGTAAAGAACCCACCTGCCAATGCAAGAGACATAAGAGACTAGGGTTGGATCCCTGGGTCAGGAAGATCCCCTGGAGAAGAGCATGGTGACCCACTCTGGTATTCCTGCCTGGAGAATCCCAGGGACAGAGGAGCCTGGCAGGCTACAGTCCATAGGTTCACAAAGAGTCGGACACAAATGAAGCGACTTAGCACACATGCATGTTCCCCTCTTGAAATTTCCACTCTAGGCTCCTCATCCCAGCCATTAATCCCCTCTCTGACAAAATCTAGACTGTCACAGATACTCTTTCTCCTCCAGCTTCTCTGGGACTGCAACAGAGAAAGATAACTAAACTTGTATGTTCCATGTTCTTTTTCTGCCAGTGCCCTTGCATTGGCCAGCTAATCTTACAAAGCAATTTTGCTATTGAGCTAATAGGAATCAATGGTCTAATATTTTGCCCTTCTAAATAACAAAAAATGTTATATTTTAGACCAACTACAGAACCTAGATACGACTTTTAAGTGTTGGATAAGACTTAATTTTATCCTGTAGGTGTCTTAACAATTATGTTTATAAGGTTATTCTTCTTAGCATTTTAAATTTACCTTAATTTATTGTCCTGTGTGCTGGAACCACGTGCTGCAAGAAATGATGACCCAAATGAGACTCAACACAGCCACAGATAAATAAATATGTATTTTTTAAAAAATGTGTATGTATGCAGCACTTCACAGATCTCCATATCTATTAATAAGAAGTGGAAATTACTTAAAAAATCAGTGATGGCAATTTCAGGCATCTCACTTGCGTGAGATGGGCTTCTCAATGAGAAATTGTACAACATTTTTGTGCCCACAGAAGTTCACACCATGTATTGCTAAGTCCAATCCTAAAACAAATTAAGTCTGATTCTATTCTAGAAACATGCTTATATGTAAAGAGTTATTTCACAACTATTGCTGTTACTTTGGGGAGGTGAATGTTCACTGTCAAAAGATGATTACCTAAAGATTATGAAATTAAGCTAAACAGAGAAAGGAAGAGATGAAATCACACTTTTAACCAAAGTCAACAAAAGCACAACTTTCCTGCCTATCTGTGTATCTCCAAAACAGGAAATGATTGAAATTCCTCTAATATTTATTCTTTGCACAGCATTCCTTCAACCTTTTCCATTTAGAAGTTGTTCATGCTAAGTATGAGATCACTCTTTGAAGTAAATTTACAGTAATATGTACAAACCAAGATTGCTTACATTAGTGGCTGGCTTTTCTGAGAAACATTCGCTATTGACTTGTTTTCTATTTTAAGCAAAGTGGTAAATTTCAAGAAGCCTATCTTATAGAAATTTAGATGGAATTAAATTAAGAAAAACAATCAGTGACTTGAAGGGTTGTTTCCACTGTTAAAACAAGGTATTTTGGGTCTTCCGTGCCACTCACCACAAAGAGACCATTTGTGTCAATTAAGTTGATTAAGCTAATAAAGACTAAGGCATCAATAAAGTTCATCTTCTGTATTCACATTCAAAATTCTCATTTATAAAACAAGGAATAACATGTCCATGACTTCACAAAAATTATAGAAACACAAATACATCATGAACAAAAGTCATTAAAGAGATCTCCTCTAGAAACTGGATGTCGGATGTGGGTGAAAGACATGAGACAATAGGAGAATTTAACTGGGGTCAGCTAGTTAACCAGTAAACTGGACTTGGAATCTGATGTCTGAGATGTTTAAAATAATTAAAGAGTAAAACACTTAAGTATCTCACATTCTTAAATACTTTTAATTTTTAAGGAGATCAAACTACTTTTTGATTCAATATTCTATATATCCTAGATGTGCCACTGTTTTGAGGAATATGACAGTTTCCTAACACATGTATTATCTTACTCTCTAAAAGCCCCTCTTGATCTCAAGCTTCCTTTGCCTTTCCCCTTTAGAACATATATTAAGGGACTTTGCACAGTTATATGCCATCCTTATGGTCAGAGCCAAGCTGCTGAGACCTTAATTCTGATAAGGAGTCACACAATGGCAGTAACTTACTCTGCAGTTCATCTTTTTATCCCTGGCAAGTAAAGAATTGGAAAAATCCTTAGACAGGGAGTAAGCAGTCTTTGGGTGTCATATTAACTATGCCACCTATTAGCTATATGACTTTGGGCAAATTACTGTACTTCAAACAAGTTCAGCTTTTTGAGTGTTTAATGAGAATAATACTTTGCTGATTTGCTCATTCAGGAAGGACTGGAGCATAAGGCCAGGCATAATCTTCAGAGCTAGAGACATCTGTTAAAACCAGACACTGCCTCTGGCCTTGAGAGGTTTATGATTTAAAAGAGAGGAGGCAGACATCTGAATTGGCAAGTAGAATAAAGGGTGATAAAGTGTCAAGCAAAGGGACCCAATGACCTTCCTAAAAAAATTAACATTCCTCAACATTATTGAAAGTATATCCCTGACACTTAAAGTTGTAGCAAAACAGACAGAAATATGAGTCAGCTAATGTACTGTCAAAATGTATACAAACCAACAGGGAATTAAAATTTTTTTTGTGGTTGCTAGTAGGGTATCAACTAGTAGGGTAAATGTGTATGTAACTGCAGTTCAGAGGATCACTAAAAATGTATGCATGATTTGGTGAGTATGTTCTAGAAACAGGGTCCTTAGCTTTTATCAGATTCTCAAAAGTTGAATGACTCCAAAATCCTAGGAGTCAATAGTTTCTAAGATAGATACATTTTAGAAGAATTATAAGTAAAATGCTTGGGAAAAAATATATACAAGTAGGTAAGTAGATGGATAATAACGTAGCTCTAACTCTAGATATATGACTTTTTAAATATGTTATTTATATCAAGCTATGGAGTTATTTAAAGCATTTTTAGAGATTTTCAAATAAACTAATATCTAGCTCACTTTCACAAAAACAAACAAGAAAACACAGCTGTATAGTAACTATTAGAACAAGAAAGACATTAAAGTAGCTATATCACTTCATGACAAGTAGATGGGGAAAAGGTGGAAACAGTGACAGATTTCTTTTTCTTGGGCTCCAAAATCACTATGGATCACTGCAGCCAGGAAATTAAAAGATGCTTGCTTCTTGGGAGAAAAGGTATGACAAACATAGACAGCATATTAAAAAGCCGAGACATTACTTTACTGACAAAGGTCCATCTAGTCAAAGCCATGGTTTTTCCAGTAGTCATATACGGATGTGAGAGTTGGACCATAAAGAAGGCTAAGCTCCAAAGAACTGGTGTTTTCAAACTGTGGTGTTAGAGAAGACTCTGGAAAGTCCCTTGGACTGCAAGATCAAGCCAGTCAATCCTAAAGGAAATCAACCCTGAATATTCACTGGAAGGACTGATGCTGAAGCTGAAGCTCCAATATTTTGTCCACCTGATTCAAAGTGCCAACTCACTGGAAAAGACCCTGATGCTGGGAAAGACTGAGAGCAAGAGGAGAAGGGGACGACAGAGGATGAGGTGATTGGATGGCATCACCAACTCTATGGACATGAGTTTGAGCAAACTCTAGGTAATAGTGAAGGACTGGAAAGCCTGGCATGCTGCTGTTCATGGGGTTGCAAAGAGTCGGACAGGACTTAGTGACTGAACAACAACAGTAATTGGAGAGGGCCTGCAAACTTTTACAAGGACATATACAAATAAAAGGAGATTCACTTTATTCTGTAACTGATTTGATCTTGTTCTCAAGTCATACACTGCTATATATCAAGAGGAAAAAAATCAAGTAAACATATTAAATTTCTTTTCTGGCCTAAAAGAATAGTTATACAAGGTATACACCCACCCACCCACACATATAATGAGAATTCTCTTATATTCTCATTCCCTCTGAATCCCTTGCATGCCAGGGTACACTATGAGGAACCAGAAAACTTTACCTCAGTTTTGTATATCTAGAAATCTCCCTTTGCTAATCCTGCATTTTGGCTCTGAATCAGGATGTGTAACTCTGGAGTTTAAATGTATAGAATACCCTAGATGCCTTGCCAAGGAAGCAGGCCACCAGGCCACACATCTCCCCAGATTTCCCCTATCCATCTGGATATAATTACAGCACTCCACCTCATCATGTCCACTGCCACAATATTCCTCAACAAAGAAAAAAGCAAAGACATTGCTCTTTGCTCCATTTCAAATCACTTACTGAAAAAAAAAAAAAAAAAAAAAGATCTTATATTATCCAAAGTTCTAAATATGAAAACCACAGAAGCCAACTGTATTGCTGATCCTGTCAGTGATGCCAACTGTCTTGCTGTTCACACTGTTCGCTGAACCCAGGGTAAGAAAGGCTGGAGCTGAAAGGCTGGAAGGAAACTCGAGGAGCTGTAGGAACTGCAGACATGTTTATTCTCTCCTGGCTGGCACAGCAGCCATAACACATTCTCTCTCCTAGCTGACACAGCAGCCATAGCAGCAGCCACAACATAACCATAATGGAGCCATAACATAACCTCAGTGCAGCAGCAGCCAGGGCTTCCATGGTGAAGCTCATATAGGCATACCACTCACAGTAGCCCGTGACATGCATGCACAGTGCTACAAGTGATCTCAGCAGTTACATAACTGTGCAGTTATTGTTTACAGAACATAGGGCGAGAAAGCCTGACTGGTGCCATCTTGTTAATTTCTCCACACCAATCATAGGCCAACTACATGACTTTGGATAAATTAGAACCTCAATTAAAAAGTAACATCGAGAGTTTAGGTCTTTCAGTTCCAATTTCATTATTTTTTCCAGTATTCCTTGTTTCCTTAATTATGTCTTCGATACTTCAGAATCAGATGCAGTCCATATTTTAAAATCACTGGAGTTGAATATCAGCCACAGAGTGTCTTCCATGTAATAGTCATACACACAATAAATTATTTACATTACAGTCAGAGTGACAGTTTTCAAAATATCACTAATGTAGTAAACATTTCCATAGCACTTAGTATGTACCAGGAGCTATTCAATGTACTTTAAAGATATAAATTACTTTGATCTTCATTCTAATCTCATGCTACATGTGCCATGGTCATCCCATTTTACAGTGAAGAAAACAAACACAGAAGAAAAAAATTAACTTGCCCAACGTCACTGCTAACCTCAGGGAAGCAAAATTCAATGGAGGCAGTCTAGCTCCTAGCCCATTCACTCAGATAATGTCATTCCCCTACTTGAAAACATCCATTATCTTCCCATACTACATAAATGCCTTACTAGGTCCTATATGTCTCTGGTCTACTTTAAATGAACCAAGTAGCCTCCCATGTCAGGATCTTGGAGTTGTTCCTCCACCTGAAGCATTCTTCTTCTATTTAATGATTGGCTTGCTCTCCTGCCTTTCCCAGCTTCACACCCAGACTTTGCCCATCTTTGCTATTCTGCTTTACTTTTCTTCAGATCACTTAATTGCTGCCTAAATATGTATTTTTTGCTTTTATTTCCCCACCATTCAAAATACAAGCTACCCAGCTCAGTGCTCTGTGATGACCTAAGTAGAATGCCAGTTGGGGTGGGAAGGAGGCTCAAAGGGTATGCATATGTACACATGTAGCTGATTCACTTTGTTGTACCACAGAAAATAACATGACACTGTAAAGAAATTATACACCAATAATAAAATTTTAGAGGAAATGCTTTCAATTTTTCACCATTGAGGATAATGTTTGCTGTGGGTTTGTCATATATAGCTTTTATTATGTTGAGGTATGTTCCTTCTATTCCTGCTTTCTGGAGAGTTTTTATCATAAATGGATGTTGAATTTTGTCAAAGGCTTTCTCTGCATCTATTGAGATAATCATATGGTTTTTATTTTTCAATTTGTTAATGTGGTGTATTACATTGATTGATTTGCGGATATTGAAGAATCCTTGCATCCCTGGGATAAAGCCCACTTGATCATGGTGTATGATCTTTTTAACGTGTTGTTGGATTCTGACTGCTAGAATTTTGTTAAGGATTTTTGCATCTATGTTCATCAGTGATATTGGCCTGTAGTTTTCAATTGGAAAAGAAGAAGTAAAACTCTCACTGTTTGCAGATGACATGATCCTCTACATAGAAAACCCTAAAGATTCCACCAGAAAATTACTAGAAATAATCAATGACTATAGTAAAGTTGCAGGATATAAAATCAACACACAGAAATCCCTTGCATTCCTATACACTAACAATGAGAAAACAGAAAAAGAAATTAAGGAAACAATTCCATTCACCATTGCAACGGAAAGAATAAAATACTTAGGAATATATCTACCTAAAGAAACTAAAGACCTATATATAGAAAACTATAAAACACTGAGAAAGAAATCAAAGAGGACACTAATAGATGGAGAAATATACCATGTTCATGGATTGGAAGAATCAATATAGTGAAAATGAGTATACTACCCAAAGCAATTTATAGATTCAACGCAATCCCTATCAAGCTACCAACGGTATTCTTCACAGAGCTAGAACAAATAATTTCACAATTTGTATGGAAATACAAAAAACCTCGAATAGCCAAAGCTATCTTGAGAAAGAAGAATGGAACTGGAGGAATCAACCTACCTGACTTCAGGCTCTACTACAAAGCCACAGTTATCAAGACAGTATGGTACTGGCACAAAGACAGAAATATTGATCAATGGAATAAAATAGAAAGCCCAGAGATAAATCCACGCACATATGGACACCTTATCTTTGACAAAGGAGGCAAGAATATACAATGGATTAAAGACAATCTCTTTAACAAGTGGTGCTGGGAAATCTGGTCAACCACTTGTAAAAGAATGACACTGGACCACTTTCTAACACCATACACAAAAATAAACTCAAAATGGATTAAAGATCTAAATGTAAGACCAGAAACTATAAAACTCCTAGAGGAGAACATAGGCAAAACACTCTCCGACATACATCACAGCAGGATCCTCTATGACCCACCTCCCAGAATATTGGAAATAAAAGCAAAAATAAACAAATGGGACCTAATTAACCTTAAAAGCTTCTGCACATCAAAGGAAACTATTAGCAAGGTGAAAAGACAGCCTTCAGAACGGGAGAAAATAATAGCAAATGAAGCAACCGACAAACAACTAATCTCAAAAATATACAAGCAACTCCTACAGCTCAACTCCAGAAAAATAAACGACCCAATCAAAAAATGGGCCAAAGAACTAAATAGACATTTCTCCAAAGAAGACATACAGATGGCTAACAAACACATGAAAAGATGCTCAACATCACTCATTATCAGAGAAATGCAAATCAAAACCACTATGAGGTACCATTTCACACCAGTCAGAATGGCTGCAATCCAAAAGTCTACAAATAATAAATGCTGGAGAGGGTGTGGAGAAAAGGGAACCCTCTTACACTGTTGGTGGGAATGCAAACTAGTACAGCCACTATGGAGAACAGTGTGGAGATTCCTTAAAAAACTGGAAATAGAACTGCCTTATGATCCAGCAACCCCACTGCTGGGCATACACACTGAGGAAACCAGAAGGGAAAGAGACACGTGTACCCCAATGTTCATCGCAGCACTGTTTATAATAGCCAAGACATGGAATCAACCTAGATGTCCATCAGCAGATGAATGGATAAGAAAGCTGTGGTACATATACACAATGGAGTATTACTCAGCCATTAAAAAGAATACATTTGAATCAGTTCTAATGAGGTGGATGAAACTGGAGCCTATTATACAGAGTGAAGTAAGCCAGAAGGAAAAACATAAATACAGTATACTAACGCATACATATGGAATTTAGAAAGATGGTAACAATAACCCGGTGTACGAGACAGCAAAAGAGACACTGATGTATAGAACAGTTTTAGGGACTCTGTGGGAGAGGGAGAGGGTGGGAAGATTTGGGAGAATGGCAATGAAACATGTAAAATATCACGTAGGTAACGAGTTGCCAGTCCAGGTTCGATGCACGATGCTGGATGCTTGGGGCTGGTGCACTGGGACGGCCCAGAGGGATGGTATGGGGAGGGAGGAGGGAGGAGGGTTCGGGATGGGGAACACATGTATACCTGTGGCGGATTCATTTTGATATTTGGCAAAACTAATACAATATTGTAAAGTTTAAAAATAAAATAAAATTAGAAAAAAAAAATAAATAAAATTTTAAATGGTAAAATAAGTGAAGCTCCCTGAGACAAAAGCTTTGTCTTTTGTTCATTGATGTTTATCTCCAATGCTTAGAATAATGGCTGGCATATAGCAGAGAGACACTGAATGACCATCTGTTGGACAACTAAATAATGATTGAATGAATGTGCAGAAGATGTATACATATACGGGGGGGAAGGAAATTTTGATTCTATCTCTTTCTAGCCTGCCTTTTTGATCCCAGTGCTATTTGATCTGACATTCTGACTCTGCTGCTTGTTTTGTGTTTCAAAAGGACACAGGCTGCAAAGTGATTTAAAGTATACAGAAAGTTATATTTATTTACAGTAAGGCAATCCTGGACACGGGCTTCCCTGGTGGCTCAGATGGTAAAGAACCTGCCTACAATTCGGGAGACCTGGGTTCAATCCCTCAGTTGGGAAGATCCCCTGGAGGAGGGCAACGCACTCCAGTATTATTTCCTGGAGAATCCCCATGGACACAGAAGTCTGGCAGGCTACCGTCCATGGGGGTCACAAAGAGTCAGACATGACTGAGAGACTAAGCACAGCAACCCAGGACATAGAATAATACTAAACCATTTGTGGGAAATTATCAGCTTTCTCACAATTAAGCTAAAATTTATGTACAACATTTTAAATAATTTATAATAAATATTACTACTAGAAATCAATGTATTTTATACACTATACAATTTTTACAGGTTGTGTGCTCAGTTGCTCAGTGGTGTCTGACCCTTTACAACTCCATGCACTGTAGCCCACTAGGCTCTTCTGTCCATGGGATTTTCCCAGCATTGTACTGGAGTGGGTTGCCATTCCCTCTTCCAGAGGATCTTCCTGATGGATTGAAATCACCTCTCTGGCATCTTCTGCATTGGCAGGCATATTATTTATCACTGAGCCACCTGGGAAGCCCTTTTATAGGTTAAAAACTGACTAAATTTATTAACAGAACTTATAGCTACAAGGAGCAATAGTCATGTATGGATGTGAGATTTGGACCATAAAAAAGGCTGAGTGCCGAAGAATTGATGCTTTCAAATGGTGGTGTTGAAGAAGACTCTGGAGAGTCCCTTGGACTGCAAGGAGATCAAACCAGTCAATCCTAAAGGAAGTCAATCCTAAATATTCATTGGAAGGACTGATGCTAAAGCTGAAACTCCAATACTTTGGCCACCTGATGTGAAGAGCTGACTCATTGGAAAAGACCCTGATTCTGGGAAAGACTGAAGGCAGGAGGAGAAGGGGACGACAGAGGATGAGATGGTTGGATGGCATCACCGACTCAATGGACATGAGTTTAAGCAAACTCCAGGAGATGGTGAAGGACAGGGAAGCCTGGTGTGCTGCAGTCCACAGGGTAGCAGAGTCAGACACGACTGAGCAACTGAACAACAACAATAGCTACAAGAGCAGAGAAAGTAACAATTGTACTTTATACAAATAAATAATAAAAAATTTAAGTTAACAGTCTTAAGTCTCTGTATTTTTTTCACTTAAAAATACTTAATAGCTTTTTTTTATATAGTTCCAGCCACTACTCTGAAAGCTTTAACAAAAACATAGTTTACAGGCATGTTTTTGCGCTCAGTCGCTCAGTTGTGTCCAGCTCTCTGTGATCCCATGGACTGTAGTCTTCCAGGCTCCTCTGACCAAGGAATTTTTCAGTCAACAATACTGCAGTGGGTTGCCATTTCCCCCTCCAAGGGATTGTCCTGACCCAGGGATTGAACCCACATCTCCTGTGTCTTACAGGCATACCTCAGAGATATTTTGAGTTCAGTGCCAGACCACTGCAATAAAATGAATATTGCAATAAAGTGAGTCACACAATGTTTTTGATTTCCCAATATATATATTGCAAAAATTATGTGTATACTATACTGTAAACTATTAAGTATGCAGTAGCATTATGCCTTAAAAAATGTACATACCTTAATTTTAAAATACTTTAATGCTAAAAAATGCCAAGATTATAACAGTGACATCAAAGATCACTGATGACAGATCACCATGACAAATATAATAATGATAACATTTGAAATATTGCAAGAATTAGCAAAATGTAATACAGAGACACGAAGTGAGCAAATGCTGTTGAAAAAATGGTATTGATAAACTTGATCGACACAAAATTGCCACAAATCTTCCATTTGTAATAGAAGTAGTATCCGCAAAGTGCAATAAAGCAAAATGCAGTAAGATGAACTATTAATTATAATAGAATTAATCACAGAATTATCATAGGCCACTATAAAACAGCCTATGAATTAGGTCAGAGAAGGCGATGGCAGCCCACTCCTTTACTCTTGCCTGGAAAATCCCATGGATGGAGGAGCCTGGTGGGCTGCAGTCCATGGGGTCGCTAAGAGTTAGACACGACTGAGCGACTTCACTTTCACTTTTCACTTCCATGCATTGGAGAAGGAAATGGCAACCCACTCCAGTGTTCTTGCCTGGAGAATCCCAGGGACGGGGGTGCCTTGTGGGCTGCCGTCAATGGGGTCGCACAGAGTCGGACCCGACTGAAGCGACTTAGCAGCAGCAGCAGCAGCATGAGTTAGGTACTAATATTACCCTTCCCCCACACTTTTTTAATAGATGAGAGCAGTAAAACAGAGAAAGTTAAGAAACTTATCCCAAGTAACACAGCCACTAGTGACAGAGGCAGTTTTGGAATCCATCCATCAAGTACCTGAGTTTGTTTTATGTACTGCTCCCTTTCTATGTACTACTTCCTTTATTATTGATTAAAATATTAAGGAATATTCACATCTTCCTACTGGAATTCATATCTGCAAATTTTGACACACTCAAACTGAGGTTGTTAGAAATAATGGCCACAAAACTCTCAAAGCAAAAGCTAAAATCAGTGTGATATGATATGAACAAAACAACTATGAATTAATAATTTATGGGAATTTACACAAAAAAAGATTCGTTTAGTCAAGGCTATGGTTTTTCCTGGGGTCATGTATGGATGTGAGAGCTGGACTGTGAAGAAAGCTGAGCACCGAAGAATTGATGCTTTTGAACTGTGGTGTTGGAGAAAACTCTTGAGAGTCCCTTGGACTGCAAGGAGATCCAACCAGTCCATTCTAAAGGAGATCAGCCCTGGGTGTTCATTGGAAGGAATGATGCTAAAGCTGAAACTCCAGTACTTTGGCCACCTCATGCGAAGAGTTGACTCATTGGAAAAGACTCTGATGCTGGGAGGGATTGGGGGCAGGAGGAAAAGGGGACCACGGAGGATGAGATGGCTGGATGGCATCACCGACTCGATGGACGTGAGTTTGAGTGAATCCCAGGAGATGGTGATGGACAGGGAGGCCTGGCGTGCTGCAATTCATGGGGTCACAAAGAGTCGGACACGACTGAGCGACTGAACTGAACTGAATACAAAAAAATAGTTGATTGTGAAAATATATCAACCATTGATTTCTTTAAAAAATGAACTTTTTAAGTGACCTCAGTATGCAATACAAAACAGTTATCTAAGAGTGAAATAGGTTTTATGGAATCTGCTTGTCTATACTAGTCGGGGTAGACCAAGGAAAGCTATGGTAACAGATGACAAATACATTCCAGTTACTTCAGTGGTGTGAAACTGAAAAGTTTATTTTTCATGCATGCTAAGTATCTTACATTTTGGCAGGGGTTTCTGTATCCATTTTTCTCAGCTGGAACTTTCTGGAATGCCACTGACTGAGGTAACAAGCATCATCTCTCATTTCTTTCGCCACAGCAAGTCATATGGCTGTGCCTACCTTCAAGCAGGTAGGGAAGTGCCATCAGAAATAGAGGGGAAGTATTAGTGAGAAGGTTTTCAATCAAGATTTATCAGCACATGGCTCCCAGATAAATACACAAAATCAATACTCAGGTTAAAAGGAAGATAGAGAAGCAGGATGTGACTATAGCTAAGCAACCAACATTTTCTGCTACCATCAGAAATGCTAGAAATAATATATATGATAATAGTGGCTGACATTCATTGAGAGCTCACAAAAAGCCAGTCACTGTGCATTGTAGCCACTTGACATTTAAACCCAAATCCAGAGAAAGTGTTTTTTTGTCTATCTTCTAGAACACAAAACTGAAGAACAGAGAAGTAAAATATCTTTCTGGACCTCAGAGCTGGTAACTTGGAGCTAGGTTCAAGAAACTAGATAATCTGGTAATACTCCCTCTTAGAATTACTCCCCTATACCACTTCCCCTATAGTGCTTCTCTTCTGAGTTGCACATGATTCAGCATTTAGAGCATTTTACCTCTGGATATTACAGACTTTGCAACTATATTCATCATTGGATCATGAGTGCAAAGTAGAAACTGACCCTGGTGGTTTAACTATAACCGGAAAAGACAACTTCCACAAAATTTTCTCATAAAGCCTGTTGCCAAGATTGTTGAGAACAACATGTGCTTTCCCAGATTACAGTGATAAGAAGGTTGATGTTACTGAGGGCTGCAAGTCCTAACGAAGCAGCAGGTCTCCGGGAGAGGGATACTTCTGCTGGCCTCCACAAAAGCTTGTGCAATGGTTTCTTGGGGAGGAGCTGGCTAAGTTGGTTAGGAAACACTGAATAGACTCATGCTGTTGGAAGGGCCATCAACAGGAAATGGTCACTAGATTCTCTTAAATCCACTGAGCTTACAGTGGGGTAGTGCTGCAATCAGCTGAGTATTACCACGCTGTCCATTTACTTGAAGACTGCAAGACTCCTTCTGTTCTAAAGAAGGAGTCATTAAAGAAAAAAAGAGTGTCTGCCAAAATTAACTATTCAAATTACTCACCCACAACTGGGAATTTACACCAATCCTACCAAGAAAAAGTAACTATTTCAGTGTCTGGGAGCTGCTGGGCTATAAATCTCTTCAACAGGTGTTTACTGTCATGGGCTGGCAGGTGCTAGTGTGAAACGGCCTCTAGCAAACACATACACACTCCACGTCTTCCTTTCATGTCCAAGTTCTTTCAAGTCCATTGGATCTCTGCACCTCCACTGGATCCTTTCTCTCACTCTTGGGGTACACAAGACTCAGAGGAGATCCTCAGAGATATTACATAAGGCTCTTCATCAGCCCATGGCTGGTCTGCTACTTCAGCCTCATGATAAACAAGGGGTTTCTCTTTATTTTTAGGCTGTGCTGGGTCTTCACTGCTGCACACAGGCTTTCTCTAGCTGTGGCCAGTGGGGGCTACTCCTCATTGCAGTGCACAAGCTTCTCTTGTTGTACAGTACAGGCTCTAGGGTGCGCAAGCTTCGGTAGCTGTAATGTGTAGGCTCGGTAATTATGGCACACAGGCTTAGTTGCTCTGTGGCACATGGGCTCTTCCAAGACCAGGGATTGAACTGGTGTCCCTTGCATTGCAAGGTGGATTCTTAACCACTGGACAACCAGGGAAGCCCCCAAGGGGCTTCTAACAGTATTCCAGTCTCCCTGGTTACACCTTGGAACCCTGGGAAGTGATGTACCAATTTCCTTCTGCTTAGGGTGTGGGAGTAAGGGAATACAGAGCAGGATTTGGGTCTCTCTCATTAACTCTTACATCATCATACATTCTTTGATTTTGGCATAATCTCCATGCCTTATCACCTTCAGGACCTTGGATTTTAATACCCAAAGCCAAGCACTTGAACTTTAAAGTATCTTATCTGTCTCAAGCACTTGGTTCCTAAGAATTTCACCTCTGCTCTAAGTTTCAAAATCCATTCATCATTCCAATTGTTTCCTTTCAAAGCTACACATGCCCTCCCTCTGTGGGTGGTGTATAAAGAAAATTATATTGTGGGGTAAAGGTAAATGGGTTCCAAGCTCCCCTACAGAGGAATAGAAAGTAGGGTCAAGAACTCTGACTAATGTATCTCAAAATATAACATTATTTGTTGGACATGTATGGGTGTTTCTCCTATTTTGAGATTATTCTAATAAGTGTTAAAGCTACACTTATGTAGCATTTGATGATACCATGTGTCAGTATCTTAGATGACTTTACCCTCTAATCCTCACAAAACATTATGAGTTGGAGTTTTTATCCAACTAAAGGATAAAGAAAGGGAGTCTCAGACATGCTTATTAATTTGGCTAAATTCACACAAGGTAGTAGATGGTGGAGCCAGGCACTATATTAGGCCCTGAGTGTTGAAAGATTAATGGTACAAAGATGAATGTACCAACAGGTACAGACATCAGAAACTTAAATGGACCCAGACAGCCCATGTGACTAGACCTGCTGATGAGGTTTACACACACAGGAAGGACATTTGACTAAGGACTATCAAAGTCCTGAGTTGATTCAAGAAGACTAAGCTGGAAGGTTAGACAAGTGAAAGAAATGGGAGAGGAAGAAAATAAAGGGTATTTCAGGCCCAAGAAATAGAATCAACAAAAGCACAGAGACAAGATTACATAGAATGATTTGTTCCCTATTTAGGCTTATTTCTCCGGGTACTGACTTCTGTGTAACAAGCTACCTGAAAACTTAATGTCTTATAACAGCAGTTATTTTGCTTACAGAGCCTGCAATTTGGACAGGGCTTTGTGGGAACTCCTTATCTTATCTCTGCACTGCCTGGCTTCATCTGGGAGAATTTAAAGGCTAGAGCTAGAATCAACAAAGGCTGACTCATATGCAAGCTGATAATGGCAATAAGCTGAGACCTCAGATGAGTCTGTGGGCTGATAAATCTAGCCCTGGCATATCCCTATGGGTTAAGCTTCTTCACAATGTGGTTGCTGGGCCGCAAGAGTAACCACCCTGAGAGAGAATAAACTAGCTAGAAGCCATATCACATTTTTTGATATCACATTTTAGTCACCAAGTGTCACTTCCACCACCTTCTCTTTGTCAAGACAGCCACAAAATGTCACCCAGTTTCAAAGAGAGGAGCAAAATCTCAACCCTTGAGGGCATATGGCAAAGTTTTGGAGGAGCATATGGAACTGGAAATAGGTCTGTGATCACTTTTTAAACATACAATCTGATGGAACATGAAAGAACATGAAAGAACAATATACAATGCAGATAGCCTTCTTCCATAACAGTCATGTCACTCCTGATCTCATCACACTATTAGTTGTATGAGATCACTGATTGACTCATATCTTATTAGGAGGAGGTTAACAGCACTAAGTCAAGAAAAGAATTTAAGTCATTCACTATCCATGCAATAAATTGGACACATGGAAATCCTGTCATCACTCCACAAAATTCAAAGAACACATTCATGAACTGTCTACAACAAAGACTCAGCTAAAAATTGTGTTCAAAAGCTTGAATTTGACTTTTGCAATTAAAAGACCATTTGAACCTTTGTCCCATGCTGCCATGGGACATGGGGTGATCTGTATGTCTTCACCAAGAATCCCTAACAGTTTTGCAGTCCTTCAGGGAAGGTTTTATTGTTTGTGGAAATGTACTCAAAATGGCTTAACCACTTTTAGCTTCATCTCACTTGCAGAGTACAAAAATCACAGCCCCATGCCATTTAATCATAAGATTTTAAGACGCTGAGGTTTCTATGCCCTACAGGGCTCAGAGAACAAGTGGGTCAGTATTTTTTGTCATGTTAAGAAAATGTAAAGTTGCTTTTCTCAGGCAACTTGGAATGAAGCTAAAAAGATAAGAGCTCTCTTATCTAGGAAAATATAGCTCTGAATTTTTAGCTTTTTAACCACCTCATCTCCCACTCCCCTGGGGTCAAAACAGACACAGAGTAGAGCTAAGGTTTCCCCCACCCCCACCCCTCAGGTATCTCAGAGATGAGTTTAGAAATAGCCATGAACAAATGCAGACAGGAACCCTGTTACCAAGCAATTTAATAGGCACAAGGGTTTATCAAAGTCACACAAATATGGGATGTAACTGAGAAGATAAATGCTGTGGAAAAAAAAAAAAAAAAAAGCCCCTGAGACTACTAAGAAAGAAGAAAGAAAGTGAAGTCGCTCAGTTGTGTCCGACTCTTTGCTACCCCATGAACCGTAGCCAACCAGGCTTCTCCATCCATGGAACTTTCCAGGCATGAGTACTGGAGTGGGTTGCCATTTCCTTCTCCAGGGGATGTTCCCGACCCAGGGATTGAACCCGGGTGTCCCGCATTGCAGGCAGACACTTTACCATCTGAGCTACCAGGGAATCTCCCGAGGCTACTAAAGCGTATTATAAAGTTGACAGATGCCTGGGGAAGGCTTCCCAGAGGAAGTGACAATCTGGCTGAAGCTACAGAACAAGTATGAGTTAACCTGGAGTCTGGCCTGAGAAGGGGAAAGGGACAGAGGCTGGTTCCAGACAGAACTAAATGAGCAGCGGCCCACAGACGGGAGGCTGGTGAGCCCCAGGGAAGATGGCACAGCATACAGGATGCTTATAAGTTGTGGGAGTAGGTGATCCTGTATAGCCTTTGTCCTAAACCTGGTGCTGTGCCCAGGGGACAAAAAAAAAAAAAAAACCACCGAGAAAAGCCAGAAGAGCCTCATAATGCAGAAACAAAAAGCACCAGACCCTTATAGCCCTGCGCGCCATGTTGCAACTGTTGCAGAATTTTCAAACCTTCTTGGGCAACATGGCTTGTCTCTTTTTGTCTCATATAAGGAAAGGTATTCGTCCTGTTCTCTCCTTTCCAGTAAAAGGAAAGTATATGTACCCCACGCAGTCAGCAAGTGACTCAGAAAGATTTCTTTGTTCCCTAGCTATAAAAACAGGGAGATGACCCACGTTCCTTGAGGTGACCCAAGGTTCTAATAGCATCTCCCACTCTAATAAACTCTATTCTCTTCATTCTGCTTCCTGTCTGGAAATTCTTTTCCAACACATGCATGGACTAGGACACTGAGGTCAATGAGAAGCCATTAACAAGATGTTAGTCCCTCAGTTTATAAATTCACTGCATTCAGTATCATGCAGTTTTCAACTAAAAGGAAGCCAAGCCAGAGCAGGGCGACAGTTTCGGCACTGAGGTACGCGTCTTCTGTCACAGCCTGGCCCTTGGACACTACCGCTACCATCCGCTTTGTTTAACCATATGTTGTATCCTTACCCTGAGCTCCTCTCAGAGCGCCTTCAGTGGTCCACACGGCTGGGTAAGTGCCCAGCTACCTCAGCACGGACCCCGGCTGTGCGCCGCTATGGCGGCGAGGACGCCAGCAACGCCGGGACGCCGGCGTCGGACCCGGATGATGAGGACGCCCTGTCGGTGAGAGGAACCAGGCTAGTAAAGGGGCCGCCGAGGACTTCCGTGGCCCCGTGGAACGTGTTGCCTGTCTTCCTCTATGGCTTCTCCATCCTCTTGGTCTTTGGCAACATCTTTCGTGGCTTCTCTGCCTGAGGACAGGATGCCCGAGTGGGCGCCCGGGCAACTGAGAGACCTGTGAAAGTCCAAGAAGCCCACGGCTCCGGATCTGCCTCGACTCCAGTGAGGACCGCCTGCCGGACCGTGGTGAGAGCGTACCAGTTGCCGCGGGGGTTCAAGAAGTGCCACCTTCTCCGCCCGCCCGCCGCCCTCTGCCCTCTCCTCAGAGCGCTTAAGCAAAGGAACTGAAAGGCTGGACTCCACCCCCCGCCCCGTGCTTTCAGAACTTTATTAGGTGAAGTTTGGGCAGAAATGAAAACCCTTGAAACTGTAGAAGTGGGGTAGAGGCGCCTTGGCTTGGAGACGATTCTCTCACTGAAAAGAAAGCCATCTTTGGTTTGGTTTGTTTGGTTTTTTCTTTTCTTTTTTTTCCTAAAGAGGAGCTGACTGGCTGAGTATATCTGAACACAAATTATGTTCAGAATGGAGAACTAGAGGAAGGCAAGTCTCTGGGCACAAGACCAGGCGAGAAGCAGAAGCCCCTGCTCTATAGGAAGGCAGACAGGTGCCAGTTTTATGTTGGGCACAGGAAAGTTGAGGGGAGGATATCTCTGCTCTTTGTAAATCGAGATTTGGTGGGAAGGAAACCTGAAAAATGGCGAAAGGACCGGGATAAGGGATATAGTTACACGGAGAAGAAAACAGATAACGGAGCTCAAGAAGTCGTGATCCTTCTTCAGTATCTGCCCTAGTACCCAAAAGTTCATCTTCCTACAGTGAAATATTCCTCACGTCACTCTGCTCAAAAACTTTTAGAGGTATATTCAGAAAGAAGAATAAATTCCTCCTCTTTGTTATTTGTCATTTCTGGTTCTATACAATTGTCTCCTCCACTGCCAGCTCCCACTCTTCCCCAAATTAATCTTTCGCTTCACCCGAACTCAGTATTTGTCACCACCTCCTCGCTTGTGCTCATGTCAGTAGGCATGAGCTTGCTCTCTTCCTGCCTTGGCCAGCTCTTACTAATCATTAGAACATCACCCTAGTCCCACATCTGTGGAAACTTATATTTTACATTTATTTCTCTTAGAGCTTATATCTCCCGTTACCTATACCCTTTATATTTGCTAAGTCGCTTCAGTCGTGTCCGACTCTGTGCAACCTCATAGACGGCAGCCCACCAGGCTCCCCGGTCCCTGGGATTCTCCAGGCAAGAGTACTGGAGTTGGGTGCCATTGCCTTCTCCGCTTTCTATTTGCAACTACTCACAAGTGAATGCACACTCTTGTGTTATTCTGTAACTGTTCACATAGGTCTGTCTTGTCTCTTCCAAGAAAAACACAAGTTCCTTGTCAGAAACCTTGCCTTTAATCTCTTGAACATTAACCTGCTCTGGCAATTCCATTTCTTAAGCAACAATGCCATCTAGTGGTTGGAAGTTTGCATGGCTTCGGCTGACTTTAATAGTTACATTTATAAGAAGGATATAGATTAAGTAATGAACTCAAATGATTCCCATCAATTACGCTTGCTCATGAAGGAACTTAAAATGCAGATTTATGTGCTCTCCTTTCCCAGTACTTTCCCCATCCTCCTGTGGTCCAGTGGCCCACAAACTGCTGGTAAGGGGTCTCTGCGTGTGCTCCCTGCAAACCACAACATCCCTTTCCCGTAGGAAGATCACTAGACGCTTTTATGGTGATTATGCGATTTTTAATTCTGTGCTTCCTGTTGATATAGAGGTTTATGTGCATAAATATTTATTTTGGAAATAAAATATGTACTTGAGGAAGAAACTTGAGATGATAAATATGATAGCCAGAGTAGAAACTCATTTCAAAGCCAAATGGGAGAGGCAGTGTGGTGTAGAGGAAAGCTTGTGTACTTTGGCTTCTGAAGGACTTGGGATCAAATGCCAGGTCTTTCCATTAAAGTCATGTGGTAGTTGTGACAACTAACATCTCTGGAACTGTTTTTTCATCCCAAACAAAGAAAATGACCTATACTTTGCCAAGCTGCTTTGGAGAGGATTAAATAGAATCGTGCACCAAAAAATTCTGGTCCAGAGTAGGCAGTCATAAATGATAGCTGTAATTATTATTATTATTGTTTACATTTTGCTAAGAATTATTATCATCGTGCTTCCAATTTTGTATCTTTTAAAAACAAAATCCTAGTTTTTAAATTTGGAAACATCAGTAACTAATTTTGATTCTGATTAAAATTAGCTCATCATTCTTGGTTTAAAATGATAAAGCTATAAGGTAATGAATTTGGGAAAAGTATTTTAAATCTCTGAAAATGAAACAGGAATTCTAATCTTCTGTAGACATCACAATTTGAATAGTAATGAAGGGTTTAGAAGAAATGAAGCAGACTGAAATTATCTTTACATAGAGCACTTGAAAAACAGCCTCTTTAACTCAGGTTATAAATTTCGATGACAACCTGGATTTCTGGAGGGAGAAAAAAGCACTAGGACTAAATATGTAAATAAGTTTAGCATAAGAAAATATAAAGTGCTGACTTGTGTGGCCCCCTTGTGGTCAAAATGTGAATAACAATTACCCTTTTTAAATGTACTTTTTTGTTTTTAACAATTGAATGAAGGCGCTCAGTCCTGTCCGACTCTTTGCAACCCCATGGACTGTAGCCTAACCAGGTTCCTCCATCCATGGGATTTTCCAGGCAAGAATACTGGAGTGAGTTGCCATTTCCTTCTCCATTTTAACAATTACCCTTTTTAAATATGATTTGAGTTTTATCTGAACTTTAAGGTAAACCAAGAATTTGTTTTAAAAGTTCACCTTTTTTGCCTATTATTTGGAAAACTTTTTTCCATATAAGGGATGTTATATATGGTGGTTTATTTTTCTGTCAGCCCCAGATTAATGCTACATTTACACCTCAACAATATAGCCCACAAATTGTATTAGCACAAGTAGCAAAAAATAGACAATGATGTTTCTTTAAGCACATCAAAGAACAATAGAATTTCTAGTTTGGAAGAAATCTGAGATCTCTATTCTAAATTCTAGCTAAGTATACCAAAAATGGGCTTTCCATTTTCAGGTGGTAAAGAATCTGCCTGCAATGCAGGAGGCCTGGGTTTGATCCCTATTAGGGAATATACCCTGGAGAAGGGAATGGCTACCCACTCCAGTATTCTTACCTGGAGAATTCTATGGACAGAAGAGCCTGGAGGGCTACAGTCCATTAGGGTCACAAAGAGACACAACTGAGCAACACACACACACAAACACACACACACACACACATATATCAAAAACACTCCTTCCCCCCAAATGCCATCCCATCAATGGAAGCAAATAATTCCTTCTCCTAGATCAGACATAACTCTCTTATCCTGTTGAGAATTATAATAGAAACAGCAAGTCATGGACAGAAGACCTGGGCTCAGATTCTCACTTTTTTTGTTGTTGTTGTAGAAGAAAAGAGTAGAGAGTTGGGATTATCATCCCAAAGTTTCATAAGATTAAGCAAAACTATCCTTTGTGCTCACGTTAAGGGCCTCCACAGGTTGACTGCGGCTCTCTTCCCAAGTCTTTTTCATTCTGCCATCTTGACTGAGACAGCAGCCACTGACCAGGAACATGATAGTCTGGTGGCAGAAGGGAAAAATTAATTGACCAGTGAAATGCCTCAAAGTGCCTGCTTGGAAGCAGCATGGGCCTCTTCCACTCACATTCTTTAATCAAAGCAAATTATAGGACCAAGCCCAATGTTAACAGAATAGTAAGTACACTCCTTTCATAGGGTAGAGCTCCAGAGAAGGGCAAGATAGGGAAGTCAGCAAATATTTTGAACAAATACTGAAATGTATCATTTTTTGTGGCTGTAAATAGATCACCTATGATCTGTTAGTCTTAAAACTCAACCCCAAAATTGGAGGTAACAATCCTCTCCAGCCTAAGCTCAGGATTGTGGTAAAGATTAAGTATTTGTTATTTTTATCCTTTCCCATAGATTTTGTTCAGCAAGTCTCATGTGAAACCCTGCTATCTGTATTTTTTAAATGTCCCTGTACATCTCAGAACCCAGAAAGCTTTTAGAGAAGACATACTTTTGGGCCTTATGCCAAAAATTCTGATTCCGCCAGGACTGGTATGGAGTTCTAGACACTGTATTTTTAAAAGCTCCTCCAAGTTTCTGATCTAAATCTGGGCAAGAAACCCTGAGCTATAGATCGTTTTTAACAACAAAATTCTGTAATGTATATAGTCAATAACTTCTCCTTTTTTTTCAGAGAGCAGGGTATTTTTATTAACTGTTTATATAGCTTTCTTTAGAAACTTCATTTTTTATATCTCAATCTAATACTGAAAAAAAAGATAGGTAGCAGATAAGTAAAGAGGAAAGTAAAGGAGAGAGATACCTAACGTGACTACATAGCACTGAGTGAAGAAATAACAATGACGGCGCTCATTAATTCTGTGATCTCAGGCTCTGGCTTGACATGTAATACTTCTCTGGAATCTCAGGATAGAATTATAAATTAAGAAATATTATACTATATTAACCTGGGTGCCAAAAAAGTTAAGTCAGAAATGGATAAAGCAGGATTCATACTCAAATCTGTCTAACTCAAATCTCAATACTGGAATGGGTTGTCATTTCCCTTCTCAGATTTAATCTGCGCTGCATTCGCATTAGGTGGCCAATAAATATTTATTCAGTTCAGTTCAGTTCAGTTCAGTCGCTCAGTCATGTCCAACTCTTTGCGACCCCATGAATTGCCGTACTCCAGGCCTCCCTGTCCGTCACCAACTCCTGGAGTTCACTCAAATTCACATCCATCAGGTCGGTGATGCCATCCAGCCATCTCATCCTCTATCGTCCTCTTTTCCCTGCCCTCCCATCATCAGAGTCTTTTCCAATGAGTCAACTCTTCGCATGAGGTGGCCAAAGTACTGGAGTTTCAGCTTTAGCATCATTCCTTCTAAAGAATACCCAGGACTGATCTCCTTTAGAATGGACTGGTTGGATCTCCTTGCAGTCCAAGGGACTCTCAAGAGTCTTCTCCAACACCACATTTTTTATTAGACTACATAAAAAGAAAAATTGGGGCTTCCTGATTGATTTTCATGATCCCAATATACACCTGGAAGCATTTTTCTTCTCCAGTCAGCTTTCAGAATTCTGCTTCTTTGTCCTCACCTAGGAAAACCTACAGGAAGAATGATCCTAATCCAGTGAGCACCTTGGGGCTTCTAACATGAGTGCTTTGGCCCACAAGCCTTCCACATCTGCTGGCAGAGTGAGACTTGGAGAAAATAATACTAGTCCCCAGTCCCACCAACCTTAAGACTTTGTTTTATGCTTAAGCTGTTTGGCACTGGCTTTCTGTCACTTGTAACCTAAAGAGTCTTAATTAATATATTCTACTCAGAAATATCCAACTTTTAACACATAAAATTTGAAAAGTAAAGCAGGCAGGTAAGCTGGTTCTTCAGACCACCAGTGCTAAAACAATTCATGCCATACCACTGCTGCCCTTGATGTTGAGGCCTTTTAGTCACTTACAGACGTCTCTATGGTACTAGAAGCCAGACTTCCATGAAACATAAAATCTCTAATAGGTGTTACAGGAAGGTAAAAGAAAAACCACCATTCTGACCAGATGAGGACATTTGGAAAAGAGAGGAATACTGTGCTCAAAGAGCCTTCCTTCTAGGCTTCTCTGATTCTTCCAGTCCCTTTTGGCTACATTCTAACCACTTCTACTCCATACCTAAATCCTTTACCCAGTTCCCCTTTTTCAGAGATTCTTTAGATAGCCTTAGCTCTATGTAATAAAGTATCTCTTTCATCAAGAAACCAAGGGAATCTTAGCTCACCTCCTACTCCAGTGCCTGTAGTGGCAACTGTTGAGATGTAGCTGTTCCTTAGATTTACAGGTTTCTGGAGCAGGTCTCCTCCATTTTTATCTCATAATATTCAATTCTTTGCTGCTCCAATTATTACTTCTCTTTGGCTACACACCAAATTTCAGAACAGATGGACTTGAATGACAAACACTACTGTAAAGTTTAACTTTTTTCTTGCTCTAAATTTAAAATGTCACTATAGAACTTAGTCTATTAAGAATTTAAATTTATTTTTTAAAGTACTCTGTAAGTCTTTGAGAAATAATATAACATTAACACATTACTTCAGAATGGAGTTAGTATTTAGAAAACCATCCACCCACATATGCTACAAGTGCATCTAATGTATGAATTCAAATATTTGTCCTGTTTTATAGCAACAGCCCAAGAACTTTTTCTGTATTTTTCATGTTTTTGTTCTCTTTATTTTCTGATGCTTTTACATCTTGGGGCTTTACTGATCCTAGAGGCAATACCCCTCCCAGGGTTAGTTAATTCCTAGAGATATAGACAATTCAAGCTCGAGTGTTCCTTTTATATGCAAACCATATGAAATCCAGAGCCCGTACCCTTAACCATCTCCTTTATTAGGCTGGGTAATAAATATGCTGAGTATGCCACTGTCCTTCTGCCCTAATCACCACAAGGAAGGTCAGGTACCAGACAACGAGAGACAGAACCTACTACACCCCAGCATCCACAGAAAGTATTCAGATTAGCAAATTCTAAGCCTGCTTATCCTGCTTTGCTATGGCCTTTTCACAGGAACTACAGCAAAGCCTCTTATACATGGTTTCTTTTGCTTCCCCTGCTTCCTTTCCAGCCCTGGTACTTCTTTATGTGCAACTGCATGGAGTGGTATGCCTCATGTTCCTAGGGTCTAAGAAGTCTCTACAACTTCTTTTGATATGAATAAAATACTGTGAGTCACCCAAGGGAAAATAATTTCTCCTTTTGTTAATTAGAAGTGATACATAAATTTTTACAAAACTCTAGGGGAAAGGCATTGTTTCCAACAATTTACCTAATTGTTCATTTGAATCTGGTGGATTATCTTGCAGTTTATTTAGGAGGGGGCTATTGAGAAGCAAATGGCTCCTACATGTGACTAGCTAGTGTTTCCTTCCCTGGAGGAAATTAATCTTGTGGCAAATTATAAATTTTCTTTTAGTTAATCTTTAAATGAGTGTGGAGTTGATGGCCTACCTTGCTACCTGATGGGGAGATTTGACACACTAGGGTTACATTAATGTAATCTGTCATAATTCGTATTAAGAAATAAAAACACCATTGTCCCAGAGAAGTTATTTTTCCTCTATTTAGAAGAGGAAGTTTAAAAAAGAAATTCTGCACATGAAAATAACCAGGGGTAGAACCAGCTGTCCATTATTTTATACAATGGACCTCAAATTCTAATTTGAATCAAATCCTTTGTGGAGTGTGTTTAAAATATGTATTTATAGATCATACTCTCCAGAGATTCTGATTCAAGAGTCTAAATAGAAGGTCAAAATCTTTATTTTATCAAGAAGTCCGTATCCTGCCACACGTGTTCCAAGAATCACAATTTAATAAACACAAGGAAACCACCAGCCTACTTTGCCTGCTTCTGAAGATTTATTGTTGAGTCATGTATGCAGTCAGCTGCCAGCTTTTAGGTCCTAAAGTATCTCCTAGTAACAGCTTCTCTCTAAACATTGGATTGATAATATTAATATCATGCATATATTATGTATACATTTACAGACAGATAGATCTAGCTATCTAGCTATAGATATGGTTTTGATATCACTTCATCTGAGCCAGACATAAATGAGTAAAATTTCTATCTCAGTCACTAACTGTCTGAGTCAGAGCAAGTTAAACACTTTGAAACCACTTCACAGAATTGTGATAAGGATTAAGGGAGCATTTGTGTATAATGCATTTATTTAAACCAGTACCCAACAAAGAGTGAGGATAGGAGTGGAGACCGTACTACTGATTGATGTTTTACATGTATAGACATTGTTATATGGTTTCCAGAGCTCTTTCACATGCATCATTTAATTATATCCTCAAAATGTGCATGTGAGGTAGAGGGTGCAGATTATTGTTCCAATTATAAAAGTTTTAATCTCAGTCTGCCACCATGGTCATAGGAAAGAAAGGAAAGTGTTAGTTTTTCAGTCATGTCCAACTCTTTGCAACCCCATTGTAGCCCGCCAGGACCCTCTGTCCATGGGATTTTCCAGACAAGAATACTGAAATGGGTTGACATTTCCTTCTCCAAGGGATCTTCCCAACCCAGGGATTGAACCCGGGTTTCCCATATTGCAAGTTGATTCTTTACTGTCTGAGCCATCCTCATTGGGAAAAAAAATGAGCATCAAAGTGTCTGAGAGTATAGGAGTTTCTTTTACCTTTTGAAGCCGAGGAACTAGTGTGCCCAGAATACTTCAGAGTTCAAGGTGAGTTTCAAATTTGTAGAATGGCAGAGCAGTAGTGGTTAGGAGCATGGGTTTTCCAGTAGACAAATTTGGCTCTGTCACTTCAATAACTGTATTAACTTGACAATGTTATTTAAGTCTTCCAAGCCTCAATAGCTTCTTAGGAAAACAAGACTTATAAAGCAATGGTTAAATAATTTTCATAATTATAATAATGATATCTAATATTTATCAAAGCCTCCATAAAATATTTTGTAGAGTGTTTAGCAGAGTAGTGCTCATAATAGAGCTGGTATGTAAGAAACCATCCACCCACACATGCTAAAAGTACTACTAATGTATGGGGACAGTTATCACTATTGCTAACAAAGAAAAAAGCAATAAATTTTTTAACGTGAAGAGATAGCTAATGGGCAAATTATTAGTTACTATTATAACCACAGACCTTATTAGGAAGCAGAGTAAACATGACGAAATTATGTAGATAGACCCGGATCACAAAATGACTCCATGGCAGGGTCAGGTTTCTGCCCTGTCCAAGACCTCGTCTCTTCTCCGGGGATTACTATGATCCTTTCATTTTACTCAGAAGAAGGACTTACACTTGGAGAATTCCCTTGAGGAGTTCCATGGTTTTATACCAAATGCTCTGAGGTCTTGAAGATTACCTTGTTTAATATGTTCTGTGTTTATGTTGAAGATGGAGTTTTCGCAGAGTTAAAGGCCTACACAGTTCTTACAGGTTCCAATTTGGAACCAACCCTAAATCTTTTGTGGCTTTGAGTTAGTCTTGGCAGAAGACTTCCAGAGTGGGAGGATTTTTAATGGTTTCTTTAAAAGAGTCACTTTAAAACATTCATTTAGGCTCAAACCAAAGTAAACTGACCAATCTATTCCCATGGATTTTAGAGGAACAAGGGTTAGAATTCAGAGGAAATGTGGTAAGCAAAGCCTACTGAGAATTTGGTTGATACTGGGGGCCATTAAGTGAGCATGGTGTCACTAAAAGCAACTTTCTCACAAAGAAACTTTCTCACAAATATCCTACTATATTGTGCTCCCATAATATTAGAGGTGTTTTGAATATATACATATATGTATACACACACATAATTTATATACCTGTATTAATGCCAAAAATTGTCATAAAAGTGATATTTTGCTGAACTTAAAATCATAAAATAAACTTCTAGTACAAAAGAATAACTCTATATTTTTTTTATTGACAATAGTAGTGAAAATTTAAAGGTCTAAGATGACAGTGAAGACCTATAATTTTCTAAAGATTGTCATCTGTTAATAGCTCCCACGGTCATTATACAGCACATCTGTCTTACTAAGTAGCCATTTTTATAAGTGAAATACAAAGATATTTTCCCACAATACTTGTTTTCTCTCCCCCATAGTTTTTGTATTCATTTTTAGGTCTGAAAATTGTATATGGTTTTGGAGCTTTTCACCCTCAGGAATATTTGAGATAGCAAACTAGTATTCTGCTCTTAATTCCTTCTCATAAGTTGTGAAGAATCTTAGTTGGGACTTTTTTCCTGAAAGAACTCATGGCTCAAACATATTCTAAAGGTTAAGCAATATGTGTTCTAATGATGACATTGTTTAGTATTGGATGAATGTTAGTATCCAATAATTCTATAAAGATTAAAAGTATAAACCAGTTCATTTCTTTTATATTCTATCTTTAAAGTCATATAGTGATTATTTTTAATAGTTTTCCTAAATCTATCTAGCTGAAGTACCTTCTCTTCTTTTAACACTCAATCATATTTCTTACTTTGTTAGCTTTTATTTTTTTTAATTGAGATATAACTGACATACAATATTGTGTAAGTTTGAAGTATACAGCATGTTGAATTAATTCCTTTATATATTGCAATATGATTACACTGTAGCATTAGCTAACATCTCTAGCACATCACATAATTATCATTTCATTTTGTGTGAGAAGACATAATATCTAATATCTTAACAACTTTGAAGCATATAAAACATGATTGC